>NC_140352.1:17760326-18360326 GCF_963514085.1 Chelon labrosus
AAGAAGCAGCACCAGTGTTGCAGCAGCTGCCTATAGCATCCTGTGATTTCTAAACTTTGGTTAAAGGGTCATGAGATAAATCTGTGGGGGTGGGGTGTGATTAAAGGGGTAGAGAAGAATTATTCTTTAGGTATTCCTAATATCTGGTAGCCTGGCATGGCTCAACTTCATTCTTGTTAGAATTTGAGTGTGGTAACACCTCTGTAGACAGCTGGATAATCCCACAACCAATCAGAGAAATAAATGATGCGGCATTTGCTTCTTGACAAATGTCTTAAAGGCTGTTAACAGTTTCTGGTTTCAAGTTTTCTTCTTCTGTCCATCACTGCATTAAGCCCGCCCCAAATAGATTTGATTGGCAGATCTTCACTGCGGTATAATCAGTTCTCAACGGAGTGACCCCAGACCAAAATTCCTCCTCTAAATTTTTGTAGGTGGAGGAACTTTGGGCTGGCTTCCAGACTAATTATCTGGTGCTTTAGCTGCTAATTGCTCTACACTCGCTAGCCAGTTAACTTTGGATGTTTGCAGGCATGATCAAAGTTTTCGTTGTAAAATATTTGATAATTTGACCTTTAGGCCACGAGTAGTTGTTCCAATAAAACCCTCTAATAAGTTTGGGGAGAAATTCAGTATTATTTAAGAGGGGTTATAAGCCAAAATTATTGGAAGTTTAAAATTTTAACTATGCTTAATAAGCGTTGATTTGATGATTTATGTAAACTCTTATTTTGAAAAGTAGCTAGAAACTGCAGTTGCCAAAGAAAGTCAATAGAGAAATAATGACAATATATACGGTAAAGTAGTACAACAGTTCAATATATAAACATCCCCATTGAGGCTGTGATGAGAGCCGTTCAAAAATAACCCTTAGAATAAGCAGTACAACCACAATCCAGCTTATACATAAAGTGCCATTATAAGCTTTTTATTTCTATGCAAAAAAATAAAAAAAATATACAATGACAATCAGAATTCCTTAGGTTGGATGGGCTGAATGCATTGTCATTGGCAAAAAAGCAAATGTGCGAGACAAGTCATGATGTGACTGGATTGAAAACTCTTTTACAACTTCTCAGATGTTTCAGTACGGGTTCACTTGGATATGACGTGACGCTGAAAGTCTACAGACTCGGGTGGGATAGAAATAAGACATGCACCACTTGAAATTATGTGACATCTATAAAATCACACACAATCTCAATCTTCTGTAATGTCCTTGGCGGAAAAAGTGAAATCACTATTACACTATTGGATGCTCTGTATATTGGATGAGCACCAGTTGTTTCTCCTCTAAATTTATCATAAATTGGCTGTAATCTCCTTAAATAGCATCAAACTCCATAGCCCCTCTTAATCATTCAGGATAAACACAGATATTTTTATTTTTTTTATGTAAACAAGTTAAGGCCGATATTGTCGCAAATGGACAATACATATGTAGATAAACAGTTTCAACCGTTAAGCTGATAATCTGAAAGCCACAACATCAGAATCTCTTATAAGGCTCATTTCACAATACTTGACCACATAACCACAACACACGTCTGGCTGGATATCTGATCAACAGCCAGCCTGTCAACTTTCACTCAACTCATCTTGATTATCGCTACTGGATTATTCTGCTCTCCATCGCTCTTCTTTCTGACCACTTTTCTTGACCCAACAAACCACCAAAATCCTCCTCATACTGAAACATGACACACCAGAGACCACTCCTGACCTTATTGTATATGATATGCTGTGTTTGGCAAGTTTAACAAAAGACATTATTTAGAAGAGTTGAAGCCCTAGCCCTGCGTCGGCTGAGCTCCTGTGCTACAGAGGCCTGCTGTGTTGGTGAGCCTTTGGAAGAGTGATGAAGCCAAAAGAAGGAATATAAACTACAACAACAATGGGTAACGCTGTCAAGCCTTGTGGTGAGATGTGTGTTTTGTCACGTGACCGAACCGTCATGTTAGAACTGTGTGAACTATTTGTGTGGGTGGAGAAATACAATTATTATTCATTTTTTCGTATTTATAACCATTTATAACCATTTTTGATGCACCTTTTTCCTTGTTCTGGAGTTACGATCAGATTAAAAAGGGCAGTTCCATTTATCTGAAGCGGGTTTGTATGATGTACTTTTCCATAATCAGCTTTTTACCTACAGTAGATGGTGACTGACAGTTATAATGAGCGCATGGGAAGATCGGGCACTAAAGGCAAGCCATGAACTGATGTGGACAGGGTTACTGGCAAAATACATTTTAGCAACCCAAAGCAATCTGCTTAAGTGTACTCTGTTACAATATCACCACTGCTTTTCCATTGATGTCAGTTTTTCTAAAGAGGATCAGAAGTCATTATATCAATCTAAGCCTCCACAGACATAAACAGTATGCCCTGCTGGTCTACCTCTGGCTTGATCGGTTGTTTTGATCAGTCTACATTGATATGTATTTTTGTTCAGAAATCTGACAAATTGCATTTAAATATTAATCACATGTATTTTGAATGATCATCTGAAACTTTCACATCAGTTAAGTGCTTGAACACCAGTAGTCGCTTAAGTCAGGAGACAGTGTTACGGTCAAAAGCTCCAAAACAAAAGAGAAAGATGACGTTAAGCTGTTTTTTTTTTTTCAGTTACTTTTTCCTTATCTATCTGTTACACAGGAAAAAAGTTTGTTAATGCTTTAGGAATTTACTTACTTTTCTAATTTTGTATATTGTGAAAGATTTGCTGCATCAACTCTGATCAATAATTGATTGATTGATTAAATCTTGACGCAGACAATAATTGTTAGTATTGCTATACTTCCTCAATGACAAGCAGACGTAATAACTTTATAATAACCATTTCAATATGAACGATTAAACAAAACCGGATGAATAATGTTGTAACTTCTTCCTTGGAAAGAAACTGAGGAAAATATCCACTAGAGGGAGTGCTTGGCCTGGGTGTTGCATTGCTTTGTTGCCATAGAAAAGTGTTGTGTCGGCACAGACTCTAGTGTAAAGGCTCAGTCTGTGCCGAAAGTGAATTGTTGAAATACAAATTTGGCAGCATGACAAATCACTGTTTTTGGCGTGAGATATGATAAAAAAGGACAGAGAGGAGCAGTGCGATGGAGTCACACTGAGGCAAGGAAGGGCACGCTTTGGTGAAAGTGAAGGACGGAGGACATAGACAGAGAGAAACTGACGGCACGGGGGGGGGGGGGGGGGGGGGACGGAAACACAAAGACACATCGGCGAACAGGGAGGATCACTGAAAGAGACTGGCGGATAAATACAGCATATTCCATAAAGCCTGAACTCCCATGACTTTGGGAAACATGAGAAGTAAAAAGGGAAAAAAACAAAAAACAAATCTGACACAAAAATATGTATCAATATGTATAAAAACACAATAATAGCAGAAATAGGGTAACATCTTATAAGTCTTAACTGTGTTGTGAGAAACTGCTGTGATTCTTTGATTCTCCCTGTAAAGTGTTTCCTTCATTGCTTTGTGTCTCATCAGATGAGTGTCCAGCAATGGCCGTGTAAACAAAACCCAAAAAAGTGGGGGAAAAATACATCTGCAAGTGTGCATCGATGTGACTGAGTGTACACAATGCTACTTCCTCTCCAGGTCATTCTTTGATTGGCCCAGTTTGCCCAGGTGGAGCTTTGATTGGCTGGTTAAACATTCACCCTTCAGACCTCCACGTTTGGTGTGCCTCTACTTCTTCTGAGACGACTAGGAGGAGTTCACAGTTCTTCCCTCGCAGCTGCTGGCGGAGGAACTTCCTGAGTTTGTGGTTGAAAATAAAGAGAGAGTTGCAGTTACGTTCAAAAACAAAAAAAACGAAACAAAAAAAAGATTCATAGAGAAGCAACTCGATTCAAAATGTGTTGACCACTTTAAAGCTGCATAATTGATTTTTAGCCACTGGGGGGCAGCAGAGTCGTGTTTCTGTATGTTCTGTATAGAGTTAAGACAATGTGCAGATTCTGGTGATAACTTTCTGCAGGTAGCAAAATCAAATCCCTGATTTTGATACATTGTTTTGATTGTTGACATAAAAATATTAGGTAGTGCAGTAATAAATATTTTCAGTGCAATAACCACAGCTATTAAATGATCATCATTAACAATCATCAATAAAACCATCATAAAATCATCTACCATCTACTATAAACCGCTGTCTTGGTCATTCTTCACATGCATTTCCACAAGCTACGTGCAATGCACGCAACGCAACGCATGCAAAATATGACTCTGCTCATATGCAAATGACACTTAAGACAGTTCTGTCTAATGTTTTGTTTCTGTGGGACATTCCTGTTTTGACTTTTATTCAGCAGACAGGAGCTACAACGTTATCTGGTTGCTTTATCAATCGGCCATTTCCAGGGATTCTGAATCGAGTTCAACCTGTTCTGCAGCTGCTTCAAAGTAAAGGCCTTCAGGTAATGAAAGAATTCAACATGTTTACTATGAGAAAGCAGAAGGTGGTTTTAACAGGTGTTGGGCGTCGGAGAGTTTTGTAACAGACTGAACACCAAATATGTAACCAAGTCAGCTGTAGTTCATAAATCTACAGAGTTGTCAGCTGTCATGTTGAGCACACACTCTCCGTCACTCTCACCTGAGCTCATCTGGATTGCCAATAGGTTGAGGGTTGCGTAGCTTGGAGTCCAAGTTGTAGTAGACTCCTCCCACCTCTCTGACACCTATCCAGTGCTGGCGTTTGAGCGGCAACCGTAGAGGCCCCCAGCGCAGATTGGACGGTACGTTCAGAATGAAGCCCTCCACGTTGGACAGCTCGATGCGTCCTACATCCCTGCAGGAAACAGTGACGCATTTATCTAAACCCTTTGTTTTCGGCTGCAAAAATCCTCAAACATTGATTATAAAATGGTTCAGCATTATCTCCAGCCGGCTATTGTATCATCATGCTGTACGTTGTTGTTGTGTAATTTATTTGTCTTTTTTCTTTTGTGAACATTTAATTTTACAAATTCTAATTGAATCGTATTTTGGAGAGCTGCAGCTGTAAATTCAAACTGCAAAATAGGTTTAAATGATTTTTATTTTTTTGGATGTCACTGTTTTCTCAACCTCAGGTATTACTAAGAAAGATAACTAAATGTAAAGTGTTTCGTTTTTCTTAATCACATGCAACAGGTTAGTTCTCCATTGTGCTGCATCAATCAGCAACAGAGCTGTGTTGCTGTTTTTGCCCAGATTAAAAGTAACTGTGATTTTGTTCCTGTTATTGCTCAAAACTGGAAAACAGGAATCCGTTTTATTGATAAAGCACGTCTGTGGCTGCTGCTGTTGTCAACAGTTATGTCGGACTCATAATGAGGGAAGCAGGAAAGCTGATAAAAGTGTCTGGCAGACTCTGTCAGCTGATGGGACTGCTGACCGGTCAAAGAGATTGTTCAAGACCCTCCTGATTAGGTGGTTGATTCGCAGCAGAAGACACAGGGAGTCTCTTACAGGATTTACCCAACGCGTAGACTATAGAATTTAAGTGGGCTCTCTGCAGAGTTGCTTGATAAACTTCCTGTCCCTATGTGTTGTTGCACAATATAAAATAGCAACAAGAAACAAACAACAAAAGATGTGGCGCAAAGAGAAATTCCTTCCTCTGTCTGACGTCCATATTGACGATTTTGTGAAACAACTAGGACAACAGTGCAAAACAATCATGAGATTAATTAAGGTACAGGGCTGATTCCAGCCTGTGTCGGCACGTCATACCCTCTTTTTTGCACCCATTACTTTCCATCTCTCTTCACTAATCACTGCCCCAAAAAAAAGAACAACAAAATAACCTTCATACCTTCTTTTATCCCACCAAACTGCCTCAAACCCTCGGGTCTGCAGGGCTGCCATAATGACATTTACATCGTAGTTCCCATTTCCCAGCATGCTCTTCTTGTGAGGTGTTACCATAGTACTGGGAGACAGCCTGCAACAAGTTGACAAGAGGGATCATCCACAGACTGTCTACAACATTTCATGTATACACGTTATATACAGCGATCAGGCATAACATTATGACCACCTTCCTAATATTGTGTAGGTCTCCCTTGTGCCTCCAAAACAGTTATGAGTCATCAGAGAGTGGACATGGGCCTTCTGAGGGTGTCCTGTGGTGTCTGGCAACAGGATGTTATTAGTGGGGGCCTTTGGGTCCTGTGGGTTGAGGGGAGGGGCCTTTTTTTTTTGTGTGTTTGTATGTCAGGCTGCATCCTGCTGGGGATGGCTGCTGCCATCAAGGAGTGTCATTGCTATGGGGTGGGGGTGTCTGGTCTGGTCTAGGTGGGTGCTACATGTCTTAATAACATCCACATGAATGCCAGGTCCAATAGTTTCCCAGCAGAACATTGTATTGTCACAAGATGGTCAATGTTATTAACTTCTCCTGTCAGTGGTTTTAATGTTGTGGCTGATTGACTGTATATAGTACAGGTATATTTTTTGATGTCTCACCTCTGGTATATCTCCTGCAGGGTGTCCCGGCTGAACGCTGTCCCATCCTGGAAGACATTGTTGAGCGCGTGCAAGGCGCACAGCTCCCTCCGCTGCTTCTCGTGATAAATTTCCGGCGCCGTCAGAGAAGGTTGGGTAGGAGCTGGCACGGTGAGGGAGGAAGAGGAAGACGAGAGATCCTGCTGCTGCTGCTGCTGAGCGTCCCTGAGATCCCTGCACCTCCTCTCCTCTGCGCCCACCACTTCCCCTCCTCCTCCTCCACCTTTCTGCTTGCTGACCTTCCAGGGCATGCAGCCCAGCTCCTGCAGGCCGCCTCGCCCCTTCCCCTTCCACTCCCCAGCTGGATACGGAGCACTTCCCATCGCTGAACGCTCACCTCCACCGCCGCCACCTCCTCCAGCTCCACCTCTACCTCCACAACTACTACTTCCAGGTCGCTACATCGACATCATGACAACCATTGCCATGGTGACCTCTCAGCCTCTTGGAGGAGAGGAGCTCGTGTGTCGTCGTGCACGGCCTGGAGGGAGGTGGGGGGGGGTGCAAGGTAAATGAGACCTGTGGCTGTTCAATGCAGCAACACCTGCTCTCTCTAAAAGACAGATGTGAAGAAAGGTCACCAAGAAGGAGGGGCTGGAAAGTGGAACTCGAGATGCAAAAATAGCAAACAAAGATACTCCAGATGCTCACAAATGAAAGATTGCTCCTCCAACAATGCCACAGCGGTGTCGTCAATCAAGCTGCCACTACTCTCTGTGTGCTTCCACGTCCTCCATCCTCTGCGTGCTTGTGTGCGTTGACAGTTCTTTCCATCACCAGAATGCTGACCGTGAAGCTGCCCTTCCACAGGGAACAGACGTAACAAGTGTTTGGTCAGAGAAGGATGCCTGGTAAGCACACGAAAGACAGAAAAAGAGAGTCTGTATTTCTCCACTTAAAATAACAAAAATGTTTACAAATTCCCATCAGAGCTTGGCAGAAACCCTTAATGGCATCTTGAAACTTCTTAAACGGCATTTACTAGCAACGCTGAAAATGTTTGATAGCTGGGATCACTTTCATATTAAGCTCTGCTCTCCTCTTGGTCAGCAGGACCTAAAAGAAGAAGGTAAACATTTCCAGACTGGATAGAGGAAGCAAGCTGTTCAGTAAGCTAGCTAAACATGACAACAGCCACACACACAAAACACACGTTAGAGGTCCAACACTCAAATAAGAAGAAAAAAAAAAACGCTGTTCAAGTCCGAAATCATACATATCCAGATGTAATTAATCCATGTTAGTAACAGATATCTGGTCTTGTGGCTGCTCTACGTGACTCCCGTCTCTACAGCAAACACAACCACAACGCCTCCTTTTTACGCCTTTATAACTTCATTTTCTCTCACCGACCACTCACCCGTCCGTTCCTGTCGGTGGTGTCACAGCTGGACTACCACAAACCGGTCTAAAAACTGAGTCTGCTCTGTCCTCTTTCCTCTAACAGCGTTGTAGTCCTTTGTCTTTGCCACTTTTTTCCTGTTGTGGCTCTCTGTAGCTCTTTCTCCGTCCGTGCAGACGCGGACATGCGCAGTGGCGGCCTCGCTGGCTCCATGTTGGTGTCAGCGCCTGCGTCAGAGGAGAGCGGAGCGGAGCGGCCCCTCCCCTGAGACTGCGAAACGCTGCTTCTTCTACTTTGTTCTCACCTGAACTTTGGCACAACTTTAAGGCAGCGCATTGCAGCCACGCCAGAAAAAAATATTTTGTTTGTCTTGGTACTGAATTTGTATTTATTTATTTATTTTCTATGTGCAGTTGAATAGTATACACTGCATGTAAAAATATGAATTACTCACCCTTTATAGCTTGTATAAATGGAATCATGGTCAATATAGTTTGCCTTTTTTTCTTTTATAAAACACAACGTTTTAATGTCATAGTTAAAAGTGATTTCTACAAAGCAAAAATAAAATAATACAAAAAAGTAATGCAACAATATTAGTGTAAAGTCTAAAGTGTCTCAAAGTGTACGGAAGCGTATTGCTGCCACACTTAAGAAAAAAAAAAGGCTCAATATTATGTAATTACGTGAAAGTTTAACAATATATTTTTCACGTTTTAACAAGATAAGTATCACGTTATTACATGAAATTATCATGTTATTTCAGGAAATTATCACGTTATTTCATGATAATGTTCACGTTATAACGTGAAAATATCATGTTATTTGAAGATATGATATTTTCACGTTTTTACATGAAATAACATGATATTTTCATGTTATAACATGAAAATATCAGTATCTTGAAATAACGTGATACTTTCATGTAATAACGTGATAAATATCTTGTAAAAACGTGAAAATATCATATCTTGAAATAACATATTTTTACGTTATAACGTGAACATTATCATGAAATAACGTGATAATTTCATGTAATAACGTGATACTTATCTTGTTAAAACGTGAAAAATATATATTGTTGTAACAAGAAACTTTCACGTGATTACGTAATAGTAAGCCTTTTTTGTGTGTGTGTGTGGCAGCAATATGCTTCCGTACAAAGTGTGTGGCTATTCCATAACTTACTAATCTTACAAGTGATTTTCCTCATGTATATTATGTATTTTATACAGTATTTCTGCTGGGAAACATCTGGACCTGGCATTCATTCATGTGGATGTTACTTAGACACGCACCACCCACCTAGACCAGACCAGGCACCCCCACCCTATATCAATGACACTCCTAGATGACAGCAGCCATCCCCAGCAGGATGCAGCCTGACATAGACACAGACACATAAAACGTCCCTCCCCTCAACCCATAGGACCCAAAGCCCCCCCACTAACAACATTGTGTTGCCAGACACCACAGGACACCCTCAGAAGGTCCATGTCCGTTCTCTGACGAGTCACAACTGTGAAACCTACACAGTATAAGAAAGGTGGTCATAATGTTACGCCTGAACAATGTATACTTGTATACTTACCTCTATTACACTCTTTATACCATATATTTTTTTTATCATTAAGTATTGTTTATACAAGTTATATTACCCCTTAAAAGCAAAATCAGATTAAGCATGATTCTATTTATGAAAGCAATAAAGCAGTAAATGAAATTAATAGTGGCCTTTTCAGGGTATTTAAACAGTAAATTTGCTTAGTGACTACCTCGTGACTATTTACCAGCAGGCATTTGTACTTGATAGTATTCATGCCTGACATTTCATCAGTAATAGCCATTCAGTGCGTTTCTCGTGCTGAGCTAAAATGGCCAGAGCGAGTAAGAGATACTGTGCACAAGGGACTCTCAGGAAACAATGGACTCACATGGTAGATGTGATGTGGGACCTATATGTGGGACACAAAAGCTGCTAGCAGGGCATACTTGACATAATGATGCCATTTCGATGGTCTGTGTGACAGTGAATCATCTCAGCCCATTGTTTGTTTAGCCATGCTGTAAGGGGATACAGAGTTTATCTCTTTTGGTTTCCATTCGGATCCGGAGCTACTCTTGAAGTGTCAGAATAGCAATTACCACCAGAGGCCGCAGGTGTCAACCAGGACTGTAACATTAAAGCCACATTTAGCAACAACAAACACAGCTTAACATGACACTTTACTGGAGCCTGAAGAGACGCCTCAGAGCTTCCACAGCTCTCTTGTTGATCACCAGTGATGACCCCAAAAGACGTGGGGAGTCAGTCTCTGAACAGCTGACCTTTGCTTGGTGCTCTCTGCTAGAGGATCCACTGGTGTTCTTGTAAACACGACAAAGGATATGTTAGGGAGGTCCATCCTCCACCAGTGAGCCTCAACTGGGATGGCTCAAGGAGACTTTAGGAGATTTTTCAATTACCAATGTTTATAGAATGGTTTCTTGAACGATTAGATCAGTCTGCTTCACTAGTGTAAGATGTATTTAGTCCATTTATGTCAGGCCATTAAGGCTAATCTATGTAAGAATTAGGAGATAAAAGTGTTCTTTATTTACAGTCACAAAACAATAGTGAAGCTTCATCAACCAGTTGCAGTTTTTAGTTGAACAGCACAGCTGAACTCCCAGTGTGACTTCAGTTTATCTTCTCTCACCAGCTTTAAAGTTTTATATTTCTTATAAATTATGAAAGATGTGGGAGGGCAAAGCACTGGAGCAGAGTAGGAAAACATGAGCCACAGCCTCTCACACACACACACAAAAAAAAAGCACGCTGGAGAAATACAATACATCAGAATGGGAAAATTACACCCTACATGTGTGAGACAGCGATATCAAACCAAAAGAATCTTCGGCATCTTGGAAACCCAAAGGCAGCCGGCTGCCGTAAAATCACCGGGACAATGGCAAACCAGCAGAGTGACAAAAATACCGCAGCAAAAGAATCAACCTTGCACTTAAAGTCAAAATTGCATGTTTAACACATGAATGACTTTTTTTTTTCACCTCCACAGCAACCCTTTCACACAAGACACACAGCTTCTCTTATTTACACGTGTCCCAGTTTTCTAGCCAGAGAGGAGGCCATGTCAGTGAGCAGCTCCTCCCTGACCCGCTCCTCCTTCCTCTGCAGCTCGTGGACAAAATGCCCCCTGTGCTCCTTCATCTCCATTGCACGCCCCACTAGATTCCTGCACATCACACTCTGTGCCTCCGGGGGCCGGTCTGGCCTGTTGTCCACCAGCTCAGGCCTCTGGCCGCACAGAGACACAGCCCTTCTCAGACTCCCTGCATCCACTTCTAGCAACTGATCTACAGTGTGCCGTCGACCCAGGCCGTCTGCATGAGTGAGCACTGGGATGATGTAGCCCTTGACTTCCCCTCCAAACAGTTCCAGGGTGGTTTGGATCGCCTCGGTGGCATCCTGGCCAGTCCCCTTGCTCGAACCTGGAGCCTGGATCACCAGTAGAAAGGCATGTGGTCCAGGACTGGCGAGCTGAAGACTCCTCAGAGCCTCCCTGGCCCTCTTGTTGTTTCCCAGTGATGTTCCCAGAAGATCTGGGGTGTCGATTACTGTAAGGTCGCTACCGTCCACAACTGTCATTCTCTTGGTGCTCTCCATTAGAGGACCCATGGGTGCCCTTGTCTCACTGTTGCCCAGCAAAGTATCTGCTAGGGAGGTCCGTCCTCCACCAGGGGGGCCCAGGAGGATCAGCCTCAGGCCTGGTTTCTTGAGGCTGCTGGTGCCTGAGAGTTCATTGATCAGGTTCAGTATGTTGTTGCTGGTAGGATCTGTCTGTGTCCCTACAGAGATAATAAATTTTCATTAGACATACATATTTTTTAATTTCTCAGATTTTTTTTAGATCATGTGAATATAGTTATTTAAAGAGATGCATCAATACCACTTTTTCTCCAAGTTCAAGCACTAGTATTTGGATAATTCCCAGTACTGAGTACTTAATAATAAAATTAAAGTTGTATCAGTATTTATTTTCTGATCAGAGGCTAGAGTTGGAGCAATAACACCTCTGTAGTGGTACTGATGTACATCCTAAATATTCCTAGTGCTACTACTGTGTAGTATGTGCTCTTCCAGCAGCCCAACACAGCTTGCTGGAGTCGCTCTACTGTAAGGGCTGGTTGACCTGCACTTGAGTGCCTTCCAAATAGGACTGGGCCTAGGTCAAATGTGTATAAACTATGTATAAAACTTTCCCAGAGCCTAAAAATCCATGTTAACAACCAGTGAACCAATGCATTCTATTAGACTATGCGGCATTGGTTATGCATTGTAACCCAAGATTCTCTGAGCACAGGTTTGATAGGTGTTGCCATAAAGTATACGGTATAGGGTGTTTGATAAATACAAGTACCAGTACATGAGCACAGTATCCAAAAACTGATATCTGTGCTTGAATAAAACTATTGTAAGATGTTTTTTGCATGGCTTAACCAAGTTTGTTGCAGATAACCAAACCAAGTCTAGCTAATGGAAGAGCACCTAAGACTAGAACCCATTTAGAAGAAGCTGTTAGATCCAAGTCTTGCCTATTGCCACTTCAACAATATGTTAATAATCACATAATGAGGTGTGAAATACTATTACTCCTAGTCCCATGGGCTACATATAGTATATGCTCAAACACACACAATAACTACTATAACTGTAACTAATGGACAACTATTCTATCTCCTCCACTATAACACATTACGACACAGAATACAAAAATATTCTCTAAGCAGAAGATATACAACTGTACAGTGGATGTATACTGTTATTGATATCTGCAAGGATAGCTGTAAGTACAAAAGATGCCTACGCTAGGTTAGGTCTAATAGCAGGCCAGATTGTTCCCAAGGTTTAACACAGTTACTCCATATTATTGTATACACACACAACTTCTCCTTTAATGTCAGAATATGTAATATGTCCTCAGTTTGACAGAAAACACACATAACAGTTAGTGGCAAACAGAAGCAGACCCAGAACAAAGCAAGACGTATTTCTGCTGAAGTTACTCCTGAAAGGATGCAAGTTTTTGGAGGTACAGTTAGACAAGAAGCAGCAGGAGATTTAGCAGATAAAACTACAGAGGACTGACCTGCGATGGCTCTGATGATAGCAGCCACCCACTTGAACCTGGAGGAGAACGCTGACGGAGGAGCACACAGACTTGTAATTATTATGACGATCTATCGCTAAAATAGTCCCACTCCCTTCAGACTTTAGATTGCTCTCACGCGTCTGCTTGAATCACTGAGTCACTTCCTCTGAGTACGCACGCTAACCCACTCAGATTGTAAACTTTATCCCATTTGTTTACCTTTATTTAAAAAGTAAAATTGCGACACGGTGAAGAGTAAGCAACAGCCAACAGAGATGCAGGCTGCACTCACCGACAATAAACTGCCAAATCCGAGACAGCCAGTGGAACAGGCTCTGGATTCCTACCACACAGGACACAAGGAGAAGAGTTAGCAGATGTCTTTTTGGTATCATGTTTAGAGTTTATGTGCCTTATTTAGAAATGATGAATGTGTTTCGTACCACGGAGGGTTCCCACTAGACGGCTAACCCAGCTCCAGAGAGCTGACAGACCTGATAAGAAGCAACAGCACACACTATTACTTCCATTATACACAAAAAAGCCATAATCATTGTCCTTATTTAATCTGCTGGATCTTCCTGATGCCAACAGTGCTGTATGCTCTCAGATAACACCTGACTTCGGTACACTGACCTTTGACAAACCACCATAAATAAACTCACCAGTTAAAGAGCAGAAGAGACGAATCGGCCATCGGATCAGAGCTGGGAGAGCTGTAGGGAAATCAGATCACATCACAGACTGTCACATTAACTTGATTTAAAATGATTTCTGATGGGGTATAATATAAATATATATTCACACAACAACAGGACCATGTGGTTGAGTTTTTAATGTAGCTTAGTCAGACCCTACACTGGGTCATTTGAACAATGTAGATGTGAAAACTCGTCATTCAATAAAAAAGCAAATGATAATTTACCCACAAGTTGAATTTTTAATATGGAGATACTTTCTGTTAATTATCCAACTTGTTCCTCCAGCATAACTAATCTGCAGGTCTAACAGGTTCTTTTTGTGGTTCTTGGTGTGTGCATATACACTGATCAAGCGTAACATTATGACCACCTTCCTAATATTGTGTAGGTCTCCCTTGTGCCTCCAAAACAGCTGTGACTCATCAGAGAATGGACATGGGCCTTCTGAGGGTGTCCTAAGCTGTGGTGTCTGGCAACAGGATGTTGTTAGTGGAACGTTGTTGAGGATCAGCCCACAGATACTTGATCAGTTTGGGATCTAGTGAATTTGGAGGCCAGGTCAACACCTTGTGCTGTTTTTCAAGTTTTTTGAGTTGTTCCTAAACCATTGTGTGTGTGCCTGTGATGCCATCAAGGGGTGTCATTGCTATGGGGTGGGGGTCCCTGGTCTGGTCTAGGTGGGTGCTACATGTCTAAGCAACATCCACACGAATGAATGCCAGGTCCAAAAGTTTCCCAGCAGAACACTGTAATACAAAATTTCATATGTTTTATTATAGTTTTATAGCTTCAATTTAGTTTCGCAAGAGTTTGGTCTCAGTTTGTTTGGTTTGAAGTGTTTTTGCTTGTTTCTGTTCACTTTTTTAATGGACTCATCTTAGTTAAATTGTTTCATTTTCGGATTTAGTTTCATTATTATAATATGGGGGATATTTGTCACAGGAAAAATTGAATAAGCACTGAGTAGGTGTTAAAATACAACTGCAACACTTCGTGAGGGCAGCTGACTCTCGCACACTGTCTGCATCATTTACCTCCTTAAGCTTGTTGTGTCGGTCAATTTGTCGGGCAAATTGACAACAACTAAAGCTCAAGTTTCGTAAGCACACAACATCATCTCAGTTAGTTTCAGTTTTTAACACATAGTTTTCATTTCTAGTTAAGATTAAATTAACAATAACAACCTTGTTTCACACAGCTTATTATTCCTCTGTCCTATAGATCACCCTTGCTGAAACTGCTATAAATATCCACACAGTGATGGTGAGAACTTCTAGTGCTGGACATGTGATAATATGCGACTGAAAATGGTCACCAACAAATGCAGCACTTCCTCCCGTTTGAGTAACATTTACTAAAAAAATACAGCCTAGCTGATTTGAAAGGGGCTAATAAATTGCATGGTATATAAATGATATTTGTTGAAAACATAATATTACAGCAGCTTTATCTTTAAATAAGCGTCTTTGATGAGTAAATGATGTGCACTACAGATTCTTTTGTAATACCATTTTAATTTAGATGTGCCGTCTGTCCTCATCAAGTCTACTTCCAGCTGAACAAGATTCAGTCTGTTTTACAACTTTTGTATTTTCTACTTCTCAGACTACCTCAGTAAAAGACGCATCATCAAACAGTACGTATTATTTGATAAATGTTTTTTCAGTTGTTTTGTGTGAATGTGTTGCAGAGTAACTGACTCTGTGAGAATCTGTAGAGAAGATACCCCACCACGGTAAAAGCTCCCATCTGGACATTGTTGCTGTTCATCCACCAGCCTATACACAGACAGAGACAGAGACAGAGACAGAGAGAGAGAGAGGGGGGGGGGGGGGGACATGACATTAGTATTGCAGCGCTGCTCACAACTAATCATGGGTTTTACCTTTCACCCGAATTTGAAGTGCAGAATGAAATTACAACATAACACTGGGTTCAGTGTGTAAATGTGAAGCCTGATGTCACAAACTCTCACTCCAGGATTACGCTGACGCAGGAAACTTTATGAAGCAAACCACATGGATCATTATTTTTTGTCATTTTTCTTTTTACAAATTGTCAAGAGAAGTAATGAGTATTTAGCCTTTAATGCCTTTATTTTGATATTAATGGAGAGAGACAGGAAGTGATGGGGTGAGAGGGAGGGATGACATGTAGCAAAGGGTGCAGGTTGCAATAGAAGCGGCTGCAGTGAGAACTATAGCCTCAGTTCATGTGGTGCCCTCTAAACCTTTATTTATTTTGGAAAAAGTCTAAAGGATTATTAGCTGGTAGTTGCTTACGGCATACTGCACAGCCTACACTCAGCGCTTTAAAAATTAAGCCGTGGCTGGGTGCATGTTACAGCGTGAGCTTAAAACACACCACTAAGTCAGAGCTAACATCTCACAAAGTCCCTATTTAAGTTGTATTGTTGAATAATGGAAACTTAAACCATCTTTCTCGTCTTGAAAAGTACTGTTGACGAGGTTTGTCTTACCTGTAACAGCATCCTCCGAGCTGTCCTTATCACACTGGCACTCCATTTCTGTCCAGTTAGTAGCGCTTTAGCCGGCGTCAAGGCAGTAAGACCTGGCAACACTCCTTGAGCAAAGGATTTTCAGTATAAAAGCACTAAATGTCCTCAATAAATATTCGCAATGTTAACGTCAATAGAGAAACAGAAGCAGGAAGGATCTAATCATTCAGTTGTACCGTCACATTACATGGTCAAACTATAAGACAACATAAACCAAAACGCGAAAACTGATAAGAAATTGTTAAGAGCCATTACCTGACGTGAATAAACCTCCTTCAGGAATGCCATCTACTTTCACTCTGTCAAAACCTTAAGCAACTCGCATGTAGTCAGTTGTGCCTGATCCCTTCCTCCTGCTGCTGTACAGAAGCATTTGCCTGCACAGGCCTGCCCTTCACAAGAACACAGCTTGTATTATTGAGCCGTGTGGCAAAAACAATGCAGGGAGCAGGTCAAAGTATGCATATAATGCTGAGGTCTTACTTTGGAAGGACACACCTTTTTACTTGCGACAGGAAGAACTGGAAATGTTGCCTAAGATGCACAGTGTATCAACTCATGCAGTAATGTCAATGGAATTTGGTGCAGTGCTATAAAAAGTTTTATTCATCCAAATGCAACATTATCAACAAGTGTTATCAGCAGTATACAGAATACAGGGAATTCCCAACCAACTGGTTTCAATGTTGTAAGCCACCATCAGCAACAGGAGAGTTATTCCTCACAAGAAAATTACAATATACAGATTTTTACATCCGAACCTCTAAAAGTGGGACTGAGACACTAATGTCTGATGATAGACCTGGCCTTTTGTAAATCTTATCAAGCCCAACAGGATAAGATTTTGTTTACTTTTTAGTTTCAGACTGAACACAGTGTCTAGTCCATCCCAAAATGAACTCCTAGTGTCGCGGATTCGCAATGCACCGTTTCCGCTCAGACTGCAGCCGAAATAACGCATGTAATACTCCAATGTCGGTTTGTGCACATTCAAAAAATTCCTCGGAACCTTTTGCAAGCACTAGTTTCTCGTAGGACCAGGCGGAGTGGTAAGCAAAAACACAAATAATTAATTTCTTTATATAATTGAAAAAACAATTCAGGCGTTAAGGGGTTAAAGGCCACAGACTGTGTAGATGCTTTCCTAACAAAATGTACCGAGACTTGCTTCAACTGGCAGGAGAGCGAGTCTGATACCGAGTCCTCATGGGCCCAGTCGGGCTGTCAGAGCATCTATCAGCTCCTGCTTCTTGGTCCCAGTGGTCCGAACTCCAAACTGCTTACAGGCCTCCTTCAGGACGGGCACGGTCAGTTTTACCAGAGTGCCGTTCTGCACGTGGGCCTTCAGCTCATCTTCTGTCACCTCCACTTTGGGTTTCTTCTCGGCTCCACCTCCACTTTCGGCTGCAAGTTCAGTCATGAAGTCAAAAGAATAACCAGACTTTTAACGTACATTAGCACAAAATGACGGCGTTTCAGTTATTTAACTTCATCAGTAACACAATCAAACCCCTTGACTTAATGAGGCAGCACTATCGAACCATACGGTACCACCACCAGGGAAAAACAACTTTGCTGAGTTCCAGAGATGACTGGAGTTCTGACCTGTTTTGCGTTTGGGTGCTGGTTTGCTATCTGGATTGTAGTTGGCAGGATAGACTAGATCTTTAAACTCTTCGATCAGGCGGTGATCAATCTCCTCAAGCTTTGGCTCTGAATCAGACAAAAAGAAAAAAACAGGTGAAAAACACTGAGGTGAAAACACAAACAATGGCTGTAGCAGCCACAAAAAAAAAAAAAAAAAAAAACACAAACAAAAACAGGATCTCTTTTTTTCTTCATCTTACGGATTAGGTCCACCGTTTCTTCTGGAGCCGTCATATCCAAAGCCAAGGCCTCTAGGTTCCTGTAATGCTGCTGGATGACTGGGTTCTCAAAAGCGTCGCTCCTGTGTTGCGTTACAAAGAATGAAAACATGACAGAGATCTGACTTGTTCAGATTTTGACACCTCCTTGTGTCCATATCCATATTCCAAATTCAAAGATGCTACAACGTTTAGTCACAGAGTTGCACAGGGTTCTGTGCTAGGATCAATATTTTTCACATTATACATGCTTTTTTTATGAAATATAATTAGGAAACACTGAATGAATTTCCACTGCTATGCAGATGACAGCCAACTATATTCAGCTAGCTGAGAAATCAGATGAATGAAATCATTTGATCCAACTCCAAACATGCCTTGAAGACATAAAGACTTGGATACTTTATACTTTGTACTAAACCCAGACAAAACAGAATTCACTGATTTTGGCCCCTACATGATAAGACTGACTAGCTTTACTCTCAAATGCAGGCTTACAGACTCCTGTAGTTCAAAAAAGTAGAATGGGAGGTAGAAGCTTCAGCTCGCTGTTCTACTTTTAACTTACTTTTCCATTTTGATGAAGCTTACAAGTCAGGCTGGCACAGGTGACCTTGAACCATTCCTAATAATGCTGCTATATGTCTAGGCTATTGGTGGATTTCCCATGACTGCCGTTTGCTCATTCACTATCCTTACATTTTTGTGCTACAATATGGCAAGTCATAAGCTCTGTATCCCTCTCTCTTCCCTATCTCCCCTAACCTTTTTCTGTCTCTATACTATATAGGTTTCTGTGTGACGTACAACAAATCAAAGTTGAGTTGACCTCAACCTTTTTGAGCGCTCGTGGGAAAATGTCAGCCAGTCACAAGTTCTACTTACATTCTCTCCCTGAAAATTTGCATTCTGTTCAGTCTGAAAAATGGAAGTAAAAACTATTATTGCTGCCCCACGTACTATTTAGGCATTTGTAACTTACGTTCTTTAATAGATGACGACACAATAACATCAAAGAAGACAAAACTATTTCCGATTCGTTATGAGACCATGGCGGGCCGCCATAGTATTAACACTGTATGGGGAACACTGCTGTATCATAGGGTTATAAAATATAATATTCCAGTTTCTCTTTAAACCGACCTATATTTGAAGCGGAGCTTTGACACGATCTCCTTCATTTTATCAACCTGTATTTGTGAAGCAGACGGGTGGCGGGGAGGATCCAGAGTCCGCAGGTCATCAGCGTACGGAAGGTAGATTACATTGAAACCTGATAAAGCCAAGAGAAATAGGATATCAATGTAAACTGACACGGTTTATTTAAACCTAGATAAAGCAGTACTAGAAGCAAAGTTAAAAATCTGGGATTCTTTATAACCCCAGCATGGACTTACCTGGTGGTGTGATCTGTAGTTTGCCCTCACTGACCTCTTCTTTTTGAGGAAGCAAAGCAACAAAACGTGGGGGGTAGTTTCGGCGGGAGATGCAACGGCACAGTGCGAACACGTTTCTCTCGCTACACTTATTCAACAAGGCAGAGAACAGGCATGCACTACCTATGGAGGAAAAAACACACAGGACATATTTGTCTCAGTATATAATTCCTCTTGATTATAACTGCATCAGAAAAACGGCTTTAAATGTATTAAACCATTAATAGTTTAAAATGTATTAGGTGTAAGTACTTCTGAGATATTCTGCCATTTAAGAGAAGGCACACTTTTTTTCAGGACATATTATTCATTAGTCTCAGTCATGACTGATTTCCATTTCCATACTGTGCAATGTAACAAAATGTTTTCTATGTTTTACTTCCATTAAAAGCAATTTGAAACTCATAGTATTTGGAAAAATCCACCGTCATTACTGTGGTTGCAAATCTGACACAGCGAGACACACAGATGTACCTTTGACCTCATTCTCTTCAGGATAGAGAAAGACGGCAGGACGGATGTGGTGATGGAGTTTCAGCTTCTCCATCGGTTTGAATCCAATCAGAAACAGTCCAGGGTCATCAAACTTCTTGATGGCGTCCACTTCATCCCTTTCCATCACGATCTGTTTCTTTCCATACACCTAGAACACACACAATGTTTTTCAGTTTCAATTTCAAAGTGATTTAACTAAAACACGTGAAAAATAAGAAAACAAAACAGGCATTCTATTAACTCTGCTGTTTTTACCTTGGCTTTCTTTATCTCACTAGACAGCAGCAGACTGCCAGTCTGGGTGTGAAAGGTACGTGTTTTGCTGTGAACTGGTTCATTCGTTTCCCTGTAAAGTTTGACTGGAGCTGGTTTCCGAGCTGCCACGGCAGTCGCATAAATTCCCACCGCTACATTTAAGCCTTCACCAAGACACAGATTTAACCTTAAGATAACAGAAAGGGAAGAATGGTGTGAAGAAAAGGCAGAGAAGACAGCTAAGTGCAAACCACAGAGGAATAAATAAGAGGAAAAGGAACAAACTATATAAGAAGGAGAAGAAGCTAGAATAACCTAGAACAACACCATCACTTATCTCTACCTGGCCATAGCTCTCTTCTTCTGTTCTTTAGCGCGGACCCGTTTCTGGAGGTCATCCAGTTTGTCACAAGGCTCCATCTGCAGCCCCAAATCACTGTCATCCTCTGGTGGACTAACAATGTCACGAAAGAAGAGCGAGACATCAAAGCCCTCTGGTTTCATCAGGTGCATTAAATCAATAACGACACCTAAGAGAAGAGGGATAAGTCAAGAGAGTCCCCATGTGTGCTTAATAAATCATGATTTAAACTGTGATCTCAGAGAGGTCAGAAATACAAAATGTTGACTGCTTTGATGAGCATAAATATGTCCATGATTGAGATGCTGACTGCAAAATAGTTTAACAGGTTTCCATGAAAGAAGAGCAGTCTTTAGCCCAGACCCACCAGTCTCCTTAAGATCACCAGCCTTGGTGCGAGCCTGACGGTCCTTCACACTGTCGCCCCCGTGTGGATTATCCCTGCAGGTGAAAATCATCAGCTGCTTCTGTGCAAGGCGAAGCTTTATGTCGCTGAAGAGATTGGCGCAGCACCACAGGGCATCACCTAATGACGTCTCCCCACTGCCCATGGTCTTTGCAGCCAGCTGGGCACCTTTTTCTCCCCGCAGAGCGTCAACGTCCCGGACTCGCTTTGCACCTGTGCAAAATAGAAAAAACAGACAGGGTTGTAAGAAAGATCTATTTAGCGATTTAAATAATAAAAAATATGTATCTCTTTACCCAAAACACAACTGATACAAAAAACAAAAACAAAATAAAACTGTTGGCTAGTATCAACTGCAGCTTCACACTATTACTTTTAAGTTCCTGTACGTTTTTGTTACAAATTGTGTACGCTAAGAAATCACAAAACTGTATATGTTTTGTGTGAGTTATAAAACCTCTGCACACCAGCCAGCACCTTACCGGGTTCATCAAGCTCGTGGTACACATAGACATGTTTAAATGAGTTCCTGGGGTTTTTGCTCTGCTCCGTGCCATAGAAAACCAGAGCCGACAGGTCCCTGTCATCCCTGATGATCTTATCAGTGTACACAGTGCGCACAACCTATGAAAACAACTCTCAATGTCATGAAGGAGGGCATGTCTGAGAAGAAACCTAAGGTAAATCTATAAACATGACTCCTAGTAGGGATTCTTTACTTTTCTCATATGATTTACATACAAATATATCAAGTCAAAATATCTATTTTCTAGTATATCACTATCACATTATGATTTTTGTAATCAAAGCAATTTATGTTTAAAAGTGCTTCTTCCTGACTATGTTGTCTCAGTTTCTTGTGAATATTTTAAATAATTAAAACATATTTCTCGCTACAAAAACAATGGAGATGGTGCAGAAATAGCCTACTATAAATCAAAAATTTCAATAAAACAATGTAAAATTAAATAACAATAAGCAAGATTACCAGCCTTACCTGCATGGTCATGTCAAAGTTAGAGGGTTGTCCGTCTTCCCCTTTGATGAACATTTCTTTGGAGGCGTCAACCAAGAACACCAGGCTGTCTCTTCCAGTGACTCTGTAATCTCCTGACAAAGACGGGGACCTGGTTTGTTTTGGTGGTTCAGACAGTGTCTTACATTTGGTATAACACACTATTGCCCGCTGCGATAAAGAGTATAATGAAGATGTTTCATGTCACCTCCAGATTGCTCCCCTTCCTCCTGCTCCTCCTCCTCCTCCTCATTCCAGTAGGCGTTCCACTCAGCCATCAGTGCTGCATTTGTTTACAGGACAACATGATTGTATAGTTAAATTCTGTGATACCACAAGAAACAGACTGGATTCAAACATTATTTTGGCAGAAGAAATCTTCGTGTGCATAGAAAACTTATCAACTTGCCACCTCTCTGCTCGGTCTTGAGTTACAGTGCTCCTTCAAAACTTGAGGAAATACGCACTAACACAAATAAGTGTGGTACTAATTTAATCGAAGAATGTGTGTTGTACAGCAAAGAGCTTAACTCAAACGTTAATTAATACATTATTAATGTTTAATTACCTGAGGTGTCCTCTACAGCGAGCAACATGACGTTAGCTAGTTTAGCATGTAATCATGCATGTAATCAACCGCTATGTGGTTCGTTGTTATTTAGAGGTAGCTCGATAAACCACTTTATCTTTATAATGATACTAACTATATACTAGACCTAAAACTAAAAACTCTCATACAGTTGTCACTGTAGCATAGTCACCTACCGCGCTCTGCTACTTTCTTTCCACAAATCCCGACCCCTCCCTCCTTCTCCTCCTCGTCCTGCTCCTCATTCCGGTAGTAGGCGTTCCACTCAGCCATCAGTGCTGCCTTTGGTTACAGTACAACATGATTGTATAGTTAAATTCTGTAATAGCATACCACAGGAAACAGACTGGATTCAAACATTATTTTGGCAGAAGAAATCTTCGTGCGCAAATAAAACTTGGCAACTTGACACCTCTCTGCTTGTTCTTGGGTCACAGAGTGCTCTTTCAAAACTTCAGAAAATACGCACTTACACAAATAAGTGTGGTGCTAATTTAATCGAAGAATGCGTGTTGTACAGTACGGAAGAGTATTGCTGCCACACTGTAGAAAAAAAAAAGGCTCAATATTATGTAATTACATGAAAGTTTCTTGTTATAACATGATATTTTTCACGTTTTAACAAGATAAGTATCACGTTATTTCATGAAATTATCACGTTATTACATGAAATTATCACGTTATTTCATGATAATGATATTTTCATGTTATAACGTGAAAATATGTTATTTCAAGATATATTTTCACGTTATAACGTGAAAATATCATTATCATGAAATAACGTGATAATTTCATGAAATAACATGATAATTTCATGTAATAACGTGATACTTATCATGTTAAAACGTGAAAAATATCATGTTATAACAAGAAACTTTCATGTAATTACATAATATTGAGCCTTTTTTTTTCTACAGTGTGGCAGCAATACGCTTCCGTAGTACAGCAAAGAGCTTAACTCGAAAAGAGCACCAAACGTCAATTAATACATTATTATTATATTTTTTTGTGATCAATTCTTTATTGTAATAAAGACAAAATACAGCAGTCAAACATAGAATTTTCAGTTTTCAACACCCACCCCCCATGAACAAACAGAACCCCCCCCCGTCTCTCTCAAAAAAAATAAAATAAAATAAAATAAATAAAAAATAAAAAATAGACAGAAAATTCCGCACTCACCTAAGACACACTTTTTCGGGCCTATCGTGTTGCACTCTGTCCTTCACCAGTCTGTGAGCCACCTCCCACTCCCGAAGAGTTTTAACGCTGGCTCCATGTATTCGGGCAACAGAACACTCCATCAAAACTATATCGAGAAAGGTGTTGGCCCACTGCTGCCAGGTCAAGGAATGTGGTGGTTGCCATCTTAGAGCCAACCTTTTTTTGGCAGCAGTGACACCCTTCCCACAGAACACGTCTCTGTTGCAGGGTCAGATCTAGAGGGGAGTCGTCATTGAGTAGGAGCAACAATGGCGAGAGTGGGACCCTAACTCCAAGTATGTTGCTTAAAGTATGACAAACTTTTTCCCTGAATTCGGCCACCCCTGGGCATTCCCAGTACATATGGATAAAGGATCCCAGGACACCTAATGAACATAAATCACAATTGGGAGATGGAATGATTTTCATAGAATGTCGCTTTCTAGGTGTGAGATACATCCTATGGACACATTTGAAGTGGATTAGCATATGGTATGGATTCTTAGATGTGTCCCTCAAGTTTTTCCATATTTTGTCCCAACAAATGTCTTCATTTACTACAGAAAGATCCCTATGCCATGTAGCTTCCACTGGCAGTGACTTGTGAGGGTCAGAAATGAATTTGTAAAGTTTAGAGACCACTCCCCGCGTTGATCCAGTTGAAAATAATAATTTATGAAGAGGATGTGTAGGGAGCACTGAGCCCCATGGAACACCATAAGCCCGCATAGCCGATCTTAACTGAAGGTAGAATCAATTAATACATTATTAATGTTTAATTAACTGAGGTTTCCACTACATGCTAGTTTAGCATGTAATCAGCCACTATTCGGTTCGTTGTTATTTAGAGGCAGCTTGAATAACCACTTTATCTTTACAATGATACTATATACATGAGACCTAAAACTAAAAACACACATATGGTCACTGGAGCATACGGTCACCTACTGCGCTGCTCTGCTACTTTCTTTCTACAAGTCCACGGGTCCAGCGAAGTAAGAGCAGGTGTTCTTGAGTGTCGGTGAGGAAGTCCTCAGAAGGCAAAAAAGTATCCTGAGTGAAGCGCTCCTCATCGTGACAACATAGTGCAGAGTGCGGCAACGTTTCCAATGAGTGACATCCACGCTTGGTAAAAGAACTGCTTTAAGTGTTCATTAAAACAAGCTTAAAAACACACAAGCACAGACAAACGGTGAGCGCAGGGTCATCGGCTGGCCGCCCCCTTTTAATTCTTTGGTTAGCTGCTGAGCGGGCCATACAAGCCAGCAGCATTTGGTTAGCTTATATTTCACAAAGTCTGAATTATCCTCTGCTGCTCTGTGGGCCATACAAGCCAGCAGCATTTACTTCATGTAGATTGTAGGTTAATCGTCATATCTCATGACCGTAGGTTTGTTAGTTGTTCCTCTGTTGGACAGGGAATCTAAATGTGTTTTGCCTGGGATCTTGGCACAAGGGATTGTAACATTTAATCCTGTGTATTAACGAATGCTTGCGTCGGGAAGAACTGGAAATGTTGCCTAAGATGCACAGTGTATCAACTCATGCAGTAATGTCAATGGAATTTGGTGCAGTGCTATAAAAAGTTTTATTCATCCAAATGCAACATTATCAACAAGTGTCATCAGCAGTATTTTCTAAGATACAGGGTATTCCCAACCATTCAGACTGGTTTCAGTGTTGTAAGACAAAATCAGCTACATGAGAGTTATTCCTCACAAGAAAATTACAATATAAAGATTTTTACATCCAAACCTCTAAAAGTGAGACTGAGACACTAATGTCTGATGTTAACCCTGGCCTTTAGTAAATCTTATCAAGCCCAACAGGATAAGATTTTGTTTACTTTTTTGTTTCAGACTGAACACGGTGTCTAGTCCACGGCAAAATTAAAAGCCACAGACTGTGTAGATACTTTTTTAAACAAAATGTACCGAGACTTGCTTCAAGTGGCAGGAGAGCGAGTCTGATACCGAGTCCTCATGGGCCCAGTCGGGCTGTCAGAGCATCTATCAGCTCCTGCTTCTTGGTCCCAGTGGTCCGAACTCCAAACTGCTTACAGGCCTCCTTCAGGACGGGCACGGTCAGCTTTACCAGAGTGCCGTTCTGCACGTGGGCCTTCAGCTCATCTTCTGTCACCTCCACTTTGGGTTTCTTCTGGGCTCCACCTCCACTTTCGGCTGCAAGTTCAGTCATGGAGTCAAAAGAATAACCAGACTTTTAACGTACATTAGCACAAAATGACTGCATTTCACTTATCGTCACACTGTTAAAACAATCGCCTAAGTCATTTTTTGTCAAAATAGTTTTTTTTGCATAAATTATTTCCTCATGACGCCGGCCACCTATGGTAAAATTTCCTACATCCTCAGTTGATCAGATCATGTGATTTTACCCCTTTAAGATAGTGGCCTATGCCAAATGTGTGCCTTAAGCGGATTTGCATTTTTGTGTTTCCTGAAAAACTTGAAAAAATGAGTTAGGCGATTATTTTAACAGGGTGACGTTATTTAACTTCATCAGTAACACAATCAAACCCCTTGACTTAATGAGGCAGCACTATTGAACCATACGGTACCACCACCAGGAAAAAACAACTTCGTTGAGTTCCAGAGATGACTGGAGTTCTGACCTGTTTTGCGTTTGGGTGCTGGTTTGCTCTCTGGATTGTAGTTGGCAGGATAGACTAGATCTTTAAACTCTTCGACCAGTGGACCCAGGCGGTGATCCATCTGCTCGACCTTTGGCTCTGAATCAGACAAAAAGAAAAAACAGGTGAAAAACAATGAGGTGAAAACACAAACAATGGTTGTAGCAGCCACAAAAAAATATTTTTTTTTTCTTCATCTTACGGATTAGGTCCTCCATTTCTTCTGGAGCCGTCATATCCAAAGCCAAGGCCTCTAGGTTCCTGTAATGCTGCTGGATGACTGGGTTCTCAAAAGCGTCGCTCCTGTGTTGTGTTAGAGAATGAAAACATGACAGAGATCTGACTTGTTCAGATTTTGACACCTCCTTGTGTCCATTTCCATATTGCAAATTCAAAGATGCTACAAGTTTCAGTAGTTTTAGTAGTTTTCTAGGATCAATATTTTTCACATTGGACATGCTTTCCTTATGAAATATTATTAGGAAACAATACATGAATTTTAACGGCTATGCAGATGACAGTCAACTATATTCAGCCATGAAGTTAGATGAGAAAAATCATTCGATCCAACTCCAAACATGCCTTGCAGACATAAAGACTTGGATGACTTTATACTTTGTACTAAACCCAGACAAAACAGAATTCACTGATTTTGGCCCCTACATGATAAGACTGACTATGTAATGACATAGTTTTTCCGAATGGGATTACCTTGGTCTCCAGCAAGATCATTGACTGGATTTAGCTTTGCTCTCAAATGCAGGCTTACAGACTCCTGTAGTTTAAAAAGTAGTATTTTTATTTTTTTTGCTGCGCCAGTTGAAGCCAGCAGCTGCTTGCAACAGCTCTTACTAGATCTCTCTTTTTTTCGAATTTAATTAACTTTTCACTTCTCTTTTGTGGAGATTACTTTTGTATATAGTTTTTCAGAGAGCATTGTACTTTTTTTTTGTTTTGTTTTTTATTGGGAGTCTCGCCATAGCCAAATATTTTTAACAACAGCCAGACCGGCCGGCGTTACTATGCAGGAAGTGGCCGGCGTAACTATGCAAGAAGCGGCCAGCGTGCGCATTGTTAACAGGAGGGAGCGGCTGATCGCCCTGCGTGGCGCTGTGGTGTTCCCTCGGGACAGACATGAGATCCTCACGGAGATGCTTCGTGGGACCCGCCGTGGACGCCGAGCAGGAAAACAACATCGACAAAAGAAGAGACGCTGTTCTCCCCTCCGTTACCATGGGCAACGTGAGATCGCCGCCATATAAGACGTTCGAACTGGCCGCACTCTGCAGGCTGTGGTGGCGTCGGCCATCCTGTGTGGAGTGGTCTGCTGGAGCAGTGGCATAGCAGAGAGGGAAAGGAAGAAGCTGGATAAGATCATCAGGAAGTCCAGCTCTGTCCTGGGCTGCCCCTTGGACTCGGTGGGGGAGGTCGGTGACAGTAGAGTTCCGCCTGAACTGTCCTCCATGCTGGACGATGGGTCCCGCCCCCCTCCATGGTGACCTGACAGGACTGAGGAGCAGCTTCAGTGACAGACTGCTTCACCCTCCATGTGTGAAGGAAAGATGCAGAGGGTCTTTCCTTCCTGCTGCTGTTAGGCTCCATGGCGAGCACTCCTAATATGTGCAATATTATTACACCTTATGGTGTAATAACACCAGTCTGTGCAATATGTCTATCATCTGTTCTGTCTCTGTCATTTCTGCATGCTGTTGCAAACTGCAATTTCCCCATTGTGGGACAAATAAAGGTTTTCTTCTTATTATTATTATTATTATTGAAGCTTCAGTTATCAGGCCCTTCTCCTGTGGAGAATTTGATAAAGCTTATAAGTGAGGCTGGCAGAGGTGACCTTGAACCATCCCTTAATAATGCTGCTATATGCCTAGGCTATTGGTGGATTTCCCATGACTACTGTTTGCTCCGTCACTATCCATGCATTTTTGTGTTACAGTATGGCAAGTCATAAGTCATAAACTCTGTATCCCTCTCTCAAGTTTCCCTAACCTTGTTCTGTCTCTATACCTGGTTGGTCTTAAACAGCTGGGTCCTGCTCAAGGTTTCTTCCTGTTAAAAGGGAGTTTTTCCCTTGCCACCGTCACTACAGTGCTTCAGGGGTTTCAAGCTCCATGGTCTGTAAAGCGTCTTAAGAATATTTGGATTGCTATTGATACTACATAAATAAGATGAAACGGAATTGAAAATGCTATATATTTGCTCTTTTCTTTTTATCCTTATGGTGTGTTCAGACAACCAATAAATAACAGTATCTTGCTACAAGTCATCTCAATGGAGGCCAGTAATACTACAAACTGATGCCTGACCCAGGTATCCTTGAAATTTGAATTTGTGTTCTGTTTGGTCTGAATGGAAGTAAAAACTATTACTGCAGCCCCACGTACTATAGAATACAATGTGGCAGAGGGTGGCAGCTATTGTGGGACTACCAGGTAACGTACATTCTTTAACAGATGACGACACAATAACATCAAAGAAGACCACTTCAACAGAGACTCTGGTGACAATGTCGCTGGGCATGCTTGGCATGTTTTCAGGAGCAATCGGAAAAACAACGCAAACACAATGTTGTGTGAGACCTGCAAAACTATTTCCAATTCGTAATGAGACCATGGCGGGCCGCCACAGTATTAACACTGTATGGGGAACACTGCTGTAGCATGGGGTTATAAAATATAACATTCCAGATTCTCTTTAAACCGACCTATATTTGAAGCGGAGCTTTGAGACGATCTCCTTCATTTTATCAACCTGTATTTGTGAAGCAGACGGGTGGCGGGGAGGATCCAGAGTCCGCAGGTCATCAGCGTACGGAAGGTAGATTACATTGAAACCTGATAAAGCCAAGAGAAATAGGATATCAATGTAAACTGACACGGTTTATTTAAACAAAGATAAAGCAGTACCAAAAGCAAAGTTAAAAATCTGGGATTCTTTATAACCCCAGCATGGACTTACCTGGTGGTGTGATCTGTAGTTTGCCCTCACTGACCTCTTCTTTTTGAGGAAGCAAAGCAACAAAACGTGGGGGGTAGTTTCGGCGGGAGATGCAACGGCACAGAGCGAACACGTTTCTCTCGCTACACTTATTCAACAAGGCAGAGAACAGGCATGCACTACCTATGGAGGAAAAAACACACAGGACATATTTGTTTCAGAGCATTAGGTATAGAATTCCTCTTGATTATAACTGCATAAGAAAAAAGGCTTTAAATGTATTAAACCATTAATAGTTTAAAATGTATTAGGTGTAAGTACTGGTTTTCTGCCATTTAAGAGAAGGCACACTTTTTTTCAGGACACATTATTCATTAGTCTCAGTCTTGACTGATTACTGACTGGTTTCCATTTCCATACTGTACAATGTAACATAATGTTTCCTATGTTTTACTTCCATTAAAAGCAATATGAAACTCATAGTATTTGGAAAAATCCACTGTCAGTACTGTGGCTGCAAATCTGACACAGCCAGACACACAGATGTACCTTTGACCTCATTCTCTTCAGGATAGAGAAAGACGGCAGGACGGATGTGGTGATGGAGTTTCAGCTTCTCCATCGGTTTGAATCCAATCAGAAACAATCCAGGGTCATCAAACTTCTTGATGGCGTCCACTTCATCCCTTTCCATCACGATCTGTTTCTTTCCATACACCTAGAACACGTTTTTCAGTTTCAGCTTCAAAGTGATTTAACTAAAACACATGAAAAACAACAAAACAAAAAAGGCATTCTATTAAGTCTGCTGCTTTTACCTGGGCTTTCTTTATCTCACTAGGCAGCAGCAGACTGCCAGTCTGGGTGTGAAAGGTACGTGTTTTGCTGTGAACTGGTTCATTCGTTTCCCTGTAAAGTTTGACTGGAGCTGGTTTCCGAGCTGCCACAGCAGTCGCATAAATTCCCACCGCTACATTTAAGCCTTCACCAAGACACAGATTTAACCTTAAGATAACAGAAAGGGAAGAATGGTGTGAGGAATAGGCAGAGAAGACAGCTTAGTGCAAACCAAAGAGGAATAGGAAGAGGAAAAGGAACAAACTATATAAGAAGGAACAGCTAGAATAACCTAGAACAACACCATCACTTATCTCTACCTGGCCATAGCTCTCTTCTTCTGTTCTTTAGCCCGGACCCGTTTCTGGAGGTCATCTAGTTTGTCACAAGGCTCGATCTGCAGCCCCAAATCACTGTCATCCTCTGGTGGACTAACAATGTCACGAAAGAAGAGCGAGACATCAAAGCCTCCTGGTTTCATCAGGTGCATTAAATCAATAACGACACCTAAGAGAAGAGGGATCAGTCAAGAGTGTGCTTAATAAATCACAAGGCTGCAATAAAGCAAGTACGTAATGAAAGTACGATTTAAAATGTTGACTGCTTTAATGAGCATAACTATGTCCATGATTTTATTGCTGTAAAATCCAAAGCTGTCCGTACAATAAAATCATATGCTGACTGCAAAACAGTTTAACAGGTTTCCATGAAAGAAGAGGAGCCTTTAGACCAGACCCACCAGTCTCCTTAAGATCTCCAGCCTTGGTGCGAGCCTGACGGTCCTTCACACTGTCGCCCCCGTGTGGATTATCCCTGCAGGTGAAAATCATCAGCTGCTTCTGTGCGAGGCGAAGCTTTATGTCGCTGAAGAGGTTGGCGCAGCACCACAGGGCATCACCTAATGATGTCTTCCCACTGCCCATGGTCTTTGCAGCCAGCTGGGCACCTTTTTCCCCCCGCAGAGCGTCAACGTCCTGGACTCGCTTTGCACCTGTGCAAAATAAAAAACAAAAAACAGACAGTGTTGTAAGAAAGATCTATTTAGCGATTTAAATAATAAAAAATATGTATCTCTTTACCCAAAACACAACTGATAAAAAAAAACCTGTTGGCTAATATCAACTGCAGCTTCACACTATTACTTCCTCTGCACACCAGCCAGCACCTTACCGGGTTCATCAAGGTCGTGGTACACATAGACATGTTTGAATGAGTTCCTGGGGTTTTTGCTCTGCTCCGTGCCGTAGAAAACCAGAGCCGACAGGTCCCTGTGACTGCTGATGATCTTACTAGTGTACACAGTGCGCACAACCTACGAAAACAAAACACAAACTGTCTGAGAAGAAACCTAAGGTAACTCTATAAACATGAATCCTTCTTTACTTTTCTCATATGATTTACATACAAATATATCAAGTCAAAATATCTATTTTCTAGCATATCACTATTACATTCTGCAATTCTTCAAAGCAATTTATGTTTAAAAGTGCTTCTTCCTGACTATGTCGTCTCAGTTTCTTGTGAATATTTTCAATAATTAAAACATATTTCTTGCTACAAAAACAAAGGAGATGGTGCAGAAATACTATAAATCAAATAGGACAAGACATTTCAATAAAACAACGCAAAATTAAATAACAATAAGCAAGATTACCAGCCTTACCTGCATGGTCATGTCAAAGTTAGAGGGTTCTCCGTCTTCCCCTTTGATGAACATTTCTTTGGAGGCGTCAACCAAGAACACCAGGCTGTCTCTTCCAGTGACTCTGTAATCTCCTGACAAAGACGGGGACCTGGTTTGTTTTGGTGGTTCAGACAGTGTCTTACATTTGTTATAATATACTATCTGTCACTGATCACCGAGATCAGCGGCAGCACTATTGCCCGCTGACATAAAGAGTATAATGATGATGTTTCATGTCACCTCCAGATTGCTCCCCTTCCTCCTGCTCCTCCTCCTCCTCCTCATTCCGGTAGTAGGCGTTCCACTCAGCCATCAGCGCTGCACTTGTTTACAGGACAACATGATTGTATAGTTAAATTCTGTGATACCACAAGAAACTGACTGGATTCAAACATTATTTTGGCAGAAGAAATCTTCGTATGCACTTAAAACTTATCAACTTGCCACCTCTCTGCTCGGTCTTGAGTTACAGTGCTCCTTCAAAACTTGACAAAATATGCACTTACACAAATAAGTGTGCTGCAAATCTAATCTAAGAATCCGTGTTGTACAGCAAAGAGCATAACTCAAACGTTAATTAATGTTTAATTAACTGAGGTTTCCTCTACAGCGAGGAAACATGGCGTTAGCTAGCATGTAATAGCCAGCCACTATTCGGTTCGTTGTTCTTTAAAGGCAGCTTGAATAACCACTTTACCTTTATAAGATTACACATTAACTATATATACTAGACCTAAAACTAAAAACTCACAAACAGTTGTTACTGTAGCACACAGTCACTTACCGTGCTGCTCTGCTACTTTCTTTCTACAAGTCCTGGCTAGTTTCAATGAGTGGCGCGCTCCTTTACGTGAGCGAGCACGCTGAAAACTCTTGTCGGACGTCTCGTCAGCGATTGGGCGCTTTTCTTTCAATCTAGTACACCAACCAATCATACGGAAGTGGGCGGGGTTTATTTGTAGGCTGCCCGGAAGAAGGTTCCTCATGAACTTTTTTCATATTATTATTTACAGTCAGACAGTGACACAGCATGAGCTGAGGGTACCCGGCAACTTCAGGGTAGAGTTGTATTTTCGACTTTATTTACTATTTTTCCTCATAAACAGCTTGTATCATATATTTATATTTATAACAGTTTGAGCACAATTTACTAAAACTTATTTTTAGCTAAAACTACCGGTAAGTCAGCTAGCCGGTCAGCTGTTGGTGAAAGGAAGTCAGGTAACTAGCTAAAGAAATCCGTTCGTGTCATCATGGACCAAACTGGCTCTTATCCGGTGAAACTGTACATTTACGATCTCTCCAGAGGCATGGCCCGCCAGCTGAGTCCTGTCATGCTAGGTGAGTTTTTGACGAGTCACCTGAGCTCGGGTTCATTAAAGCCCTTGAGTTCACCCTGGCTTGCGAAGGAAACAGATTTTGGATGACATACTGCTTTCTTCTGTCTTTATAAAATACTTCCTACATATAGCTAAGGCTGGATAAAGTTAATTCTAATTTAAATCATTTTATTTCATCTTCGCAGGGAAACAACTCGATGGGATATGGTGAGGCACCGTAAATAATGGACTGTTTGTTGGAGCTTTCTCACTAAGCTTAAGCTAATCGTGTGAAGTGCAACTCTTTCACAGCCTAAACTTTACGTTTGTTGTCTTAAAGGCACACGGCTATTGTGGTTTACGGAAAGGAGTACTTTTTCGTTGGAGAAGGAATCAACAATTGCGCACCTGTAAGACTCAACTCTGTCCCTTTTCCTCAGACATCCAGCACACACATTTTAAATATTGTAATGCTGTACTAGAAGAATTCTGAATGAAGAGTGTTTAGATCAAGGCATCCAATGAAGCATCTATGTATTGTGTTTGTGTTTATGTCATAGGGTGGTACCCCCTTGGGTGAACCTGACTCCGTCGTTGACATGGGCTTCACTGAGGTGCCTGAAGAGATATTTATGGAGTATCTAATGTCACTGGCAGGGTCCACATTCAGGTAAAAGCTCAATCTCATCACACATGTTTGGTTCACACAAGTCTTCAAATAATTAACTTACCGTACTACAGTGTATTTTTACATGTCTTTACTTGTGAATAATAATTATTTAAATTCTAATTAATATGTTTAATGCTGTGTTGAATCTATGGTGCATTGTCTTCGTAAGAGTAGCAAGTGAAAAAAGAAAATGAGCTGTTAAGTGTCACATCCTCCGTTCCTCCTGTTATCTCTCCATCAAAACGTCTCTATCTTGTCTTTTCCTGCTGCTCACCCGCCCTTCTCCACCCTTCGCGGCCTCTCGCTCCCCCTCCTCTGAATTCACGCCTCCATCTTCTCTCCTTCGCTCTCTTGGTGCACAGGGGTGACAAGTACAACTTGTTTGAGCACAACTGCAACACGTTCAGCAGCGAGGTGGCCCAGTTCCTCACGGGCAAAAAGATCCCGTCGTACATTACAGACCTCCCATCTGAAGTACTGTCCACGTGAGTTTCCTCAATCCGTGCCATAAGGCTACTGTTGCATCCCCAAAGCTCTGTTCATTTTCCCTGTGTTACTCTTCGTATTTGTGGTAAAACCATGTCTCTGCTCATACTGATGTTGAACATTTTGAATTGATAAGATATGACATCAAATAACATCTGACTTTAATTGTAAGTGGAAAAAACAGACGTGAACAGACTTAAAAGTTGTACATCGCGTATAATAGATAAATGTACACTGTGGGTATTTATATTGCAGTATATTATATTGCTTTTGTGACAGAGTGTCTGTTTGTCTCTTGCCTATGTGTGCCCCATTCTCCACTGAAAGAATTTGTCCGTGATCTTGTTTGATTTTAATCTAACTCCACTCTCCGCTGTGTTTCCTCCGTAGGCCGTTTGGCCAGGCACTCCGTCCCTTACTGGATTCTGTCGTTATAAACCCCGGAGGCAACAACATAACTGGACGGAGATAGACAGAGCTGTGCATATTAGGGAAGAAATACTTGATAACATCCGTTTCAGCGGTTGACAAGTTGATCTCTACTGCCAGTCACGTTTACAGCTAACCAGGGACACTCTCCTCTACTGAGTTTTAAGGTCTGTTTCTGCATATTCTGCATACAGTATTGAGGTTTTTAAGGTGTTTTAACCACTATAACCAGGTTACTAAACATAAATGTCTACTCCATATGATAAATCAGATTTAGCTATGAGTTTTTTTTAATAATCACTCAAATCATTATATATCCTACAAATTACTTGACATATCCTATGCTAAGATGTTGAATTCATCTTCTCTTTCTCTGTCATCCTTTGCTAAGGTGCTCCATCATAACAGTCTATCAGGAAGTGTTTTACTATTAGATGACCGGTCCAGAAATTGATTGTACAGAACCTAATATTAGAAGACAAAAGTATTTTTAGATGCTTAAAATGTTAACATGTTGAGAAGGACCAGTATGTATGATTTAATAAGGATCAAAACACGGTTCCTTAGCATTAAGGATTCACTCACACTGATGGTTTTGTTGCCCATGAATCCCCTCCTCTAGCCAAGGACAGAAATCTTCATTCTAAAGTATGAGCGAACTGTTCATCACACTAACTTTGATATAGCTCACATGTAATCGTACTAATTTATGACACAATATAAGTATAATATAGGTTTCTTTCACATGACAAACGTACTTTTGGGTAAAAAAAAAAAAAATACCAATTTCAAAAGCAGTTTTGGTACACTATACACCTACCTACTCAAATATGAAAAATGTTCATTCTCATAACATAGACTACAGAATTATTTTTCAGTGAAATAGAAATAAGAAATAATAAAGAATAATTAAAAACTGCGAAACTGATACGACACAACAGATTCCCGCTGACATCAGTTAATGTTCGAGATCAATCAAAAAAGCAAATACCGTCCGATACCGCTGTAATAAATCTCTGCCTCCCTACTAGGCACACAGTGTAACCTGCTCTTATTTTTACCAGCAAAGGCTGACTGATCCTATCATACATTCACCTTGTGCTCTTACCAGACATTGGCCTTGTCTTTCACATTTGTTGAAAGCTCCTTGGGACAGAGAGCGGAGTTTAATGCCTCCTACAACTTCCTACATTTCCCACATCATCTCATGGGAAACACCTTTTTTTTTTTAATTTTTATTTACTATACACATTATGAATGAGGAGTGTCTGTTTATGTTCAGGGATGCAGTTCATTATAAGGTTTCACAGTTCACCTGGCGTTTGGGTACAATTATATTTATTTTAAGTGAGTGTTAATGGGGTCTACTTTTTCCAACACTCCTCCACCAAGGTAGATCAGTTAAAACTGTTCTGCTGGCTTGTCTTTATGTTTTTAAAAAGCACATTTAGACGAACTCTAAAGCGCTTAACCTGCCACGAACATCTAACAATCATATGGATTGTGTTATTTTGACGTTGAGGACCACTCATCTCTGTCATTCCATCGTCTGTCATGTTGTTGAGTTTAGACAGAGTGTAACAAATCCACGGTGTGTGTCTGATAACATAGCACGGAAACAGTTTGAGAAGTACAGTATGTGTTTATATGACCAAACCATGCATAGTAAATGACATTTGCTACAGGTGTAATGCCAACAGCCTCTTACCTCCATTATTGTGTGGCCAGGAAAAACTTACCGTTGATGCCATCAGTGTCTTTTTTTCTTTTTACTTTTTTTTTTGTCCTGCAATAAGTTTATTCTTAGTGCAGGATAAAATGGAAGTTATTAATTATTTCCTTTGGATTATTAAATGTTATTTTGTACATTATGCTAGAGTTGTTTAACCTATTGCTATTACAGTACCGGATCCCCCGTAAAGGATGCGGGTCATGAAATATTAAATTATTTAGGTCAGTTAATTCATTTTAGTTTGAATTTGTGAAAGCTTAATTTTTCTGAATTAGTGCAATTTCCAAACCTGCGCGTCTTCTAGAAAAGTTGTATCCTTACATGCAGAGGTTCACTTTAAATCACTAAAAAATGATTAATAGAAATGGTTGAAAAAGTACAGAATTAACTCACTGCACTCTGTTAAATGTGTGACATTTTTAACCTGACCGAAGATGTACCATTAAAAAAAAATCTTTTATTAAAATAGTTTCGCTGTGAAGTGTTTTCTGTTGGTGGGGGGGCGGCACCGTGGCATGGTGGTTAGCACTGATGCCTTCAAATCCAGGCCGACTGGGTAGGATAATTAGCAATCTGACTTAAAAATGTGTAGATAAAGTCGGGAAATTCTTTCTGTGGGTCATGTGGTGTCATGAACAGCCACAAGGTGGCAGTACAGGATCATTGCAATCGTATTAGTTGCTTCGTGTCATGTCAATCAAAAATGAACTGTTTTCCAGTTTGGTATCATTCCTTTCATGGTTGCTTAATAAAGTTACAGGGATGTGTTTGGAACGGCTTTGAGTCTAAACAGGTAAAATTTAACTATTGTACTAACTGTCAGATTATCTCAAAGTATTTTTGTTTTCTCCACCTGCTCCAAGAGGAGCTGCTCTGTGTCTGACACAGCTACACCATCTGTGTTCAATGAATCTCTTCTCCATATACACTCACTGGCCACTTCATTAGGTATGCTAATGAAAATTCTTATCTTCTTATATAACTGCCCTGCACTAAATCCCCAGAATACCTTCATTAAAATAAGATTTATTGTGGGACTGTTAGATGTACAAGTGTTGATTAAATCCATTCACTGACACAAACTACCAAATAATAAATCCATATTGACTAATAATGACAACTGACAGGTAGAGTTTTCCCAATGCAACAAAGAAAAGCTGACTGTTCTTTGTTGCATTGTAAGTTAGACTCTGACTGCAAGGAGTTTTATCTGTTGAGTGCTGTGAGGACCAGGTGAAGTGCATGCTGTGTGTGCACAAAGGAATCAAAGAAGTCAAACCAACATAAGCCTTATATTAATTTAACTTTTTTTTTTTTTTTTTTTTTTTTAATATTGCACCTTCAAAAGTGGCATCGGTTACTAAACACCTTCAGTAAAGAACATCTTCAGAACAGTTTGGATATAAATGAGTCGTCTTGTTGCAGTAAGAAGAACGTGTACGTACAGTATATACATGTTTTTGCTACATACTGTGTTGGACACCGGCACGCTTCAGCTCACGTTTTACACAATTTATACATTTATCGCCCTTCTGTTCTCTTCGTTGAATTCCAGTTTTGCCGTGTCAAAGCTGCATAAACGGGGACAGCTCAGCATCTTCACTCTGCATTGAGTATCTCTATCTCCTGTACATCTTTAAACATGCTCACCACTCAAGTCTAGTTCATACTCCTTTACTGGCTTTTCCACAGCGTCCCTTAACACTTACGAACTATCAGTAATGTGTAATTACACAACAGAAAGACATCTTATCTGCTTCACAGTTCCTTTGTCGCACGCTGCAGTTAATTTGTGCCACTGTGTTTTGCCACAGCAATCAGGTGACGTACAGTACTTCAGCCTTCACTATTGCACATTAGGAAATTGCACAACTCAGCTCATATAGTTCTCTCTATGCACCATCTACATTGACATGACACAATATATTCTGTTAGACTCTGACAGTTATAATAAATACTCTTAGGATTCAAATGAATTAGTTAATACAGCCCTTATTTAAATAAAATATATAGGAAATTCCATTAAACAAACATATTTGTACAATATTTATGAACAAAGTGGAATGATTATCAAATGGTGTTCACGCTTCATTAAAAAAACAAACAAAAAAAAAAACAGGGTCTCAATAAGACTGAACAGTAATGTACACAAGATGTTAATCAGAAATAGACCAGACAAGTGGTTTGTTTTACAAAGATCAGAGGGATAGGTTGAGAAAAATGATTTCATACCAAGAAAAACATCTAAAAACAACTAAACCACTATTTCTATTTCTCATAAATATATAAATTAAATAAATAAAAATTCAAATGTGCTCCTAAACCAACACGTCTCAGCATTTTAAAATCACATCATCAAGCTTTAGGAAGAACAGATGCCTTCCCAGGAGCCTTTGCTCCATCAGAAATGAGAAACAGTAATGACAGACGTGTTCCATCAGCGAGCCATCTACCATAAACTGGTCGTAACATACTGTGCAAACATATATTCTATGTATTTGTGTCCATGTGTTAATGTCTTAGTCTGAGGTCTGCTCTGTGTGGTGTGAGGGGGGCATGAGGGCCATGAGGGCAGAATGCCACCATTAGGTATCTGTGTGATAAGTTTATCTGAGTGGATGGTGGATCTGGGTGTGATCTCACCTTCACCTTTGCTTAGTGTGTACCAAAGCTGAATTTCTTTTTGTTGCATTTGTTTCATTTTGTTTTAACCTAAATGGACTTTGACAGATTTTGACAGAGGAGAGAAAACATTTTGTTACATATTCTGCTGGTTTCAAAACTAATTTCTGGGATGTCCTTCATGATGTTCAACTAATTCAAAATCCCTCGCATGAATGTGGCCAAGATGTTTATAATGACATACACCTATCAGGCATAACATTATGACCACCTTCTTAATATTGTGTAGGTCTCCCTTGTGCCTCCAAAACAGTTTTGGCTCATCAGGCCTGCATCCTGGTGGGGATGGCTGGAGTGTCTTTGCCACGGGGTGGGGGTGTCTGGTCTGGTCTAGGTGGGTGGTACATGTCTAAGTAACATCCACATCCAATGCCAGGTCCAAAAGTTTCCCAGCAGAACATTGAATTGTCACAAGATGGTCAATGTTATTCACTTCTCCTGTCAGTGGTTTTAATGTTGTGGCTGATCAGTGAATATTATACACCTGATGAATGTAGTGGGCTACATTGCTATACATATGGAACTACACACAAAAAAAAAAAAAAAAAATGAGGTGGGAGGTTCAGTTCTCGTACTTTTAACTTTAACACACATTCACGTGTATATTCTTGATCTAGCTCTAGCTGTGATTAACCTGCAAAGAATTATCACCCAAGTGCAGTGTCTGTCAGCTCTGCAGAGAGTTTTGGTGTCTTTCAGCTGGTTGTAAGTTAACAGCTGTAGGTGAACATTGTACAGCGTTTTGCCTTTGGAGTTGGAGGTGATCAGAAAAAGCTAAAAGGAGCATGAAATTCTGTTTATTAGGTGGCTCCATGATTATTCACATTGCTCTTAATCTGCTGGATGAACAAAATGTTAACCAGATTAACATGTTACCAAACTAACACATCTTGCATTTAGGTAGATGTTAATCTTGTGCTGTTCTTATTTGTTGCCTTATAGGACATTGTATATCTCAGATCCAATACTTGCAGCATTACGCTGGGTCTCTTAAAAGAAAGTTTCATCATCTATCAATGTGGATAAGTGTCCAATCCGGACACCAGATTTGGATTTGGTTAGTGATGGGGAATTCATGTGGTCTCAGGGATAAAAAGACATTTTATCTGCCCGTGTGTTAGCAGCTTAGAGGGATTTTGAGTTCGGTCTGTCCTTAGCCACTGTGTTGTGTGGTTTTGCCATTAAAATGTCTTCTTGGCACAGTTTCATCTGCACTGATCTTTTGGCTAAACACACGTAAAAGATCTCTGCGTAATTCAGCTTCTGGTAGACCCTCAATTCAACTGCTACAAAAACAGAACACAAAATAAACGCCCGCCCCACTCCGCTTTTCACAATAGCACAGATATTATTACAGAACCTTATGGAAGCATTTCTGGATGCATGTGCAATCATCGTTAACAGTTCACATCATAGTGCAGTTCCTGGGGGGTTTTTAACCTTCAACTTTCACCAACAGGTCCAGTGGTAGCGTCAAGTATTGCACGTTCAAAACAACAGCTCTGCACAGCGTCTTTTGCTGTCCGGGCTCCAGAGATGAAATGAGAAATGTCCAATGCTCCAGGCCTGGAAATGCCTTGGCAAATTCCCCTGAAATGGGGCCTGTGGGTTAGAAATCACATAGAGGCATCCACACGTTCTGTGTTATGACCCAGACAGTTCAATAGTGAGAGACCCAGATCCACACTGACTCTTTCCCTTTCCTTCCCCCAAGGAAGGGAACCACGCAGCAGTGTATGTTTGTTTTTCTATTTTTTCCCTCTCTCTCCTGCCTTTCTCTTCTTTTCTAAAGAGCCCCAGCCTCTGGCTCTTACGCTGCCGCTCTTTTTCCTCCTCTCCCTCTCCTCTCTGTGGTTGGGATGGAGGCTGATGGGAGCTGACATGATGGTGGCATTGTCCTCACCGTCGAGTTAATGTGACCCCGGGCGACGCAGTCCCTGTATGCTTGGCCTGATGGTAAAGAATGCAAAGCGCTTCATCGTGGAAAATTGCCGGAGGAGAGAAAGGAACGAGGAGATAGCAGCCGTGCATGGAGGTAGACTGAGAGATGCAAAATAGTAGAGGTGATTTTACAAGAAGAACAGGAGGGAACTTGGCGAAGTAATGCACAAAGAGGCTTCTGGGCCCTGGAGATTACCTGAACTGTCACCTTGAGAGGATTTTGATCACACTGCAACTAGACGGCATGGGATTTATAGATTACAGTTGGAAATGTCTTGTGTCTAAAAACAAATGAAAGAACACGAATGGCTCAGATTTAGATATCATCATACTTAGATCCAACTGAACTACCACCTGAAACCCTTATACCTAGTTCATTCTTAAAAAAAGACAAGGTTGGATTTTAATTTCTCCACACAGCAAACTGACAATACCTGGGTCATTTATCAGTTTTCAAAAAAATATTTGGCCTGTTGCTGATCCAAATCAGACTTAAAATCCCATCTATTCAGGTGCATTCACTCCCAAACTTCTCAACCTGTGAATACAGTGATTTCATGTTTGTGCCAAAAACATATGATGATAAATTTAGGATTTATTCAGCGTAGGGGTATATCAACTTTTCATTTGTATTTATTTCTGCCCTAATTATCTTACTGATGCACCAGTCCTTACACAGGCTGGTGATATAATATTGCAGACAGTTACAGACACACCAAACTGACATCGAAGGACTACCAGGAACGAAGGCAGACTTTAACGTTGTCTGTGTCTGGACCAAAAAGTTCCACTTAGTTCCTCAGCCAGCTGGCACATATAGTTTGTGTATGCGTGAAAGGAGATATTTCTACATGTAGCAGAAGTTTGCATCCGTCATTGAAAAAGGGGGACTCTGGATGAGCTACTATTAGCTCGTAGGCTAGGAAACCAGAAAGGTCAATAAACTGTCGCACAGAGCTGGTCTCTACTGAACAATGCTATCAGTTGGTGCACAGTTTAAACTTTTACATTTTTTTAAATTTTATTGTGGTAATGATTCAGATGAGAAGAGGAATATTTAGGTGAGGAAGGGTGCCTGCCTGTTTGCTCACTATAGTCACGTCCATTTGCTCTTCCAGAGCACACGTTCACCAAGCTACACTACCAATACAACACGCTGAATCGTCTGAAAAACCACTAACGGATGTCTGTCCTTTGCTAACCAATAAAACACATACTCACCAATTGCCTGACACCAGCAAATGCCCGTCGGCTTGGCGTGTCGCGACCCTTAGATGAGAAGATTGATACTACTCTCATGCCTGTAGACAAAATATGACGCTTCCTCCAGCAATTGGACAATTTAGCTAGTGCAAAGGTCAGGGGGAAACAGTTAGCCTGGCCTTGCTTAGTCCAAAACCAATAAAATCCTTCTACCAGAACCTTTAAAGCTCATCATCAACATATTATCACGTGTCAAATAAAACGACATGTCTCTAAGACAAGACGCCTGAATGCTATTGTCACTTTTGCCAAGCCTAGCTATTTGGCTGCCATTGGGTGCTTCATATTTAGCCTATAAATGTGAAAATTATATCAATGTTGTCATCTGACTCTCTGCAATAAAGTCAGCATATACATCTCCAAGAAATGTTAATGTTTGCCTTTAAGGGGGAGGGTGCAAAACTATAGACGGAAACAGTTTGCAATAAATATGAAAACAAATTCCTGAGTTTTAGTGTGAATCTGAATCAAAATAGCTGCGTGCTAGCAGCATGTGTCGCCAGCTGGCTTCGGTTTTCAAGGTGGAATGTTTTAGCAGCCCAGCCTGACCATGACACCAACAAACGGTTTATTCCTCACAAATCACATACAAAATAAAGCTCTCTGCTTTAGGCTTGTTTTCTGTTCTCCTATTCATATTTCCTACAACCACATTGTCAGACCAGAACTGCAGTAGTTGAGGATCTGTGAAGACAACCTATAGGAGCCTGAGAATGGTTTTAGATATCCTTCAGGTCGAGTCTATATGTAAGGAGATGTGATGGAGTTCAGTAATAAACTCTTTACCGGCTGTGTCCATTGCCTTTAAGAGTGGTGCTCCTGCTTCTGAATCTCACTTATTAAAACACCCCTTTGTATCATCTTGTATATCTGAGTGGCTCTCCTCATTAATACCTCACATGTTGGGCTAATTGTCCCAAACTCTGGTATCTAGCTACCACCGAAGCGTTTTATTATTGTGTTTACTGCTGTGGCGGGCTGCTCTCCGAGTTGTTGGCACTCAGACGGTCACCTCAGTCGTGCTGTGTGTGGAGTAGCTCTTCTGCCTGGTGTGATGGTAATAGGAGGGCTGAGATGAATGTTGCCCCTGGGCATACTGCCCCTGCCCTGCTTCCCTCACACCTCCTCCATACATCCCTCCATAGGGCTGATTAAAGAGATCTGGCATGTTCTCTATGCTCTGCTGCCTCCGGGTCGAGTACCCGTGTCTCCGGGTGGAGCTGTGCCTGGAGGAGGAAGTGTGCCCCGGGGCCGAGATCTGCCGGTGGACGTGGCGCCCAGCTGGCTCCCAGGCTTTGAAGGCTGAGCTGGAGAGAAACGGGTGTGTGCTTGTCTTGGGGAGGCGTGAGTGCTCGAGGTGGCTGGAGGGGATGGAGATAGAGAGGGGCGCGTGGATGTCGTGGTGTGCTGGCAGGGGCTGGTGGATGTACGACTTCTCTTTAGGCTGCACGGGCTGGAAGGCGGGTGGAGCGACAGGCTGGTATTGGGAGAAGTCCATGAGGGGGAAGCTCTTGTAGTAGCTACGAGATGCGCTGTCAGCTGCAAAGAAGAACAGGGCGGAGGCCATTTATGAGAAAGGAGAAAGAGGATTCATCAGTAAGCTATAAATGTTTGTATCACAAACAGTATGACATATTTTCTGTCGAAGTTAATTGGAGAAACCTCAATACAGCAACACTGGAAAGAATTTGAAGGAAAAATTTGTATTTTCAACACAATTGTTGCACCAAATTCAGCCTAAAACACCCATTTCTGTACAAACATGTACTATAACTATAAGACTTCTCCCTCAGCCATTAGGCCAGTAGAGCAATGATATATTTAGTCGGCATAAACTCGTTTATACCTTCGAGTCATTTTTCAATTTGTCACAGTCTGATGGCGTTCTGAGTCACATGCCGCCTAAAATGAACGAACACACAGTCTGTTGTTTTAAGTGCACTGACGATTGAATCAAGCCTAATCCATGATGCATTTAAGTTTCAGCCTCCTGCTGTCAGTGTCACTCTTGCTCCTTAAAGTGTTTTAGAAATGTTTATAAAGGGAGTCCATGCAGCTCTTGAAAGAAAATCTAAAACACTGCTTTCTTTACAAATGAAATTTATTTGTTTTTTTTGTTCTAAAGTGCACTTTTGTTCATTTTTATGACTAGAGACTCGAGGTGGATAATGTTAGCTGCTCTTATTTAGTCTTAAGTTAGGGACGGAAAATCAGAGAGGGAGTGTAGGTTGAATAAGAAGTGGTGAAGGTTTACAGGAAGACATGGCATGATATTATAGAAACCTTTCGAAAAACAGGTTGATGGATAAAATTATAGCAGACAAGCAGCGCCTAATTGAAAGGCTCAGTGCAAGACAACAGAAGCACACACAGAAAATAAACTCTTTTCCTAAATTGGATTAAAAAAAAAAGAGTGGCCTTCCAAAAAACGTACAACTTTAAACGGGTGGAAAGATAACATACACAGAAAGCCAGAAGAAGGTAGGTCAGGATGAGAGGAAGCGTTTGAAGAAGATCAAAGGGGAAGGCTGGTGATTTAAGTATTTGCAATTGGTGTATGCCCTCCAGGAGAACGAATGCTAGCGGTATTCCTCTTTTGCTGAGACATGGGAGAGCAGGAGGCAGCGGGAGTGAAGTGGAAGACGGAGAAACTGAAGAGGGCTATGGAGATAATGGAGGTAAAGGTATGTGTGTCAGCATGAGGGAACACCGCAATGAGGGTTTATAAATACCCTCGCCCTGAGTCTGGAGTGTGTGTGTCATGGACAAGCATGAATGTCACAGGGAGGCCATGGCCTGCAGCTTCCCTATTACATGAACGCTAACCTTGTCGCTGTGTGCGCTTTCATCATTTTTGTCAGAAAATCCAGAAAAGTCTGCCAACAGAAGCTGATTCTTATCCTCATTTTTTTGGAAACCAACTTTTTTTTTTTTCACGCCAGTTTAATTTTATTTTAAATAAAGAGCTCAATCAAAACACACCCAAACTTCATATCAAAATGAAAAAAAAAATATTGAGATTCATATCCCTATTTGAGACTTTATATTAAAAAAAAACCCTATCTTTACCTATTCTATATTTTGTGGAAGGCATGTATTGTCCTGTTTCCATCCAAAGTTCTTTTTAAAAGAATTAATAAGTTCCTTCAGACAGGTTGCATTCTCACTGTGGTCCTGGAAAAGGTGCCTTATGGAAAAGTGTTGGCTGTTTTGTACATGTCATGTTCGTATGACAACAGCAGACTGTTCCACTCCAGTCCAGTAGGTGGCCACACAAAAATGACAACAGCATGGAAACGGCACTGTAGCGACATCAAGCATGTTAAAGGGGAATTACCGTTTTTTACAACCTGAACCTTATTTCTGGCATAAAATACGATTGTTTACTCACTCATATAACTTTGGTGTCATTTGGAGTCGCTCGGACAATATTTAGATCAGCGTATATCCATATAGTGAGAGTGACTGGGGCACCGAAAAGCAGCCTCTAAATAACGCATTATCTGCCGCGAAACACGTTCATTTCACCAATATTTTGTTATAATACACTAGTGCTATTCCCCGTTGAGTCCGGAGTTACCTGTTATCATCATCTGTGGTCTGTAGATTGACACACTAACTTCTGACCTAGATGATTTCATCTCTGAGCGACGCACGCACCCGTGACGGTCGACTTGTTTGATTTGCTACTGCTGGTTTTTTGCAACATGGCTGAATATTTTTCCGATTCTGAGGTTTGTGGACGATGACTTTGTTTATGATGGACATCCTTACCGTTTTGAGCCAGAGTATATGGATGAGGAGCTCGCTGAAAGGAGGATGTGGGGCAGAGGGAGGCACAACTGGCCAAAGAACAACAAACCGCTGCACATCCGCGAATAGATTATAGGTAACTCTGGACTCAACGGGGAATAGCACTAGCGTATCATAACAAAATATTGGTGAAATGAACGAGTTCGCGGCAGATAATAGGTTAATTAGAGGCTGCGTTGCAGTGCCCCAGTCACTCCCACTATATGGATATATGCGGATGTAAATATGGTATCCAGCTGTCATTTGTGTTGATATGATCAATGACTAGAAAGAAGAACCTGCATACGTGAAGCCTGAGTGGTAAATCTGACACTGTTATCCCTGTAAACGGCATGATTGCCAGTTAAACTCAAAAACTTGCACCCATGCCTCATCAACCTTCCATGGATAACACAGATTAACACAATAAAATATACCTTTACAGGCAGTTTTGCCATTGGTTGATTCTTACTGGGATGCCTGGGGTTACATATAGTTCTGTACGCTGATAAAACTACTACTCAGAGAGAACAGTGTGTTTGTGACCTTTGCCAGCACAACACAGTTTGTACAGCCTTCTGCTAAAAGCCCTACAGCCTCCTCTAGTAGCTGTGCGGTTACATCACATATCTCTGACAAGGCCACACATGAGAGAGAAAAGATGTACAAATGGCATCCAAAGGTACAAACATTAGAAAGGGACATCTTTATAATGACAGCCCCCTCATAAGAAAGCAGAAATGCACAAAGAAGACACAGCAATAATTAAGTTTGTAGAATTGAATAAGGACACAATTCAAAGACAAAATAACTTAAAAAAAATAATGTAATAAATAAAATTGAAAATAAATTAAATTGGAAAGTATATAAATAGGGCAATTTATACAAAGGTAACTGAGTACAAGCAAATAAGAGAAATAAAGTCAGATTTTATGAATGAACTGATGTCTACATTTATTTTTTAATATATTCGTCTGTGCTTTTTTCAGTCATTTCTAAGTATTTTTTGTGTGTTTTTCTCTAGTTATAACCCATCCATTTGTCTTGTCCTGATAGCAGTATGTACTCTCTGAGCAGTGGGCTGCCACATGTGCAGCGCCCGGGGAGTAGTTTGAGGGTTAAGCACTTGCTCAATTAGCCTCAACCACGGACATCGAGGGATGTGGACCTTGGACACTACAGTCCCAAAGCTGCTCCTCTAGCCACTAATCCACTGCTCCCCCATTTTAATCGTATTCATGTTTTTGTTTTTATTGATCTCTCATAGGGGAAATTCTAGTAGCATCTACTACTAGCATCACATTCAGCAGCATATTTATTTATTATGTGGCAGCTTTGGTCCTCCATACAACTAAACATTTCCTCTGGAAATGAATCTCCTATGATGTTATAATGTATACAAAAATCTCTTTAAATCCTATTTAAATCAGGGACAAGGGAGGATAGTAAATTCACAGCTTTCATCCTGTTTACTCCATGTCTTCTGGGCAAAGAAGTCCCAGAGGCTCTGTTACATGAAATACATGTATTATAGAGCTGTGTCCTTGTCACTGACCTGTGTTGCCTGGTTAGATTAAAGCTGAAATGTTGCTGTACAGACATGTTAGCTTTAATAAAACTGTAGTCTTGTTCATAATTAAAACAACTAAAAGTTTCAGTAATATAACTCTAACATGGAAGATAACTCTTCCTTCCAACTGTCTACAGTGAAGGGGCGGCGGTGGAGTAAATCAGTCCATAACATTTAGACTATCATCACTGACTAACCATTCACACCACAGGATCGGCGTGGGGGCTCCTCTTCAAGATCATCTCTCTGCTTGCCAAAAGGCAAAGAGACCCTCATTGACTGCCAGTTTACTGTACTGTAAAGGTTAGTGTGTCAGTTAGAGTCATGTCAGTCTTTGTGTGTATGTGTGTGACCGACTTACCCACAGCTTTGAGGGAGGTATACTTGTTCAGTCCCACTGTGCTGTGGTTGCTGTGCGGGTGTGGAAGCCCTCGTCCGAACGGCCCGTAAGCTGAGTTATTCAGATGGTACTGTTCTGGTGAGAGATAGACAGAAAGAGAAAATGCAGTATCTTTAAAGGGAAACACACTTCACCTGTAGAGAGCAACACACAGCATCACCATATTAGTCCAGTGCTATATGCACATACTAAATACATTAATAGAATGCCTTTGGACCATGGCTGCATTAACCTTGAAGTGGACACATGCTGGGGGCCATACAGGCCAGCAGCTCATTCCAGTACCTCCCAGTTTGTAAACACCCTGTCACCTTCAAGTACCCTAGTGTACAGCATACATAGCAGAGTATATCAGGCAGCTTTATTATAATTTGCCCTCAGCCCAACATCGAAGCAGTACTCAGACATTATTAAATCTATGTAAATTGGTTAAGCACTTTGAGCAAATGTGAGCACAACAGAAACTGAAATAATAAAGGTATTATAAATACATGGCTTCGAAATAAGGCTATAAGGCATTTGTCCTCTGAAGGCCTTCACCATCTCAGTTCATACTTCAGTGGTTAATATTTGCTGGATGACGTCATGGTGGAAGGGACATGAAACACCAAACCAAAGCAACAGGCAGTGAAAAGCTGCTGGCCGGCATTAAGCGTCTATGGTCGTGCTGGGGGGGGTCAGTGATTTCTCTGTTTCTTTGTATTTTAGCCTCAATGTGTGACTCAGTCCAGTGTCTGTGTTTATAGTTGGTTTCCTAATCCCTTAGGCACAGGGACACTCCTAATGCTGCACTCACGCCAGCGATTATAAAGCAACAAGCTACTGTTCATTTTCGATGGAAGGCAACAATGTGAGCTTATTGACCCCTGTCATGTAGAGTATTGATGATCATATAATATGCAGAATATCAAAGTTGCGTTGGCTTAACATTTTTTTGTGTCACCAGTTAACTACTGGACATGTCAACGAGCGCTGGAGCAACACTTCAACAGTGTTTTGTTACTTGCAGTATAAGAGCAAGTTTGACCAAAAGACAGGATGGAAGACATTGATCGCTTGACCTTTGTCACTGCTTGAAGGTCAACTTGGTGTTGTCATTATTCCAATGATGCAGTGTTAAAGAAAGACTGAAGAAAGCTTCAGTGGGGGCATAGCAACATTATTGTTTTTTGTGACATTGCTGCTTGTATGTGAATGCGCCACGTGTAAATATGTCACATAAATGTAGGATTAGCCTGAGTTAAAAAGCATTTGCCTTTTACGTTGAGCCGAGTGACTTTGGGTGAAAGAGTAGTCCCATCTCGGTCGACCAGCCACTTCTATGCCAAATGAACTGAGGTTAACAATGGAACAAATCAGGGTAACAGAGGAAAGCCCCAGCTATTAGAATTAATGAAGTCCACTGATGCAGCCAGCGCACTTGATGTGAGCCCCAGGGACCGATGGACACGCATGCAGCACTCACAGCATGCTTAATAAGGTCAATTTAATGACAGCGTGATGTGTGATTGTTTCAACATCTTTTCGTGCATTTTTGTTCTCATGTGTAACTGACAGACTTTTTGACTCAGTGGAACAGTAAAGCGCATCGCCAATCTGATTTGGCATGCACAAGTCGAAACCCTGCATCTGTGTGTGCATGTGTCACAGTGTGAGACGCGTGGAATCAAAGACGCAAGCTTTCATCGCATCTGTGACTGTCAGGGCTAAGAGATATGTAAAGATATGCGTGTGGCACAACTTTTGAATGCTAATCATTACTCACACACACACACACAGTGACATGGAAGGGAGAGCTGGTGAAAGAAAGAGAGAGAGTGAGGAATATTGAGGATGGTGGGATGTTCTGGTGGAATAAATTAGAAAATTATGCTGAAGCTAGATGGGTGGAGAAATGTCAAGAGTTAGTCTTTGCAGTAACAACATTTACACTTACGACTCTGAGCGTCTACCTTAATCACTGCACGCACACACACACATGCACATACACACAGTGTAAGCTGATTAACCAGTGAGATGTTCCACATGTTGAAATATGTATTGTGTGTGTGTGTGTGCAGACACAAGAAAATCATCCAGCGCTGCTGACCTCTCAGCGTGTGTCAGATTAGTGGATTATGAGGGATCATTTCTTTTATAATTGCATCATCACAATCCTTGTCACTATCTTCGTCTTCATCTTTTTTTTTTCAGCCGCCAGAGCAGTAAATGACCAACTGATCACAGCGCACTGGTGCTGGCTGTCACGAGAAGCTCAGCTCAGATTTCCCTGAAGCCTTCTTCTTTACATTTAGTGATGGACAAGTGGTGACTTGGTTAATTCTTGTCAGATTTACGCTGTGCTTTCACAGCTTCTGCACCAGTCTCGTATCTAGCACTCATTCTTCCCGTATCTGTAGTTGGTGAAATGCAAAAAAGTCACATTTTTGTGGGCCAGCATTTAAATTTGCTGTTTTGACCTCTGAAGAAAGACTATTTTGAACCATTTATTCTCTGACTTCCCTAAAAGTGCATACACTTCAGAATACCAATGTACACCATGCCCATGGTCACAAACTTTATTTAGACCGTGCACAAATTAGGGGTTGTACGGACTAGTCGATTAGTCGACTTCACTAGTCGCCGATCACGTGACTATAACAACACGGACGCCTCGGAGAAGACAGGTGAGGAGTCCGGTGTGTCATTGCAGCAAACACTAGCAGAGGAACGGTCCAAATCCTCAACAGCAGTCAATTAATAACTTCACCAAATGTCCTGCAGTAACAGAGAGAAGGAGGCTACACATATTGGCTGTTAAATTTCATTGTCTAAAGTTATTAGACCTTTAGCCGCTATACGTAGAAAAGGCTTCGGAGATGTACCGCTTTTTTTTAAAAATGTATCTTATAACACAGTGTGAAGAACTATTAAATGCTATTGACTGTGCCGATTTATGCAGGCTATATATATCTGCAGCACACAGTATTGACAAGCTCACGTGTTTATGTTCAGTATTGAGTTCTATTAGTTGACATTGTTGCTGTGGTTGCAGAGTGTGTTTTGTTTTTTGTTTTTTGCTTTTTTGCTGAACGAGAGCCGCACATTGCAAGTGTCAGACTGACAGTGTTTATGGTGTTGACGTGACAATAGCCCATGTTAAAGCTGCGATTGCCTCCTAGCTTCTTTTGTGTTTTGTTGTGTTCAAGTTCAGTTCTGTTGTGTTCTATTAGTTGACATTGTTGCTGTGGTTGTAGAGCGTGTTTCTTGTCCTTGATGTCAGTGAATGCACCATGTGAGAGATGGAAGTTATATTAGAGCTGAGAGATTGCCGAGTGAGTGCCGAAGCGTCAGACTGATGGTGTTTGTGGTGTTGCCATGGGCCACGACCAACCGTAGCCCGTGTTCAAGCTTTTAAGTCGACTTAAAAAAATGGAAGTAGTTCAACCCCTAGCACAAATATAACAAGATTATATAACAAGAGTCGGCTTGACCAAAACCTCTTTTAGGGAACATGAATTCTGTAATTGCGTAATAGACTAAGTATTTAAGTGTGTGTAATAATACATAAAGCATTAACTGAAGGAGAAGTTCTTGTTTGAGGTTGCATAGTTGCTCAGTGTTGGCATCAGAATCGCTTAAGTGCAGAACATGAGGGCAGGAACGCTGCTTAATGACTTACATAATATCTTTTCTCTCAGGGGGAACTGCAGGCAGGGAATGTTTTAGGTGTACAGCGGCAATGATTCCTGTTTTGTCTGTTGACAGTGATGCAGCAGAGTGGAAATGAGCCGTCAGATCTGAGGGCAAAAGACTTGGTGCACAGTTGAAATGGGTGTGTGTGTTTCATTCTGGCAAATTAGGAGCACTAGTGACCAGCTGGAAACTGTGAGAATATCCCAGAAAGTACTTCAAACTCCTCATTTGAAAGTTAAATGGACACAAGAGCAGTATTCTGTTCAGATGTTTAGAGCATATTCATATACATATACATCTTAACTGTGTATTTTATCTTAGTTTATAACACACGGCCTTGTGTCTGTTTGCTGTCAGCTCTGTTTTCTATGCAAAACAACCAGTCAGAACTGGGCTAGAGATGCATGTCCACATGATATACCTAATACCTAAACCTTATAAAAGACCTGTATATTGAGAAAGTTTTGTCTAAATATCAAAACACTGACCTCTTAATCGGGGCATGTAAACTTGAATATTCATTTTCATTAGGCATGTAAACAGCTTAGTAGGAATATTGTCTTTTATAAAACAAGGGGTAAAAGCTGAAAAATCTCTGCATGTAAATGTAATCACTAAAAGGCCCAAAGTAGCATTTGACCTCAATTGAAATATGATGTGCCAAGAGTGTGATAAGAAATCTGATACCGCTCTCATATCTGAGCATTAAACATGGAGCTAGATCCAGGAGGTGATTAGCTGAGCTTGGTTAAAACAACTGTCCTGACTCTGACTTGCAGGCTTTGTTTTATCGCTACACAATCTGTACACAAAAATAAATGTAAAAAAGTTTTTTGTTTTTTTATGCATAGCTATCTCCTATTAAAATTTCTGTATTGCACCGTTTTAAGGACTGGCTCAAATATAAAATCATGTTGGAACATGTAGGGGGCCATGTTTTTGAATGTGTATGAAGGAGGAGGGTACCAGTGTGACATGCTCTTCTACTGAATGAATTACGGCTTTTTGATTGGCTAGTGCGTGTACCTTTATTGTAAGTATACAAAAATATTCTACACAAAAGCTGTTTGGATAATGTACTAATCCTGCACATCTTTACTGCAGAAATGAACTGTTACATCCCAAAAGACAAATGCACACCATACTCCAGCAATGAATGTGCTTTTTAGCAGGTGATTTCGGTGCATGAAATTCTTCTGTCTGGCGTGACATAGAAGTTCCCTTATTAAAGGGAAAAAATAAATAATTAAATGAATTCGACTCATCAAAGTAGTTGGGTGGTTATGGCATCTCGCTGGTGGGTGGGACACAGACCTACTTGGCCTGGTGCCCCTGCATTGTCAGGGGTGTAACGAGTGCTGCCTTCAAACTGAGCTTGTGAGCTGAAGTTGTGTGCACACAGCGCTTGGCATGAGAACACCGCTGCTAAGCAACAGTTGGCGTCTAGAAGCCACTGAGGTCATCGGTTTATCAAGCTAATGTGAGGGTAAGTTAATGCAGGACCTGCAGAGGCATGAAAAAATGAGGCCGCTGAGAAAACAAAACAAAACAAAACAAAAAAACAGGATAAAAATATAAAGAAACATCCATATAACTAAATCGCATTACAACTAGCCCTACATACACCTTCACCATATCCGTAGATATCAGCAAATACGTAACAACTCATGAACTGAGACCTTATTGAACACTTCTAGTTACCAGCTTACAAGTTACACAAGTTCATAGGGACTCTTCTTGTGAGCACTGTGAATATGACGCATATTTTTGTCAACGTCAGTCTATTCACCTTATTTTTTGTCAAGAAAAAAAACACTTGCAGAACATTTTGGTCCAGTTTTAGTACAACTTCAGTAAAACTCCTTGCAGATTAGAATCCACCGAGAAGAAGCGTGCATTGTTTTAAAATAAAGTGATGCAGATAATTGGCGACAGTTTTAAATGCTGCTTTTAAAAATGGTCTCATTTTGAATATAAAGACATTCATTATTAATCACCCAGACATTCTCTGATTGGAGGTTGTTGTTAAAGATGAAACGCAGAATGATATATTTTTCACCCCATCATAATAAACACTGGGTTATCAATAAATTAACAATCACAGCCTCACAATGTCTTGACACTCATGCCTGTCCAGCTAGTTAGCAAGAAGCTGCACTAATGAAGCAACAACAGAAGGAAAATCATTTAGACTCAGATTCATTTTTGTGTCAGAAACCTTTTAGGAGAAGTTAAAGGGCAGACGCACGCACCTAGAATATAGCATCTGCCTGCTGCTTGACAATGAAGTACTATTTTTGTTTGTGGTGTTTGTGCGTCTCTCAGTATTTTTGTGTCTGTGTGATGAGACAAAGAGTGGATTGCATAAAGATGATTAAGTGTGAACATCCCTGTGTGTATGTATGTGTGTGTGTGTGTGTGTGTGTGAGAGAGAAATGGTAAGAGTTAGTGAGTGAGTGTCTGTCAACAGATGTGAAAATCTGTGTGCATCATCATTTACCGCAGCGAAGTCGGAGCAAACGAACACAACCCTCTCTCATATCCACGTCCTTCATAATCCTCGCTGTGTGCGAACTGCTGAGTTGGTCGTTCGCGTACCTTTTGTCAGTATAATCAACGTGACTCAAGAAGGGGAGCTCAGATGATTCTTACTAAGATGATTCATTTACAAAAAAAAAAGTTTTTCTCTCATGACCCCAGGGAAGAGTTGAGAGTGCATGAAAACAATTTTGGCGGAGACGAGCCCTCAAACTCTTCTGACAGCTGGGTTAAGAGGGGAAAAAATAAAAACAAAAAACATGAGAGACGTGAAAGAAGAAAAGGGGAAATTTGTGTCACAAAGAGTGACTTGTTACTGGGTCACACTACTTCTGCAGTCGTCTTTGATAAGTGGGTCATCGCTTTTGGCTTCAAGCTTTCTCTCTGCAATGAGTCATGTTTGTCGGAGACTTTTGGACCAAATATTTACCTCCCGCCCTCGGTTCACATCAGGCGCTGATGGTTCATGTATATCTCAAAGTAGGAGACTTTTTGACATTTCCAACCTTTAAAGTCACGGTTAAGTTAGAGCAGCTTTTGTTAATGTGACATATTTCTGCATAAAATGTAATATGTAGGTTGGGATTAGTTGCCAGGGGGGATTTAAAGACAGGGTTGCGGGGGACACACTGCACATAAAGCATCCTCTTCTGTGTTAGACCAAGTGGAAAAAGAGTGGATGTCAAGCACATCCTTTGGAAACCTAGTCAACACCTCCTGGTCAGTTGTTGACCTGCTAGCAGCACACAAACCGATGGTTAAAGGGAAACTACTGTTTTTTACAACTAGAACCTTATTTCAGGCATAAAATACGATCGTTTACTCACCCATATAACTTTTGTGTAATTTGTATTAGTTCAGGAGATAATTAGATCAGCGTATATCCATATAGTGGGAGTGACTGGGGCACCGAAACGCAGCCTCTAAATAATGCATTATCTGCCACAAAACTCGTTCATTTCACCAATATTTTGTTATCGTATGCTAGTGCTATTCCCCGTTGAGTCCAGAGTTGCCTGTTATCATCATCCAGGTCTGTAGATTGACCTACAGACCTGGATGATGTCATCTCTGAGTGCCCTAGTCACTCCCACTATATGGATATACGCTGATCTAATTATCTCCCGAACTAATACAAATTACACAAAAGTTATATGGGTGAGTAAACGATCGTATTTTATGCCAGAAATAAGGTCCAGGTTGTAAAAAACAGTAGTTCCTCTTTGAGGCCAGCTAGCTATGTCTGGCCAGTTGTGCGTACCTTTATTTTAAATGGTGCCCAAGGTTAAGATTAGGGCTAAGGACAGAGGTAGTCAGTCCGTCACTGACAGCATCTGCATGCCAAAACCAAAACATGCTTGGCACGCAACATGACTTTGTGTGTTACTCAAACATGATTACACCATAGCTGTAAGCAACATCCCGTATGTGCTCCTGTTTTTGTTGAACAATGAACTAAACATATTAATTCGAAACCAATGAATATCATTTGAAATGAACTGTCATCACGTTATAGCAACTTCCGTCAACACCAGCATAGCTAATGCAACTGGTGCATAAAAATGCTTGATCTAAATTGTTTCCATTGGATCTGAAGAAACAAGTCAACATGAGCAACACTGACGACTGATTTGAAACGCCTCCGAAACACCAGTCTTGGGAAAATATCTATCAGTGTATGATGACCACAAGAGGTAGTTAGCAAAAGATAAAACACTAAACAACAAAATTTCTATATAAATATCCATCTTTGTTTCTTTAGCAGTAATTCATATAGTTTGGGATGTAACAATAAATTAACTTTTTGTTTTTTGCACATGATTTTTAGTCATCCAAGTCATAGCCAAAAAAAGAAAGCCAGAACAAATTCAGTGTCTTGCACAACACTGTCACTAAAATATGTTAGACAGCAGCTAAATTAAATGTCAGCTAAATTAAGTGTACCGCAGGCTATTGGTCATGCCAGGCTATAGCGGTTGCAGATGTAAAACTCTGAGCATACTCAATAAAGCCAGGGTGTGATTTACGTACAAATTCAATATCTGATTTGCAATGCAATGTGCAATGTGACGGTCTTTTTATAAGGTGAACGTCATCCGCAGAGAGAAAGGCATCAATCCTTTTAACAACCCTTCAATCAGTTCAAATGTGTTCAATTACTCTGTGCGTAATGAGCGCTACTCTTTCCAAAAAGCCTGTCTGCCATCTTGTCTAGAATGGAAAAACCAATACGGGTGATCTGATTTCTGCCCAGGCAATCTATGTGGCGCTCCACTTTGTCCTGTGGCTCAATTAGGGAACATTTTGCATCACATTTACATACACACATAGTTTGTGGGCCAACTTAAATGCACAGTCGTGATAGATTAAAGTAAAAATATTCTCACATCAGAGGCGAGAAGGGAGGATGAAGATCTGGGATACAGCGTGATTCATGATAAGAAGCACTGATGTGTCCACCCTCAGATGTCCGGCCTCGGGTTTATACATATATAAATAGGCGAAGTCCTCATTTCTATACCGGTGTGTTTGAATTAGATGCTATGAGGACTTTTCTTTTGCTTCACTGGCAGAAAGCTTTTTTTCTGCTGTTTGTAGGTTTTGATCAGTAACAGCCAGTGGACATTTTCCTCCCCTGGGAAGAAGTGAGTATAATGTCCATAAATACAGAACACATAACGTACCTATCATATCATCATAAGATTCCTCTGCCAAGTCCCCTGCTTTTTACAACCGTCCCTTCACATTAAGAAGCAGATGTCCTACATCAACGTTTACTTAATCATAGATTTTTCATTCAGCCAACAGATTGTACTAAGGGTTGTCTCATGCGGTTAAAGAATATTCAGTGGTTTGAGATTAGCTGGATTATCACATCAGTCCCAAAGCAGTTGGTGGTGCTCAGTATTGGCATATTTAAAACTCCCTGTCAGATTGCTGACAACTGAATAAGACATAAACCTTTCCGAGGTCAACAACCGTGTTGTTAACTATGCCGTTACTCCTGTTGTTTGAAAAGGTTAATGAGAGAGCTCCGGGAAAAAAAATGAGAAAAGTAAAACGAAGAAAGCACAGTAGCAATTTAATCAAAAGAGACAGAAAACCACGGGAAGCTGAGAAGAAGAGATAAAACAGAGGATACAGAAAACATTTAGAGTTCACTCTTCGGCAGTGCATTACTTAGAAATGAGTATTTTTTCCCTCCCTCTGTGGCTACATCATGTTTTTAGTTTTTTTTTTTTTTTTTGTCTGTCCAACCCATTTTTGTGAACGGGATATCTGAGGAACGCCTTTAGGGAATTTCCTCAAATGCAGTCCACTTGGATTCAAGGATGATTCAACTGATTCAAATTTGTAGCGAGAGGTCAAAGGTCACTGATTTCCCAAGGCGCTTTTTGGGCCATAGCTCAAAAATTATAATGCATTTATGAAAAACACCAAACAGGATAAAATGATCAAATGGTGACGTTTCATATATGCCACATCACAAAGGTCAAAGGTCAACTTAACATTTTGAAATTACATTAGTTGTATATTGTGTGATTTAAAAATACAATTTTTCCTGTATTAATCCCTCATAGGGAAATTGTTTCACTATATCAGTGTGTACTCTTGGACTAATGGGCTGAGTCTAGGCACAGTTTGGGGGTTAGAAGTTTTCTCAAGGCACCCACGCCATTCACATGGAGGGATGTGAATCTCAAAGCTGTTCTATCACATAAAGAGAATTTTAAATGTATATAGCAGAAGAGCATTGACAGAGTGCTAACCCTTACACCATGGAACCTCCAGCAGAGGGGCTGCTGGTCTGTCAACTAGCTTGCAAAGGTTATATCAGGGTCGCGGTAATGATTAGCCAGTCTAAACTGTAATGATGGAGCTCACTAATATCAAATCAAACATAATTTACAGAATATAGTCTTTATTAAAGATCTCTGCGTAAATATAATGACACATTATTTAGTTTAAACATTTTTTGTTCGTTTTGTTGGTGTTATTTGTTTGCATTATTACGAATGTCTGTGGCAAAACATCCAGAGAAAAATGCTATATAAAGTTGTTGTTAATGTAATCTTTACAGACACATGCAACATCATCAGAGATAGCCGCTAACGTCAACCGAGCATTTCCTACAGCTGCAACTTCACATTGTCTGACTTCCTAATTAAAAGGAAAATAGTTTGTTTTGCTGCCCTCGGAGTTCTGTCACCTGCAGTGTAAAACTGCTGTCACCATCCAGCCAAATCAATCAGTTGATCGAAACATTCAATCATTTCCACTGAGTTTACGCTCCACGTTTCTATATCTGTTTCTATTTCACATCCTTTTCTGTTGCTACATGTTAATATGGAACATGTTAATATGGCTAAAGTGCCCCTGAGCACAGCACATAACCCCAAAGCTGCTGCCTGGGTGCCCACTGCTCCAACTGTGCTTATTATTAGTTGTACCAATTGATAGGTTAAATGCAGAGAACAAATTTTGCCACTGTAGGACCGAATGAGGGACATACTGTAATTCAATAAAGCAGCTATTAGAAATGTAATGTTACTAACTGAGTAATATGTATTGAGTCACTGATGAATTTTTTTCAAATACCTTCCCCAATCACATATTAATTCTGCAGTTCAGATGGATCTAAATCCAAGAGCCTTATTGTACCTCATTAATAATATAGATATCCACAGTACATGTTGTGTATATATTATTTTTAAGAGTGGCAGCAGGAACCCATCTTTGCTGCAACGACACAAGATTCTGCAGATTAGTTTTTAAGCAAGCATGATAAGCATCTCATTTCAGCTCTCTTACAGTCATGCAGCACAGATCACATTAGATTCTGAGATCAACTGATACGTCTCCATTAATATTTATGATCTGATAACTGCAGGGCCAAGATGTTCTGCAGAAGCTGTGCGCTACGGACACTTATGTTGCCCTGTCAGCTGAACTGCTTTAACACATTTTTATTCACCACATCATAGCTTGATTGATGTCTTGTGTACTTTTCTTTTCGCACTGCACTGCGGGCTCTCTGGTCACGAGCAGTGGTTACTCTGCAACTATGAGGTGAAATAAAAAAAGTAAAAAAAAAAACTTCTCCCCCACTAACATCTGTTTTCCTCTTGTGCACTTTTGTTTTAAGGTAATGCATTTGTTGCCGTTTTCTGGCGTATATAATCAATGTAACACTAGATTAAAGTGTCCGCCCCATACTTGATGTCGTATCATGTCGTTAGCAGGGTGTGAAATTCCACACGGAGAAAGATGTGACAGGAACTGCAGGGGGGCTTCTCATATCAAACACTCCATCCCTTTCACTCGATCATCCTCACATGCCGGCGCACGCCAACTCGTGCTAATCCACGCGCATGCAGATACACATGCATGGTCAGCTGCTTTCGTGCACAAACCAAAGAAGTCCGTGCGTAAAAAAAAAAAAAAAAATACTCCACTCTGAGTTGCATGTATCTGGTGTTTGATGCAGGCAGTTGTATCTGCATGGAAAATGTATGGAAAAGGCACACGCTGCCTGCAGGGGTTAGTCCTGATTACATTTACATACTAATTAAACAGTGCATGTGTGTTTACTGCACGTGCCACAAGCATGTGTTCCACTTTCTCTGGCAAAGATACTCTATTGTTCTCACTCTGCCCTCCTTCCTGAATAAGTCTCGGCAACCAGTGCCAGTGATGTATGGCAGAAATTTGAAGCAACACGATGCAATGTGAGCAACAATAGACACTGTGGCCGCAGGTGTGAATGAAAGGATACTGGTGCTTAAATTCTGCTGGGCCCTCATTAACACTGGTGAATTGAGCTGGAACACGACCTGTCAGCTGCTGCTCATGAAACAAACACAAAATCATAATCCTAATACAGACACTGACAGGTTTGGATGTCTGATGTTCTCTTCTCCCTTCTTTTCCGTCCTACCTATCTTCTTTTTCTATCTCTACAGCCTCAAGCAGACCCCCTCCCCTCCCCCTCATAGGAGCCGTGTCCTGCTCAAGGTTTCTTACTGTTAAAAGGGAGTTTTGCCTTAGTGCTTGCTCTGGGGGTTTCAGGCTCTGGGTTCCGTTTAGGGTATAGAGACAAAACATTCACAGAACCAGTACTCAAGAACTGACACCCTAACAACATCAAGACCATGGCCTTGACTTCATATCTTCTCAATACCTCTGATGGACTGGTTTAACAGCCATTTCCTTACCAGGTTGAATTTGTTGTGGAGGATGGCATCAGCTAACTGCTCTGCAGAGGTCACACACATTTGGAGGACCAGGACATGTGGTAATGAACAATACTGTCACACCCCAAGGAAGGGTACTTTCAAGATTTAGTTCACCCTCTACACCTCTTGACTTGTGCTTCAACTCTAGAGCTAGGTCTAGGAGGAACACAAGGACTTAGTTGGGGACTTCAGAGGATGGTACAACAGCAACAGTCATTATCTCAGTGTAGAGAAGGAGCTGATGGTGGACTTCAGTTACAGCAAGAGGCTGTGCACCCTCGTGCCCATAAGGGGGGTTGTTGTGGAGATGGTGGAAAACCGTCAAGTGGAGCAATTAAACAACAAACTGCACTGCTCGGACAACACAGAGGGAAGGAAAGGTCAGGCTGTTCCATCAGAGGAGGCTCAGGTTCCATCAACCAGTGCACTAGACTGCTATGAGTGTTCTACCTGTGGTGTGCAGGTTGGGAGGTGGCGCTGGGTCTTGTGGTGCCAACAAACTGGGCAAGCTGATGAGAAGCGCCAGCTCTGTGGTCTGGATGGAACAGCACAGTGTGGGTGCAGAGACACAGAAGAGGATGAGAGGGAAGGTGAAAGCCATCTGTACAGCCGTCCCCTCCGTGCCAGGCTGAGGCAGCTCGGGAGCATGTTCAGCCACACGCTCATCCCACCATGAGCCCTAAACCATTTCAGGGGTTCTTTCTTGCTGCGAGACATCATACCCCACAACGCACCATCATCTTATCGTATCCTACTAAAGCAACATAGCAGGTAGCAGTGGCTTCTGGAATGTGTCTTTCTCTACGTATGTAATACTGTAAATGATTTGACCTGCACGTACAGTAATTTCACCAGCCTACTGTGACATCTTAAATCCATCAAATCAGGGTGATGGTGGAAAAGTCTAAAGGTTGGAGAAGTGTGAATTATGTCTCCCCTGTTTGAATCCTGTAATGAAACACCAAAGGAAGCAAAGGAACAAAACCACAGACAACCTCAAATCAATGAACAATGAGACCTTGAAGAAGGCATTAAAGAGTGAATCCAAACGGGAGCTCATCTGTGAGATGAAGTGTGTTTGGTGTGTGTGGGTGAGAAGTAAAAAGGGGAATCAGATCTGTGGGGAATAATAAGAGCGACAGAACTTTGGCCATTTATGATTTTCAGAGGAACCGAAACTCTGAGCTGCTACATGCCGTGTAATATAAAGATGTCATTTTGCTTGCCGCAATACTGTTTTTGTCTTCAGCCCTGCATTTTTAGCAAATGCCTATTTTTAGTAAATGTTATCATGTTGCCAGAGTAACCAACGTGGTTAGGGTTGCTTCTTCGACACTTACAGGCTTTTGCCTCGTTATAGTGTTGCACACCACAGAGAGAATGTTAACTTGTTATAATAAGACTATATGTGAAGCTCTCTCTCTCTCTGTGTCTTGGAGTTCACTCTTTGGACCTCTGTTTTCCTGAAATCTGATGGAAATTTGTGCCAGAATTTCTGCTTCTCAGTGGCTGTCTGTATTTTTGTGGCAACCCTCTCATAGACTGGTGACATGTGTCTGTCTCAGAACAGCATGAGTAGGGAAAGGCTACGGTCCTGAACCCCTGGTCAGGGTCGAACAAGATGGTTGGTTATGGATGGGTTTTCTAGAGACAATTATGAATATCTTAACCACAGATGCACAATCAGATGGAGTTAATGCATCACATGTGTTAGCCTGCATATAATACCGCTCATTATGGAGCACAGACAAACAGATGTCAAGTCTGCTGAAACAAATCTGCAGTGTGGAAGCTGCTTGATGAGCTCCTCTACTCTGGTAAATACAAATAGTTTTCTCCTGCCTTAACTGCTCTGCCTGTGTATTTTGTAATTGTGTGTGTGTGTGTTCATATGCACTCTCGCTCTGAGCACTCACCACTCCTGCTGCGCTGGATCCTGGCTGAGACGCCGTTGGCTCTCCCTCCACTGGGCGGACTGGCCGTGGCATTTTCCACGGAGCTCACCTCAGTTCCCTGCTGCTTCAGTAGGTCTGTCAGCGTCCTGGAGACCAACACACACACTATGCATCAGTAATCAAATTGAAATTTAATCTCATAAAAGTTGCATTAATGAAAATGATGACTTTACATTATTTTCATTGGGCATTGAGGATCAAATTGCTCCATTTAGTATTTAATAAGCGACCAAACAAATGTGGGGAAGTGTAGCATGATTTAAAAAAAAAAAAAGGTTTTGGCAAAACATTTTATATTGCTTCCATTTACACTGATCAGACATAACATTATGACCACCTTCCTTATATTGTGTAGGTCTCCCTTGTGCCTCCAAAATAGTTGTGACTCATCAGACAATGGATATGGGCCTTCTGAGGGTGTCCTGTGGTGTCTGGCAACAGAATGTTGGGCCTTTGGGTCCTATGGTTTGAGGGGAGGGGCCTCTGTGGATCATCCCACAGATACTTGATCAGTTTAGGATCTAGTGACTTTGGAGGCCAGGTCAACAAGATGGTCAGTGTTATTTACATCTCCTGTCAATGGTCATAATGTTACGTTTGATTGGTGTAAATGTTCCAACGTGAAAGGCCCTAGAAATTTGAAACAGGAGCCCTTATGATGATTATTATTTTCTTCTGTGAATGCCACTCTGAACAAGAATGGATGTCAGAAACAAACAACAACGGGAAACCCGAGCCCTGATTCATTCCTCTGATCTCGAATGCAAAAGGCAGGAAAACAAGGGACCACATAAAACTTTCAGAACTTCCTTCAACTTGAAAACGAATGAAAAGTGACTAGTCTATTGTTCACGTCGGAGAAGATGCACAGCTTGACTCCAAATCACATCTGTCAGCAGCGAGACAACAAACACCATCTGTTATTCTTACAGTTGTGTATCACTGGTCTCCTGAGAGGGCTTTCTCCAACAGCTGCAGCCCCTGCTTGAACACAGCAGTTCATTTACAGAGCATCCCCTCGGGGGAAGCCGTGTACACTATGTGTGCAAATGTTTTTACATTTAGGGTTAACAGAAGCAACTTTGCTTTATTTGAGGCAACTGTCAAAGTATCTGCCAGGGGGCAACGACTACCACTGATGAACACTTACAGTATGATGATTAAATTTTTTTCCTCCTGTCTGCTTCTCTAAACTTTCTGCACGTCGCCTACCGTCCATTGTAGGTAATGCACTGAGCATGGGAAAGTACCTTATACAACCCCACTCCAAAGAAATCAAACTATCCCTTTAAATCATCAATACCTAAAACCTAATACAGGAAGTTTGGGCTAATGGAGAGAGCTGTGAATACAAATGGAACATTTATATCCGCAGAGTGATAGTGACAAGTGTCAGGTTGTTATCGCTGCAGTTTGCACTAGTGTGTATATGACTGTACATGACCAGTGAGCTAGTAGCTGTAAGTGAGGCAGCGATCGTGAAGCACGAATGAATCAGCTGATGTCGATCGGATGTTGGGTGAGGTTTGGACTGACGCTGAACCAGATTTAACAGGATAAATGTGCAATGTCCAATTAAACAAAAACACATAGTTTTAATTGCTAGAATCCGCTGCAGGTTGTGAAAGAAGCTTGTGTTACAGCGTGTTACCATGGCTCAAGGGTGTTTGGGTCGTAATATGCGTGTGATGCTCAGCTTCTTCAGTGCGCATATTTTATAACTCCACACTTGCAGAATGAGGGATTTGTCCATGAATAAGGCGTGTGTAGGCAGGATGGAATGGGAGAAAGGAGTGATAAATCAATAGTGGCAAGGATGAGAGGAAAGGTTTACAGGACAGTGGTGAGACCAGCGACGTTGTTTGTTTTAGAGACAGTGGCTTTGAGGAAAAGACAGGAGGAAGAGCTGGAGGTAGTGGAGCTGAAGATGTTGAGGTTTTCTCTGGGCGTGACCAGGATGGATAAGATCAGGAATGAGTACAGAAGAGGGACAGCTGAGATAAAGTTAAAAAGGCTGAGGTTGAGATGGTATCGACATGTTCAGAGGAGGGATAGTGAATATGTTGGTCGAAGGATGGTAAGGATAGAGTTCCCAGGAGGGCCAGAGGAAGACCAAAGAGGAGGTTTATGGATGTAGTGAAGAAGATAGGGCGAGATGGAAGCAGATGATTTGCTAAGGAAAAAATGTGTATCACATAGACCTAAATTTAAGAAGCAATTTTATTTCACTTCTGAGCCAGAGCCTTTTTTTTCCACTACAGCTTTCCCATTGGATTTAAGGCCAGTGTCCAATTTTTCCTTGCTGCGGAAGCCTTTTAATGGCTCATCTCCATGTTGTGTGTTCACTCTCCTCTAGGGTAAATTCCAGCCGGCTGTATTTGACCGGCGGCTTAGTTGCTGCACGTGATACATGCAATATGGTCACATTTGTACTCTTGAATGCAACAAATGCATCCAAACACAAGAAGATCTTTATGCACATTCATCCCTTTACCATAGCTCCCTCATTTCAGTAATCCTCTGCAGGAACATGTTACTGGATCACCTCTCCTCTCCTCTTTCCTGTTGTTGACAAGTTCACACATATGCGCACACTTGAGCATCGTTTAAACACATTCCCCTTCTCTGCGCTTTTGCTGAATTTACACCACTGATGGTATTCGCTCCCTTGATCAATAATTCAAACGCCGGTGCCTCTTTTTGTGCTAATGAAGCGCACGCGTGAGGCCCCCCATTAAGATGCACAGGTACACGAAAGACTCACGCAAGAGTACGGTCGACCTGACAGCGGCAGCTAGGGGCAGCTCATTCACACTCGACCTGCCAAATAGAAAGTGAGTCCCTTTGGCCACTTCTCTGATAAACTATCTGTGTGTGAGACACTGTCACGGATGCCAAAAGGTGGCTCCCGCGGGGACTGCTTTGTTGGCATGAAGCTATTCCGCTGTCCAATACGATCCCATTTGTCGTCACCGACAAGTGTCATGTAGAAAAATGGGTCATGTGCACAGTTTGTTTGTTTGCAGTCTTGAGTTTGGGTTTAACTCCTAAGACCTAAAACATGGGGAAAAAAAACACAAAATATTCAAATGCCTAGGAATTTGAATATTCAGTGTTGGGTTTTATTCGTGTTTTTGGGTGGGGACTGTATATTTCTGAACCTGTAATGCAGGTCTTGATTAAAGACATCACTAACATAAGAACAAGTAGGTCAAAGTTCACTGCTAAAAGGATCAGTTATGGCAAAAATAAAACATCACACATTAATGAGGTTGCCTGCTGAATATTAATTCATTCAAATTCAGATCTTAATCTCATTGTGAATCCTTTCATATCCACTGTGCATGTGTATTATTAGATTATGAATTTCTTCCCTTTCTTAACATTTGCATCACACTACAAACGCCTCCTGAAATCACGCTCTCTCCTCGTCTGCCTTCAGTTTGTAATTCTTTCATTCTCTCCGTGAGCCCCCCCTCCTCACCTAGACTCAGTCCTAAATCTGTCTCTTTCTTCTTCCTCCTCTTTAAGCCACACCCTTTGTCCTCCTCTCCTCCAGTCTCTCTCTCTCTCTCTCTCTTTCTCTGCTTCTCATCCCCTCTCTGACTCATTGCCGCGCAGCGCCTCGGGCCTCCGTGCACTCTTCTCTTGGCTCGCCGCTCAAACAACTTGCTGATTTGGACTTTTAATCTGCAACAAAAACTGCACCTGTCTCCGGGCTATGTAGTGTTTGTGGAGCGCTGGCAGAGCTTTATGGGAGTTTCAGCGGATGCCTTTGAAAGAGTGGAGATGGCCGTGCAGCTGGTTAAAAGGTTAATACTTGCAGGGTGGGCTAGACTGACAGAAATAGTCTGAGGTGCTTTTAGTCTAAATCAGTCGTGACTGCGAATAAATACGGTGGGTGCAGATTCGTCAATGGGTTCCTGCTTTCACTGACGGTCAATAGTGCATCAATGTAAGCCAGTACCAGCTCATCTAAAGAAATTGCTCATTTATAGTATAATATGATTACAGAATGATGATTACAGAATGCCGCCTCTCGCCCGATGACAGCTGGGATAGGCTCCAGCAGACCCCGCGACCCTTAACAGGAATAAGCGGTTACAGAAGATGAATGAATGATTACAAAATGCATCTATACTCTAACACCATCTTCACTAGAACTTTGTCTTCTTTAGGTTAATCTGAACAACATCATGTGCGTATTGACCTGTGCCATGTGAGTTTCAGATGGTCACCACCTGCAGATGTACGAAATAAAAAACTAAAGTCCCCACCAGTCATTTAGAACTGAAGATGCTACTTGGATGATGGTGAAATGTCTTCAAGAAAACTCAAACAAGACCAGTTAGGGTTTCAACTTTGTTTTTGATATATTTGTTGTCTTTTCTCAGGACATCACATCAGCCATGAGATGGATTTCCCGTCCACTGTATGGTTCACTCAGATCTGATTCTGCTGTTGGGTATGATGGATCATTCTACAGCATGCAAATCAATACGCAGCATTCATGTAGAAATATGAGTTTGCTACCAGTGGTGGAAGTACGATCATGAGGTACATTTTCATATAACGATACCTTATTCCACTCCACAACATTTCAGAATTAAATGTTTAATACTTTCCACTCCAATGTATTTATTTGACCACTTTAATAACTTTTGAAATTAAGATTTTACACAAAGGATAGTGGAACACGTTTTTATAATACACTATATTGTTAAAGATAAAAGAAGTCATTTTTCAAACTTGCTGGCTGCTGAAGTTAACAGTGTGTAGCCAGGGTCAATTTTAGATGTGTGTGAGTTGTTAACAGAGCCAGCAAACAGTGATCTTTCCTTCTAAACTTTTCACAAGGTTTCATTTAAAATGAATTAAATAAATAAATAATAAAAGATCTGGCATTGTCACAAAAAATCAAAGATCAGCGGAAAAGTCGAGAAACCGACTGCAGTTCAAACCTGCTCCATCTACAGAAGGTACAGTGATATGTCACTAACAGACTGATGCATTAATAATTTTAATCTTTAATTTATCCAACAGTGGATCAAACCAGTACTTTTACATGGATACTTTAACTACAGTCTGCTGAATGATTGTGTAATTTTATCCTGGATGTTTGTAATGGAGTATTCAGACATTGTAAGAATAGTATTTCATAAAATTAACTTAATTTTTAGTGTGCAACAGATGCAAACTAAGTAGTATGTAATTTTAGTTAGAAATCTGTGGTTACATAATTAGAAGAATTCAGCAACACTTTTCACGCTGTCAGACTGGACAGAAATGCTCCAGACAACATGATAAAATCGATGCTATGACCGCAGGTCAAGTTAAAGCTCAGCACATGAACTTTCACTTCCACTCGACTCTACCCATCCTGAATCAGGTTCCTCAGGCAGCGTTCACTGCGGGACTCATTGTTCCTGATCTCTGCCGTTGCGATGTGATGCTTATGTACTCCATAAGTAAGTAAACTTGAGCTTACTTTTCCCACTGCTCTTTATCTCTCTATCACACATTATGTAAGAGCATTGTGTCGGAGATCTGGGAGATCATCAGTTTCTCCATGCTTTCTCATCACATTACAGAGACGCTGAGATGAGGCTTTGCTAATGTCCTGTTACAACCAATTACTCCACACAGATCACTCAGATTAGAACACTCACAATCATTAGATAAAATATTAGCGATAACTCTTTATATAGGGAAACCCACTCTCTGTGTCTCTGCAGCATGACTCCACTGATTGCTCCAATACACTCAGGAAGTACAGCACAATACATGTTTCCTGTATCCTCTCACTCCATTAATGCACACATGATTGATCCTGCAAAAGCACACGCATGTCATGTTTGACCATTGAATTTCAATGTAAAGATTTTTTTTTGTGGTTTTAATTTTGTGATAAAATCCTGCTCGTTTGGTTTAGTTTTATTGGTTCTTCACGCTGTGAACAATAAACACACGCTGGCAGATAAAACTCCTTACAGTAACTTACCAGCTGACTGACTTTGTGTCCCGATCTTTTCTTACTGACAGTGGTTAACCTCCATCCATCCCACTCAGAAACACACTCATACACAACAAATCAACAACAGATGTTTTCCCCTTAACTCTGAGTGTCTTCTTGCTCTTCACTAATATTCCTCCCTCCCATCTTACTGTCTACGTGTCTCCTGACCAGCATCCTTCACTTTCCGGCATCCTTCATGTGACAAAACTTTAGATAATCCACTGAAACAGTAAAGTGACTGTGGCAGACATCTCCGTGCCACGGTCTCTCGTCTCTCAACACTCCCACTCTATTCATCAAAGATACAGTTAAACCCAGCTTTGCTGTCACTGACACTCACTGATATAGAGTGACATGTTGACAAGGCTTGTCTTGAACGGGCGCAGACACATCAAATCACACCACACAAATATAATGTTTTTTGGCCGTGGAGTGCATTGATAGTTTTGATAGTTGATAGTTTTTGTCTGCTCCGTATTCCATGAAATACCATATGAAGTTTTAGGCTTTAGGACCAGGAGTGTGGATGAAAAGGCATTTTTATTGCCTCATATGCAATTTTGCAACCCCATCTGCTGATGAGGATCATGTTATGCAGTCAAAATCTCCAGAGCAGCTATTAAATTAAGATCACTGAGATTAATTTATCAAATCTAATGTTGATTACAAGTATAATCTGAACTCAATCGACACGATGAAGAAAATGTTACTATATGAGCCAATGTCTGCATCTGACATTTGATTATAAAACTAGTTCAGGTGGAGAGACATTGTCCGTTTTGTAGTTCTTCATCATATAAATGAAATTTTGTCATTGACACATGTGGATGAGGCTTTTTCACCATCGTCTGTTTTTATCCAGTGTATGCGGCAACATCTGAGCTGCCATGTTAATTTGTACACAACAAACCAAGTGAATATTTAAATTTTTGTGACTATTGGCAGCCTTCAAATCACCACTTCAGTTCACCGTTAAAGTCCACATAAGCAGGCTCTTCTTGTGGTATTCACAACCTCGCAACTGGAAGATTTTTGACAAGTCACGAAGAGGATTCTTGATAACTTTATATAATCATTTTATGTCTGAGGAATTTGCTGATGGCCTCATCCTTTCTTTAGACCTTTACATTTCCTTCCTTAGGTTACCCAGTCTTTAGCATGCTAAATCGTTAGCCCTTTGGCTCATATGTGTCAGAAGCTAAGCAGCAGCTTCTTTTTCACTTTTTAGAAATTTCAGTGAACCATCTGGCAGTTATTCATGTTTTGGATACAGAGAGGCTAGTTGTGTTCTTATGCTAGCAAGCTAACTTGTTTAGCTTGTTTTAGCTTTTCCGCCAGTACAGGGGACATCACGTCTCTTGTTTTTTTGTCATCTTGTAAATGAAAGATGTAAATGAAACAGTGACTTTAAAAAAAAGTCACCTTTAAATTTAACAGTATCGGTGCTCAGTTTTATTAATCAACTGCTGCTGCCGTTAGCATCTGACTTGTTTTCAAACTAATAAGCTAACTGGTTTCCGTCCTTATACAGGCAAATTCAAATGGAATAAATGCAGTTCTGAGTTCAATGAAATATTTCCAGCAGCTTATATAGCTACCATGGTTGTTTTGAGCAGGTATTCATGTCTGTTTGAGGCCGTAGACAGATGGCCCATTAGAAGTTTGGGAGAAGGATGAAATAGAGCAACAGGGGCCCCTCTCACTGTGTGTCTTCACTATGAACACTTTTGACTGATGTAGCTTTGACTGTGACAGACAAAATGGTCCATCTTTGACTACTTGAAACACCGTTGTATTTTAAAATGCTACCTCCAAGCATTTCAGCTTTCTTAGAACCATTTTCAGCACCTCCATCCTGATTAAGACAAACACAGAAGCAGCACACAGCCAAACCCTGAAGTCAGTGGGCGCTGACCCACATTTAAGTGTGTGTGGGCCCAGTGAAGCCTGGCAGGACTAACGGGGAGAGAGGAAGGTAAAGCAGCTGGAGGGGGGAAATTGTCACTTCTGATGCAGCCAGAAATCTGTCAGCTTATAGGCTATGTCCTTTCACTTTGGGAGGAACTGCGACAAGCGGTGACGGAAGCTCTCACATGCGCAAACTACAACACATTTACTTGCAAGCATACGTGAATGCAGATATGCTCACACACACATTGGTGACAGGTGAGAGGTGATGGGGAGTGACAGCTCAACCCTGAAGGTAATCAGGATGCTGGGGAGATGGAGGGCTGTGAACGTGGAGCAGAAGGGGGGACGCTTTGTAGAAAACCTCTGACTTTTTACACTTTTTAGTGCAAAAGTTGTGCTACAAATAGCAGGTGTTTACAGCTCTTAGCCATGTGATTTGCCTCCTGCGTTTAGTTGGTCTTTTCTTGTCTGAGGACCAGTTAAAGTCACAGTGAATCGTAAGACACAGTAGAGAAGGATAGTGCATCTAAAACGTGTTTTTGATCTGGCTGTTTCCCCCTATACATTATTTTTCTCACTGTTCCCTGGTCTACATTAAAATCACTACATACTTAGCATTACACAGTGTCCTGGTAATAAGCACATATAAATGGAAACTCTCCTTATATTTATAGGTGTGTTGGAGTTTAAGGTATAGCACTGTCAACCTTCATTGGCGTTTTGACAACAGCTAAGTTAATGAACTAATTTATTTTGATTTATTTTAAACTGCCATGCTAGTGCATGGATTACGTGTTTAGATTGTGCTTCATACCTGACCTGGCAACTTGGGTGATCTATGCGTGTGATAATTATTCAAAACAAATTGGAAATTATAGGAAGAAACAAAGAAATGGGAGCCCCGAGATGCCCTTGATATATGGTTGACTCCTGTGAAAAATGTCACACGCCAGTTCATTAGGTAAAATAGTGAAAAAAAGGCACTGGAATATAACAGTCCTGCACTAAATCTTAGCTGCATGGAGGTCGTATTATTCAGTATTTGTTGGATTAACTGAGAGCTGTTGATTCAACTGTGTTTTCATTTATGAGGCTGTGGTTTGTAGTTCTGTTGAACTGTTTTATAGATATAGATAGATAGAAGACACGCCGAGCTGTCCTTGTTGAAGACATTGAACTCTCGATGGCAGACCAGCACCTTGTATTCAGTTGTTCAATTGTATTTATTTTGTACCAGTAACAATCAACGTCTCAAAACTCCCCAGATCTAGTATAGAGGCAAAACCCTGTACTCTCATTATTAGTGTGAGTGTCTGTGAATGGGTGAAAAACACTTAAAATTGCTGCATAAGGTCAAAGCATTTAGCATACATACCTCTGATAGACCTGTGGTTTTATACAGGAAATCATTTCTACAAAGATATACATTAAGTTATAACAACTGTGTCTGTGATCACATTGATTGTTATTGACTATCTTTATGCTGTTCATAAAGGCAGGTTTTAATGTGTCCAGTAGTGCATTATCTCCTCAAATAACTCTCTGTAGTTCATTAAACAGTCCCAGTTATGATTCGACAGCTTGAAGAGCTGCAGAGCATCTAATCAAAATCAATTTATTAACAACTTATTAAGGCAGACCTCTATTATGAAGTCCCTTGAGGTGGTGATTGAGTGCGGATTGATGTTTTGATCATTTTAATTGTTAAAAACCACAGACTGTTTGAGTGGAGGCACCTTCTGTTAATGGTTTTCTAGGTTTCACATGCGCAGGCCTGATAGCCTGATTAAAAAACTCATTACAATTGGTCAACGACTTAATCATTTTCTAAGAAGTCATAAAATCTGCAGTTTAAAGGGTCACAAGTTTGTCACTGTCTAATAAACCCAGGTAGCTGAAAAATCTGCCAGAAGAGATCAGTTGTAGCAGTCAGACGGTTCTTTTGGATTTAAAAAGCCTTTATTAATATCTAATATCTACTAACTGTAATATCTACAGTTATTTACAACTTGAAAGGCTTTCTGAGGCATGTCTTATTAAAAAAGTGGAACCAACATATGAATACACAGTCTAGAAAAGCCATAGGTATTTCTGAACGTTGCTCCAGTTATGTGACAGTGGTAAATGCACGATTTCACAGGACTATATAATTGCCCAAAAAAACTCTCCCTGAAAATCACTTAAAGTGTCCTTGACATATTAACCATGACACTATATCCCACTCCACTGTGACGTGTGAGTGAGAGGGTGAAATGGAAAAGTGATCCCATTTGTTGCATGAGATGACAGCCTGTATGTATGTCCGTGCTGTATCGAGTATTGTTGATCTGTCCGACTTAAATCAGGGCAGAGCAGTCAAACCATTTAAGTGACAGTGTCCTACATTACATAACATGAGGGGTAAAAAGGCTACAGCACTCACACACACACACAGGATATACCCTCACCTGCCAGTTCGTTACACTAGTGAAAACAAATGCGCTCTAGTATAACAGTCCTGCACTAAATCTTGTCTTCATGAAGGTTATTCTATCCAGCATTTGTTTGAAATAACTGGAAGAACTGTAGATTTGACCGTGTGTTTCTATTTTAGAGGCTGTGGTTTATAGTGCTATTAAATTGTATTGTGTTGCACAGATGTTTTTATTATTTTGACAACCCCTATTTTAGTCAGTGGGCCAGGCTTAATAACAGAAACACTTTAGTGTTTGATTTAATCCAGTTTAACAGCACCACAAACTACATCCTCCAAACTGATCATACAGTTAAATCACCTCCTTTCTGGTGCTGTTTCAGCGTAACAACCCTTTGAGCCTCGCTATATACATAGTATATACTGTAAAATGACCATGTTTCCTCATTAATAGAAATGATGTAATAATAATGATGTGGACACAATTTCTGTTGCAAAAAACTCAGATTTGTTTTGTTAAATATCATGGTGATAAGGCTAGGCATACAGTATACATACTCTATACTCAACTGCGCTCACTAAAACTAACACACTGTTTAAACCATGTGACCTTTGTTGCCACCGCGTTGGTCCCGCGGGCCTCTCACACTTACGTTAGGTGGACGTTGTACAGCGGTGCATCCCGCCTCCTGGCTATCCTACCCTCTCACGGCGGTGATCTGAACCGTGCTCGCGCAACCTAAATGCCACCGCTATCATTTTTGTCGCTAATTGAACTATAAATCACCGCAAGTGTGTGTGCGGCCGTGCGCGTGTGCAAATTCATGAAGGTCACTGGTGTTTGTTTACTCTCCCGGTGTAAAGCCAGCTCCTCTCTTGTTGAGGACTTTCATTAGACGTGACATATATGACCTAGGGCGGCGCTCTCCGTTCCCTATTGTTGGCTGAGGATTAGTGCAGCATGCAAACACGCTGAACCTGGTGTGCTTGGAACAAGTGGAGGGGGGATGCGTATTTTAAGGTGTGTGTGTGTGTGTGTGTGTGTGGCTGTGTCTGTGTGTGGGATCTAAGAGGAGGATCGCTTTGGATTTTGACTTTCAAAGCTTATTTGAGAAAACTGGTGGGATTTCAGAGTGTTAATCACCCTCTGCTTGCTGGATGTTGAGACACAGAAAACGGCAGTGGGAAAGAAATGAGAGCAGGTGCATGGTAGAGTTTGAGTTTGATGTGTAATCAGAGCAAAGTGCAGTAATGTCCTTTTGTGGTTTGGCACTTTTAAGTGGGTGGCTGTACGTAGATATTCACGAGTGTCCCCTCATGAAGCTCGCAAGGGTCTTAGTTGCACGTACACTTTAGGACCAGGGATTTATGTCAGCGGGCTAATAACTAAACAAGCATGCAGGCAGAGCAGTCCAGAAACGGTAAAGCGGTAATCTCGGTGAAATTTGTTTAATCTCAAGGAGGAGTGGTAATCTGTCTAGATGGGCTCACGGAGGGAGGATGTTTATGCAGCTGGAGTGTTTCTATTTCTGTGAGGTGCTACCCTGCAGGAAATATTAATCCTGACTGTGGACTGTTATCCGCCGAATGAGTTCTGCGGTCGGCGTTAATGGGAGGCACGCGAACGGAGCTGCTGGTCAGCGGAGGTTTTGGAAGAGAGCGCGGCTGTCTGCATGTCCACTTTCTCAATTAAAATACATGTCACTGGGGTTTGGAAGGTGGGGAAGAGATGGTTATAAAAGGGGCAGAATGACTAAAGATCAGATTGATTGAAACTGACCCCTGCATTAACTCTTTAACCTTGAGAGCCACGGGTCCTAGAGAAGAGGAAATGTGGATAAAGCCCAGAAAAAAAAAAGGAGAACAAAAAGGATGTTTGACCTGGATGGGGAGGGGCAGGAAAAGCTTGAGGAAGTAGGACTTTGAGGAACCAAAACGGCATCATCTGTGACAGAAAAAGTCAGGATGAGAGGCGATAAAACAGGTCTGACAAAGAAAATGAGATCAAAATCAAGCTTTTAGATAGGAAGAATAGGCTCTTGATAGAGAAGAGAATGAGAGCCGGCAGGGCTTGGTAGTTTGGGATGAAAGCCGGGATATCTGGGGCCTTGCTGTGCGCTGTTTGCTGTAATGATTGCCTGAGGCGAACAGATTGATCCCTGGACCATGTATTTAACCCAACTGCAGTGGGAGTGTGTCTCTACATGTGTGCATGCGTGCTTGTGTCAGGAGTGAGAGCATTACTAGAAGAAGGCTCTTTTAAACCTTTTTTTCCCCATTTATTTTAGCGTAAACTGATGTAAGTGTAAAGGCAGCTTCTGTGGAATGGCCGCAGTTTAGCTATCTACGTCAAATTATGTACCCTAAAACCATTTGTTTGTACCACTGACTGAAGAATAAGTGAGTGTCAGCATTATGGAACGGATACTTAAAAACATAGAGTCTTATCAGCGACAGGAGTTTTAAACTCTTGAGTCATTGCAGGAATACAACAGCAACAGAGCTGTCTGGGGTTAGAGTGGGGTAAGAGGTTGGATTACAGAAAGTTTAACTGGCCATCAGGTGAGAAACCACAGTGACAGTGGGTACAGAAACATATGTGCAAGATCCAGAGGGATGCCGAACAGCTTTATCCCACAGTCAGTGGACTAATTAATATGTCCACCTGCAAAACGGACTTAAGCACCTTACAATAACTATACTGCCCTATGACATGTCTTAACCAGTTAGTCATTTTTTATATGTATAGGTGTGTATCTATTAATCATTTGCACGGGATGAAACGGCATCTTGCTTTTTTATAGTTGCACATGCATATAGAAATGACAAATAAAAGAATCATGAATCCAGACACATTGACATGGCGTCCAGCTGTGCTATGAAAAGGATAATGGCACTCCTGTTGCGTCATGTTTTCAGTGACCATTACTGCCTGTCAAACAAGAGAAGACGTCCTGCACCAAAGCATAGCCAGATTCAATTTGAGTCATTTAGATTTCAATGTGGGTTATGTTTCAAGTCATACAGCAAAGATAGCTAGCTGCATGCAATTGGATAGTCCTACAACCACCAACCACTCCAGTCCTAATATGCTAATCAGTTCTCAATGGACTGACTCCAGACCAACTTTTGAAATTTGACAGTGTTTGCAAAAAAAAAGCATTTTTAGATAAATACATACACACATAATTTGACCCTTTAGATAGTTGTCCCGATTAAATTACTGCTGTTTCAAGGTGTCCGTTTTTTCTTCCTAAAGAGTGGAGCAATGCAAAGGTTTTTATTCCTACCCATTATTTATACTCAGATAATTGAGAAAACGATGCATGTGTTCAAAAATCACAAAATTATTCCCTTAAGATTCAGCTAATTGGTTACTTAGCTCCTGGACCCGTCGGAGTAATTAACCACCCAACCTTCATAACTGCTTTGTAAGTGCAAAAAGTTCCTTCACCTGTGCTCAGTGTAAAACCTTGACAGAGGAAACAGAAGCAAACTTTAAGGAAGAAGATGTTCCTTCTGTGACAGCGCCTTTTCCGCAGCAAAGATAGTTTGGTCGACTGTTCTTTAGGTTGTTTTTTTGTTCTGTTTTATTTTTGTTTATTTCAAATGTAGGTCATCCTTACAGGCATAGCAAATGGTACAGAGGCGGTGAAATACAAAAATATATCAAAAGAAAAGAAAAGGAGACACAATGAAACACGCACAAAGAAATGAAAAGAAAATTTCAAATTAGAAACATACTTAAAAATGATGAGAAACAAAAAAAGGATATGTGTATATTTGATATCTGGGGTGTGTAGATGTATTAGTTTGTTTATGAACAGGAACATGCATAGACACCTGATCACATAAAGTCTTAAAATACTGCATAATGATTTTCCCTCTGAGTTATTAATATCTCCTTCCTCTGCATTATGTCTCTCCACATAAATTTGTAAGAAGATAATTCCAGTTATACCTTTAGGACAAAGTGATCAGGTTCTGTTCTCAGCAGGCTTTGCACGGTTTGGGATAACATGGTCAAATGCGGTTATATGTTTTTAGTAGAGGAGCATACATACGCACATGCACACATGTTAGTAGGCCTACAGACACACATTCAAAGTTGGAAGTTGTAAATTCCAAGCTGGCAGGTCGTGCGTTAACACGTGTTAATTGTGAAAAATTCAGAAATTTTGGACTCCTGCAATGCACCAGAAAACATGCAAATACACACGAATGTGCATGCATCAACAAAAGAGCACAGACTTAAACACATCACACACACAAACTTCTAGCTCTTTGCTTAAATCTACGCTCTGCAGGGAAATGACAACAAACAGACACCCCTCCCCTGACACACACGTGCACACTCATACTTCCTCACCTGGAGTTGAGGTCCGCCTGAGCCATCCCCGTCCCTCCGCTGTTCCCTCCGCGGCTCTTTTCCAAGCCCAGTTTGGTGAAGATGCCCACCAACACCATGATGGCCACTACGCCGCAGATGATGTAGACGATGAGGTGCGTGCGGTCTCGTTCCGGGTCCTCCTGGCCCTCGGTGATGGTGGCCACTGGCTTGCCCGTGTTGGCCCAGATTGGCGTGTCGTAGTTGGAGCAGATTCTCTGGTCCAGCCGCTGTTGCCGGAACTGGCAGCAGAAGCGGTAGAAGCAGGTGCCGCAGCAGTACAGAAAGACTCCGGCGTTGCAACTGAACGGCGGGTCCCACTGGCCCATGACGTCGTAGTAACCCTGGCAGCGTGTCCCACCAACGGGAAGCCCATCCTCATCGTCTGCATCTCCACCGCTGGTAGGAGTGGAAAGCCCAGTCTCTAGAGGAGTGTTCTGGGTGGTCTCCGAATAGCCGGTACCTGTCTGGTTGACTAGCGTGGTGGGGACTAAGAATGGGTCGCCCTCTGTTACAGTCATTGCAGTGACGGATGGGTCCTGGGTGAGGACTGGCTGGGTGATCAAGAAGGAGAAGAGGAAGAAGAGGACAAGGTGGCAGGACGAAGTGCTGTCGGCCGCCATGCTTCTCAGAAAGACCTTTTTTTCCCAAGGTCCCACCTCAACAGGAAGTTTGGAGATAGATGGAAGGGTGTCAAAGACCAATGAAGGTCACTGAGGAGAAAATGACATTTACAGGATTTCATACATCAGACACATCAAAACAAGGTAGCTCTCATTTGTTCTCAGTTTTTGTAAAAAGTAAAAAGTTTTCAGAAGTAATGGTGCTCAAAAAGCGAGACGTGCACAAACTGCTCGAATTGATCCAACATGCCTAAGAAGAGGGCAGAGGTTGGTTTCAACGGGTCAGTCAGACTGAAATCACATTGAGACGACATTTTTTTAAATAATAGCAGAGTAAAGCAGGTTAAATGTATCTGTGTACCCTGCTGAGAAGCCAGCCTGATGAAAAGAAAGTTTTGCAAATTTTTATTTACCGCAGGCATAAAACTGAAACTCTTGGATAATTTAATGATCAAAATCACTTCAGGCTCTCTCACCTTTTCTCTCTTTGCAGTCTGCACACGGTCGACTCTCTCCAATTCTTTCCCAAAGTTCAAGTGCAAGAAAAATAAAAAATAAAAAAAAATCCTTCTAAAAATATCCACAAACTTTACCGAGGAGCATTTCCCCCCCGGTGTCCCCTCACTTCTCCCTCCTCCTCATGTGTTCTCCATCGTCAGCCGTGGGCTCGATTTGGCGGATCCACCAAACGCAAAACGACGCACTCCCCTTATCCTCTTCGCTCTCTGTTCTCTTTTCCTCTCCTTTGTATCACCTCTTTCCCCCCCTCTTCTTCTCTTCTTCTTTAAACGCCTCTCAGTCAGAGCCGGCAGGTCGGAGCCCCGGTCCAGGACTGTTAGGATCTTCTGCTACCAATATGATTTGAGCTGTGTGTGAGTGAGAGAGAGAAAGGAATTAGGTGAGAGTGTGTGGAGGCTGAACTGAGCGCTGCAACAGTTCAGGAACCAAATGAGATCTCCCTCTCTGTTTACTTCTCCTCTGTGTCAGATAGACAGAGAGAGAGAGACAGAGAGAGAGGAGAGAGAGGAGAGAGAGCAGAGGGTGTGTGTGTGTGTGTGGTTAGGTTGGGGGGGTGGGGGGGTATATCCAGCTGCATCTCCCATCATCCCCAGAGGAAAAAAGCCTAGAAGGAGAGAGGAGGGAGGAGAGACATTGAAAAAAAATAAAATAAAACGAGGAGTGGAAAAGCAGAAATGTCGTCTATAACCAAGAAATTTGTCACTTTTTTGAAATATTTTTCCCCTTTTTTTATTTGTTTCCCTCCACACTTGTTAGCGTGTGTGTCCTTGCGTGTGTGTGTGGGCATATGTTACTTTATGCTTAATGTGTTTTTATCGCTCTCGGAGGACAGTCAACATCTGCCGCGGTCACTCCTGCTCGTCATCTACTGACGTTTCCCCTAATTCGCCGTCTGTCTCCTGCTTTTCCTGACCCCCACCCTCCAATCCACACACGCACATACACCATGCACTTCCCCATCTTTCCTTCTCCTAATTCTTAGTGTCTGTCTTCCCCACCCTCTCCTCACGCTGTGGGCATAGATAACACACTTGTTTGCAGATTTCTGCACCGACTGTGTGCATGCACGTGTGTGTGTGTGTGCGTGCAGTGTGCGTTTGTGTGTTGAGAGCATCTGTTTGTGTCAGGAAGACTCAGGACTCGGCAGGGTCCGACTCCGGCTTTCGCCTAATCTTTTGTTTAAATCCCAACCTGTGCGGGAGATGCCAAAACCAGAAGCTGAGACTGGCGCACGTTTGCCAAACACACATCCATGCGCGCACACACACACACAGACAAAAATAACATGGAAGTGCAGATAAGCACCTGCTTTGTGTACAAAAAAATTTCTTTTCCACTCACACAGACGCCCTGAAAGTCCACCACTGAGGCCAGTTATAAGAGCTTTTCTCAAAGTAAAACTACCACATGTACAATTTTTAATGGAATTATAAGCCAGATTGACAAGGGGCTTTTTGTTTTGCTTTCCGCTAATCGCCTCTCCTAAAATCCCCTCCTTTATGTCTTGTCATTGCGCAGCAAACTCAACACTTCCTCCACTTTCCTCTGATTTTCACTGTATTGCGTGTTGGATATCAGAGCGAGAGAGAAAAAGAGGGAGAGAGAGAGAGAGAGAGAGAGAGAGAGAGAGAGAGAGAGAGGGAGAAAGTGTAACAGAGAGAATGAAAGGAAGAGAGTGAATGTAGGGCAGTGGGGAGGAGGCTGACAGAAAAGAAAGAAAGAAAGAAAGGAGAGAAAGAAAGGAAGTGGGGGAGGTGGAACAGCGGTGGGGAAAAGACTGGCTGAGGACCAAAGATGAGAGACACCGAAAAAGAGAGAGAGATGGGTTAAGGGTAAAAATTAGGAGGGAAGAAAAGCGTGAGGTGAGAGTTTTAGGCTCAGGAGGAAGGGAGCTGAGAGGTGACAGGTAGAGGGCTGAAAGGAGAGAAGATCAGAAAGGAGGGAGAATGAACGAAGGGAAAAGCAAACAACACGAGGGACTTCATTTATCTATTTATTTTACGGGACGCAGTGTCTTCATCACTTTCCCGCTGATGTTATATTCATACAGCATAACCACACAGATGCGCGTTATGTAAGAATGAGAAGTGAACATTGATTGGACCGTGTTGTGCAGAGGGTCACCAAGCTGACTGACAATCATGGCCCGAAAAACTGATTTTACTCAAACAGAAAAGTGTTTCCAGCTGAAGGAAGCTCTGAGAAGTTGGTTAGGTCCTTCACAAATTTCCATCATCCTTGAAAGGGACGTTTCGGATGTGTAAAAAGATTAATCATAGCATCCACGATTTAAGTGAGACGTTAAAGCTGGGTGACTGAACAGTGCAGTGAGGTATGTATGCACAGATCTGTACATTGGAGAAACAAAACAATGCAGAGTTTAAAACGGGAGAGTCAGCTCTTCAAGCCAGGATTGAGCTGTCCACCAAATTACACTCTTTTGAGGATAACGACGTCCACTTTTTAGCCAGAGAAGACAGATGGTTTGAAAGAGGCGCAAAGCAAGCCATCTATATCAAATTGGAAAACCCATCTTTGGACATAGGAGGTGGTCTGAGATGTAAGTGAGACTGGAGTTTCAGGTGGGCACCACCCACAGATGTTCCTATTAAAACCCAAATTCCCCACCTGTTCCTTAACTTAAGAAGCTAATTGGATGAATGGCAAAACACCTTCAAGAAAGACTCCAGTTGCCTTTTCCCACCCTTTTTTTTTTTTTTTGGTTATACCATGACCTGGATGACAGAGAACCTTCACAGACACAACCATATTAGAGGCATGGCTCAAACGATGGGAACACCTGTCCATCACTTCACTTTTTCAAAGGCACAGTCTAGATGCTGACATTTGTTCAGTCACAATACTGAATGTGTTTTCAATGAATTTTGGCACATGCTGCATATTGATGTGTCCTCCAGATCACTTTTAATCACTTTTAGGCTTAGTCCGTCCAGTTAAAACATCAGTTTATGCATTGTGTTTATGACCAAGCACAGCACAAGACGTTTATAGAGAAACAAGGGGGAGAATCCTCCTCATATAAATCCAGTTTAAGCAATTTCCTTATAGTTATTAAATAGTTTGAAGCCAGAACCTTCTTGCTGCAAGGCTTCAGCGCTAACCACTGAACCACTGCACCGCACTGCTGACTGTGGCCTTTCCGTGCAGAGGTTACCTTTTTTCCCTGTACCTGCATGGGTTTTCTCTGAGGTTCACGCTACCTTTGTTAGACACGTTGATAATGTCACTAACTGTTCCCCCACAGAGGACACTTGGTGAGTCAGGATCATGACTTTACGTTCATGTGATAAATATACTAATGTCGTTTTCATTGTCGTTGGCTTGGTACTAACTAGCAACTGCTAACGGGATAATATATAATAATAAAATGATTATGAAAACAATTATGTTATGATTATTATATTATAATAATATGCTAAACTACATTAATGTGTGAGCATGTTTGCTTCGCTGTTTAGTATATAAGCACAAGCATTGCCAGAGTAAAACCTTGGTAATTCTTAAATTTATCTTTATTTGGACATTCAGTCATTTGTTACAACACAACAAAACACAACTTGACTCCAATTTCAATTTTCACCAATGCAGCACCTTTAGGAAAATAGAGGTCAGTGTGTATAAATGAGAGAATTGTAGGCTTTTGTGTAGCACTGAATGGGAATAGAAAACGGAAAATGCTGTGTGTGTGTTTATGCATGTTTGTGTGTGAATGTCGGCACGGTTTAAAGAGAGTGGGACTGTTGCGCTATCACCACATGAATTCCAAATAATCCTGATGAATTAATGTTCATTTTGAACTAGATTCACAAAAGTGGCTGCAGGTCTTTTACTCGAGCAACGTTGCCCCCATCATTAGGCGGCACTTTAAATATCCCAAATGTGCTGAATATTTCATTGGATGATTTCACATCCTTGTTGAATATTCATGTTTTGGCTTTGTGTGCCTGCACTAATAAGTGTTCATGAAAAAAATGTAAATCCTAAAACATGTTTTACAAGTGTTTCAACTACTTGTGCTGCACTTTGTAGTTTGGGGGTCTATTTCTGTTGAACATTTCTCATTCATGTTGAAAACAGAGAGAGTGATTTAAATCATGGAGACAGATAGTGGTTCCCCAAAAAGCACAGTACAATGACAGATGTGGTTTCACCAAACAAAAGTCTAAATTGTCAGTCATGTTGTATTTCAAGAGCTGTCAACTACATCTCATGGTAATCTTCTCCAGATGAAGATCACCCATGAAAACTGCTTGGAAACAGTAGGCAATAGCCAAAACATTCTAAATAAAAATTAGGTGATTTAATGATCCGTCTGTCAATCTTAAGGTAACTCCAAACGATCAGATCATCGAACAGTATGTAGTTGAAAAGCACCAAAGAGAAAACCCAGCTTTGAAACCAAGCGAGCAGTCAATGTCTATGCAGTTAACGTATTGGTAACCAAGCGACAACCTGCAGCCTCTTTGAAGCTGGCTCCAAAAGTGAATCATTCCCTGTGGACCTCCATGTTAAAATGCCAAACTCTGCAGCAGAAATAAACATGTTTGTATGGCTGCCCTCTAGGGGTTGAATGACTTCATATTTTTTAAAGTCGACTGTTATGTGATAAAAGTCAAATTGACACAGATTAGTGATGACATCACAAAACACAGTGGAAAGTAAAGCTTTGCAACAATGAAATCTATATTCTTGACCTGAATACATATGATGAGAACAGAGGGCTCATGCGCTACATACTGTGAACTAGGGCTTGTACAGACTACTCAACTAGTCGATTAGTCGACACTGCTGTGCCATGACGCTTTAAGCATCAAGTCGACTAGTCGCTGATCATGTGACATTAACAACACGGACGCCTCCAAGAAGACAGGTAAGAAGTCCAGTGGGTCTAAATGCTACTGACGGAAGCAGTAGGCTATACATATCTGTATTAATATACATAGTATTGATAAGCTCATGTGTTTATGTTCAGTTCTGTTGTGTTCTATTAGTTGACATTGTTGCTGTGGTTGCAGAGCGTGTTTTTTGTCCTTGATGTCAGTGAATGCACCATGTGAGAGGTGAAAGTTATGGTAGCGTTGAGAGATTGCCGAGCGAGAGCCGCATATTAGAAGTGTCAGACTGATGGTGTAGCCAGTGTTCAAGCTTCAATAAACTTGCTGAAAAGCCTCCGTAGCTTCCTTGTGTGAAACTCTACAGTACGTATTCTGGTCAGGAATATAGATTTCATTGTTGCAAAGCATTACTTTCTGCTGTGACTTCAGACTTTAAAAAATCTGAAGTCATTCAAACCCTACTGTGCGCTGCAGATATGTATAGCCTATATAAAAACAAGCTGCAACTCAGCACCATCGATAGCATTTAATAGCACTCCACAGCTTGTTGTACGATGGGATAGTGTAGCCAGTGTAGCCAAAATTGTTGATTTGTCTCACATCTCCCACAATGCTTAGCGCGCGTGACGGATGCTGCGGTGAGAGGGCCCTGTGAGGACTTCCAAGGAATTTGGCACTTGAGTTTGTCGAGAAGTATAAATTATCTGGCCAAAACGAACTTTTTTTCTTGTTCTCGCTTCTTGCAAGGTATGTAATAAGCTTTATGATCCATTCACACTAGCAGTGTGAGCGACAAGCAACAACATATTTTCAGTAGAAGCTGATGATATGAAGTGAGAAAGTGAGTGTTTGGTGAGATGTGCAACATTAAATGTGATGCGTCGGCCAATCAAATGCGTTTGTTTTAACCATTTACAGTCAATGTAAACATCCAAAAACAAATGACACAGAGCTTCAGAAAACAGAAACTGTCACTGTGACATTTTTTTGTTGCCAGTGTGAGAGCTTCAGTCCTCAAAAACAGTGAACAATTTCTTTCAAAATATCATCATCATGCTTGTTTTTAATGTTGAGGAGATGGTGTAGATAACTGGTATCATTTACAGTACGTGCAGTAAACAAGAGCTGAGCATACATAAAGCAGAGGACATCTTTTGCTAAAATGGTATATCTGCTTATACAGTGATGTGCATGTGTGTGTAAGTAAATGTTTTTGTGCTGCGTGCAAGAAAGAGATTGAATACTCCAGTTGAAGCCAAAGAGCCGTGCGTGGCTATGATCAGAGGAAAGCCCCTTAATGAGTTGATCCAGGCCAGGCTTTGATGCTGCTCTGCTCAGGGGACCTCGGGAAATGAAAGAGAGGAGGTAGGATGGCTGACTGAACTTTAAACTATCACGATCGGTAGATGAACTCACTCTGCAGGGCCACAATAAATATATATATATCAAGAAATTACCGCAGTATGCTTGAGAAATCCAAGAAGGAGAAGTTCATTTGAAGAGCCTCCTGAAATTTTGCCATTGAGGCCATTGAGAAATATACGCTGTGTCACTTCCAAATGTATTTAGTTTTAGCCTCACTAGTGTCACAGCTCTGGGGATGGCAACAGCACTTAGCGGGTCGTTCCAACACTTTGGGCCTGACTAAAATAGCTCAGCAGCTATTGAATGACAATACTAGATAAGACTAGCTGTAACAACAGTGACAGTCAGTGTCCAATACTTTTGCTTATGAATGAATATCCCAGTGTACCTCAGCTGCACTTTGTTTTCAGTTCACTGATGGGTTGGATTGATTTGATATTTGTGATCATTTTATGTTATCTAAGTCAAAGTTTTGGAAAAACAAACACAGTGAATGAAGAGTAGGGCACAGATTCCAGCTGAGTTGGCGCTGGCGATTAGATCTTTCTGTAACATGCTGCTAATACAGTGAGTTACGTAAAAAGTGGACACAACAGAATAGGTCAGTGGCGCTCAGCTGCAGTCGCAGCATCGTTTCAGTCAATGTAGCTCCTGTGTGCCCATATCAAAGGCTCAGAGTTCCTCTGTTGTATTGTGCTGTGTTCTGTTGCAGGGTACAGTTCAGTCCAAAGTGTGTGTGTCACTCTGGTAGTTGATGTTCCCGCCATTTCATCTTCTGTGCATGAGAGATGACTGTGCATCCCGATGTTTATCGGTGGCCGGGTGAACGCGTCTGACAAGAAGATACTGACAAGAAGGCCCACTGTGATGCACCTCGCGTTGCCTGCGTCAGATGGCAGATGTTTTTTGCGCCTACATGAAAGGAAATAACTGCTGGCAGTAGTCTGTATTTGTCATTTAAAAGAGGAAACAAGGGGAGCTACTGTTAGCTGGGAAGCCAGAAAAACATAGAGAGCTGAACTCCTGAATCATGCTCACCAACTGGACCAGTTTATTCTTTCTAGATGAAAACCCCTTCTCTGAACAGGGGAGGTGGACTGGCATCAGTTTATGACACACTCTGTCAGTGTTCCGTATTCTGCTCCCCCTCCTGTGTCCTCTGGCAGCGGCTCCCTCTCTCCGCCCCTCTCCCCTGGTTGATTGAACTCACCTGCTTTCCATCTTCGTCAAAATAAAGTCGTCCAATTACAGGTCATTTGAGAATCTGGTTGTTGCACTTCCTACTCAGATGAGTTTCCAGTGCGCGTCACCCACGGACTCGAATAAAAACCTAAACTCTCAGTCATTTAGAGCTGAAGGAGCCCCTTGGATGATTGGTGAAACACCTTCAAGAAACACAATAAGTCTAGTTTTCTGGACATACCATGACCTGAAAAATGAGAAGAGCCTTCAGTGTGCCAGTTTAAACTTTGTCATTTTGTAATTTTGCCATTTCTGTTTTTTCTCTCTGCTCACTAGTTTTCTGACCTGACACATCTCCCTGATCGACTCCCTCTGCTGCCAGTTTAACATGCTGTCTCTGCAGAAAAGCCGCAGTCAGGCAGTGACACGACTCTGCATAATCTGAATGAGCATAAAAGGCTGGTCATGATACATTTCGGTCTTTCCCACAATATTAATTAACACAATTAAACTCTCTGAATAACTTAGGATCCCTAAAATACTGTAATTATGTCGGCTAATAAGTCTGTGTTGGAAAAAATCAACACCAACAAACCGATCAATATCCTAATGACATGCAGCCTCTGTATGCACAGACAAAAGCCATTAAAGAAGAGAGATGAATTAGTGCCTGCAGACAGATGTGTCTGTCAGCTGCTCTGACGGGGTGCAGGGGGTTAGGTCAGACGATTATAAGGTCAGCTCCTTTAGGACAGACAGACTGGGCGCACACTTCAAACAGGAAGCTGATTGATCTCAAACATCAGCCCATTGATCGCTGCTTACAGAGGGTAATGTCATGCAACTTTCGTGTGTACCCTATATATACTGTCGACTAATGTATTCACGGACCAGCGCTTATGTGACTGCCCTGCGTAAAGCGTTAGTGCACTGAACGGTGGGCTTCACACTATGGAAATAATTAAGAACAAAAGGGGCCTCAGTAAACGTAATATGTGGTGGTACACCTGGCACTTGTTTAAGGCTACATGTCACATAATAGTTCAGATCACTGCTTGGTAAAACTACACTTTCAGTTTTAGTATTCTATTGGACCCAGTTTGATAAAGGTTTTGCTCATGCACAGGCCTTTTAATGAATAACAATTACATATGTTAATTCAGGCAACCCTTTATCTGCATTTATATGGTCATGAACATACACTGCCGTCCGTGTGTTCCTAGAGGGTCGCAGTGTGTGTGTGTGTGTTCATTAGTTCAGGTCTCACATGACCACGTTCTTGTGTAAAGCCTTTATGCTCCAGGGAGCTGGAAAAGGTAATTACAAATGAAAATTGTCTTGTGAGGGCAGTAAATGTGTGTGTGTGTGTGTGTGTGTGTGTGGTGCTTATTATTTTCCCATGTTGTAGTGTAAGTACAGTATGTCTCTGCATGCATGCGCAAACATACAAAGAGAAACAAACGTGTTATTTGCACTGTTCTGGAGATGCTGCACCGTAGTGGTGTTTATGTGTACAGCTGACTCTTTCATCTCTCTGACTTTGGCATAAACGCTTGATTTTGAGGTGTCAGCTGTCAGTCCCTCTTCTCTGATCTGCTTACACGGTCTGCCTTTGCATATGTGTGTCTGTGTTTTCCACCCTGACAGCCCACGCTGCGAGTACAAAGCTAATGAGTGAGTCTGATGTTTCCGGTGCTGCAGGACTGAACCCGCTTGGCTCCACAGCCGCAGAACAAAAAACCCACAGCGGTGGAACCCTGGTGGAGCGTCGAGAGTCAAAGACTTTTAACGCTCTGCATGTTTTGACCGGAGTTAATGTCGCTGAATTCACAGCTCTCCTTGGGCTGGTGGGCTTTGATTTGTTTATATGAGAAGTGACATGAGGAAAATATTTGCCATTTTGCCTGGAGACTAATTTACATCTCTCCCACTGCCGCCTGTCCCCTCATACAGTAACACAGCACAGAACATATAAGGTCGTGCGTCGTCTGCTGCTTTACTAAGGGTGTGGTGACGCACTGTTGCATGTTCGTGTTGTTATGAACCAAAAGCCAGGTCACTGGCTATGTTTACGTGCACACAGTCTTCAGGTAATGCATTGGTGGTTTGATCTCCCTGTTTGATCTCTCGCTTTCATTCCTTCACCCACATTCTGGAAAAGATTGCCATTGCAATATTTGCACATATCCAGAATATTGTTGATATCCAGCTGTATGGTAGCCTTGTAAATTGTCAACTGGCTGGTTTCTGTAAAACACAGAATAATATCAACATACCCCACATGTCTTAATTGGAAAAGGGTTAATTCAGAGTAAAGCCTTGTTATGCTCCTTGGAGGAGCCTTAGGACAAAGCTTTTGTTTTACCAAAAGATCTACATTCCAACCCTTACTTATGATCGTGAATTTTGGGGACTGTCCAAAAGAATGCCCTCGTGGATACCAGCGGCTGAAATGAGGTTCCTCCGTGTGGTGGCTGGGCTCAGCCTTAGAGAGCTGGACGTCTGAAGAGAGCTTGGGCGAGCACCACTGCTCCATCAAAGGACCAGCTGAGGTGGTTTGGCATCCATTGAGGGTGGCTCCCGGACATCTCTCCTTGGAGGTTTACCGAGCACAGTCAAGTTAGGATCAGCCCCCAGGGTAGACCCAGCATTCAAGAGAGGGGATTGCGAATCTCATCTGTCTGGGAGACACCGCAGCAGCCTCTGTGAGGAACTAGGAAATGTTGCTACAGACTAGCCAAGTATTTCTTGCTACTGCAACTCAACTTTGGATATGCAAACAAAAATGGATGAATGGAAAATGCTGTCACACGAAGCAAAGTTTATCATATAATCACTCACTTATTAAGAGAGACTTGGAAAGGGTTAGGACTATTAACAATAGTACTTTAGCAATGAATAAAAACAGGATAAGGTGCTCAAACAAGCCTCACTACATCAATTTTCTAATTAATCAATACATTTATTTTGCCTGCCATGGTGCAGAACTGGTGCAAAAGTCTGTTCTCATTGTATGTCAGATTTCATGAAGGGTTTGGTTCCCTTTAAGTTTAGGATAACCCACTTTATCACTGACTGGCTTGTATATCTGTCACTTCACCAGCTGTCCAGCCGTTGGTTCATAACGTAACAAGCAGAGAGGCTGTACACAATCCATAACACAACATTGACATTGATTCTTTATTTGCTGAGTGCATTTAGCCCGATATCGAAATAAAGGTTGTTGCATGTGTACTGTAGCCCGTTTGCAAAGGCTGAGATGAGCTAATGACATGTTTTCACAAACCTGAAAATGATAGCTGGAATATGTGAAAGTTGCAGCTGCTGTGCCAGCCTGGCCTTTCCCCATGTGAATGACACTTAAGTCAGCGGTGAGCTAGCGCTTAAAACACATGGTATTGTAGTCTATGTGTGCAAAGATTGCATTCTGATTTCCGTGTTGAATGACGTTTCAAAAGAAAGTCTCCTGAAGCTCAGCTGAGATCTTGGAAACAGGAGTGGACAATGAGATTTCACATTAAATTCCAGAATTTCTACTTTCCAGAAGTGCACAAAGATAGTTGTGAACTCATTAGGCCTTTTTCACAGCAGAAACTATAACTTATCATAGTAGGAAAAGCACAAGTGTTACTAACAAACATTAGGGGTGGCTGTTCTAGCAGCTTTTGTCACAGTGAGTCAGCATAAACAGCAGGAATCTAATTTATGCAACTGTGCGTAGGATTCATTTTGCAAGAGTTGCAATGGGGGAAAAGAACTCAGTTTTAAAATGTTCACGCATGGACGAGCACACACATCCGTACAGTTATCCATCAATAGCCAAAGGAAAACCCATGAATTTGCTTTTAAAGCAGTAAACTCAGCCTTTGAAATTAAAGTTCGAATAAAGTAAAATCTGAACGGGTTTTCTACAATATGTCAGATACAATATGGCACATATACAACAGCATCTGACTCAACATTGTCAATAAAGTTGTTTTTGTAGGGATCCTATATTCCATAGTTTGTCATTGCCTTGAAAATTATTTAAAAATATTGATCACTCATCCTGGACTTAGGGGCGTGAACTAATTTTGCGTCCAATAAAATTTCCCTCCTTCATCACCATCGATGCGGATTTTGACTCTCGGCTCCAACGTGTATGGGCAATGCTTTTCAGTGAGGGTAGTTGCTTCCCTTGATTCCTATTTTTAAAGAAAGCACCTACAGTGCCGCCTATGAGTATTTGTGCCTCTCGGAAATTTTCTACATTTCTGCATAAAAGCGTCTCAAGACTTTAGCAGATTTTCACACCTGAAAGAGTCATGAAAGAGAGAAAGAGTCTTTGAGACAAAGAAAACCCAATCAAACAAATGAAACAGACATGTTATATTATATTTGTGCATTTATTTATATATTAAAGAAGAATAATCATTTACTTTTCTGTGAGTTGCAAAAGTATGCGAAACCCTTGTGTTCAGAATCTGGTGTGACCCCCTAGTGTAGCAACGGCTGCAACTAAACGTTTTCGGTAACTGCTGGTCAGTCATCGTCAGTCAGTGGCTTGGAGGAATTTTACATTTCTCAGTACAAAACCGCTTCAGTTCTGCTTTGTTGGTGGTTTTCATTTCATTAACTGCTTCAGGACCTTCCTCAACATTCCTTTTGGATTAAGGTCAGGGTCAAAACATTAATTCATTAACAAAACTGGACACTGAATGACACCTGAGTCCCATTACACTGACTGAAATACTTTAATTTGGCCTTGAAGTAATACTGGCTAATTTTCCTGAAAAAACAAATGCACAACTGTCTAAATACTTGTTACTGTTAATGCGTGGAATAAAATAACTCTCTACTAACTCTTTTATGAGATGAAAGAAATTCAAATTATTGAATAGAGCATACTTCATGTCAAGCTTTACATTTAACATGTGCATTGACAAGGTAAAGCAGAGATGCTTTTCAGCTAAAGCTTGTCAGTATTTTTCCATTGTGAATGTATTATTATTCCAGAAAAAGGTCAATATAGCAAGTTTATTTTAAAATTTCTATGCAAATTCTGTGGAGTGCAGAGTTAAAGGCCAGTTACCCATGAGCTAGTTTCACATAGTTAGATCCCCCTGTCCTAAAACTCCCAGGTTCCACTAACTCAAACTTTAGTTAGAAAAATGCATATTTATGAGGGGCAGTTGTTGCACTCTAAACCCCTAAGATAACACTACAGACTTCTTGTTTGTGCACAATCAGATACTAGCCAGAGGCCCTTTTAATCCTCAAGAAATGCACATGTCTCGATGTCAGGTTCCCCAACATGGAAGGCATTGCTCAGACAGACAGAACGGACACACAGAGGTGTCAAATGAGGGGCAGTGACGGAGAGGGACAGCAGAGGTACAGTATTAGAATCAGTCAGGTGAATAATTAGAGATGTTCCTCCGACTGTGGGGCTGCACTCAGTCGGCCAATTAGAAAAACAAAGAGAAACAGGGCAGCAGAGCCCGGAGGGCCTGAATCAGAGCACACGACTGCCATCATCCACTGCATGCCCTGACACACACACACACACACGTATTGTAGACACGTTATAAACCTGTTTTATGTTTCTCCCTCCATCAGACGGAGTGAAAATGTGATTGAAAGACAACAATCAAATCAAGGTTTTCAATCATTAATGCAGTTAAAGATTCATTGTGTTTAACTGACGGCCCACTTGATGTGCTTATGTATTTTTTAGGATTATGTAGGGGTGGGAGGAAGAGCGACTGAGATGTCAAAAACTTTTTAGATGAGCCACCATGATACAGAGAACAGTGGCCACACAATGGAACATTCACAAAAGTAAAAGGCAGACTCTGGGGTAAATAAAGACTAAAAAAGGAATAATATATGGACGGGTGCGTGCCGTCTAAAGGCAGTGTCTGCTACTTGGAGACTGAAAGCACATACAGTGCAAAAGAATAAGGAAAAATAGACATGTCTCAGTTTGGTTGACTTAGACACAAAGCAGGGACAGCAGAGAGTGTAAGAGTATTGTTTCTAGTCAGGGTACCGTCTGTGTGTGTGTCTCTTTACTCAGTCCCCCCTGGACCTTCCTGTCAGCAGTGACCTTTACCAAATCAAAGGAGATGCAAATATCCAGCTTCATTTGGGCCTATTACAACTCCACGCACAGCGACTCATAGGAGTGAATGAGCTCTGCGCAGACACCCAGAGAGAATAGCTGTCAGTCTTCACGGCCAGCCTTGATTAGCAATTTGAAGGGCCCTGGCCCCCGGCCCCCGACTCTCCTCAACAGATACAAATCAGCCCTGACGCTGCCTCGTCCATTACTGGCGTCATTTCTGGAGAGAATTGTAATGAGTCTCATTTCCCTACACTCTCTGTGTCTCCCGGGACTTCGTCTCTGTCCTCTCAGCGTTCACACCAGCGGCCTGTTTTTAGTGACGGTGTACAGTTTTGACTTTCAAACCCTGAATAACATGCTTGATTACTGTCTCAGAGTAGTCTGGCAAAATTAAGTCATAAGTTTAACTTTAAGCTTCATAAGTCCATTGTACCGCTTGCTCGGACGTGTGCTGTCAGGAGAGTCAAACCTGGCAAATGTTAATGCCCCTCCAAAAAAACAGGCACCCCATGGCTACTCATATTTTGCAATGGAAACTATAACCACCCCGAAACCTTCCTTCAAGGCACAGTCCAGTGCACCACTGCTGCCCACTAAACCCCCTAAGTCAGGTCCTTTCAGTAGCTATAAAAAAACCTAACCTCAGGGTGTGTGCAAAAACAGCAGCTGTTTCAGAAAGTGTCAGTGTGTTAAAGATTATGAGTTGATGTTTGACATTTCATATTTACACCGATCAGCCACAACATTATGACAGGAGAAGAAAAATACCATTGACCATCTTGTGACAACTCAATGTTCTGCTGGGAAACTTTTGGACCTGGCATTCATGTGGATGTTACTTAGACATGTACCACCCACCTAGACCAGACCGGGCACCCCCACCCCATAGCAATGACACTCCTTGATGGCAGCAGGCATCCACACAAAAATGGTTTAGGAACAACTCATAAAACATGAAAAACAGTACAAGGTGTTGACCTCCAAATTCACTAGATCCCAAATTAATCTAGATCTAGTATCTGTGGGATGATCCACAGAGGTCCCTCCCCTCAGATCATAGGGTTGGCCCCCTTTAACAACATTAATGTTGCCAGACACCACAGGACCCCCTCAGAAGGCCCATGTCCATTCTCTGATGAATTAGAACTGTTTTGGAGGCACAAGGGAGACCTAGACAATATTAGGAAGGTGGTCATAATGTTATGTCTGATCGGTGTACGTGTTGCTTCTATACTATTCTTTATTTTTTTTAGAGAGATGTGGCACAGGGCAGCTTATTTGCCCCGGGCCCTCCTGAGTCTAGGATCACCACCGCCACCGTGAGCAGAGAGAGATGAAACTGTGCGTATGTGAAAAGTCTTCTACTTCTGCTGAAACCCGGAAAGCTACTTCTGCTCTTCTCTGTTTGAGAAGCCTCGAGTATTTCTCATTCACTCAAGCCAAAAGTAAAGAGGTGAGCTGGTCTGGCTGATGATAGCCACAGACCCCCTCAAAGGGGAGAATCACTTCTGGGTGTCTGGGACTTTATTCGGTTGTGAAGAGCATAATTAAAGGGAGATCTGGGGAATAGGTGATTCTAGTGTTAGAATAAATCTAAACCTGTACACATCTATAGAAGAACTCATGTTGAGCGCAGAAGAAATAGAGAACAAAAGGTTGAGCAGGACAGGATGAGCTGACTCCCTCATATTATCTGGTTCCCCCTGGTGTCCTATGGGTGCTCTGGAGGTGTGAGGAAGCTTTTAAAAGCCCTGCAGCCAAAGACATCCAGGTGAGGGATACAGGTGTAAACAGTTATCAGACAAATAGTCATGAGCAGGTAGCTATAAGGGTGGATGGACAGACAACATATAGAGGAACAGATCACGGGTGCATGGAAAAAAAAATAGATGCAGGAATGAAGACAAAGCACGGCTGGATGAAGACATCAGGGGATGAACAGGTAACAGGAAGGGAGGAGATGTTTTCTCAGCGCCCAAGGAACAATTATAAAATATATTCCTCACACTTTAAACAGCTGAGTTCCCCCACATGGATCAAGGGAAGTTTCATAATGAATGTCAGAGGGAAAATGTTGAACAACTCAATGTAACAACAGGAGACATAAAATCCATTGATGAAGTCAAACTATCGATTTCTACTCAGCCGGAGACTTTTCTGACCTGTAGCTGCAAAAGGTCAAGGTGTCAACACTTCCCATCACATCAGCCAATCACAGAGCAGAGATGCTTTTCTGGGGGTGGGGAGGCAGTATATGTTGGAGGTGACACAGTTTTTCCGTCATGTGATGCTGCAGCCGTTTGAACCGATTTGAACTGGTGCAACATTCAAACGGGGAACCGCAGCATGCGGAGCGTTCAGACGCTTCCGTGTGGTAAACGTGACGAGAGTTGCCTCATCCAAACCAATCTGAAGTTAAACCTGGTCCTCGCAAGAATGGAAGCGGGAGGAAGATAAACTCGGTGGATGAGAGAATACGTAGCGGCAGAAAGAGGGATGGCTTAGTGGATGAGTGCAAAGCTTTGACATCTGTGACAGAGCACATTGTGACAAGGAGAGGGAAAAAAAGCGAAGAAGCAGGAACCTTAAAACCTTCAGAAACTCCAGCAGAGATTTGCTGCTTCTGTGTCAGAAACAAAACCTGGGAAAAAATATTCTCGTGCCTGCATGTGTGTGTGTGTGTGTGACAGTTTCAGAGCTTCTCAGAGTTAATTACATTTGAATGATCAGTAGAGGCTGGTTAGTAGATTTAACTGACTGCACTGACTTGTTCCACACTGGAAAGAAAGACATAGACAGGAACCAAAACTGAGTCAGTTATTATGCTGCTGCAGGGACATATAATGCATTTCCTGTAGCTTCTCCCGCCCCAACAGTTTAACTCCAAGAACACAGGTGTAACACCACATTTGTCAGCTAAGAATAGCTATTATAGAGAGGTGAAGACCCGCCTTCAGCAGATCTTCATAGCAGGTGGAGAGAGGGTCGTGTGCACTCTTTCACAATCACAGTGGTGCACAGCACAGACATGCTGCTTATGTGTGTTCTGTTTTAGGATATAATGTTCATGTACGTGTTGATAATAACTTCCAACTTCTGTGGAAACAGGTGCATTAAACCGACAGGGGAACAAAGCAACAACTGTACATACCTACACAGCTGTATTCTTTTCTGTTTGCATTTGGGAACAGAGACTCAGCCTCTAAATAACGCATTATCTGCCTCAAAACTCGTTCATTTCACCAATATTTTGTTATGATACGCTAGTGCTATTTCCCGTTGAGTTCGGAGTTACCTGTTATCATCATCCGGGGTCTGTAGATTGACCTACTAACCTCTGACCTGAATGATGTCATCTCTGAGCGCTGCGCGCATTCACGATGGTCGGCTTGTTTACCTGTAATTTGCTACTGCTAGTTTTTTGCAACATGGCTGAATATTTTTCCGATTCTGAGGTTGTGGACGACGACTTTGTTTATGATGGACGTTGAGCCAGAGTATACGGATGAGGAGCTCGTTGAAAGGAGGATTTGGAGGCAGAGAGAGGAACAGCACATCCGCGATTAGATAACAGCTAGCTCCGGACTGTTGTCATAACAAAATATTGGTGAAATGAACGAATTTCGTGGCAGATAATACGTTATTTAGAGGCTGCGCTTCGGTGCCCCAGTCACTTCCATTATATGGATATACGCGGTGCTCCACTGGACCTAAATATCTTCCGAACGACTCCAATTGACACTAAAGTTATATGGGTGAGTAAACAATTTTATGCCAGAAATAAGGTCCAGGTTGTAAAAAAACAGTAGTTCCCCTTTAAGGCCTTTTGTTTGCAGGCTAACATTTGACCAATGTTTACCTGTTTTTTTTGTTGTTGTTGTTTTTTTTTTAAACCATGATTTCTGGTGCCACATTGATGTGTTCACTTACTAAACGCGAGTTCCAAGAAATGAAGCGTAGTGTTAGTCCAGTCAGGCCAGGAAGTCAATCCCAGCTACATCAGCTGATAGTTAATCTAAAAGCCAGCCCCTCATGGGCTGATAGACCAGCTGACAGCTCAGCTTTGGCAGATCTCATTCAGGGCGCTTTATTTAAGCTGCTTTTGATTGCCTACCTTTGCTGTTTCCTCTGCAAGCCGCTTTGTGACCCACCTCCACCCCAGGCCCCCCCTTTACGGTGGTTTGGTCTTAATCAGTGTCATTCCTGTGTCACGGGAGCCCGCTCAGCTGTGGATCCAGGTGGCTCCTGGCTGCTGCTCTTCCTGCCTTATAGGCGGTTTAGGCTTCTGCGTCAATTTGACGCTGTAGCTACAGTGACATCGCAGAGCATACGTAGACCCTAACGCCGTAACTGATGTGCACCTCCCCAGAAATGTAACCACAAGAGCTGTGATTGGTCTGCTTGGTAGTAGCATGTTTCCGCTTTAGTATTTTTGAATTGATTGTTTTGGATCAATAAAGATGGAACACAAAGGTTAACTGAGGAGGTTCGGAGATACAGACATTTGTGTGACTTGACTTTGGTGAAATTCCAGCGAAATTTTAGGTAAAGTTTCAGTCGCTAGCAAGTGAAGCAAGCAGTGGAAAGTGAAGCAGGAAATAGAAACAAAAATGAACCCGACTGGCAAAAAAGACACAGCGCCGACTAGTGTTTGGGTGGTGTTTTTACAGAGCGAGCCAGACTGACGAGTTCACAAGTATAAATGGCTCGCACCGGCGTAGGCTACGTACATAGGTCACGCCATCCATGTCCTGCAGTACTCTAAAAGAGCCTTTAGGCTTTCCACATGGGAAAATGTTTTTGTAGTCCAAATATGTTGGACGTCTCTTTACTGCTGTGCTCTTTTGTTGCATTCACACTTTAAACTCTATGCTGTCACCTCTGCTCTCTGAGAACTGGGTCTGTTAAGAGCCGTGAAGCAATTGGACGATTTTTCTCAGCGATGGAACGTGAATGAAATAACCTAGAGACAGTTCAGTGTTACGTTGTAAATGTTTTAAACCAAAGACTTTATATGATCGTCTTTCTAGTCGCCATCTGGTACAAATTCCTCCTGTGGATGAGGCTTCCTCTGGCCACAGTAATGTACCGTATTATCATGTAAATTTGCAATGCTAAACAGGAGCCAGGTGAGTGGCAGTCACTGTAGCTGATTTTAATAGGGAGCAGCTATTTCAGTGAGTCCTCCAGCAAGCTTCTTTCTCTGGAGTTAATCACTCTGAACAACATACAACAGCTCCCCTCTACTCTCTTGGGTCTTCACTGACTCTCCCTTTATTTTTTTATTTTTTATTTTTTCTGGCTTCGCACTCTTCTTCCTTCACTCTCACCGCTGCTCCTTGCTTTTATTTATATCTACACCTGCATCGGCTTCCTCTCATCTCCTTGAAGTCGCTCGCTACTGTCTGCTGCGTTTTCCACTTTTCTCAGTTAATCACTCCCAGTCTCTCTGGGATGTTGAGTTTGGATGTGATTATACTGGCTGCACGTGCTTAATACCCATTACGCGTCATCACTTCCAGGCTTTCAGTGTCCTTTTGAAGAGCTGTCTTCCTCATGGTTTCACGCCGATCAAAACTGCTCATCAGTTTTACTAAATAATTTTAGTGCTAATGATATTACATTGCATTGCTGACTGTAAACAAACCAACAAGATCATCATTTAGCCTCTAAATCATTTATTTGGAGGTAGCCCTGGATGTGAGTGCACCTGCAATGTTTGTAATAGTGTCTTATTTCATAGGAATGCTGCAGCAAATATGACATGAATAGAGTTCGAATATTTGTGAAGAACAGTGTCTAGAATATTTTTTTCTTCTACGCTGTGGTGTGCTGGGGAGGCATCTACCTATCATGAGATCTCAGGCATTCATTCACCCTTTCCAACCCAGATGCCACACATATAAAACTACCATGGATATTTAGCACGGCACATTCACAGAGGAGGCTGTGTAGTTCCACTGTGAAAGAAACTGATGTAGCATTTGTTATGTTTCACATTTTCTGCACCCCTGAACGCAACATGAATTCTTTGCATATGGTCACTCACTATCAGTGACACTGACTGGTTGTTATAAGGCTGCTATTTACCCTGTAATAGAGCTCACTCACAGTGCAAAGCGATAGGTTTCAAACTTCAAATTTCGTCTCTTTTCCATTGACCCTAAAGTTGTTCATGTTGGCCTTACAGTTTTGCCTGTTTTGCTGTTACTGGCTAAAAATGTTGGCAATGTTTTCTCAGGTAGAATAGCCTACAGGACAAAACAAGTTCAAAGTGTGCTGATCAAACCCGTAGTCCCAGTGCAGCTGACACACCAACGCCTTGAATGCTGGGAATTATCCATCGACGTAGAGTGGAATTGACACCGCAGCCGATGCTGGCTAAGTTGGTATTCATGCTTCATCGTTCATTGTTCGCACAGTGCTGATTAAGCCTGTCAGCGTGCTGTAAATCTCCCAGTATTTTGCACTTAACTTAACTTAACTTAACTTATGATGCATTTTACGACAACCTGCATTAACTGTTTGCTTCAGAGATATATAACAACCAAACACACTTCTCTGTGGTGGAACATGGGTTACATTTCTGGCATGGTCAGACAACTAATCCTACTTTACCACTCAATAATTTAAATCTGCCTTCCACCTTTATTTGTGAATAGAAAGAGAGCGCTCCTGGAGGTCAGAGGCCAGGACTGAAAACAAGTGTATGCATGTGCACATTACTCTCACTGCCAGAAAGGGATAAAAAAAAAGGTACATATACAGTAAATGAATACAGGAATGATGCTGCACACTGAATACATGATCCATAACGTGCTGTACACCATGCTTTAGTCAGCAAAGGTTGTCGGCTATCTATATCTTTAAGTATATGCTTTTTTTAAAGATACATCTTTATTTTCAGCTAAAGGTGATACAAAGAGAAAGTAAATAAACCAAAACACATATTTTTTATGTGTCAGTGTGTGGTCAGTTCCTCAGAATCCCCAGTTTGACAGATGGATCATCTTTCACTCGTTCTACATTCACATTAATACAAGACACACAAATATCCCTTCAAGATACTCTCTGCTGTACCCAATATCCCACTAGTATCAGTGTGTATTAATTAATGTAACTGACTCCCAGTACAATCGGTCTGATTACCTGTCTGTGCTCGCTCTTATCAAGCGTCTGAACTAGCTCTTCCTTCCAATTAAACTGAGAGCTCAGGGCTGTTTGGGCTGAACCAGTCAATTAGTTGATGCGTCCATTGTGATGAACCTACTTTCCAGCATTATGCACCGGTCACATATCAGGTCACTGACACAGTCTCGGAATGAAAAGCCAGTTTATTGACATGAGCTAAAAACAGATGAGCAGAAAAATGGATTCTGTATTTTTTTTTTTATGTGCTTCTCATGACAATCTGATCACACCTCTGTAGATAGATCACATGTCGAACAGTCTGACACCCCTTGCATTCTAATAATTAACCACTGATGTAGAGCGGAACTGACTCACAACGAGTGATTGCGCCTAACTTGATATTCGTGCTTCAGCGTTCATAATAAAACACCAACATTCCTTCAGCAGCTCCCAAGTCACCACAACTAGAATGCCGCAGTTTTTATTTTTAACTGGTGAACCAACATCTGTGGAGTTCAAAGGAAAAACATCTAAACCAGGCCAACATGGGTGCATTGTGTAACTCTAAGGTTATGTTAATAGACAGAGGCCTTGATTATATAATGAGTAGTCAACCGTGAGTGCAGCTGCCGCTTCTAAAACCCAGTCAGGTCTCAAACATGTCTCTCATGTCACATGAATCCAGCTTTATAATAACAATAATTAAATAAAAAACTTTAAGTTGATGTTCAATTCTTAGTGCTGTTGTTGTTTCTAGTGTTACAGCAGCTTCTTCCAGACCAACACACTTAGAGGAAAATCCTTCTGTGCTAACTTTTTTATAACAAATAAGCAGCATGTGTGATGCATGAGAAAGTTTCTATCGTCTGATTGACATCATTAATGGTTGCAACTTAATGACAGCAAAGGAATTCAGATCCCAGCCAAGTTTTGACACGGCCTGTAGCAGTGTGTACATGTGTTTAATATGTTAGAACTAAAGTGTTAAAAGAAAGACGTTAATTTAAAGGATACCCAAAAACGTATCCTTGTACTTGTAGAGATTCTTGAAGATGTTTCGCCACTCATCCGAGTAGCTTCTTCAGTTGTAAAGGACTGGTGGATAGTTGACTATATATAGGAACATATGTGGGTGTAACCCATCAGAAACTTGCTTGACAAGTGTCTGTTAACGGTCAGAAACTAGCACTACTGGTGTCTGTTAACGGCTCAATACCCGCCCTTTAGAACTGAAGAAGCTTCTCAGATGAGTGGTGAAACGTCTTCAAGAATCTCTACAAGTCCAGTTGCCTTTCTTTAATGGTTTTGGATATACCATGACATGGGTGTTTGAGAACCTTCGCATATATACTTAAGTTAAAGGACCATCATGTAGAATTTAGTGACATCTAGTGGTGAGGTTGCAGATTACAACCAATTGAATGCCCAGCTATTACCAAGCGTATAGGTGGAACCTTATGTTTGATATGTCCAACGTTTAGTTAAATTTGAAGTTGTTTTGTCTGATTTGTTATTTAACTGCTTTTGTTTTTTCACATCCAACAGACACGGATCAACATCAACTTTCATTTGAGCCTTGTTTCTGGCCTGTTGGCAAATATAAGTTGTTCACTATGTTCACTTTCCTTTTTGCCCCTCACCAACTCTTTCAACTTGGCCAATAAATGTTTCACTATGCTTTGTCTTTTCTGTGGTACCATCCAACAAGTTCATCAAGCTTTGGTGAAACCAGCTGGCCATGAGACCGAAACCAAATCAGTGAAGCTGCAGGACACAAAACCAAAACAATGACCATAAAGGCGCTAAAATGTCACAGCTGGCAGATTTTTCTGTGGATTTGTCACTGTTATTGATCTCTTTCCTGTTACATATAGTCATTAAATCCAATGTCAGTGTAAAAATATTGCTTTGTGCAACATCGATTGACAGTTGGTACTGCCATTAATTCTATGTTTTTTACACTTAATTATTATGCACAGCTTTTTCTGCAACTATCTCTCTTTTTGCCCACATACTATTTTTTTTTTTTTCCCCAAACAAGCAGGTGTAGAACAAAACACTCGCGCTATTGCTCACAGTGCCTCCCTCCCAGATTCCCTCCCCGTCTCCCCCTGCCCCTGCAAATGTCAGCCTTCACATCCTCTGCTATCAAAGGCTCCTTGGTCGCAGCAGGATCCACCCAAACCTGACTGCTCCTCTCACATCATACAGCTTCACACACAAAAAAAAGGAGACGGCAGAGCGGTGTGAAACATTTGCTTTCCCTGATACAGGGAGCGGTTTCGGTTGAACAAACACATATGAAAACACGCGGCTGACGTCACCAACATCATCGGTGAAAATGATCAAAATGATCGAAATCATCTTATCCTGATGGTACTTCGGTGTGATAACACACCCTAACAGGAGAATGTCTTGAAATTAGTTTTTTATAACACAGAACGAAAAATCACGAAATAAAACCTTCAATTAACAGGGTATTTGCACATGTTTTCTTCCAGCTCTGGTGTCACCATGCTACGCTTTGTGCGGCCTCCATCCACCCCGACCAACTCCCATCAAGGTCAGTGTCGTACATAAATGGAACGCTTCATTCACTTAACCATTCCCTCTGAATTTAATCCAGTTAACGGATTAAAGTCTCAGAAGGTGTCCCTGATGAGTTAGTTTGATAGGCCATGGACACAAACTGAAATGAACGGAATATAGAGATGCATTTAGGAAAAGCATTTTTGGAGCCTTACTTATAAAACGGACAAAGAGTCAGTCTCTCACACACTGATCTGGATTTGCAGTCTGTCTGCTGCAAGTACAAGCTGTTGCTCATGATGTTTAACTTAGATTTATTTTCGCTGGGGGGCAATTTGCCTTAGAGCCAGTGGAAACACAGACTTGAAAAGTGTTACTTTTCTGCTGCTGTATGCATTGAAAACAAAGATGCATATTAATGCATAGTTTACTATGCTAAAAACATACACACATCAGACTGATATGGATCTTTTTAAAAGACTCTGGGCAAGAAAGCAAATGAACGTATTTGCCAAGATATAAATCTGTTCCTTTATGGAAAGTAGCCTAGAAGAAAATAGCTGAGTAGAGCTATGCTAAAGCTAAAAATAAACACACACACACTCACACGCACAAACTAAAACTCAATTAAATACATCCACAACGCCCTACATTTGATTTCCTCCATACAAACAAAAACGGTGGTCTTCTTTTTTTAAGCCAGATGGAGTTCCCTTTCATTCTTCATGCATTTACATTTCGGTGATAAAATGTTTTCCGAGAACTTGTGATTAAAAACCATGCATGGCTGCCGGCTGCAGGGTGGCAGGCTCCTGTCGGTGGGATGTGGAATACAGAGGAGATCTTTAGCCCTCGTGGTGCTGCAGCCCTTTGGAGCTCAGTAGTTAATTAGTGGCATGGCCTCGGGACTTTTATCTGCTCTGTGTACGGGCAAGAGAGAGAGAGAGAGAGAGAGAGAGAGAGATGCTCTAAGGGAGCCTAGGTGACCTGTGTGTGTGTGAAATGAATTTATAAGGATGCACTGAGCTGGTTGCATGTTTGCGTGCTGTGCATCAGATATCTGCATGTGTTGCAGCCTTTCCGTGTGTGCGCGCGTGTGTTGGAGGGCTACCATGGGCTCATCAGGGTCTTTGAGAGAAGATGAAGGGCTGCCTGAGTGCGACTTGAAAGGCTCAAAGGAGGAAGTGTTCGAGTCAAACTGGGCATTAGCGCTCAATTCAGGCCGCCATTGCAAAGAAAAGGACGAGGAGGAGATGATGAAGAGGTCACTTTACCCTCACTGTTCGAGAGAAGAGCTCTCTAATTACCAGTCATTTAAATGGTTTCTCCACTTAATTCCGGTCTATTTTCAGTGGATGCCGAAATTATCCTTTTTTTTTTTTTATTACGGAATTTCTCCCTGTTGTGAGCTACCGAGCCAGAGAAAAATGGCCGTTAAAATGTTCTTGCAAAGTCACCCTGATTTTTGATTCAGTCGAAACCTTTTACACTATTAAACTATTAAATGCTCTGATAGGAAATAACACCTGGGCGGTGTTTGGGCAGATATCGTCAAACAAGAGTGATCAAAGAGTGAATGGAAACAAAGGAACACGGAAGCATAGCTAAGGAATGCATACCTGACAGCAGTGGCCACTCCCTCTAAACAGTCTGCAAATACCAGTTACCAAATCTCTCATGGAGGGCGTTGCTGGCAGTGTTGGACAGTGTTGGACAATGCGACCTGTGGTCAGAGGTGACTGATGATTAGTTTTTGTTGTCAAGCTCAGGTAGCAATACCACCAGTAATCAGCATCAGTCCAGGCAGCTTTGGATGCTGACCCATTGCATTTTCCTGCAATGTCTTGATCGCTACCTAACTGGGTTCCCCAATGAAAGAAACATCAGTAACCATATAAAATCCACTGCAGCAGCGGAAGTTAGAAGGGTTGACCTGGTCCGTTTTGGGGCCAGCACCTTTGCCGGTTCTTTGGGTCGACTGGAATCAAAGGGTTTCTGATTGCCCATTTGAATGGCAAATGCACATTACTGCCACCTGCTGGTATGGAGAATTATTTCCATTCAAGCAGGCTCAGATGGCTGTTGGCTGTAGAGGTGTGTTCAAGTGCAATTATTTGATCACAGGCGGGTAGTCCCTGGAAGTCGATTTGGCGTCTGCGCCTTTTGCCATCACCCAGAGAAACTGCCCATTACACAAAACTGCTAGGTAATGGTGAAACACACTTTTATCGTTGTGTCACCTGTAACTCTTTCAAAGACTAAAGTATTATGGGTTAAAATTCGCTGAAACAGTATTCTGCTGATTGCACCGCACACCTGCTACACTGCTGGATTCATGGACCCCATCACAAGAGGCATTTTATCAGACCCCACGCAGCAGCTCCCTCTGGGGCCTCAAAGGCCTTTATACAATATACAATCAGCCTGTTCCTGATTCACTTGTTTGGCGAATGCAATAACCTTTTCTTTCACAGCTGCTGTTAAAAATAGACCCGCTGCATTTTCACATTATTGGGAGGTGGCATTGTAGTGAGTTCAAAATAAAGGGGTCCTCTTCCCTCCACATCACAATCATCTTTACACAATCTCTAATGAAACTAATGATATACTCACCCTAAAGCCACGTCTTCAACGCGTTTCAGTGGGAGGAGTGCTTTTCACGTGCAACACAAAGTGTCAGAGAATAAGTGAGAACAGCTGAAGAGTGCAGGTGTAAAAGACTTAACAGATGCAACACAGCACCAAAGGGTGAGGAAACCATAGGTGCACGATATATTTTCCTATAAAAGAGTGCCACGCTTAAATATATGTCACACTTAAATCTGTATATTTTATGACAATAGACAAGGAGGCCTCGACAAGGAATGGAAAGTCAAAAATAAAATCAGATTTGTTCTGCAAAGTTTTTACATAAAACGCTACACAAACCAAACTCCTAACTTTAAGTTGTTGATGCTGTAATAACTGGAGCTGTGGTGTTGTGATGAATTATGCTCAAAGATGTAAATGATACTGAGAAATGTAACAAAACAACATCCATCAGATAAGCTTTACTCCATCAGTTACGGGCGGGAGGACGAGACACCATACCTTCAAAATAAAATGTCTGAGAAATGATTGCATTTTAACTTTTCGGGTGTTTGAGCTCTTTGCCTGTGCAATTTCCACAATGAGAGCGAGTGCCAGGTTTTGATTGTGACAGAGCGTGAAGGGGCTGAAGGGATCAAACTCGAGATTCCCAATGACTGAAACACACATAAACAAAACTGTAAAGTGAGGACACACTGCTGCAGGAACAAAAGTGTAGTTTCAAATAATCATCAAAGCTATGTGTAGAGGAACTACATAATTCCTTCATGGCTGAACAATTACAGTGAAATCCACCTTTGACATTTCACCACCATTAAATAACAATAAATAACAATAGATACACTGGTAAATGCACTGATGTGAGTACTGTTCAGTGCCCAGGTGAAGTAAAACTAAAATTTGAAAACAATCACTTTGGATTCAGGTGGTCGTGCGCAATGATCAGAGACTAATTTCTTTACAATAGCTCCCCCTTGTGGATTTCTCTTTTATGACCAGGATTCCTCAAACTTGAGGTGTTCCTAGTGATCCTGTAATGATCATCACATTAATCAGGTAATACAACAGGTAGACTTGTTGCTACGTGGCACTTTTATGGTTTTAATTAGAAAAGTTTCAGGAAAAACCAATGGGATCATGTGTTGTGAAAATGCAAAAGAAAAACAGACGCATCTTTTTGAGTTTTTATATTTATTTTTTTTTAAACTTTTTTTTCTTTAAAAAAATGACAAGGTCCAAGTATTTTGGAAGCCCCGCCCTCACCCTATGTTCCCCAGCCGGCCAGCTCGACTCTAAAGCAACCAGCAAAGAAAAATAGTCATATGGACAATTGATAATATACACCCCATATACAGCAATACATAGTGGTCTACAATGTTATCAATAATACACAACCTCCAATGAGGCTTCAATTCAAACTGTTGCCACTGATATGGTTCATTTCAACAGCAACTGTCAACCAATGATGGTCGTTTGTTTTTGACTAGTGTGGTGGGGCTCAGGGGGCCGACGGGGCCACCGACAGCTGCCTTTCTTTACACACCATCAACATAACACGTGTTGGCTTTCAGTCAGCCTCGCCGAACAGTGCTAAGATTGGGCCGTTGACCTGAACACCCCCTTTAAACCAACCAGATTCAGCATAAGTGCAAAGTTTAGGAGGCACTGACACACACCGTTATCTCTAGAAGCCAGAGTAAACGTCGCAGAGAGTCCCTCCCCGGGTCTGATCTGTCAGACGGTTTACAGAGGGGTTGAAATGTGTTGAAGTGACCTACAGCTGGTTTAATTTAACCTGGTTATAATGCTGGTCAGGGCACAGGAAGTGGGATTCCATCAGCCTGGCTGTAGCCATCTGCTTCAAGGATCCCCATAGAATTAAAATTCAAAAAGTCCACTTCAGTTCCACCAAGTTCAAGTCCTTTCTATGAATTTAACTTCTATGTTTCTTGCTTGTTTCACCTCACCTTGCATTCAGTAACAGCCAGTGAAAGACAGGGAAAACTGTGTAAATGCGTGTGTTTGCATGTGCCAGTGACTCCTGCAGTGGTTGAGACAGCATAGAGAAGGCATGTGTATGTGCATGAAATAAAGACGGAGCCTGTACACAGTGTGAGCGACTGCATGTCCATCTGTGTGCGTCCGTACGACGGGCTACAGACACGACTCCCAGTGCAGCTGCAGGTCTGTGCTGTCCAGAAAATCGGCCGAGAAGACGCTCTGTGGAGTGTGCGGAGCCAGCGGGGCTAAACTCGTACCCCCGTCTCCTTCACCTCCCCCTCCTTCTCCTCGCCCCCCTCCGTTGCCCTCGCTCCCGCCACTTGCGCTCCCCACCATGGAGATATCCAGCCAGTCCATGCTGTCCAGAGTGGGGTCGCCAAAGTCCAGCCCCGAAGGATGAGAGGAGAAGCCCAGGTCAGACGTGTCCATGGGGGAGGGAGGATGGTCCAAGATGCTGGGCGTGCTCAGCATCTGGCTGTGGAGGTCGTCGATCAGCGTCAGGCCGCCGCCGGGCTCCATGCCCAGCAGGGGGGTGCCCGTGGTGCTCTCCAGGAAGTCCTCCAGGCGTCCGGTGCTGTTGCAGGGCTCTCCCACGGAGGACTGAGGGGAGATGAGGGGCTCTGTGGGGGAGGGAGGGGAGAGGTGGAGGGGGGACGGGGCAGTGGACGGGGAAGGTGGGTCGGAGTGCAGAGGGGCGAGGGAAGGGTCCGGGTTAGACTTGAAGCCCGGGATCTCTGAGGGAGGACAAAGGGGGAAAAATACCATCAGTATAGAAAACAGACTTATTAACAGCTCCAAAACAACAAGAAAGTGGGACTCAACCTGTCCATAAAGATTTTTTTTTTTTATCTTACTTGTATTTTAGATCACATGTGCAAAATAATAATAATAAGAATTACAGATCAGGACTGTGGGGTACAGCTTGACTTGACATTTACATAGTCACGTTAAATACTAAGCAGGATTATAAAACTATACAACAGAAATCTCTTCTCTGTTCTGTGAAGAACCTCCAGACAGTAAGTATGTTTAGTCACATTGTTTCATGGCAGGTGAAAACAAAACCAAACGATCACACTTGGCTACATGCTCAATCTGATCCGGTCATTATATAAATGCTGCACCAGCCTCGATACCATTCTCCCACTAGCAGCATGTAGTAGAGGAGGCTCAATAAAGTGAGACAGAAAAGAAACAGGCGAAAACATTTACAGAATGTGCCGAGCTGCAGCACTTTTACATGTTCTGACAAAAGCTGTATCCTTTCTCACAATGTCTATCTCTCATCAACTTTGGAGCTTTTTACCTCCACTCTTGAGCAGGATGTCAAACAGGTCGTCCATCTGCTGGCTGTTCACGCCATTCTCCTGCTAAGAGAGAAGAACAAATTATTCATGAGCCACAGCACTGCTTGCTCAACTAAAACACAAACGCCATCTTAAAACACAGTAATAAACTCTGCCTGGTATTTTTGTATTTCAGTCATGTGTTTAAAATGGATTTTTAACATAAAGTCTCTGATGATAATGATGGGTTTATCCATCTTGAATGTTTTCATGTTTTAAAGTGATGTACAAGCAGTTTAAGGGGTGTTTTATCTTGAATCTGGGATCTAAATGATCAAACACAGAACATCCCCTTTCATTCTGCCGTCTGCTGCTGTGCTGCTGAATAGGCTTTATGCAAATAAAACAAAAACAGGTTTCAGTATGAGTCACTTAGCGTCTGAAACTAGGGTAAGAAGACAGACTTTCTCAAGTCTTAACGGACAGGAATATGTGGTGTTGTGGCTGGAGCAAAAAGAGCCGTTTTCACTTTCTCATGACTGGAAACACTTGACTGGCCACCAAGTTACTATTTTCTTCCTGCAAATGTTTCACGTCCAAATGAAACACGCTGACAAGCACACAATATGTAAACTAAGCGGAAGTAAATCAGACGGGGTGAAAATAGTGGGCTATAAACGTACACAACAATTGTGGCATACCATCACAGACTATTGGATTAAGTTCAAGACGCGAGGCTGACACACAAAAAACAAGACCACAGTAACCCAACACACCACTATAACTGTTCTCTATGTTTAGTAACATGAACACACGGCTCAGTGTGAGGAGATAGAAAAATGGAGACAGAAAGACAGAAGAGAAAGATCAATACTGCAAGAGGGGTGGAAAGAAAAGACATGCTGGAGGACATACTTTGGAGCGTTGAGGAGGAAGGGTGGTGTTGGGTTTGGGAGAGGGAGGGGTGAACAGTGTGTGCCGGTCGTAAGGCGGACACACCTCCTCTCTCTGCCAGGATGGTGGGATGAAATGGGAGAGGAAACAAGGAGAAAAATAATTTAATGAACAAAAAGAGTGGGAGACTGAGCAGCAGAGATGGTAGGCTGGTGTGAACGCCGAGGACCAGAGGAGGCGGCGTTACCTTGAGAGATGACATTAAGTTGCTTTGGCTTTCGTTGTCCGACATGTCGTCGAAGAACGGCTGCAGGTTGGGTGGTGCAGTGGCCGCGAGGCTGGGCTGCGGAGCGCCATTGGTGTCCAAGTGCAGCCCTGGCTTCTGTCCCTGAGGGAAAACAGAGGCAAAGAGACGTTTAGAGTACATTTAGAGTCTCGAACAGCAAGCTGCTAACATTTCATCCGTCCACAGTTGATTTTGATCATTTTAAACTGGGTCAGTGGCGACACCTTGTGGCACAATGATGATACTGCTTGGAAGTTGCTAACAGTCCTGCTGCATTTTACCAACATTAAATTTATTTTCACAGCTTAACTAGATTTTATAAATTTACAACAACAACAACATCTAAAATAAAAAACTAGGTAAAAGGTTGGGATATATTTAATATTTAAAAAAGTCCTTAAGAAGCCTGTTCCATAGAGAAAGAATTTGTGTTGTACCTTTTTGATTGGTTGGCTCACAGGTTCGGCCTCTGGTTTCTCTTTTGATTGGCTGTCAGTGCTGGGGAGTTTACTTGGAGTCGACTGCAATCTCTGAAAGACGCCATGTACGCAAAGTTACAAATCATTTTTCCTCATTAACCTAGTGCAGTTCGTGACAAAAGACCACATTTCCTGTACCTGCAGTGTGATACGTCCGTTGGTTTTGGCCAATGAGGACACTCCATTCTGTCCTTCAGTGGCATGACTGGTGAGAGCGATCAGGTAGTGATTGCCGTTGCTGTCTGTGACCAGTGTGGGTGTTCCATTAGCCTTTAGGAGGTCTAAGGAAATGGCCGGGGTGTGGAGTGGAGTGCCGTTCTGTTGGTTGATGATGACTGGAGTCACCTGAAAACAGAAACCCAACAGTAAGTTTAAAGAAAATGTTGTCTTAATAACACCATTAGAAGAATGTATGATTTCTTCTTTAGTGTTTACATATATATCAAACTGTATTACCTGTTGTGTAGTTGCTGCTGCCGTCTGCTGTTTCTGCTGCCTTTGCTGAGCCCTCTGCTGCTTCCTCTGCTGGCTCTGGGTCAGTGCAGGTTTCTGGCTCGTCACTGTTGGGTTCTGGATCTGCACCTGGACCTGCTTCAGCTGAACCTGGTTCTTCTGCTGAGCTTGCACCTGCCCTTGGCTTTGTTTAAGCTGGTTCTGCTGCACCAGCTTCTGTTGTGCGAGTTTCTGCTGGGCAAGTTTCTGCTGTGCTAACCTCTGCTGGGCCTGGACTTTCTGTTGGGTTTGTTTTATGATAAGCTGCTGCAGTTGCTGCTGCTGATGGAGCAGGATTTGAGCCTCTATCTTTTGCTGCTGCTGTTTTTGAGGGTTCAGTTTAGCCTCTGGCACTTTCTGCAGTTGCACCTGACTTAGCTGCTGATTAATTTGTGGCTGCTGTTTCTGTAGCTCGGCTTGTTGGACCTGCAGCCGATGGATCTGCTGCAGCCTGAGCAGAGTCTCTTGAGAGCACTGCATGGGCTGGGTTGGCTTCTTTGCTTGAGCCTCCTCTGTTACTCCCTCCATTCCTTCCTCAAGCTCCACCTCCTTCTTCACCTTCAACACGATGCCATTAGGGAGTGTAGGGGGTTGAATGGCTGAGGCCTTTATTAAAGTTTGAAGCTTGACCTCTGAGGATGTTCTGCTCTTCTCACCTCCTTCCTTCTTCACCACTATCCCACCTGCCATCTTGCCCTGCTCCAGCTGGGACCTGAGATTCTCCACCAGTCTTTGCTTCTGCCTCAGCATCCTTGTTAGCTCCTCAATCTGTTTGTCTTTCTCCTGGAGCATCTGGTCTTTGTCCATAGATGATGTGTCCATGGCTATTCCGTGTAGAGGCTCAGAAGGCTGGACAGATGAAGGCGAAGTCCTGGACAGGCAGCATGAGCTCTGGATCTCCTCTTTGACTATGGAGAGAGGCTGGGAGAGTGGCGAGACGTTTGATGGGTGCTGAGGAGATGGGTGGAGGGTGAGCTGGGTCAGGGGAGAGCTCACCTGGAGGACAACAAAAAGAGGATGTTAGGAAAACATCTGGAGGAAGACAAATAATAAGTATTTCTCCTACCAATGACAAATTTAAGGATGTAGATCTCACCATCTCTCCAAACATGTCTCCGTTACAGCTCGTCTCATCTGGACTCATCCCAGCCAACGACCTTTCAGACGGCGTAGGTGAAACTGGTGGGCTGGAGCTGGTGCTGCCAAATCGCATGACCCGCCCCGGAACTGCATGACACAATGAGGCCAAATCCAACTTGAACCCGCCCTCTGCTGAATGGTGGTCAGGGGTGGAAGTTGTGGTTGGAGAAGATGCGTTGGTGCTAACGGCTGCGGTTGTGCCCTTCAGGCCTGGCGACGATATGCTGTTCTTCAAAACAGTTATGGTGCCGCCATTTTGTTCTTGGTAGTTGCGGAGCCTCTCGATGAGGTCATTCTTGGTGCCTGAGACGGTCAAACCCCGCAATTTCAGTTCTTGTTTCAACTCAGCGACCTAGAGGATGGGAAAGCAGAAGAGTACTCATATAGCAGCGTCTGACTCAACGTGAGAACAGACACAAACAACAATAGTACAGTTAACTGAAATTTTAAAAGGTCTCTCGGTATATATGTCAGGGGTGACTTTTTTTCTTGGAGGTAAAAAGATCATGCAACAGTCTAAATATATACACAACAACATTATGATCACTGACAAATAGAAAATAACTGACTGGTGCCATGACAATGATTATCTCATTATCATGGCACTTGTCAGTCTGTGTAATATACACAGCAAGTCAATGTTTTGTCCTAAAAGTTTATGTCTGGGTGGTTTAGGGAAATGTTCTGCTAGGAGACCTAGGATCCTGCCATTCATATTGATGTTACTTTGACATATACCATCTACAAAAGCATTGTTACACACCATGTTCACTCTAGCATAGAAATGATATTTCTTGATGGCAGTGGCCTCTTTCAGCAGGATAATGCGCCCTTCCTCAAAGCAAAATTCACTGATTGTTAGAAATCAGTGAACTGCTAACGACATTCAAAGAGTTCCCTTTCAGGCAGGACCAGGATTAGGACTCTACCATAAAGAAGTCTTTAATTTGCGTTAGTCGTTTACCTCAATAAAAATAACTTTAAGATTTATATTTTTCTTGTCAGGACATGAAAGCCAAGTTATATTTCTCGCATTGTGTAAAAAGTTTTCTGTTCAAATTACTTTGAACTCGTCCAGGTTGGCCGGCAGCGTGGCTGGTTTGGCTCCTCCTACTGCAGTTTGGCTCTGGCGGGCAGTCCCGGTCTGACTGGAGGTGGCCGTGGTGGTCGTCGTGTGAGCGCTGCGGGAGGGAGAGGGGCCAGAGTTGGTTGTAGGAGGCTGCTCAGTTTGTGGCCTGAGGGGAGACAGAACACATTAAAGTCATGTAAAAGAAAGATTAGACTTGATCTCTCTGTCTTCACTGATAGTACAGAGAACGCTGTGACAGAAACCAGATCATCAGTGAACACAGATGTAAAACTGGGAAATTTAAACTCTTTTTTAACATGCTACAAAATATACTGTAGTTGTCATTGCTGGCATTTGTGTGTTAAATTGTACCACTGAGTAGGGACCAACAGTCATTTTTAGACTTGACTTCTGCTTTGAGCACCCGACTCACCCAAAAACCACTAATGTGAAAAGAACAAGCCACAGCAGAAAAGGCCTGGAGAAGACAGGAAGTCATAATAATAACTGCCTGCTGGCTGTGCTGCACAAATGTACTTCTTAAGACTGTAAATACTGGCTTCACGAGATAGAAAAAAAAAAAAACGGGTGTCAGTTTGTTGACTCTACGTAAAAAACCACTGCAATTAGTCATCCTCACTTCCACACCATACCAACATTGTCGCATCCTGCCATGCTTGACACTCACTTGGGAGGGGCGGGCAGGATGGTGTGGTAGTTGTAGTGCTGCTGTTGCTGACTGAGAATCTGCAGCTGCAGGAAGAGCTGCTGCTGGTGGAGGAGCTTCGCGTAGGACGAATCCATCTGAGGCGGACGTTCCTTGTCTGCCTTCTGGTCTGGAGGGATGTATTGATGGTACTTCAGCTTCTTCACCTTCACCAGAAAAATAAAAAAAGTTATGAGACACCACAGCGTTACATGCCATGAGTGTAAAGATGTATTGGTGAATGTAAGTTGCCTGTTTTTTGTGTGTGCATTTAGCACATGTAGGTGGAAGAATTAATACCAAGAATGTTTCTACAGTGAAGAAGCAAGTACACTGCGGTTGTTGGTACCTCTTCCACTTCTGCCATAGCTTTCTCCTTATATGATTGTTGGATGTCATTTCAAAATGTTAAGGCTACAGAGAAGTCCCTGATCTATGACTCTAAAGGAACAGAGACTAAAACCACAAAAAGCATTTAAAATGTCTCTTCCAAATCTAAGGGTTTCACTTTCAATATGTCTCACCCTGTTTTGGAAGCAACATGATGACAAACCAAAATATATTCTTAAAAGTGGAACTACATCATAAAATAGCCTAAAACTGATGTGCCAACTTTGGTGACTATGATACTTTCTTAGTGAACCCTCAGAGCTGTAAATCCTGTGTCAGTTTTTGCCAACACTAAAGAGTTTGCTGACCTTGGGCTTGCTGTCCTTTGGTTTCTTAGGCCTCTGCGGAGGACGGTCTGAACTTGACTTGGCCTGAGACTGTACGCAGAAAACCGTGAGAAATGGGGAAGAGGAAGAAAGGAAATGAAGAGATGAATGTGTGAAGTGTTAGCCAGTTATCGCTGCTCTTCAAATAAAGATCAACGTCATAAGATAATCACAAGAAACGAAACCTACAGTATGTTTAAAAACAACAGCAAAAAAACAAGCTCCAAGCAAAGGTTGATTGTCTGTGAGGAGGACCGGCTCACCTTGACCTGTCCGGAAGAAGAGCGGGAGGATGTTGACATAATTGTCGTCCCATTCATGATTTTGGGGAGAGGGGAAGAGTCTGACCCATTCACCAGAGGAGGAGGAGGCGGAGGAGGTGGAGGAGGTGGCGGTTGTGTAAGAAACTGATGTGAAGATATAACTCCAGTTAATTGTTTCATCATATTTACAGCCATTCGATTCATGGAGGTGAAATACATTTGAAGTTAGTTTTCTTCAGTTTGAATTATTCACTATTTACTTGATTTAATGAAAAGATTAAAAGCTTCAATAATACCTGTGTGGGAGAAAGGTCTCCATTCGGGGTGAGCACTTCGGAGGGTGACATCTGAGGGACAGCACTCAGGGGAGAGTCGTGATTGGTTAGCTGGTCGGGTGACAGAGCATCACTGCTGTCTTCATCTAAAGATGAGCTCTCTCCCCCAGCTCCCTTTGGAGAATCTGTTGCAGAGCAGAAATGTTTACAGACTCAGTGACAAAATAAATTGACCGTGGCCTCTTTTGGTGGTCTGTTATGAAAATCTGTGTTCAGTAAAAGAGTAAAAATAGTTGCTGAAATTGTGAATTTTCCAGCCGCTGGCGCCAAAGAATGCAACGGCTCAGTTTGTGCTTTCACCACTATGTGTAACAGTCCATCAAAGTCATTGCTCTTTAGCAATCAGTAATGAGTGACTTTGGAGAAGTTATACAACACTCTGCGTTCTGTTTCAAAACAGGACTATGTCCAAACAAAGCTGCTGTGTCACTTCTGTAATGATTTGCTTTTAATGGTATGGCTTCCACCACGATGACACATCCTATAGCCACTACTATGTACTGTCAGAGTTTAAACACTCACCTATGGGTAAAAACCTGGATGTGGTAATTTCTCAAGTGACGTGTGTTCAGACTGAGCGGAAATCATGTTTTAAAGGTGGCGCAACTGCACACAAAACCTGAACATGTTTTAACTTGAACGTAATTGATGTTCAGAATGTACTCTTACCTGTGCAGGGTTTTGTCTAGTTGTCTAGTTAAGCCCTGAGGGTGTGCTTATGAGTGTTGGTAAATGTTGTGCAAGTGTGTGTGTGTGTGTGCATCCTTGCACCAGCATTCTTGCTTAATGAAAGTTGTAGATGTGCAAGAGTTTGTATCTATACCCGATTCTATTCCAGATGCTCTCCCGTGTTCATATCATGTTTGAATGTATTTTTAACTATGGATAATGATGTGTGTTTGTCTGTACTGTATGTTTATCAAAGTTTTGCATGTGTTCAGCAGCAGAGTACTTTATTAACATAATGCAAAGTCACTGCTAACGGTTGCCTGTCCCCGTAGCAAGGTGTGTGTGAGGTGTGTGTAGTTACCCAGCAGTGAGTGCTGCACAGGGCAAGTGACAGACAGGATGTTCTTGTGGACCAGTTCGATGGGACCCGGCCTGTGAGAGATCTTGTCATTGAGGTCGTCAGCCAGTCGTGCTCGCTTCAGCTGCAGCTGCTTGGCCTGCAGAGACGGCTCTGCTGACGTCTCTGTGGAGGGCACAGCAGGACACAAAGCATACATGCAAATTTATTTATCGAGGGATGCAGAAACCAGATGCCACATACAAGAAGTGGATTCACATATGTTTATTTGCCTGTGTTAAGAATTCGGCTTCTGGGGGCTGCAGATACTGAGTTTTTAGCACTTCCTCATACTGAATTCAACCTCAGTTTAAAAACCAAACCAAAAACAAACCAGATGCATGACACTGATAACACACTTGAATGACGAGAGCAACATTTTTACCAGTTGTCTATAACATAATAAAAATGCCAAGCAAAAGCAAACATGTCATCGAGAGAAGACCTTCAATTGGAAAAAGAAAAACATGCAGATCTTGCAGACCCATTAAATCATACAAAATGACTCTTTAATACAGATCAAACATAAATGTGAAGTGGGAACACTACAGAGAATTTGTTGCGCTTCGTTTACAGCATATTTCCTTTTGAAGGAGGTTTCTTCTGTTCTACTGTTCCAACGCTAATTTTTGATAACAGTACGGGAATTAGATGGCCAAAACTCACCCTCCAGAATGTGCATCCTGACCAGCTCAGAGCGTTCAGGACGACACCGGATCTTCCTCTTCAGGTAGTCCTCGGTCTGCGGAGGAAAAGAGGAGGCGAACACATGAGGAAAGGTTACAAAATAAAAGAAAGAAAATAAAAATGGAAGAAAAGGCAACAAAAACGATGAAAGCGAAGCGCAGGAACATCACTATTGCTCATTTTCATTACTTTCTAAGTTTCTGCAGCTGGAACTTTTGCAGTTCATGCTAGATTACGTGATCTTCTACAAACCAGGACATGGTTGCATCAGTATTGCACAAAATCAACTAGAATGTAACACAAAATGCAGATTATTATTAGGCTGTATTAGCTGCTATCGATAGTGGCAGATAAATATAAATAGTGCTTAGGAATCCAACTGGTATACACGGCTTCATACTTAAAGACAGTCACCTCACTATCGGCACGGCACCCAAGGTATCCATTTGTTGCAATTCTTGCCCAAGTGTCATTTTTAAGCATTGCCATTTTCCCTCGCTTAAGAAAATCCACCGAGACAGCAGGAAACTCACTGAACTTCTAACACTCACCCTTGCTCGCTCCAGGCTCCTCCGTTGTTCGTGAAAGGCTGCCGGGCTCTTCAGTGCTGCATGGAGAGAGGGAGGGAAGGAAAATAAAAAGTGAGAGCAGTGAATGCAGGACTGATGGAGTCGTGATGCTCTTTTCAGCTAGAAACAATGTGACAGCAGATACAACTATAATCGAAGACAGGCGCAAAGCAGAAGTGGCTGCTGAGAGAGAACGTCAGGAGTGCTTTTCTAAACCACACACACTTATGACAGCTTAGTAGGCTGATGCGTGTCTGTGGTGTGCACAAAAATAAAGCATAGTTTCTGCAGTGGATGTCACTGAGAAATTAGTTCCTGTCAATAGGTAATAGGTTGTTCACATCACAGTCGTGTCATAACTATCGGTGTCATTGTGGGTTCTGTCCATGTCACGAATTGGCCTCAGTGTTGGCTTAGATTAATATGGTTTCGAAGGAGAAAATATTCAGAGATGGGACCACATGACTGAGACCATAACCTACACATGTTATTCGACACACTTTCCACACTGTGTATTCTTTCTCTTAGTTTGAAGTGAGGTTAGAAGTTGGTAAATGTCTACAGTTGGACATTTTTAGCACACATTAAACTTTAACATACTTTTTTCTAAATGAGCATGAAAACCCTGCTTCATGATAGTTATTATAAATAGAAGTGCTACAGATGTGGCTTAAAATGTGTGAGCTTCTTAGTGAGATACTGTGATAAGCGTACTGCAGACTAAAACTAAAATCTAATTCAGATGCCAATTCTCTGCATTAAGTCAGATAAATGGATTGTGGCCCAGACATGGAGGGACATCCATTCTTGATGAACAGTAGTCCAGGAAAGACAGAGGAGAGTGCGGAGTGATGGATGGACTGCTGCATACGCAAAGAAGACCCGCATTCATCACTGCGCTTAGCCATGACGGCCTGTAATGCACCCAGTGTGTGGGTGTGAATGTCTCAATGTTGCGTGTGTGAGAGAAGGGTGACATTTATGCCATTTTCACAAGCCAGCTCAGATCCTCTATCTGGCTGGACCAAGCAGAAACCTCTGAGGACAAAACAAAAAGCTAACATCTGGAAGCCAGCTCTAACTTCCCAGATATTGGTGCGGGGTCGAACGTAAGAAGATGAGCTGGGCCAGTCAAACCATTTGGATGGGCTGTATGTGCAACATGTCCCAATTGGATGCAGAGGATCTCTTTTTCCCGTATCAGATAAAACATGCCACATAAAGAAATCCCAACAATGCGTTACCAGACGAAAAAATGCTAATAAGCACGCTGCAAAAACTGTTTAAGCCTCTTTAGTTAATTTACCATTCACAACAACTGTACACAGGGGAATCAAAACCACTTTTCAGGAACTGACTGGTGACGTCATGGAGTGCTTGCATATCTTTATATACAATCACTGGTCTTTACTCGTCTCAAGGGACAGAGCAGTACCAAAAGATTTGCAGTGCGGGAGAAGTTAATAGAAATTAACAAACTTTATTCTAATCTCATCCCATAATCCCGTCATTGTCACACCAAGAGCACAAACAAAAATGTCCCCTCTATATTTGGGGAAGGATATTGGGAGGACAGTGGCAGTTGCGATGATGTAACAGAACAATTGTCTGATTGGTCAAGCGCTGGCGAAATCCCTGCCAAGCCTGTGTGCAAGTGTGGACATTCTGGCCACGGCAGGGTGTCAGCTGTATGTCCCACAGATGACTGGGTGGGGGTCGGAGGCATTCTTCATGTCACAGCCCCTGACGTCCAAAGAGGACCTACATACCAGTTTGGATATAACCGACGGTCAAGATCGCTATACAACTGAACAAAACACCACACACTGATCCTACCACTATCATCTTTATGTCTCTCAGAATTTTGAATTTTCACAACAATGGTTTGATGCCACTTTCTACTGTGGCTGGTTTATTATTTCAATCCGTCTAATAATGTCTCTATTATTGACCGTGTCAATTGGCCTTTTTGACCTGCAACACACATCTGGCTGTAAAGCAGCCAACACACCAAGTTTCTCTAAATTAGAGACAACTTCAAACAAATTAAACAAATAGGAAAGAAAAACCCCTGCCAATTATCTTAACATATAAAGGGGAACTGAAAACATTCGGTAACCTACACAGCATTTTCAAATCTATTTTCATTAGTATGAACTAATACTAAGAATACTAAGAACTTTAACTCCTTCTACTGTGACACTGACTCTATGATCTTTACAGTTGATCTCATTCTTGTTCAGGTTCATCAGCCAGCAGCGAAAGCACACAGTGATGTTTTTGTACTTCTGTTGCTTGCTCTCAATCCAGCAAAGCTATACATTTTTTTTCTATCAGGTTACCAGTGGCAACTTAGGAGCTTCACTGCAGCAGGTGGAAGGTAAAGCAACTTTCTCAAGAGCACTTAGACAGTGTTTACTGAGGAGGGGTGGAAACTTCACCCATTCACACCACCTACAGTTGTAAAACCAATGTGAGGACTGGATACCACAACAGGAACTGACCTTATGTTAGTTAACTGTTTTCTCTACTGCTGGTCAGCATGCTTGAAGACACGTCATGTTTTTAAGAATGTGTGAGTTTCAATGATCAGTCAGTCGATAGGATATAAAATGACTCATTAAAACAGGCCATTTTTAGAACAAAAGACAAATATATGATTGTTCTACCTTCTCAAATATGATAAACTGCTGATTGAGTTGAATGTTTTTCAGGCAAAATGAGCCGTGTGGTGGCACTGTGAAGGAGCATTTTTGGTTTTATAAACTAAATGAATATAAACACAGAAATATAATCCGGAGATGAAACGATAACAATATCGCAGCCGTACAGATATGATAGCCACTGCATAAAAATTAACTCCGAAGTGTAAAACAAAAGCCTCAACAAATCAATAAATCTCACTGTTCGTTTTCAGTTAAGATTTATTTAAAAGAATTCATTTGGACGACAGCTATTTTTGTTCATTTATGCCATCATGGCACAATTCATCTGAAAGTCAATAAAAGATGATGTGAGTGATGAGTCCTACAGTGGATTTTGTGCAATCCTGCATTTGTCACCTTTAGAGCAATTTTCTGAGAATCGCATTTAAACCCATGCCTTCTGTGAAGTTTATTATTTATTTACTATTATTTATTTTTTAAGAAGTTTCTTGACAGTGAAACATACTATCCCAAAGCAGCTACGGTCTGGCATTAAGACCGCTGCAGGAGAAGGACACATAAAAATGTAGTGTAGCTATTAAATGAATGAGACACATCATGCTGCCCTAGGTATTCTCCCAGGGGAGTATTCTTTTATACATAACTGTAGTTTACCACTAACTGTTATGCAAACTGAACCAGCTTAGTGACACCAGGGGCATTTTTAGTGGACTAACTAATTCACTCATGGTTGGAAACTTGGGCTACCCAACAGCACAGAGTGTGGTGGAAAAAACAAACTTTTACTGGGATGCTGCTTTTGTCACATACTTAAAAGACAAGCAGCAAGTTGCAGGTTGTTCCGTTTTCCGGGACAAACCTGCCCACATACCTACTTACTTCACTTCCTTGAGATGCAACTAGTATCGTATGAATCCAGGTATGTCTATTCAATGTGGAGATGTGTTTCTATTCTATAACCACTTGGCCACTTTTCTTCTCCAACATGCAGGAAAAATAATTATATATATATATACACACACACACACACACACACACACACACACGTGTAGATATATATATATATATTTATATATATATATATATCTTTGACTCTTGTGATGTGCGGAACTCTGAAAGAGGAAGTCGATTTTGAAGAAGAGGAAGCTGCTGTGTTTGATAGTGCAAACTGGTGCAGGGACTAAATATGACACATGCAGAATTCACAGTCATATCGATAATACAGATAAGTGCTGACGCTTTCAGCAGAGAACTAAATGGAAAAAAACTAACCTCAAGCTTCACCATACTGCATCGTATGATACAATAAATTTGAAACACAGATACGTTTAACCCAAATGTCTCGAATTCCTGTCATCCTGCAGGCCCACTTAGTACGTGAATCATACGAGCATGCACATGAAGATCAGCGCTAGTATTATGTTCCCGACAACCCGATCAATCGGTGAGCAGGTTCAATGTGCCGTCTAATGCTGAGGCAGGAAATGGTTAACACTCTGACCTCAGCTCAAAGGGACAGACGGTTGTCTTCGTGGCTGCCATAATACTAAAATCTTCCCACAGACTCTTCCATCTTCAGATGGGAATGAGTCAGTTGAGCCTTTTCTGTAGTGTACTATAATATCTGCATCACTGGCAGTAGATGTAGCAATACACTATCTGTGTGTGTGCCTGTAAAACTATTGTTCTGACAATACACTGTCCAAGTGTGCAGAATGGAACACATTGGAATTCAGAAATAAAAACATCTACTCGGCTTCAGATTTAAATTAGAGACTTACGTGGCATGATCCCTTGGCTGACCAGCTCCTCTCGTGTGCGTCTCTGCTGAAGCTTGAGTTGGAGGACTGCATGGAGGCAGAGGAGGTGAGGGGAAGAAAGAAGAGAAGACAGAGTCAGTGGCGGCCGGTGAGAATACGAAACTGCAGCGATGGAGCTTTGAGCTATTAAAGCCTTGTGATCAGAATTCCATCCACCCGATTGAGGTAAATAAGCACCCGAAGGAACACAGATGGGTTTAGACTAACATGAAGAAGAACTTCACTCACTGGAAACCAGTTCATCCTCCCGTTTCCCCCTTCTTTCGGTCTTTTTTTTTTAAGGTACAAGAGGCGGGTACAAGAAGGGTGTGCACAAACTACTACACACTTCCTGTTTCTGGGTGTTTTTTTTTTTTTTTCATTTCTGCGAGAACAGATGTGAAAAAAGGAATCATTAATCAAAGAGTCAGAGAGACAGATAAAGCAAATGCAGCCATCAAGATTGAAAACGCCACGGAACAAACGACACAGACCGAAACAAGAACCCGCTTCGGTTCTATGAGAAAAAAATATGGGCCGATTGCGGCGTCAGTTCAAAACAGGAAGCGCATGTTACATAACAAGTGTTTTAAGGAACACAGCGCTGGACAAAAGAAGTTGGACCATGTCTGACCTTTCTGCACATATAAACTTTCATTTGTTCAGTACTGTCTAGGCCTCTCATTCTCACTGTGGTGCCTGTAAAAGTCAAACTAACCTAACAAATCAAACCTGTGAGCTTATTAGTTTTAATTCTGGCCTCTGCGACACAAATAAAATTGTGTTAAATGAGAAATCATTTAGCAATGAATCAAAAGCAGTTGAACCAAGAAAGTAATTTTGTAGAGTAACTATCTGCATGGTAATCCAAGCGCAGTGTACTTCTTCATTAGCTACAGCATGAGTTTCATTGCAACACATTACTTTAAGGAAGTGATCTGGACTCTTCAATCAGCCGTGCAGACGACAAACACATCAGCGACAGTGACAGAAACGAACGGAGAGGCTACGGGGTTTCATCTCACACTCTTGCTTGTGGTATGACAGTTTTGTCAAAGCTGTTAGGTAACCGATACGGCTTTATACTTCCACTGTATTTCTTGGCAGCGGCCTGTTTCCATTTTAGATAGATGTGATATAGATGTGACATATACTTAGTGTTCATCTTGGTTTCCAGTTCACGGGATTAAATAAAATCAGAAGAGGAACAAGTATGTTGTTACACCGAACACTAATTTCACTGACATAAACATTCAGTTCAGCTCCACATAGATGAGCCTCTTGTTTCATATGTGCCAGCTGTCCCCGCTGAAGGTGTGTGTATGTATGGGTGTGTATGTTTGTGTGCATGAAGTGGAACACACCACTGAAGACTCCCAAGCATTTCTGGCTGGGCTGTGTCTGCTACTTTGAGGACAAGCAGCACCTGTTCCTTCCCACTAACAAAGTGACATCATTGGTGCTCACAGGCTAGCTAACCAGTTAGCTGCCGCTGCGCCGACCCCTCTGTTATGACAAACAATCCAGGCCTGGACAGCAACACTGCAAGTCCCGTGAATTATTGTCAGAGCCTGCGCTACTAAATGTCATTCTTTGGCTCTGAATCCTTGCTGGCGATCCCAGCTCCCCTCTGTTATTTTCACAAGTGCATATGCTCTGCACTTAACATAGAGACTGCTCTCTGGAAGCAATAACATGTCAATTCACCTTCAGCGGCATAAACACAGAGACCTAAACACAACCAGATGAGCTCATGTATATGTTTGACCCGTGCAGCAGATAGCAGAGATTAATATCCCCTCGGTGCCAAATGCACAAGCAAACATTCATGTGTTGCCTGAACGCGCGCGCGCACACACACACACAGATCGTGCCATGCAGGATAAGATGCAACGCCACTTGGCTTTTCCAGGGAAGAGGTTTATTCTGGGAAAGAGAATCTTACACTTTCTCCCTGCCCTAGCCTCACATCCCCGTGCCCCCCTCCTCATCTTCTACCACACAGCCAGGACACTCAAGTTCACTTATCTATTCTCTCCTGCATTCTCTGATCTCATTGCTGTCTTTATTTCTCAACATCAAAACAGTGACAGGGTTCTTTACTGCAGCTGCAATTTTCGGTTGTCATGGCTCCCTATGACGGTAAAGTGTCAACTAATAAAAAACACACTTTTTCATCGACTTGAAAAAGATTGCAGAAGTCTGACAGTGACACCTACATTCTAGCGATGTTGCCCAGTGTGAAAAACTGCAGTGCTGTTGAAATCACAGGTTCATGCGGGGATACTGCAGAAATAACAACTAAGCTTTCAATAAACAGTAAAATAGAAAGAATAGGAGTGAAAGACAAAATGCATGTGGGAAATACTATAAAGTAAACTCTGAAGAAGCGTTATGTGCAAGTGACAGCTTTTGCAATGATAATTACACACTTCAGTAACTTGGATATGGTTATCTTTAAGTTAGTGTGTAACATTTGAAATCTTACATCATTCTATTTATTTTCTATTTTATTAATCACAGTTTCACACCGTTTTCCAAGATGGTGATGACAACATGAATCTGTCAGCATACAAGACAATACAGCTAAGGTCAGACTAGCACAAGAACAAACAGATGCAGTCACAACAGAGTCATGGCATCATTGGTGGATTTAAGCCAAGTCAGTAGAGCTACTGATCATTTTTATTGTTAGGGGATTAGTGTTTGGGAAAAAAAGAGGAGTGTGCCTTTGTCCTTTGGAGACTAGGACTCACTCTGGGACTTAAATCAGGTTTTAAGGCCATTTTGGTTAATCTAAGAAAAGGATGAAGCGCCAGGGCAATTTTATTGGGATACTAGGCCACAGCCAAAGCTTGCCTCTGCAGTAATGAAAAGTTAGAGAGGAGGAACACAAAGCGAGAAAGGAAAGCAGGGTTGACTATGTTTACAGAGTTTAAACAAAGCAGAGGAGACAACAGTACACCACAGGCGGCTGGCTTGCTCAAGGACAATTTGTTCAGTCAGTCAAACCTGTGGTCTCTTGGTTATAAGATCGCCCCTTTTCACCACTATGTCGACCTGAGAGTCACAGAGAAAATCACAGTATGATTATGAAGTTATGAAGAATATAAAGGACAGCATGGGAGGAAAAAGACATGGTTCTAATGCGGCTTCAGGTTTAAAATCACATCTTCTTCTAAAACCTAAATTTCTTATGTCAGAGACCGGCAACCAATTTATTTTTTTTTTTTCTGGATGTAGATCTTGAAATGACTTTAATAGTCAAGTAATGTGAACATTAACTAGTTTATTTGTCTGCCCAGCAACAAAAACTTTCTTTAAACCTTGGATGTACTTGAAGCTTGATGAATAAAACAAAAGCACAATGATCAGATCTTCAACTGCAACTTCTAAAGCTTCATTTGTTTAAATGATGAAGCTAATCATTCCAGACAAGCTTAGCATCTCACAGTAACAAACTGGAAGACTGAATTTCTACAGAAAATCAGAAAAAGTTTAAAGAAAGGAAAGAAGGAACCAAAGATTAAGGTGCAGGGTTAGAGAGGGGTAAAGGAGGAGGTAGGTGAAGTAGAGCCAAGATGCTGGTGGCCAACTGGGCTAATCCTGCTGCGCTCATGTGTCAGAAGATCTGATTAAACATGTCTGAGTTCGTCACTGTCCCCAAAGACCCCACAGCTAAGCCTACACTGACCAACCATAGAAATATAAATTAATGTCCACAGTGAGGTATGGAAGTGGGCACACGAAGACAGAAGCGTACATGACACCTGCCACATGCCCACCTAACAAAAGCCTTTGAGCAAACGGTTTGGCATCGGCATTGGAAATGTTCTCCTGCATGAGCTCATCATTCGCACAGTAGCACAGTTTGATTGCATCTGTTGAACACAGAGACCACAGCAAGTGTTTCACACATCAGTGAGAATGCAAAGAAGCTAGAGGGCAGGAACAATACAAGGTTAAGGCCATTCACTCCTCGGAATCACTCCCACTGCCTTCGCACTGCCGCAATGTGCCGAGAAGCCAGATGACGACAAGAAGAGGTGTAGTGAATACTAATTATCTTAAAGTTCAATGGGCATGAGTCAAATTCCCACAGCTAATGGCTTTATGCAGTTCTTGCCACTCACACTCACACACACTCTCTCTCTAGATGTGATGTGTGCCTAGATTGCGGCATTTAGCAACGATAATAATGCGGTTTATTGGACAGCTATAGCTCATACATGTACGTTAACAGTCAAACATGTCTGCTGTTGTTATGGTAGAGTAGAAACGCCTGCTCCCTTTTTATGAAGTTCTTTCCCTTTACTTGGACCCCCTCCATCTTCAGTCATTCTAACCTCACAGGAATGTTTTGTTTCATCAGTACTTAGTCATCTGTGACTCTGGCCCATGCTTTTAACGCTGGTTATAAACAAACCAAAGCTTATTTTACTGCTGCGCTGACCACAGACCACACCAAATAAGGGTGCAACCCCAATTTATGATATAATGTCGCTGTTGGCTGCCTTCATTTTGTGGGACAGTGTTTTTGTGAGCTGTACAGTGTCAGTAAGTCGAATTTAATACATCCTGAAACACTCAGTGCAAGACAACACTATAAAAAAAAACAAGATAAAGTTAAAAGCAGAAACGTCCAATGTGCCTGACAATTAAATTTTATTAGTATTAAATGTTTGCCGGTAGCTCTGTTTGAATTATTACTTAAAGGTCCTCTGTGGAGACTTCGTCCACTAGTAGTGCTAAGGAGTAGCGTTTTTATGACTGGGTCACTGTTTTGTTTCTGACACACACGTGTACAGGTAGGTGACATGATAAACCCACTAATGAGTTTCGTTCAATTCCACTAATCCACCGATGGTGATAATGCACCAAGAAATGCAGAAATGAAGTAAGAGAAACACTGAGGAAGTATGATATTCAAAAAAATAAACTGTCTTTGCAAATGTGTTGTGAAGAAATACATTAATTCAACACATTTGGTGAACTTTAAGGTATGTGCAATGCAATTTGGAGAGTAACCTGATAGTTTTAACTAAGAGTCATTTACAACTGAAACCGCTAACACTTGCAAGTCGCTCTTTTGAAAGACTTTATCAGAGAAAACATTTAACCACTTTGACTTCCTTCCGTCTTAGACGAGCCAGCGAATTCAAACGCTTATCTTTAGCGATGCCCCATTAACTATTCATATGAAGCCATAAAGTGCTGAGACTGAGGCACATAAAATCAATCAAATCATATCAGGTATCTTGTGTCTCTACTGTGTGTGTGCGACTCGAGATCGCCCACCTTCTTTCAGGCTGTGATAGACAAGCCTGTCATGATCCATCTTCAGTTCCTCCTTATCAATGTCATCTGGCATTGGAGGAGAGCCCATGGGGGAGGGTTCAAAGGACAGGCAATGGTTGGTGTCCAGCATTATCATTCAGAATGGAGATCAACTATTCGGCTAACATTGAACTTCTCGTTTAAAAGGGGTCCTCTTCCAGAGTCTTGATATGAAGAAGAAAGAGAAGAAGAGTCCTCGATTCGTCAAAATTTGTTCCTACTAACAGCGGTCCTTTGTTTCCAAGGAAAAAATATGAAACAAATGCTTCCGTACACTCCAATACAAGTCAAAGAATATCTCCTATTAAACCACAACGGCAAGGAAAAATACTGCAACTGCCTCTGCTCTCCCGGTGACTCTCCTCTGTATCAGAGTAATCGATTGGTCTGTCTCAGCTTCTCTCTCTCGTTCCCTCCTGCCTCCTGGCTCACTCCTTTCCTTGCAGTGGCGACCGGCGAGTCACGACAGTGCTGTTCCGCAGTATCCGAGAGAGCCGGGCTAAAGAAACCCGCAGGGCGAGTCGTGGACGAAAAGAATGAGGGAGCTGAGGGGAGAGTAAAACTGAAAAGAGGCCAGTGGCTGAGCAAGAGAGGACAGCAGTGAGCTCGGCAGAGAGAGTCCCCACTGAGACCGCTCTGGTTGCAGCTCCTCCTGAATCTCACACAAGCGCGCGCACACACACACCACACACACACACACAAGCAGCGAGGAGTGCTGCCGATAAAGTTCTCCTGCTCAGCTGTTGCCATTCATTCACAGTTACAAGCACGGGGGGCTGCCACATGCAAACCTCCTCCCTGTTAAACACATGCACTCAAACACAGCATACAGTACAAAATCACTTCAACACCGATGAAACAAACTGCATCTAAACACTTTCTCTGGCCACACAGGCTTGCTCTAAAACTGGTGACTCAGCCAACCTATGAGCAGTTTTTATTGGACAAGTGGAAACGGCGGTAGCGGTTTTCAGCGATGACCTCATCCAACATAATCGACCTTTGTCAAACATGCCTGGGTAAATATGATACGGAGATGAATCACACACCCTGACTTTTAGCAATTGATTGATACCCAATCATGAAATAAATACTGAAATGTTTTTTTTTAAAAGCCTGGTCTTGAGGAAAGGTAGCTTACGAGTGCATTTTTTTAGGAAAGGATTTAAATCTTATTTGACTGATGCGACGAGATTAAAAAATATGATGAATCTTAATCCTGTCTAAAAAAAAATCTGATTGTTTTGCAGTTCAGTCCTACCACCAAACTGTAGATCCTGCAGAATGCTGATGGTAAACGCCGTTCAAGGCCGCAACCCCCCCCACCCCCTCCACTCTGTTTTAAATAGCAAGGCCAGCTGGCCATAAGGGAGCTATATTGAGCTTGGTATCACCTGTGCACTCGCAGGGTAAGGTTACTTTGAGGAACACATATCACGCATACACACACAAGAAAACGTTAAGGCCCGTTTCCTTAGACTGTATCAATGATTTACGAAATGTGAAACAAAAGAAAACAAATGGCTTTCCTGCCTTTTTATATATTTCATCATATATACAGCACAGAGAGGAGCGGAGTTATTAATAAAACAGTAACCTGAGTATAAATATCAGACATGGAAACACTGGACTTTACAGTCGGACTGGAATGGTGACACACGCGACAGCACTGCACCTGAAAACACCTTGGACAAACGGTGTCTGGTGACTACAATTACTGTTATGAGTGAGAGATTAAAGACCAGCCACTGTTATGATTCACAGTCTGGGCAGGAAACACAGAAATGACAACACACGCTGGGATTACGGTGGGACGTCGCTGTGTGGTCTCAACCAATCTAGGCAGCGGACACACACTGGCACACCGCATGCCAAACATGTCTGTTTATTTTAATCCCCACGGCACAAAATGACAACCCCTTTGACATTTACACGGTTTACTTGAAATCACAGCTTGTTTTGTTTGATAACTGCCATTGTTACCTTGATCAAAACAGTCATGCGGCAATCTGAAGGGGAATCTTTATGGTTTTATGGCTTAATGGCCATAGAGTGTAGGAAGTACAGTTTAGTGTTTCTCATCACTGGACTCACCTTGAATTAGCAATAAAGAATATACTTTGGGTTAAACAGTAAAACCCAACCCACATGTCTGACCAAGTTCAAACAGGGGCATAGTTAGAAGGTTAATAGAATACTACTGTAAAAGCTTGAATAGTAACACACATTTGTTTATAGAAATGGAAAGCTAGGATAAGAAGACCAGATCTTCTCTACCATCCGTACAGCTGGGCAAACAGCTTAATGACGATTAAAGCGATTTATCCTGGGCAGGTAGCGAGTTTTACGACAATCCATCTAGTCAAGAGATTTATTTATTTAACTGCTGTGCTAATCCATAAAATTATTGGTGAGATATTTCCCAAGTGATGGAACAACTTGCTGATACTGACAACCAGCACTAACCTGATAACTATGAACTACAACAGGTCTAACGCCAAAAAAGATACTGCTGTTTAAAATGTGTAACAGTACTACTATAGAAAGTTTCTCCACTATTTGACTGAGTGGTGAAACAAACCTTTAGCAGGAGAAACTGGGTGTTACAGTCATAACTTTAGGAACATCCCATTAATGTTTGGCCTTGGACGTCTGAAAAACATCTCTGTGAATTAAACACAACAACTTTTGTGCAACCGCGCAGGATATATTACAGTATGAAGGTCTTCCTGACTGCAAGGTACTGCAGCCTTAACTAATATTTATAATTTTTCCTCCTGGCTGTGGGACAACTTGACCTTTTGGCACGAACGTTCCCATAACAGTCATTTGTTTCCACTAACTTTGCCCAAATCATTTCTAAAAAAACAAGATCAGATAAGTATGTTGGTACTGGAACGCCATCCATCTCCATCTTGGACTTAGTTGACAAAAACTGAGGCCTACATGTTTATGTACAACAGTGAATGTCTGCGATTAGGTCTGTGGCACCATCCTGCATAATTCTGCTCAGATTTTTATATCAGGAAACTTTTGCCTGTCACTTTTCAGTTAGAAGTAAGATCTCATAAGATTTGTCTTCATTGCAAGGGAAGTGCAAGAAAATTACCTTTATTATATTACTGGATTAGATTTCTGTCTCATGGTCAGAATGTTTTGACTTAACAAATCTATCGAGTGACATCTATTTGATTGAGTCAGTGCATACTTGGGAAACCTCCCTCCCTCACAATATGCAAGCAGCACATAACAACGGTCGTACTAGTGCCAAGTGTGAATAAGTTGCATCAAATAACTGGTTGGAATTTAGACCAGGCTAACTATAACTTTATTATTTTGTTAAGAGAACACGTTCTCTACAGCATCAAACTTAATGTGTTATGTTCAAAAGGGTTTAAGTTCACTGTACCAATTCTAAAGTATGATAAACATACAGTTGTGTTATATGCACTAAACATGGGTAACATATTGGCACTTAACCAATATGTTATTTCCCAATCATGTCTTGGGTTTAGAAATAGTTGTTTACCCACGAGACAAAGACAGACCTGCCAAGAAACTTACCAGGCCCAGCGTCAATCTACCACAGGTCGGACCAGCCATTAACATTCCAGGAAGGAAAAACAGAAGGTGTTTTTATCCTGTTTTACTTCCTGCCCCCCCCCCCTCCCCCCACCGCTCTGCTGTGGAATTTACCAGCATTTTGTTTCAATACTGACATCAGGCCTGGGATTTAGTAGCATCAAATCAATCCACTGGCATTTTTGAACTGCAAAGAGTTCAACACATTTGGAGGCACAATCTGAGGAACGCAGCCAATGATATACGGACCAAGGTGATCTCACTGAGGAAACCTGCAATCTAGTTCAATGGCATCCATGTGAGTAATCACAAGGTAAGGATGTGGAATTTGGCACAAAACCCAAATGTAAACGGTTCTGTAGCAAGGCTCCACCTAATCACTTACAGCAGTCACTGTTTGTCCTAAAAGAGTTAAACTCACCGACATAGTTTTGCAAGCTCAACCCTCATGTGTTTGCAAAAGAAGCTGATAAACAAATCTTTCTGGGATGCCAGATGCATAGTTGACCTAATGATGAACTTCAGCTTTGTTCCCAATAGGAATAAAGTTTTGGTCTTCAGGTACCACGGGTAACAAAACTTAGAAGCCTGCAAGAGCTTTCACAAAAACAACACAGATGAAGGAAATATGAGGGATTTGTAAAATCTGACAGGATGTCTACTTAAGTTAATATCTTGTAATACTGTTACCATTTAATACAACAAGACAGGATAGAGAAAGGAAGCCCACCCTCAGGCAACATGAAGAGAGCACTTCAGTCATGTTGAGGGAAAAGTAGTTAAAGAATGAAACAGTAACCGCAATGATTGCTAAAGCATTCTGCAAGAAACTGTTGAAGAGCATTATGGAGAGGAGAGTCGACTAGCTAGGGTTTGTTTCAAGCCTAGCACGGACCCCCGTGCTTTGCTGTTCCAGATTTATATACCCTTCCCCTGCTGTGTTATACATTACTTTGCTTCCACGCTGCTTTTAAGTACCCTTTGAGTCAGTCTTTAAACACAACTTTGGGTACATCCTCCAACAGCCCATTTTTTTCAGAACACATTTAGAAGAATGCAATTAGCTCATATTTTCCTTATTAAGGATGACGGCTATTATTCCACCCACCTACACCATTACTCATTATGTGGACCTAACTGCAGTCCACACATGACTAATCTAGGGTTATGGAGACTTATGGTAGCGTTCAACGAAAACTACAGTTTATTACAACTTTTTGTCAGTCAAGATTTACACCAGAGTAACTGGTAATCTCTGAATGTGAAAAATAAGAGGAAAACCAGACTGAATGTCACCCTATTTGGACATGAAAGTTAAAGCACTCTTACCTACAATGCACAGATAACACTGGCCTTAGCTAGTACACAAAGTCACAACCTAGGTATACTTTCACCTTCCACATTTTCCAAATAAGCTGAAATGTTAATTATGTTCTCAACAGATTTTATTTTACTATTATTGATAACATTATTTACTTCATATTGTCTGACATGTTAACAACAAGTGATTTAATGAACAGAGCAACTCACTCCAAATTAAAGCCAATATGTGCCCTTAGATGGTGCAGTAATTAAGTGTTCACTGAAAGTCTCTTGTTAAACGTAGCAAAGGGTTCTTTGTTGACCACCTGCAGTGGCACCCTTCTTTATGTCACATCATGTCAGTAAAAAGCAGTTCAACAGAGGTCTAATTGTATACTGTTGATGGAGAGAAGCGTCTATAGGAAAACAAGTGCTGAATGAAAAGTACAACCTCAGGCCAGCCGGCAGCGGTTAGCATATGGTACTATGAACCGATGATGTGAAACAGAAAGGACTGATGGAGGAGGCGAAGTCGAGGCTGTGCTCGGGCAAACGAGGTTTTTCAGAAAGGGGGAAAAAAACAGACAACCAGAGCTGGAGAGGGGTGTTCCCTGTGCAGCGATGACGGCTTTGTAACAGACTGTTACATAACTTATAACATCTGAAAATAATTTTTATTGTAACGAACCCCCTAACCTCCTGCCTGACTTGAATGGTAAAAACCGCTTTCTTTTCTTCTTTCTGACTGGTTTCACTTTAGACCCAACAGCAGCAGCAAAGAAATACAGTCACAGTCAGACAGAAATAACGTTACAGCATACGACTATCTGTCAGAGGAAATGTTTCTGGCCTGTATGTGAGAAAGCCTAACGATACTAGTAGTCTGTGGTCTTGCAAGTGTTTTCCTTCAAGCTGCTCTTTGGGGTTTTATGAGCCTCTTCTTCTTCCTCCTCTCCTCTCATCTTTCTGTTACTGTATATAACTTCTAATAAAAGCCTGGCTGCTAATTTGCTTCAGCGTCAGGGTTTTTATTAGACAGACCTTTAACGGGGACACAGGTTTCTATTTCTTTACCGGAGTTTAAGTGACATGCAGGTGCAAAATGGTCAACACTGTGGAATGCATTTTTTGTTTTTATGACCATTATGACCGTTTCTTTGCTATATTCACAAAACTTCAATGTCAGGCCAGTTTGACCTTTTCCAAGGTACTGTACGTACTTTTGTTCTCTCACTCTGCTTCCAAGAAAATTCTTATCAGTCCAGCAAAGTGTTTGCAGATCTGGTTTATTGGTTAAAGATCTTTCATGTGCCGACTCATAACCTGTCTTTTCTTGTTGATGCTCATATTCATATTCAAGCTACCGCGATAGTGAAGCTAAAAACACAGAGACCAAAAAAAGAACCATTCAAAACCTCAAGGGAAAAAGTAGGTAAATGGGGCAACCCAGAGGAGACCAGTGATCACATCAGCGTAGCACAAAGTTGTTTTTGTTAGTATCGTCTAACACCCTGTACTAGTAATGCAAGGACAGCAGCTGTATGTGCGGTTTAGTCATAAAAATGAACAATGTGATTAATACTGCAGGTGGGTGAAATAAAGATTATTAATAAGGATAATAACACCTAATTCAGTTCTTAAAAATGTGACAAATGTCTGTTCCCATTTTTATTTTACAAAAAAATAACAATGTTTCTTTTTAGAGGCTGTGGTTTGTAGTACTATTGAATTGTGTTGTGCTATACCAACACATGTTTTTATTATTTTGAATGGCTTCAGAATTTATCCATGCAGCACTAGCAGGCACACCCTAGTGAGACACTGGTCTAAAGACAAGACGAAAGTTCTATAAGCTTTTAAATGCAACCACTTCACAATCAATTTCGAGGCCTTTCTGGGTCAAATTCAAAAAACTTGTTAGACATGTTAGGGAGATAAGACTCCCTACTACTTGCTTCTACTACACACATATAAGTTTCACATACAGACCAAACATTGTACGTTTGGCAAAGCATAGCCTACAGCCTTCACTTTTACTGTTGAAGTCATCCACACAGAATCTCACAGCTTGTGTCTGAGTCATCCCGACGAAACAAGAGTCCCGTCAGTTCAGAGTCTGCTACATTAATCTGCTAACGCTAAGTGTGCCACATTTGCTGTTAGCAGGTGAGTCACAGGCTAATGGCTGTTCTATTATTCAGAAACAGCAGAGCATGTAGAGTTGGAGACAATCAAGTCGACGCTCCCCGTCTTCTGCTTGTGTGGCTGTCTTCCTGTAGCGGCGGGTTTACACTGTGGGAACTTAAGACTGCGCGTGTGCTCATGAAAGCCTCATTGACACATTCTGAAAGTAAAGGGTTTGAAGAAGATAATGTGGGGTTAAGAACGTTTAGTTACCTAGCAGGGTATAAGCCGCAGACTACAACGTATGACTACTGCAGTGATTTTTCAAAACGGTATGCCAGTTTTGTTACTACCGGGCACGTTTTGTGCATCTTTCAGTTATGCAACCCACAACACTTAATATAAATGTGCATATAATATAAATGTGCATAATGTGGTGTGCGCCCCACACACACATTGTAAGTGGTAAAATGAGTGTCGACATGTTTATAGACCTTATTCTGTTTTTAGTATATCGGTTAATGCTGATGTTAATGCAGTCCTGTGTATGGTGCGTACAGACGTCTACCGAGGCGAACGTGTGTCCACACTCAACTGCCAAGCACTGCACAGTCTTCAAATGCCGTTTAAGATGCAGTCGGTGTATTCGCTTGTGTGTCTTTAAAGAGGGCCAAGCCGCGTGAGTGGGCTTGTACCTGTGGGTGTGCAGGCATCATGTTCCTGTTGCTACGAGAAGACCTACGGAGCTGATAAAGCGCTTTTCTTTGGCTTTAGGCAACGTATCAGAGTGAGGTAGACTTCTCATTATCTAACAGGAATTTACTGGATCACAAATCAAAGATGTGAGTGTGTTAGTGCTTGCAGAGGTGCTGTCAGGGTACACTGCGAAAAATGGACGGCTACCAAGTCCTGTAAGTGCATGTCCAGGTCCTGACAGCGACGCAACTTGTGAAATGTGTGCATGTGTGTGCCTGAGTGCGCGCATGTGTACTGGTGAGTCGTGCGCAGTTTGTGGGTGTGTGCTGGACACATTTCAGCGTCTTGCTGAACTTGCCTCAGTAGCCTAAATGCATATGTTTCAGCCCTAATGTTTGCTAGACTGCAAACTGTTTACATGCACCACAAATTGTGACATTTGGTCTCATTTTTTTGGTCTTGTTTTTGCTGGAAAGCTGACATTAGTGCTGCTGCTTTAAATGCTCCAGCATGAATACATGAAGACAAATATGATGCAAGTAAATACAAGATATTTTACGTACTCCAACTACAGTTAACACGAGGCGGCCTCTAAATTTAATGCATAATGTCCTATTCTTTGTGTGTGTCTTCATGTGTTTTGGGGCTTTTTAGGAATATAGAGATGATCTAATGTCATGAAAAGGCCGCTGGCGCAAAATAAAGGAGACATGCAGCTGGACTATGTCTGCTCCAGCTGTTTGCTTGGATAAGATTTAAACAAGTCAGTCCTTCCTTCCTTCCTTCCTTCCTTCCTTCCTTCCTTCCTTCTTTCCCTGCGTCAGTCTTTAAAGTAGTTTTTTGACCATTTATTGGTCAATTTATTATTTTCAATTCTTTCTACATTTCTTCATTGTCGTTCTTTCTCTGCATGCTTGTTCTTCTTCTTTCTTGCCATCCATTAGGCTTTCTATCTCTTTCTTTTCTCTCCTCCTCCCTCCTACTCTCCGCTCTGGGGCCTCTGGTGCTGGCAGCCATCCAACGTGTTACATAACAGTACCATCAGCCTCCCTGAATCACTGCTGGGACAGGCTAGCCACGACCAGGCTACATATCTAGCTACGGCATCTTAAATGCTGCCCAAGAGCAAGAGTGTCTGACTGTGTGGGTTCAGATTACAATAGCATTTTTAATTTCTGAAAGCTAACTGATCACTTCTGTCTCCTGCAGACTAGACCCAGCACTAATGACTCAACATAACAGAGTTAGTTATAGCCCATCATTTGTCATTATACAAGGGTGGGGACGGAGGGATGTGTGATCTTTATCTGTTTTTGTTTACAAGTCTGGATCATGTAGATTCCCACATCCAAATGCTCACAGATGGAATTTCAGCACGAATCTGCCACAGTGTCTCATTGCATTTATCATTTAAAACCTACTTTCTAGTTTCAGCGATATTAGATGTCATGAACTGGGACAATCTGTTCTGACTGAAATGAGTGGGTCATTTCAACTTAAATCTGGAGCAGAGCCTGTGACGTCTCTAACCTAGTTTCCCCCCAGCGCTTCGTCAGTGAGCCCGGGCTACATCTCTATGCCTCCGCTCTCAGTTAACCTCCAACTCTCCAGCTCCTCGTGGATCCTGCCCGAATGACAGTCAATCCTGAAGGAGTAGCGGTGCCTTGACTGGACAGTTGACAGCTGCTGTGAGGGAAGGGAAGCTTTCTGACAAAAAAAAGTCCAATTCCACCTCCTCCTCCTAGCTACAGCTATCAACCTACCCTCATCTGCCCAGTCCTGCTCCACAGAGACCATGCAAACCTGTCTTGACAGCCCTGCCTGTTTTGTTTGCCTCGGGGGCCCTGTGGAGACCCTGAAAACTGACTTAGACTCCTGAAAGAACTAGAATGTTCCCATAATGAAGCAATTTTGTAACAGCTGTAAGTTTGCGGTTTACAGTATTACTCCTCCGTCAACAAGTTCAACAACTTAAGTCAGCAGTGTCAATATACCTAACATTTACCAATACTTGCGCTCACACACCTGAACTTTGCAAAGTTCACCTTCAGCTGTGTCAATCATTTCCTTTATTTTTTTCAAAGACAAAACAAAGACAAGAAAGCAGTGGACAGCGCACTGAAACGGACTTTACCTGACTGGATAGTCATATCCCTCTGTACCATGCTGAAGGGAAGCTTCACCTTCCTGGCAAGATTAGCAATTCATACTCCAGACACAAGCACAGCAAACAGGGTGACAAAACACAACAGCCGAAGAAGGTTGAAGAAAAGTCCAGCAACAGAAAAGCTACGTTAAAGACGTTTTCCTCTCACCGGCAGCTAGTACTCCACAGGTAGCAGCACACCTCACATTCCCTTTCTTTGGTCTGTCTGTCTACAAGTGTGTGCATGCCCCGACAGAAAGGGCGTTCGCAGGTCTGTGTGTCTGTGTCTTATTGCTCCAATAAGGTCCACCCATTGGTTCCAGTTACAGTTTGTTCTTTCCTGCTCCAATGTACTTTTTTTTTTTTTAAGCTCTTCTTAAAGAAAAAAAAAAAAAGACGAAAACTTTTGGTCACTCCTCTGCACTCTTGGCCAGTTTAGAAAAAAAAAACAAAAAACAACAAAAAACTCTGGTGCCAAGCCTCACCTCCTCTCAAGAACAAGTAACACACCTCCTCTATTCTTGCTTTCCATTTTCCCTCGCTTTCCTTCTGTTCCTTCTCTGACAAGTTATGCAATACTGCCATTTCAGACGAGACCTCCCCCTCCTCTCTACTTCCCCATCCTCCTTCTTCTGCTGCTGCAGCTACAGCCCACTCAACCACACTCAAACTAGCTTCTCCGGCACAAAGTTTTGGATTAGTCTCAAGCGCACTACAGTGATGTGACGGCATTTGTTTGCTAAAAGAAACACTTGAGTGGCAACGTTTTGACTGGGGAGACAAGAAATGTAAATTTCTGTTTCTGTCTCTATCAGCCTTAACGGCTTGGACTAAAGCCGTCTCTCTCTCTCTCTCTTTACATGCACACGGACCTAAACATCTGTCTCTAATCTTCATCCTGAAAAACATGTCACCTCTCTCTATATATACACGCACGTGTGTTTAGTAATAAATCTCCCTGCACTCATTCCTTATGGAGGAAGGAACCTTGTGCTGTAAACACATTGCATAAGCTGCTGCCAGAGATAAAGCTTCGATAACCTTTTACTATGCGGGTGCTCTGTTCTGTTGTGCTGCCACACATGCATGCATACAGAAATGCACATGCAGTCACATGGAATGCATTTCTCCAGAGCTCTGAAAGTATCTTCATGCTAGATTAGGTGCAGGAGTGCCTGCAGCTACATGTCTACTTCTAGCTAGCAGAATGAAGTGTAAGGAATAGGCCAACAAGAGCAGGGGTTGTTTAAATTTGGGAGTGGTAGCCTGAGGCTGTGACAGAGTATGTGTGTCTTTTTCTGAGGTAAACATGGTCAAATGACGAGAAGCATTATCTAAACATCACTTGAAATATTGTTCACGTAACAGAAGCATTATTTCTTCTGTATTATTACTCTTAAAGTTAGCTGAACTGTTTCTCAACTTCTTTTACTAATGTCTATTTGTTTTTTGTTATTGTATGGGCATTATTTCCTGTGTTGATTTACCACCCCGCAGACGGTAAATCATTTACTGCTTCAACCTTGCCAAGGCGGGCAGCCAACACCCAGTTAGAAACAATGACCACTAAGACGGATTCTTCCGATAAGGCAAAATATGTGTGTGAGTATGTTTGATTAACAGCAGCACTACCCCAGGTCTGACTAACCTGTCTGATATCTCTGCTTATCTCCTGGACGGTGCCTGATTGTGTTGTTGTGGCCAAGGCTTTCAGAAGCTGTGTTGTAGTGAAGACACTGAGTTTCCAATGTCATGCCAAAGTGCACCCACATGAGAGTGCATTATTTTTGGCATAACTAACATTTAAATGGAGAGTTGCATTTATGACACAAATGAACTTGCTGACAAAGATGTCATGTTATGTGGAGTAGCAACGAATAGCTTCACCAAAACAAAGATAAACCGATCAGGCACAATATTATGACCACTGACAGAAGAAGTAAATAACATTGACCATCTTATGACAACACAATGTTCTGCTGGGAAACTTTTGGACCTGGCATTTAGACATGTAGCACCGACCTAGACCAGACCAGGCACCTCCATCCCATAGCAATGACACTCCTTGATGGCAGCAGGAAACATGAAAAACAGCACAAGGTGTTGACCTGGCCTCCGAATTCCCAAACTGATCAAGTATCTGTGGGATGATGACAGAGGATCCTCCCCTCAACCCATAGCACCCAAAGGCCCCACTAACAACATTCTGTTGTAGTTGCTGTACATATCTACACAAGTACTCCAAGCTCTTAGCTACTGTAGTATTAGGACTAACCCTTAGGAGCAAGCCAAATAGGTTCAGAAGCTTCACTCCCTTCTTTCTGAAGATCTTTTATGCACACAGACACAGTTTCACCTCAGCGCTTAAACCTATCGGTCTCTCTTGCCTTCAGACATCCTCTGTGGTGAGGCAATCTCTCTACTGACAATGAACAAGATGTTCAGGCACATCTGACATTTAACTTCGGCCTCTGAGATGAGTGTTTATTGCCAGATTCTACTTAGCCTCAACTTATGTAACATATTCTCTGAGCACCCGTTTTCAGCGTGCAGGAATTTATGTTGGAAATACGCAGCTTCTGTGAAGGATGAGCCAAACTATTCGCTTATGGGAGAAGCAAGAATGTTGGTCTGTACATTTATCTAGCGGCTCAGACAAAAAACATGTCCCTAAAGCCAGAATGTAAATCTGTAAACACTGGATTAATCATCCTCACTATGTTGAGAAATAGTATACATCATAGTGTGTAGGTTGACAGAGGCTCAGTCTTTTCTTTTTAGACATTCTACAGAGAACAGTGTGTAGTTGCAAGAGGGTGATAGGGAGTGCGTATATTTTGACGGGATTTGCTTTCAAAATCCGTTGTGGTGGGAGGCAAGAGTCAGGCAACAAGGCAAACAGCAACATGTCAACATATGCACAATGGGCCCCACATGCCTACAAAAGTGCATTAGCACACCACCTGATTACAAATCCTTTGAGCAGAACGTATACACATGAAAAGTCACATTGGGGAGCTCCAGGCGAGTAATGCTGCAGGGGATACTGTGCAGAGACTACCACTGAACCAAATCAAAACAAAGGCTAGATGATACCGAGAAGCAGAGTAACCAGGCAGAGTCCTTAGTCGGACGCTGCACAATATCACAGTCAAAACTTGATGAAAAATGACCTGCAAACACTACTGTGGATGTGCCGTTTTCATATTTTCCATAATCCTCTGCCTAAGGCCGTGTTCAAGTCAAAAATAGCTTTGCATTCAAAACATGCAAAGAGGTCATTCTGAAATCCATAAGGCCGTAAAGCCTTTGATACAACTCATCCCAGAAATAATTTGTCTCCCTTGTGATGTTAACTGTAGCACTGACATTTTACAAGGCGTGCTTGTACATACAGTAGATCTAAGGACATTACAATTTATGTCACATGAGGCTGGACTGTGTTCTGCAGTCTTTTTTTTTTTTTTTTTTTTTTTTGCTGTCTGTGGGGGTGAGACAGGTCCCTCCCACAGACGTTCCTGAGAAAAACTTCCCACCAGTCATTTACAACTGAAGAATCTACTTGGAAATGTGGTGAAATGTCTTCATGAAAACTCCAACAAGTCCATTGCCTTTGTTTCAACTAGGTTATTTGGACAGGCTGTGACTTGGGCAACTGAGAACCTTCACAGACATTTCGACATCCTTGGAAAACCAAACAGCCGAATGTGTTGCACAGCTACCTGTGACTGAAAAAAACAAACGGCCTGCATGCATCGCTGTCTCACCGTTCTTGCGCTCCTGCAGAGGCAGCAGATTGGGAGCCGGCTGTAGAGACAGCTCCTGAAGCTCGGTGGTCACTGCCTCGCTCTGAGGGCTCAGGACCAAGCCTGGTGCACCGGCGACTTCAATGCTGCCTGGACCTGTCTCCTCCCCTTTGTGTGAGTCTATTGTTGCCATGGTGACGGAGAGACCTACAATAAGAAAATATGAAATAAAAAGTTTAGTGTTTGAAGAAGTTTTGCATTTACAGGTGCAGTCAGTGATACTACTGGTTATTTTTCAAATAAAACATGTTACATTTAAACCTCAGCGCAGGAAATACAAGTGGGAAAACTTCAGTACTGGTTTTCGGTGCCAACATAATAACATTTAATAACATCTTCATCATTTTTTTCCTATTTTGTAGTGTCTTTATAGCCACTTGGCAGGTCACAGTAATTAGATAAACTGATAAAGGAATGAAAGAGAGCTTTTACTACTATCACCACTGTGTTATAAAAAAAAGAAAAAATAACAAACGGTGCCCAAAGAACATTTACAGGCTCTAACAAGTCAAAAAAGCTAGTAACTGAGCACCTTTCTTGCACTCCCTGTCTCCCTCACACACAAAGAGGGAGGACCTGGGCAGAGAGGAAGAATGCAAGGGCTGTAGGCTAGGGATTAAATCAGCCATAAGGGTACAATTTGCATGTTTGAGCTTTTACAACTGTTGCTGTGGCCGCTGTTTTTGGAAAGGCCAGTTAGGGATTGTTTTTGTTTTTTTTCTCGACTTCTTAACAGCCTCAGTGCGATTTTCATGCACTTAACACATCTAATAATTCACAGACAGAGCCAGAGGTATCTCATAAAGGAAGCGATAAAAAGTGTGCGTGTGTGTGTGTGTTCCGTGTTGCATCTAGCTGCAAGCTGAAAGGGGAAGCTTACAGTAAAAAGCTTGAGTTAAATGGTTGCATACAGTCAATTCAGACTAACTGGAGCCGAGCCTGTCCATCACAGGGCTAACAAACAGAGACAAACAAACATAAGCACTCACATGCATAGCTGCAGCCCATTTAGAATCACCAATTAAACTAACATGCATGTCACTGGACTGTGGGAATAAGACCCAAGCGGGAAAGTTTTAACCCTGCATAGTCTTGCACTGCGGCGACAGCGCTAATCCTTGCACCACCGCGCCGCCCTAAAATTTAAATGATCGGTTTTATTAGTTTTACATGATAGCTTGTTCAAGTTAGGTCCCGTACATGCAAATCGGAGATGTATCATTGTGGGAAAAGCAGAGGTGTCACTGATCCGTTTAAAAAAGGTGTCCATGTGAACCGTGGCAGTGTGTCAGCATGCGCTACTGTGTCAAAAAAATAAATAAATAAACAAAAAGAAAACTCAGACACGAAGTCAGTGTGACTCACACTCACGTTCACAGTAGAGCAGTGCTGACAAAAAAAAAAAAACATTGTGTTTCAGAGTGGCAGGCACATTTGTAAGACTAACTGGTCCAGCTTGAGATGCAGCCTGAATGGCTGTAGCCTGAGATGAGAGTTTTTGTCATCGATACGCCACTTATAGAAACCAGTTCTCCTGATTTACTGGAGTAAATTCGGCGTATCGGGTTATGTTCCTTTATGAAACACTCCTCTGGACTGAACAGGTCCAGTAACTCAGTCGGCTAATCATAAGAAATGGTTGTTTACAAAGGCAGGAGCGGCTGCTGTGCTGTGTTGTGCTGTGTTGTGCTGTGTTGTGCTGTGTTGTGCGTTGATCTCGCTCTGCAAATATGTGTTTTGTGGCTGTGGGGTTCTGATGGGGATTCTGTCGTTACTGCACAGCGAGCCTCAAAACAATGAGGCAGTGTTGTCTGAGATGTCACTCCTCTCTGTCACAACCAAATGCTGCTGCGCGCACTAAACCGTAACACACTAACCATGTAAAACACTCCATTTTCACTCTGTCTTGCTGGCCGGGCAAAATCTCTGATCCAGCTTGTGATATTTTATATATTTGTAAATTGTGCCAGCCAACTCACATGTAACAGAACTGCTATTGTCACTAATATAGTTTTCTGCCTGTGCTCTTATTTATTCTCACTTTAAGAGCTCAGTCCTCATCCTGTAGCTTTTCTACAACGAATACATGCGAACGCTTGCTCTATCTTTACACTTCCTCCAGTATCAACCTCCCGTACAACATCATCTAAAAGGTCTGTGCTCATGTACAGTAACATACACATTTGCTGCATGTATGCTTTATTTAGATGTGTGTATGACTTCAGCCATTTGTTTTGCTGTTGTGTCTGCACCATTCTTCTCGTCTATCACACTTTCACCCTTTTTTCTGTCGCTTCATCATATAAGCTTGAATCCTCTCAAGGTTTCTTCCTGTCAAAAGGGAGTTTTGACTGTGGGGGTTTCAGGCTCTGGGTTTTGTAAAGCGCCTTGAGACAATTTGGATTGTTATTGATGCTGTATAAATAAAACCGAATTGAAAAAAAAATAATAGAAAAAGTGCCACAATTCAAATCTCAGCTAAATCACCCTGAAAGCTCTAATCACAGAGGTGTCATATGGAGTTTTGAATGGGACAAAGAGAGTCTTGACAGATTGCGCAGATATGATGAAATGAATTAAACTATCAGCCACTTTATAAGCATTCTCTCATCATCATGTTGACATATCAGGCTGTGTGATATCTTGCAGTGAAAGACTTTATTACTCCCTTATCATTACAGCATGGAGCTACCACTCCTTGAGTATCTGCTAATCAAACTAATGTGCTGCCAACAAGAGCTCCAACTCAACATGTGTGAGTTTTGCACGTTCATTTTGGAAAAGTATTTAAAATCGCATGTTATAGACGGCAAAACTAGTCCAACTAGTCACGCGCCAGCCTCTCCGCTCAGACTGAGGTAAAACAAACAAGGAAACAGTTTTATAACTGCAATGAAACAACCTGGCAGCGAAAGTAAATCGTATTTCTCCGACGATATTCTTCAGCACCTCGCTGAATATGTGGCCACCATCTGCGACACAGTGTATGTGCAAGAACGGTAAGCCACCACGATAAGCCACTGAGATAATGTGTGTGGTGTGTTTTCTCAGGACAACATGTGATCTCAGTACAGATCTGTATCTCCTCTCAAAGAGAAGTGAGAACATGTGTTTATCTTTATATCTCTGAAGTTTAGGGCAAGGCATCACTTTTATCAACCTAGCACAACTAAGGACTAGACCTACCTGTTGTTACACATTTAAACGACCTATTTCATTCGCAAGGCCAGAGATGCTCACTGCAATATGGGTTGCCTCATCATCCGAGCTTTGCTGTTCGAACACGCAGGGTGTGCTGTTCTGGTGCAATGCACTGAAGACATTTACTGGGTGCTCAGAATTCCTCTCTACACGTCCACACTAGTCATTCAGATATGAATCAATTGCAGTGGTGCACACACACGTCTTGTCAGCAATAGTTGTTTCGTGAGCAGGCACAGGAAAACCACTACGAAGAATTACTGCTGCCTTTCAGTTCCTAGCAGCCAGGTAAAGGATGTGGTTCCTACCTGAGCTGTCATAAACAAGGCCAGATGGAAACCAGGCTCCTTGCTTACCTGTGTTACTAAATCCTGAAGGGGCGTTTTCCCATTTCAGCAGGACAGAGCTCTGAGCAGTTCTGTTGAAGAAAACAACAAAGTAATGTTATCTCTTTACCAGCCGAATCCACGCTCCTATTCTCTGCGCTTTATGATGTTGAGAATCTGAATATGTGTAATCAGTGGATGCGCTAAAGCACCCATGTGCATCGAAATAGACTAAAAAAAGAAAAATGACAACTGATAATATGAGCTGGACTAATTTCAGAGGCCTCTCCACAGATGTCATGGGGCCGCAGCCTACAGCTGTCACTGTCCAAAACAGACAGACATGCTAAGCTATTGTTAGCTTGTCTGGGTGGGAGTTGACATAACATTCTCAACGCTAGCCAAAGTAAAGCTACTACATGGACACACACACACGTACGACACATTAAACGTGAGAAGATAACAACTACAATAATAACATAACTCACTGCCAGCGCCGGCTACGTCTAAAACCTTTCCTGCCCCCCCCCCCCCCCCCTGCTAACTGCACAGAGTCAGACACCCCAAGTTAGCTTAGCAACCGTTAGCATATCACTACTGTCTACTACAGTCGGACGCGCTAACGGCGAGCTAAATGTTGCGACTGTCTGTCACGCTGCCGCTGTCGCTCACTAGAAAGGAAGCCATCACCGCTCGGCTGATTCATATATCATCGCTTACTTATCATGTTCGCCACTTGTGTGTTGTGTCTGTGAGGATAAACGGCTTTGGCATCACACCACCACTTCCGAATCACAAAGGAAACTTTAACCGGAAAACCCTCCTCAGCGTGGGACGCAGAGACCCACTTCCTTCACAGCGCCGTTCCCACAGGTTTGCTACTACTCTTCAGGGAGCTCGACGGAGCCTTTTAGTAAAAAGTCACACACAAACACCGTCAAACAAACATCAATAAAATAAAATTTAACTCGATGAAACACAGAAAGTGAATTTAATGGTACGCACTTCTTAAAATTGGAGCCACATCTCCCCGCATAGTCTCTGTCTCCCTCTAGTGTCTAACTGCATGTACTGCAGGAGTCAATGGGAGCTACAGGTTTGTGATGATCACTGCGTATATTCATTCAGCCATAAAATAAAACGAGGAATATGATTCCTGCACAATCTAAGAAGTTGGTCACTCAGTATTTAAATAAAAAAAAATAGATAATAATAATAAATATTGTGGTAAAATAAAAAACAAAGCGACTGCACCAGATGCAACTGTTTGAGTTTCCTTGAAGACAGAGTTTGGGTTTTCATTTGGGAACATCTGTGGATGGTGCAGACCTGAAACTCACATAGGGTCTGTTAACAACCAGATATTCACCTGAAATTGGAGGAGGATCTTGTTTTCCCCCACCAAATGACAACTATTGCAGGACAGATGTTAAATATTACGTCGTAAGAGGCTGCATGGATGCTTCCCTTGACACCTCTGTCAAACCGTCTGTCTTCTCGGCCTAAAATGTGGATGTTGTTGTCCTGGAAAGAGTGTCCCTTGTCCTTCAGGTGGACTGCAGAGTCTTCTTGTTTTTATTATTTTTTTTCCCCAATGGTTTAATTTGACTGATGCTATGCTACTTTGGCAAATTTTGTTGTGTTTTAAAAGTTCCATACAAATAGATAGATAGGTAGATAGATTGATTCCAAATAGGTGCCTGCATACTCCACTGGTATGGACAATATTCTGCATTGTGGCCAGTGGTTTTGTGCTTTTCAGTGTTAAGGTATTGACTGATTGATATATTAAACTTGGCTGGACTAAATACACTGACACTCTGTATAAGAAAGGAGACATATTCTCAGGAGACTTAAAGCCTTCAGTGTCTGCAGAATTTCTGTCATCTCCTTCACTACAGTGTGCCGGGGCAGCAGGGTGAAGACAGCCGACGCCAACAGACTCAACAAGCTAAATACAGTTTCATACAGAAAGCTGGCTCTGTCCTGGGAGTGGAGCGGGAGTCTTTTGGGTACATGGATGCGTCTCACCCCCTGCCCATCACGCTGAGACTGCATTGGATCACCGCAGAACACCAGAGATCTTTCCTATTGATCTGTGTTACAGTATATAACTCCTTCCCTTTCAGCGGGCACAAGAGCTGAATCTAACAACAATGACTGTAAACATTATTTTTTTCTTTTCCTCTGTATCACTTGCATATATATTTTCAACATCATTTGTAATATCACTCTGCAGTACCAATGTAACTTGTTAATAAGTAATGCAATACCTTTTTATTACTGCTCTGTGATAGACAAATTTTATGTGTTCCCAGTTCAGTTTCATTACCTATGAACTGATAGTAGCCTATCTCACTCGAGGGTTTCCATTTCATGCTTTAGACATCTGCTCCACCCTCCACCTTAGAAGCCTAACATTTTTACACAGACCATGTAGAGATTAAAGTGAAACTTATTTTACAGATAAAGCTATAAATGAAATACTGGTGGAAAGAGTAAAATGGATGCATAGTGACACTGATCAATAATTTCCTTACTTCCTGCATGAACCAGTTAGCTGCAGTAACCTTTAAAATGTGAGATTTGTGTTGATGTTGCTTGGGTAAAGTACAGTATATGAACACTTCCAACCTCTGTACTGTCGTTGATTTCAGTAAAAGAAGAACCACGTAAAAGCATGTAAAAGGATAACAGTTTGATGTTTGTCTACTGACTAATATTTTATTTGCGTGTTATTACTGCAAAGTTACTATTTTGAACACAAAGAACAAAAGTAGAATCAGATGTCATTGTGTCATTTGGATGAAATACATTTCTCTTCGAAATAAGGATTGACGATGTCTAACATGGCTTCATTATAGTATAATAATGGAACAATTTATAGTAATCTCATAAATGATTACATGAGAATAACAGACTTGTTCGTGTCAGGTGGTAGAAATCAGCTGTGTTCCCTCATTTCCATATAGAATGTTAAGAGGTTCTTTGAAGCTTCTGTGACGTGATTAGAATCTTTGGTCACAGATGCACAGCTACACCTCAGAGAGTCACATTTCAGCCTTAACGTCACTTTGTTTGCAGCTTTCATCAGTTCAGAAGGACCTCGGATCCAGCCACGAGCAATAACCTCAGAGTTTAGCTTTTGTTTTCCAGGTTTTCAGGGAAATAATCTCTTCTGCTTTCGTTTTTCAGGTGTTCCAGGACATTTCATTAACCTCTTTTCTTTTTCAGGGTTTCAGGTAATTAACCTCTTTGACTTTTCAGGTTTTCCACTAATTCTTTGTGACTAATTCACACCTGCACCATCAAATTAAGAGGTAAGTGGCAGCAGTAGTGTCTGCAACACACCTTGCACCTGCAATAAGTTCATGTGTTCAGATTTGACACAGTCTAACTCACTAGGTCAGTATTTCTGAGATTGTGTATCCTCTAGTTGTGCGCTGTGTTTGTGTTTTTTACTTGTAATAGTTCAGTCAAGTGAACGCAGCACAACAGTTTCTATTTCTGACGTTTGTCTGCAACAGCGTCTGTAAAAAGCATTCGATTGTATCCACATGTGTCACTGATGATCGCCTCCTCTCTCTTTCTACCATTTTCCAGTCATGTCACAAAGAAGTCTCCGCCTGCAAGAAGCAGGGTATTACACTGGAGACGGAACTCCAGTTATCTCCTACAAGGAGAGATTAAACAGGTAAGATGATGTGCAGTGTTTGTGTGCACATGCTGTGTCATTTCCTCACTACAATCTACACCAACACTTTGCCTTTTTTAACCTCTGTTGTGTTTTTCAGGATATTTTACAGGAGGACACATCATGGTCCATACAATGAAAATGTTTTAGAGGACTATCAGGATGTGGAGGACAATGTGGACATTAACAGTCACACAGCTGATTGTTTGACTGTTGGGGCTCAGGTCTCCCAGCCATGTGTCCCTTATAACTGGAGCCATCAACCAACAACAAATGGGACACAGAGGACTGGGGTCAAGAGAACCAGAGGTAAGGACTCTTCATGAGAGAAAGATCAGTTTCAGATGTATTTGTATTTTCTCAACATGTTCTAAACATCCTGTTTGTGTCTCTCTGCAGTTCCAAAAATGAACATCAGCTTCCTCCTCCTCATGTTTCTACTGGCTTTTGGTGAGTGACTCTACTCTTCCTGCTATTAACAATCATTTCTAATGCATGGTTTGATATTAGTTCATGAGTCAGGTCTTTGAGATGTTCCTTGTTAGTAAAAGTTTCATTTGTTGTCTTCCTCAGGATTTATATTAATACATGTAAACTTAAGAGCGGTCCACCAGGAGCTGCTGTCCCTCAGACAGTCGATGGACATGTTTGTTCCTCTGGCAGACACCATACCAAACTTTGCGTTGGAATCTCAAGGTAGGTGATCCACAGTCTTCATCTGAGTCACTATGATTCATTCCGTGTTTTACTGTGGAACTTGTTTACAGGTTGATTTCTAACTTCTCGTGTGTCCTCTTGATTGTGTGAGCAGGTGCCAGAGTGATTCAACATTTATCCTCTCACACATATTGGCCTCGAGAAGATCCAGGCTTAATATGGAGATGGATGTTCAACTGGTGGTACTCATCAAAAGCCCAGAGAAGAGTGATTCAGGTAGAGATTACACAGCCACTATTACTATTACAGCAGATTATAGTTCCACTGAAACAACATGGACCAAAGTTGTAGTTTAGCATCTGTGGAGACTAAAGTATGTAATCTTCTCTTCCAGGGTCACTCAGCATTACTACCGGGTCAGTGTTGGTGCTTTGCAGGTGAACAGGGACATTTATTCATCTGCCTGTCTCACCCGGTCTCTGTCACTCATGTGACCCTGGGCCACATTTCCAAAAGCCAGTCCCCCCATGGAAACATTGAAAGTGCTCCGAGGGAGTTTTCTATATACGTAAGTCACACCTTGTCCGTTGTTATCCTGAAGATATCTCACTAGTATTGATTCTGCCGTGCACAATGAGCCGTTGAGCTGATCTTCTCTGTCTCTTAACTTTCAGGGAGTGAGGACCAAAGAAGAGGCAGGCACCTATCTGGGAACACTGGTCTATGATCTGGATGGAGCTACGTTTCAGACATTTAATCTTTCTGTACGTATGATGTCAGTGATACAGTACTTCTTTGTTAAAATGCATTTTTCATTTTGCCATTGGAATGACTGCAAACTTCTTTAATTGAACTAACTACATCATGGAAGTGGAGCTGCTATTAGTCCACACAGATACCAGGTGCATCACAATGTCAGCCACATCTCTGATGTCTGCTTCTCTCTTTCTCCAGAATCCAGACAACAGTGTTTTCAGATATGTGAAGCTACAGACTGAGAACAACTGGGGAAACATGGACTACACCTGCCTCTACAGCTTCAGGGTTCATGGAAAACTTCCTAACTTTCACTGTTAAGCCTGGGCCTTTTCCTTTCATGTATTTGAGTGCAAACAATTGATAGGGATAAAACTCTTGGAACAATTATTGATTAATAATTAACGCTCAAGTACATAGGCAGTTGTCTATTCCCAATGCATCTTATTTCTGTCTGTCTAGGGCCGGCCTCAAGCAGATGGCTCCCCCCAAATGAGCCTGGTTCTGCTCAAGGTTTCTTCCTGTTAAAAGGGAGTTTTTCCTTGCCACCGTCGCCTTAGTGCTTGCTCTGGGGGTTTCAGGCTCTTTAAAGTGTCTTCAGACAGTTAAGATGCATTTTAGGCAATATAGTATATTGGATGGAACTTAATTTAACTTCAACTAAATTTAATTTAACTGAACTAAAATTAATTTAACTGATCTTAATGTAATTTTACATTAAGATTTTAACTGAAATTAACTGAACCCAATTGAATTTCACTTAACTGTATTTAACTTAACTGTACTTAGCTGTATTTAACTTAACTGTACTTAGCTGTATGTAACTTTACTGTACTTAACTGTATTTAACTGTATTCAATTTAACTGTACTTAACTGCATCTTTAATGTAAATAACTGCATTTAACTTTAATGTACTTAACTGTATTTAACTTTAACTGTATTCACCTTAACTGTACTTAACTGTATTTAACTTTAATGTAAATAACTGTATTTAACTCTAATGTACTTAACTGTATTTAACTTAACTATATTTAACTTAACTGTACTTAACTGTATTTAACTTTAATGTAAATAACTGAATTTAACTTAAATGTACATAGCTGAATCAAATTATAAATAAGGCCCAGGAGGTATCCTTTAATCTATAATAACAATAACTTTGCTACATTAACTGAGTAAATAAAAAAATAATATAAAACTGGAACTATTTGCTCTCTTTTCTTTTTACTACTGAGTGTATCCATCCATCTCACAAATGCACATACTAGTCTCGTGACAATCCAGCGACTATCTCTACAGTATGGAGTGATTAGAAACTATTATCTGTTCATCATTTCATGTTCAGAACACAAGGTTTAGTTTTATATCACAAAGTGCACTTCTGATGTCCATGCAGATTATTTATGGTTAAGTATGAAAAGATGCAACATATGAAGGAGGTACAGGATAACGAATTTTTAGATGACTCATTCTTTAACAAATACTTCATGCTACAATAAGGACATTTGATCAGATCTATAATTATGTATCATATGTAAACCGTTACATTCATAGAGCATAGAGACAACATAATATAAAACACTATACTGACAATGTTGCTCCAGTTCAACAGCTGTAAAAGCTGAAAAGTTGTTTCACAAGAGGCTCTGGCTCCCCCTACAGATCTCTGCCCTACATCACAATAACAAAGCCAGTCAAAACAAGAGCCACTTGTGCTACTTAATGTCATAAATAGCAGTGGTAACTTTGGCAATTTTAGTAGTCATAAACTGAGAATATAACTGTGGATGTATATGGCATCCTGTGAAGTTGGAATGGATTAACTTGGATGACCCCAGACGCCCTGTATGGCTGCCCACTGCTCCAAGTGAACTCACTCCTCTCCGTACAAATGGATGGGTTAAGAGAACAGAGGACAAACTCCTTGTATGTGCATGTATACTTGGTCAGTTAAGCTGATTTACATGTTGTACGGGATGTGCAGTTGGAAATAAATTAAACATGCCAGGCTAGGAACTACATGCTTCTTGATCAGTCTTATTCTACACCACAGTCTGCTCTCCCAGGAATATGATCTGAGACAACAAAGAAGTAGGCTGTTCTGTGAAGTGATATTAACTATTCTTGCACAGTTTGGATGATGTACTTTGTGTTCTTTTCTCTAATACCTTACAATGTATTTCTTGCAGAATGGGTATTCCAAGGAGTACAGAACAGAGAAACTGGCCATTTGATAAGTGGGATTAAATGTACTATTAATTGGGTGTAATTGACTTGTATTTCTACCTGACGTCAGATGACACATGATAAACGATATTATAACTTTACTTTAGTGGAGCATCAGTGTCTTGTGAGTCTATATCCCGAGAGTATAATAAACAGACCCAAAATATCCATTAATGTGTTTAAATGTCAGTTTCTATCTGTTTAGCTGCTTTACTTTGGTTAGCTAACACAAGCTAATTAGCTGGCTACCGTGACAGATGGCTTTATTTCGACAAAATAACGGAACACTAAAACTGAAAGCTTAGTCGAGTTGCTTGTGAAGTCTGAATTCTAACACAGTACGAATCACATGCCAAAGATGACTACATAACCAAGGAATAATATTACGCTGGATAAAAAGAAACTCCACGGAGCCGGGGACAGATGGACACCACTGACCGGAAACTCAAAGAAATTACTTCCGGATCATGTGACTTTCAGATTAAAAGTATCAAAGATGTTCTTAGTTTACACGTAAACAAACCAAACCTTCAGTCAAATGCGAGGCGCAACACAGTCTTAGTGTGTTGCTGGTGTGTGTGTCTTTACCATCTAGTTCTCATTAGGATCATCTAAATTAAATCAACCCTTTCTGCTTATTTTAGAAGGAGGAAGAGGGCCACTTGAAATAAAGAATTCAAAACCACTCTGGCATATTTCTGTGCAATTCATCATTCCTGCAAAGTCAGCCTAGCTGAGGACACTTCACTTCGTCTGTGAATCTATTAAGTTATCTGAAGTCTTCCAAAAATTGACCATTATTAGAAAATTACATTTTTAAAAGAAATACTTTTAATAACTGTTGAAAAGAACAGGAGGTCACATGGGTCAACATGGGAGACTAATCACTCTGTTGTAAAAAATAAGGTCTCAGCTCAGAGAAGCTCTGATAATCTAATAAATGTTAATTTATCACAGAAAAAGTACCTTCAGGAACATGTTTTTCTCGACAAGATGTATGGCTGCAAGGACTGAGAATTTATTTTTTCAATGACCTAGATTTACACTTTGGAGAGCATGCAAAGGAAAAAATGTGGTGTGGCTTTTTCATCAAACTTGCCTACTTTCCAAGCGATCCAACTGAACTGCATGTCTTTACTTCAGATCTATAGCTTCGATCTTCCAGAACCGTAATGCATTTGGATCACGACCAAAACCTTTCTCATCCATTTTACTGGTGTCAGTTGCTTGACTTGGATGCCATTAAGGGTGAATGCATAGTCACTACTATTGTTTATAGCTAAAAGGATGTGGGTTTCATTACCAGATGTGAAGTGGCTAAAACTTCCAGTAAAATGTCCATCTTCCTGAGTACTGCAATCACATTCATCTAATCCAAGCAATAACAACCCCTCAAATACTTTTTATTTATTATCTTTGTAATTTTAAATGCATTTCAAACATTTCATTATGAAAATCAGGCATAATTCAAATGGAAATCTGATTATTTTATTCATATAAAGCAAACTCTACAAAAAGCAAATTATATTAATCTAATCTAAAGAAATCTGTATTGCGTTGTACCAACACATTTTATTTTGTGGGCTAGGCTAAACAACAGAACCACTTTTGTATTTAATTCAATCCAGTTTAACAGCACCACAAACTACATCCTCCGAAATGATCATACATTTCAATTACCACCTTTCTAACATGATTCAACATAAACTGAACATTATAACAGTCATGAAGGGGATTTAGTGCAGGACTTTTAAATCAAATGCAGCCATCATTAATACACTTGTGCATCTCCTCTCTATCATGTATTTATACATGTCATTATGCAGCAAACACTGTGCAAATGCCACAACATAAGCACCCAAGTTATTATATGGTGGTTGATTTTCAAAAAAAAAAGAGCTTAGTGTAGATTTTATATGCCAGTCAGGCATAACATTATGACCACTGACAAGTGAAGTGAATAACATTGACCATCTGGTGACAATACAATGTTCTTTTGGGAAACTTTTGGACCTGGCATTCATGTGGATGTTACTTACACATGTAGCACCCACCTAGACCAGACCAGGCACCCCCACCCCATAGCAATGACACTCCTTGATGGCAGCAGCCATCCCCGGCAGGATGCAGCCTGACACAGACACACACAAAAATGGTTAAGGGACAACTTAACCCACTAACAACACGGTGTTGCCAGACATAACAGGACACCCTCAGAAGACCCATGTCCATTCTCTGACACAAGGGCACAAGGGCACAAGGAAGAACTACACAAAATTAGGCAGGTGGTCATAATGTTATGCCTGATCGGTGTATAAATCACAAGCAGTCATCTTTAATACGCTTGGAGGGCTGTTGTCACATTAAAAGTTGACCAAAATTAATATTTATACATATCATTATTATTCAGCAGACACTGTGCAAATGCCACGACGTAAGCACCCAGGTTATATGGTGGGCGATTTTCAAAATAAGAGCTTATAGTAGGTTTTATATACTTTACCACAGCTGGCATAGCCAATTTAGAGGATCTGCATCATATAAATTGGTGGTTTGTGCACTAAAAGGTTACTCTGAAAGTGATCCCTTCTGTGTGAAGTAAAAGAATGGCTTCACTGAGCATTATTTTAATAAGGTTTTGATGATTTCAGTATGTGAGTGGGACTGTCCCATAGACTATATGAAAAAGTAAGTCTGTTTTGTCCTGTCAGTGTCCAGGAGGAGGTGGTGCTGCCTGCCAGATGTTGCTCAGCAGCACTAACGTTACTTCCTGCAGCCCTGTGTTTGCTGCCAGTGCAGTCAGAGGTGATCTGCTCCCGCTGCTGAGAGCACTACCCGCTCCGCTCTGGGAACAAGCGGCCGACGGATTATCCAGCTCGGTAACATTAGCTCGTCGGCTAACGGTCAACACAGCAACCCGGGAGAGCCATGAAAAGCCGCAGTGAAAGTTAGTCACGGCTCACTTCGGGACTTTAATGCACGCAGATACACAGAAAAGGAGGTTCGCGGGTCATGCCGTCGCCCCCAGTGGAAACTTTTCTCTAGGATTTCCACTTGGGAAAGGCTAGCTTTCAGAGGCTAGCGAGGCTACAAACTATTTTTAATTGGCTTTGGGCTCAATGGCTCTCGCTTGTTTCTCCCTGTCATAGCGACAGCTTGGGAAATTGGAAGAGGCCCTGAGAAACTTCATGACAAACCAAAGGTTTTGAAGCCCGACTTCGGAAGACTGGCAAAGGAGCGACAATGAAGAAGCAGTTCAATCGGATGAAACAGCTCGCCAATCAAACAGTTGGCAGGCAAGTATTAAAATTAAAAGTCTGCTCTGTTTACTGATCTGAGGCAATCCAGCACACGGTTCAATGCTCGTGGATGTAGTTTAACTTTTAAACCATCCCAGCCACCGTTAAGCTCCGTTAACTCGCTGTCTAGCAGCGGACTGGGAGTTGAAACAAGGAATCACATGAGCTAAAGCAAAAGAAAATCTAATCAGTGGAGGCTGTGTTGTCAAGGAGGACAAGTCTTTCATGAATGAATCATTTGCCTTTAATGGCTGACAACCGAGCTGTAGGACAGGAGGCTGTGAAGACACGTAGTGAGAGCTGAATGGACAGATTTGCAGGAGTCTTGTTGTAAAAACTGATGCAGAAAGTGGTTTCAGACATGTCTGCTGTGTGGTAACAGAGTGTTCAATCTGAAATGTCCAAATCTGACAGTGATTTTCGGGTATATAGAGGAAGAAATGACAACAAGTCAGCTTCAAGGCGAGTAAGTGATACCTGTCAGTGCGTCCCTGCCTGGTCAGGGGTCAAACCTCCGCTGCCTGGTCCGTTTCTGATCTTACCTGTGCAGGATGAGGTCAGGCATCAAGATGGTACAAGATGACAGTGAGACAGGACTAATGTCCCGAAGCGGTGAATGAGCTGTTCTATACTGTAACAAGGTTCAGATTTTAGTAGCAGTAAGAGACTGTCCATTTATGAAACATTAGACATGCAGCTTCAACCAAACACCCAGCTTATGAACTAGATCAGTGTGTTACAGTGATGGACGTCTAGTTTTACAATCATCTCCCTCTCAACTTGAATCACACAGCGGTGAGCTGATAAGCGAATGGAGAACATATACACTCACTGACAGACTGTTATGTCATGGATGTGGATTTAGTGATATAATGTTCAGTTTATGTTAGAAAGGTGGTGATTTAAGTGTGTGGTCATTGTGGGGGATGTAGTTTGTGGTGCCGTTAAACTGAATCGAATACAACACTAAAGTGTTTCTATTATTTCTAAAACAGGGCTGTCAAAATAAACAATTTTAAACAATGCCAATTAACATAACCTTCACGCGCTAAGATTTAAGGCAGGGCTGTTTTATTAGAATGCATTTTTTTTCACTAGTGCGAAAAAGCAACTGGCAAGTGAGGGTATTTTTCTAGGTATAGACATGTCAGCTAGTGCTATTATGTGATGACACACTGTGTAATCTGATATCTAATGTAGTGATGGAGTCAGGATGGCAGGTCCTTTTCATCATGGTTGTCCTCGTGACTCATGGCATTATACGTGGCTTATATGGTGGTCAGCAGTGTTTGGAGTCACAGGAGGATGTCTGACGCATCTAGTAATGGATGGCACCGGACAAACACACTGACGGGGGCCAACGATTCTTTATTGTTTATCTGCAAATACGCAGAAGGAGAATTGACTTGCACAGGTTTATTCTCCTTGTGTAAAGATCATGGAATATGTATCGTTTTAAATGGGAGTGTACAGGTAAAGATCAAGTCTGGGGATGCAACAGCTCCACAACCAACAATCCAAAAACCCAAACTATTTTAATTTCTGTCATTTCTCTCAAGTTTTATACAAAGATGATCTTTACATCTAGGCTAACAGATCAGTATCAAACATGTTACTTGGGTTAGAAATATTTACTATTTTAATAATTCATTAAATAATTAGCTATTGTATTCTAATGCACAAATGTTTCCTGCCCTTTATATCACCCAGAAGAAACACAGGATTTAAAATTAAGTGAAAAATACAATAAAGTCTGTCCACAATTTTTTTTATTAAAATAGTGCTTTGGCCATGTCACGTCATTTTGAGAGGAATTAACTGTTTTTATTCTTTAAGTGCAGAGGGTTAGTTATTAAATCTGTTATTAACCACATAATAAAATGGCTAATTAATCAGGCGTAAGTAACCTGAAAATGAAAATAATCACACATAAGCAGCAGACACGGCGTTGGTAGTTGTTACTAGGCCGATAGAAAGTAGGTGGTTGGCAGCGTGCACTGACTAGACGGAGTAATTGCCGTGTTGCTGTCCGTTCGGTGTTTATCTGATGGAAACGCTATCGTCGAGGTTTACAGAGAGAATCCGCTTCAGTAATGTTCGTTACAGCCAAAAACTTGAGAGCAGGAGAAACAGGGCAGCTGGAATACTCATAATTTCCTCTCTGCACTGTACCAGCAGTAAATTAGAAGTGGAGAGAGCGTAATGCACAAAACAGACGTTTATATATGTATGTGTGTGTGTGTGTGTGTGCACCAGTTGCTCGCTCTTTTGCATGCACAAGTAGGGTTAATCCCCGTGCCATCATATACATGCACTTCTTGAATGAAGGATCTGTCAGCGGTTGGATTTAGGACAAACAAGCATACTCTGCTTTGTGCATTAAGCTTGCGGCTGCTTGCGTATCTGCAAAAAGTTTTTGGAGTCCAAAAGGCCCTCTCCGCTGCCCCCTGGGTTCCTGTGATTGTGCGAAGGCAGAACACTGTGTCCGGCAAGCAGCCGCTCCGAGGAAATCTCTCCTTCTTCTTCTACAAACAGGAAACTGCCTCCCAGAGACATGCTAGTGCTTTCTAGAGGACAGGACAGAGGGAGAGCGGGCTGGGAAAATTGATGTAGATCGAGAGTGAAACTGAAGTGCGTGGAAAAACAGCATGTGATCCACGCCGGGGAACACGGCAAGGATATTTATCTCTCCGTGGAAGGCTACTCTGGTTTGATGTCTGTGAACCCTCTGACACTGTACCCACGTTTGCAGCACGTTAATGTGGTCAGATTGTAACACCTTTAAATAGATAACATACGAACGTGGTTTTAAACTAAAATAAACTATCAGACTCCACAGACTTGCAACGAAATCCGAATTTTACCCTGTTGGTGTTTCAGTGGTTTTCTCTGTTATTTTTGAGATAATGACATCAATTGTGATTGTCGGGCTATCGCTTTTAGATAAGCTTTTCAGCGGCCGAGGAAGGAATTTGATTATCAACTCGCATGGTATGCACCGCTCGAGGGGCGTGCATGCTTCCTATAAGGTGCAGTTCAAAGGCAAATTCCAGAACAAGACCTCATCTTCCCTAGGCCTGGGACGTACGCAGATCAGCCAATAAAGCGCGTATCTCAGGGCGCACGTGAGCTCACTTATGGTTGGAGTTTTTCAGCTTCAAGGGAGTAGACACAACCGTCCCAGACCTCAGCTGAGCAGTGGCCACTTTCACACCAAAAAAACTAAACAACCACTGGAGAGTTCTTCCAAGAGCTGTAAAGCTTTATTATTTGTTTGCGAAGCTGATTTCCGGTATTAGCCGGCTGGTGGTTGGTATGGCCGCGTCAGACAGGTCTGTGTAATATACTTATAGCTAACATTAAGAGCTATGATCTGCACAAAACTCTAACTATGTTAACGTGGCTAGGGTAGGGGTCTGCCGTCGACCATCTAGACACTTCCCAAGTGCTTCTTGACATTGTTGGTGGCCTCAACTAGTGAAACCAACTTATAAAATTGGTTGACTCGCCAGCTTGTCATTGGAGCATCGAAAAAAGTCCTCTCAACTTTGATGTGTACAGTCTTCTTGAAGTGTCAGGCAGCCTGGCGCTTCATATCACTGGCTTCTTTTGAAAATGTATAGTAGCTTGTTGTGTAATCAAAGCCAGTTAGCCTGACGTAGGAGCTAAAAAAATACCCTAAAAACTAAGTACTGTAAACATGAATTATTCTCAGTTCCTTTTTATAAAAAAGTGCGTAATAGTAGAGTTATAGTAACTATGAAAAATTTCCTGTTCCTAAAAGTACATTGTCTGGGCTGCTGAGGTTGGTGGTTTGCCTCACCCGAGCGATGAGCTTATCACAAATGCTTGTGTGAGTCAACACAACCGCAGATGCTTTCGATCTCACACGCTGCGCTTCAGCGGCACAATGTATACCGTTTTCATCTGAGCTTTTTCCCGTCCCTCATTGTTAATAATTCACTGGGATTATAAACCGCCGTATTGTTTAATCCCCTTTGATGCCGTAACAACACGGCGGAGCGTTATGCAATTTCATGCAGATCCATTGTATTTGAAAGTCCCCGATTGGCTCGAGAGGGGCTCGAATTGAAAAGACACTTCCCCCCGCGGGGATCAACAAAATGTCACTGTTGAATTAACAGGGATAGGTGACTCCGGGCGTTCCCCCTGATTCTCACTAGGCCAGTGCTGCAGGAACAATGAGGTGTGTCAGCTGGGCGGCCTTTGTGCCTGTGATGAACTGTAAGGTTGTTTCAAATTATAGGTTGTGACCTATAATAAGGAAGTGGCACGACAGCATGGGGATTTCTGCATCCTGATTTGTCTCAAATAATATACTGAAGGGTCATCTTAACTTGTTTGACATAAATTAGTTCTAAACCAAATTATGCTCAGGTAAAAAGTGGTCACAGCTTGTGTGTGTGTGTGAGTACCAAGAGGAAAGCATCCTGTGTTGTCATGATGCACAGGTTAGCTTAATCTTGATCCATCCAAGTGTTGTGATGTCTCTCGCCCAGATCTAGTGTTAGCTTAACCGCTCACGTAATCAGCCACATTAGGTAGGTTGTATGGACTGAGTCACTCAATTATTCTCCCAGCTCCTTTCATCCAGGTCCAGTATCCATTACCTTGCGCCTTAAGCTGCCAACTGTTGCAGCCGTAAGAGGCAGACCCTCCCTAGCCCTCGGCTCGCTTGATTGTGTTGAGTGGCTGGTAACAGCGGCTCTATTGTTGCTCCCGGCCTCAGTATTCACTTACTCCCTTCCCGCTCTCATAGTGGATCGCCATGGTTACCATTCTGAACTAGTAGCCACGGCTGTGCAGCGAGGATCTCTTGTTGTTAAGAAGTCACATGCAGCGCACAGTGACACACTTTCTCCAAAGGGTGCTGCTTCAGTGAGGCGCGATGGGGTCAGCTCTTTTCGCCCCGGGTCAGCTGATGCCGGCAAAACAATTGTTGTTTTGTTTGTTGTTTGTCCTCTGACTAGGCAGTTCACGGCCTTTTTTTTTTTTTTTTGCCTCTGTAACACGGTGCTTTTTTTAAGGTTGGTTGCACAAGTGCGACGGCCTGCGCGTGATCATTCAGTTCGGTTGCGAACAGGTTAGGGCAATATTTGCACGTGCCGTTTAAACACCTCAGCAGGTTTCCTCGTTCACGTTAACATTCGTGAGCAGGGCTCAATTAAGGCCGGGCTACGAGTCAAGCTTTTCTATTACTCTTGGCTCAGCTGCAGTTTAGTCTGGTTTCCTTTGGTTGTTTTGATTTGATTCATCTCATGAGCTGCAGAGGTCATTAAGTAGAACAGACGCAAAGTGGTGTGTTCAAAGACATGGGTACAAGTGTTTTTTTTTTTTTTTTTTGGATTGACAGCGGTTTGTTGAGGTCCTGTGCTAAATTATCAGTTTTGCACATTATTACCTCCATTTTCTATGTTCTTTGCAGTGTTCCCAATTGCATTTATCGTATTACAATCCCTCTAGCCATTCAGTCGACTGGAAAAGGGTATCTGTGTGCATACGTATACAGAATGATCAAAGTGTATGATTTATAAGTGTGTATTCGTGAAAGGATAAGTGCACTTGATGAATACGCTGGTTTTTAAGACCACACCAAGAGCTGTGCAGCTTGTAAGCTACACCAGAACATGGATTCCATGCTGTGGCTTTAGGATTCGCTCGTATATGTGTGTGTGTGCATCATAATGTGTGTGTGGTTCACGTTTTTTTCCCCCGCAGCTATTTGGAAGTCTTGTCTGTAGGTTCTTGTGGCCTATAAGATGTGTGACCTCACCAACTTGGTTATGGCCCTCCTCCAGAGAAAATCTTTCCATTCATGTCGAGCCTCTAGATTATTCTGGTTTGCCACTTTTTGGAGTCTTTAAACCCCCCAAGCCCCCCCTCATATCTCACTATTTGTATTTCTTTCCTCCTGACCCCCAAACTATGGTTCCTTCTCTGTTTCTCCCTGCTCCCTGCCTCTGTGTTGTAATTGAAAGCAGCTGTGAGGAGGTAACTATAGTTCATGGAGAGCAGTCTTTGGAGGAGGGCCCAGCATTCATTTAGAGCTCCAGTTACCCAAAATGCAGGCAAGCGACTGTCTGCTGGTCCCTTCAATTAGAGGAATGACTTGGAAAAGGTTGCACATTATGGAGGCACAGCGATACCTGCACAGTCTTCATTCTGTGTAGCTGTACAGAGACAGAAAGTGTAATGTGACAGTGGGGCACTTAGAGGGAAAGAAGCACTGTTAATTGGCTGTATTTCCAAGATGGTACTGTGCAGTTCCTGTCCGACCAGTTGGGCATCATGCCTACACGGCAGTCGTGTTGATGCATCCCATGCAGGGTTTGACATGTTATCCACAGAGGCCCTTCCCCTCAACCCATAAGACCCAACTAACAACATTCTGTTGCCAGACAGCACAGGACACCCTCAGAAGGCCCATGTCCATTTTCTGATGAGTCACAACTGTTTTGGAGGCACAAGGGAGACCTACACAATATTAGGAAGGTGATGTCGTAATGTTATGCCTGCGCATCATTGACATTGGAATAGGTTATGTGTAATACCCAGATTATGAACAGTATGTACATTGTTGATTGCAGAGAGCAGTGTATACGTTTTATAAATGGTGGCTGAGTAAATTAGTGGTGGGATGTAGAGTTCATTAAGGTCACTGCATCAGGGAAGGGGCAACAAAAGAGATGACTCCACAAGATGACTGCAGACAGAAACAAAGTCTACCTCTCTAAGTCCTCCAAGCTACTCAGAAAATGTCTTTCTCTGAGGCAGCTTGACTTTGCTATGCATGGGCATTTTCTCTCTAATGCACCAATGATGTGAGCCAATTCTAGAGAGTGAATCAGCTCCTCTACAATATACCCAGCACTGAACTCCTTCAAATTATTTCTACTCAACGTCCTTTTACATTTGACACTGTTGATACGGCGTAGATACTGTAGGACAAAGCACCATTTACCTCCACTACTGTCACGTCTGTATATACCTGCGCTTTCTGTAAACAATACCTCCTTTGACGTCTGGTTATATCCATTGACTCAATACCTGTAAACTGCACAATGACAGTAAAGTCAAATCTAATCTCAACTTGTAATAACCTGTCAAACACCGCATGGGATGCACCAATACACGATTTTCAAGTTGGCACGGCACCCAACTGGTCGAACGGGAACTGCACAGTGCCGTCTTGGTGAATTCAGCTTGCGAACAGTCCTCGATTTCCTCCTTTCTCTCCTCTTGCTCCACTGTCACGCCAATTTTCTGTCTCTCTGCAGCTACACAGAATGAAGACTGTGCAGGTGTTGTTGTGTCTCCACAAAGTGCAAACCTTTCCAAGTCATTCCTCTAACTGAAGGGACCAGTAGACGGTTGCTTCCCTGCCTTTTGGGTAACTGGGGCTCTAAAGGACTGACAGAAAGTTTACAATGAAAGATTTCTGCATGTTTGACTGAGACACACTCGGAATTGTTGTATATACTTCTTGCCATCCTTGGTACATCCTTCTTTAGTAGCCATCATGACTTGGCGCATATACATGTAAGATATCTTACTTGGCAAAAGACCAATTGCTGTCTAGTACCGCAGCGTCATTTAGACTAATAACGGTCTGTTTTGGAAATTGTGATCTCTTACACTGCTCATTACTTTGGAACGTAATAATACTGTATTATATCGCATAATGTGTTACAGAGCAATGTAGCATTGATCCCTAGACATTCTCTGATTAACAGCTCGCTAAAGTAGAGAACCATAATATTGGTGTAGTATGGTTGGATGTCCTCGATAACATAACACCAGCAACCTGCACGAAGGCATTGGTAATGTGCCAAATGACCCCCCAGTAAAATCTCAGGACTCAGCGTGACTTCAGCCATTGACCCTCCGACAGATGCCACCAGCATTTGTGTAGGTGTTGATAAGCGGCCTGAGCCCAGACTCCGTTTCCCAGCCTTCTCCCTTTAAGTGAATCTAATCTGTCTGACCTCTTCAAGTCCAGCCATTAGCTTACTATTAATAGGCTCGCGCGTAGCAGGGCTGTATGGCTAGTCTGTGCGAGACACCATGAGCCCAGCTAGCTGTAGCTTGTGACACACCTGTGTAACGCAAGCTTTTTACAGTTCATCGCTCTTTAAAAGAACATGACATATAGGGTTTCATGCAGATACAGTTGTGAATGGAAACATGTTTTTGCTTTAGCACACCCGCCGGTCCTTGGCTACACACTATAGAGATCCACCCTCTCCCTAAGCATTCCCACGGACGCCCAAGATGGTTTCTAAGCTCGGAAACCAGTCTTTCAGGAGTATTGTCATTTGTTGGGGCAGGTATTTTTACAGTGACTGCACAGCGTGTTGAACTTCTTATCTGATGTATGTCAGTGCTAATCTCTGTTGTCTTTTCTCACCCACAGAGCGGAGAAAACAGAAGTCCTCAGCGATGACCTCCTGCAGGTAAATCATTGATCAGACCGTGAGCGGCTCTCAACATGGCTGCATCTGTCAGGCAGTAGTCTCGCGTTGGGAGGCCTAACTCCACAGTGCTGTGTCAGCACTGGATAATGGTCTGGTTGCACTCATCATTGAGGGATGGTGTGGGTGGGAGGAGGGGGGGAGCTCTGGCCTGGTGGAACATTTGCACATGGATAGAAAACACCACAAACACAGTAAAAGAGGTAGTGCATGGGAACTGTGTTATTCAACTTTTACAGTTTAAGACAGACATGATTTGATAATCAGTGCCCTAGATTTCAGTCCTGTGTATGCTTTAGCTAAACCTCAGATTATTGGCTGGCAGTATGTTGTGCTTGCAGAAATGTATTGATCCAGTATCACAGAAGCGCGTGCGAAGTGGAATAGATCGATATTGGTCAATGTCTGTAATGACACCTCTCCTGAGTGAAATCATTTTATATTTCGTTGTAAGTACAAATACAGGGCTGCAGTGATGCAGTAATGTAAGTGAATCTTAACTTTTGTGATGCATCATTAGGTAAAACTAATGCACTGGTTGTGCATAACATTATTCCTAATATTGTACAGGTCTCCCTTGTGCCTCCAAACCAGTTGGAACATGGTTCCGTGGTGTCTGGCAACACAATGTTATTAGTGGGGGCCTTTGGGTCCTATGGGTTGAGGGGAGGGGCCTCTGTGAATCATCCCACAGATACTTGATCAGTTTGAGATCTAGTGAATTTGGAGGCCAGGTCAGCACCTTCAGTTCAGAACTTTGAATTGTCACAAGATGATTGATCAGTGTTATTTACTTCTCCTGTCAGTGGTTTTAATGTTGTGGCTGATCAGTGTATACATGCATTCAAGTTCCAAAATGACAGCAAAATCAGGTGTTTCACTTCATAGTCAGCCCTTTCACTTGTAGTAATCGCGCTTTCATTCTGCAGCCTCTGCACATTATTGTCCTTATTAAATGACTCCTCTCTTACTTGTTTTTGCAGTAACTATTCCACCTACACGCATGAAAGCCTTTTACTTAGTTTACTGCTGCTCTGTGAAGAAACTCATCGGCTGCTCCTCTCCATTGATTTGTCTGAGTGCTACAGTGAGACAGGCCAGCGCTGGATGCAGAACAAACCGAAGCAGTGCCGACTTATAAACAGCAGCTACTGTGGAGAGATAGAGCCAGAAAGAGTGTGTGTTTGTGTGTGTGTGTTTTCATGCCAATTAAGCAAGCTCACTTATTGGATCCTCCTCTCTGACGGAAGATTGTTAATCTGTGCGTTCAGTCGGAATAGTCCTCGATTGAGATGACTGCTAGCTCATGGTGCAGTTGCTGACAAACAGTTCCGAAGCTATTCTGTAGCTGTGCAGAGATCAGCATAGGCGTGGATGCATCTCCTCTAAATAACTCCGTCTTTATATGTGAAAGCTGCTCATGTCGGGATTTCCCTGGTGAAAATTATCTCCAATCCTCCTTCTGATTCAGATAGCAGGTGGGATTGGGGCAAAATTCTGGCTGCTCAACAAAGACATTCCAGCAATAAAGATAGTCTATCTGTATGAAAGGGAGGCGTCATAAATGTTCAGACGAACTCGGTTGCCGCCGCGTTGCTCCTTCAGAACAGACACAATGTCAGACGCCCTCTATTCTTATAATTCTGCTCCACGCCCATTTTTGCAGTCAGTTCTTAAATAAACAGATCTGACAGAGCTCCTGGTACATTCCCCTCTGAGATGAAAGGTGTAAAAATGAAAATAAGCCTTTATATGGACATTTGAGTGACGGCTAGAGCATGAGGGTTAGATTCAGAGTCGGCTGTCTTTATCGTAATCCAAGTGGACAGTGGTGACTAAGCGCTCCGGGTGCTTTTCACTGAAGAGAGGATGTCTTATTTTCACTGACAGTTGACTTTGACCGTTCCTCAAAGACACAATTGTTCTGACTCTGTTCAGCCGTTGTTTCCCTCTCATGCTCCGTTTCTCACTCTCTGATGGAGGAAAAGGGAGTGAGTCACAGGGAGCTTGAACTCCCTCGACCTCCCGATTCCCAAGATGGCTGCTTTCCTTCTTCTCCTCCAGTTCTCAGTTTGCCCCTTCATAAGGAGAAACATTTGCGCAGCGATGACGTAAGAGCTATTTTTAAGACTTTCAACTTAATTTGTATTGTACATACTTTGGTTCGGCGTCAGGTTTTATCAGGTTTTATAACTTGTGCTACAACTGTTGCTTTAGTTTTGACGGAGCAGTGCACTTCCATTTCTCATTGATGGACATATTAATAACACTTATGCCTTATTATCCTTCCTGTCAGATAATACAGGTAAGGATTTTACACATTTTTCCATCAAAAATATCAAGTATTAGAATTGGGAAGGGATCTGGAAGCAACTGGATGCAACAAAACATCCTTCAACGATAGTGAATCTCTAGGTTAAAAGTTTTTGAACCCTAAATTTGCTCAAAAGATCATCTGTTTTTCTCACAACCCATTCAAACTAAATCAAATTATACTTCTGCGTTCATTTATTCGAGAAAATTATTTTTTTTTACTTATCTGTGAGTTGCAAAACGATGTGAACCCTTGTTTTCAGTGCTGGGTGTGACCAGCAACTAAACGTCTCCAGTAACTTCGTCTGCAGCGGCTTGGAGGGATTTTAGCCTGTTCTTCAGCACAGAACCGCTTCAGTTGTAAGATGGTGGTGGGTTTCCTCACATGAACTCCAATTCACTCAGCGGTCTGGGACCAAAATGTATCCGAGATATGTTTGTCCAGTGCTAAACCTGGTAGGTCTCCACGGGGACTGGTCAGCTAGTGGTGCCCAGATTTCAAACCAGGCATGGTGATGCATGTCACTCCAGTTGGGAGCTTCAGAATGAGTTTTACAACTCTGTTAGTTATTCTGTAAATTTAGATTTTGATCAAAGTCAACCAGTGGGTCTTTATTGGCATAGACATATATACATAGACGCTTCATTGAGCGCTGGACCATACGTCAACGTCGCCGCCATATTGGAGGAGGCAGCTCTGTCCAGCGAACCAATACGAGGCAATGGAGTGAACTTCATTAACCGTCTTCTACAAAGTACTATAAGTTAATGCCTGTCATTTACACATTCACACACAAATGTATATATTCAGGAAACCGAAAGGAACCAAAAACAATGTCTGTAATATTTACTACTCAGAACATTACAGACGTTGTTTTTGGTTCATATCGGTTTCCTGAATATATACGTTCGTGTGTGAATGTGTAAATGACAGGCATTAACTTATAGTACTTTGTAGAAGAGTTGCCTCCTCCAATATGGCGGCGACGTTGACGTATCGCAACAACGGGCCAACGAGCTCAATGAGGCATCTATGTATATATGTCTATGTTTATTGGTTGTCTTGTCACTATGTCTTTAGTTTACATGCGGCCTGTATTTGGTTTATTCTTAGCCCGTTCATCTGAAGACCTTTTTGTGCATCGTCTTCAAGGGCGGGGACGACCCACCCGGCATTCCTGTGCCAGCTGTCCATTCCTGACTGCTCCTCTGCATACAGTAGCAGCCTGTCTATAAGGGGTACCACAGAAACAGTCAGAAATAACATATTGTCTACTTGCACACTCGCTTATAGTTGAGTGTAATAACTGAAGGCATTTGGCAGCCATGTGTTTGGACACTTCTCCCATATTTTCCTAATTCTGACAAAGAATATCTTGTTTGCCATCCGTGGCTCATTGAATAATTTTACCCTTAATGCGTCACGTTGTGTTATTTTAGTTCTCTCAGGACTAGTCCAGACATGTTAACATCCTCTCTCTTAGGAACCAATAAACAAACACAGCCACCCCCTTGTCTTTTTTTTCACCCCGTCTGTCCTACTTGTTATTGGGATTCCCTGGCCTGACACGTCACGGGATTGACCAAGTATTGACCTCATCACATAGCAGGAGGAAAAACACACCCTGCTGCCTTTCAGTTCTTTTTGATTTGCACGCTCCTCTGCTTATTAGTGTTGTGTGTCAGATCCAACTTTGTGACAATGGAAGGAAGACGAATACTGCCATGTAATCCAAACATTTCCCATGCAGTCTCCGGTCCTTCTCCGAGCACAGGGGGAGGGGTTGGGGGGGGGCGGACGGGAATCCCCTGAATGGTTTTGTGCCAGGTACTCAGTGGGCTGAGTCTAAGCAGCACTCCCAAGCCTAGGGATGTAGTGTGTGTGTATACATGTGCAAAAGTGTGTTCTGGTAACTTTGTATTTAACCCAGCTGTTTTGGGAATGCCGGGGTGCAGCATGGGTCGGGAATGACGTAAGAGCGCGAGAACAGAGTGAGGGAAAGGATAGCGGGGGGCGGCTGCGAGGGGAGGCGGATATCTGCTGTGGAATTCCTGAGTTCCGAGCGACTCCGTTCTGTTTTTGGAACACAATTGCCTGGTATTTGGTTGATCCTCCCTCTGCATTTGTCTCCATGTATTTTTGCTCAAGTTTCCCTCCAGACCTCAGTGTTCCTATTTATAATTGGAACATTGTTTGTCCCAACTCATAAGTACATGTTGATACATCGGAGACCTTGAGAGACTCTAACTTTACTTCGGTTGCATTATTTTTTTTTTTTTAAACAGAAAACTTAATTGTTCTGTTTGGAAATGGTACAAAACATTACAGGCACTCTTGCTTTTCACTTTCCCACAAGCGTTGCCAAGTTTAACCAGTTCGTTGCATCATCATGTCATGCAGGACGAACTTTTGAGAAGGTTTGAACAGTGACTTGCAATCATCAGTTCTATTCACGGGTTAGTGACGGTCGGCTTAATGTTGACACTGACTGTCCCGGGGAGACACCTGGCATGACGAGGCCGGTGAATAGTCGCCCCGCAGAGCTTCAGTTGGCCTCTTGTTTTTAAGCCTGAATAGCTGTGACTTCAGTCAATGACTGTATTATATCTTGTCAGCCTAAAAGCACAGAGTGGATCTGTGCACTCGGGCTCGTAGACAGGAGAAAGCCTGTGTAATCAAAAAGGCCTTTTTTAAAGCCAAAGACACCCTCGCCTTTGGTCACAGCTCAGAGGCCGTTGCTATGAAGACACTTCCGATGAGTCATGTGTTTCAAAGATAACATACCAGCGTTGTTCCGCAGGGACACGTCTTATCAATCATGCTTGAACTTTGACCACAGACTCCCAGAAGGGCGCTACAAATCAAATGTCGGCATGAAAACCGGACCATGTTAGACATCAGCAGTGCAGACACACTGTCGAGTTGGTTTGTTTTTGATGAGAAGCTCATTATATAATTGTGATAACATGTAATGGGGTTTGTTTTCTTGTATCCTCAAGTGAACGTTTTTCATTTATGCTGCATCTCTACAACCAAATTCAAGACTTTTAACAGAATGAACATATTCTTAACACTTGCTAAAAATCTTTTCTTGATGTCTTGTCTGGCACACAGATTGAGCGGCGCATGGAGTTGGTGCGTGTCGTGTCCCACAACACACACAAAAGGATGGTGTCCTGTCTACAGGGGCACATCGGCGCAGACGCGGAGAAGAGACATGTGAGGCATCAAGTTTGCTACAAGAATTTATCTTTAAAACAAATGATGTGTAATAACTTCATCTTTGGAATCATCCCCCAAAGAGTTCTCAGTATGTACGGCTGAAAAATATCCACGGTAGAAAGTACACTCCATGATTTCTCTTTTGTTTGTTTTTTTTTCTACCCCACACCACCCACAAAATTGCACCACAGTCCGTACCACGACTCTATACAGGAAATGGTCAGGTAAAAACCCTTATTCCGCCTCTCTGGTCCTCAGCACCACTTGCTCCATTTCCCATTCCATCATCTGTCATCTTTATTCACTATGCATGACACTTGCGCCTTTGGGAGTCTCGGGGTGAAAACAGGATGTTCAGCGCACATCAGTGTTTTTGTAAATGTAAACCATGTAGCTGTAAAAATAACTTCCAGCATTGTCAGTTGATAGATGTCTCACTTCCCTTGTTCGCATCTTAAGTCCCATTTAACATCTGTATTTTCCTCCTTTGCTGCGAAGGCTCTCTTCCTCTTTAGACTGTTCAATGGAAAGTCCTTGATGAATTTTCCATTGGCTTGAAGTTTCTGTATCAATATGAGTACTTGTTGTTCTCCTGCTTTGATCAAAGTATTTTAAGTCTAATCACTGTCTGCATCTGTTCCCCCGCCACATTCGCACCACAGAAAAAGCTTCCGCTCACAGCACTGTCCCAGGCGATGGTGGAAGGCGGAAACCAGTTGGGAGAGGACTCCTTGATTGGGTGAGTTTGTGATTGATTGACACACCAGACGTCCAATGGCTCGTCCTTGACAACTGTTGCTATCTGGAGCAGATGCACCCCAGAGAGTGTGAAATATGAGGCCATGCATTTAGGGCAAGCAGTCTGCGCGGTATTTTTTTTTTTTCTGTGTGTCAGGGAGCAATTCCCTTTCATGAGCATCACATCATCCATTCTGACCGAGAGAAACACACAAAACAGGACTTGTCGGTTTTCAGTTGAGGATCTAGAAAGTGAATGTCTCCAGAATGACACTGCAGCCACGTGTCTGTCTGGAAATTATAAGGAAGGGAAAGTACGGCAGTTGGCCAGCTTGCATTCACGTAAACATGTTGTGTTTGTGTTTCAAAGCATAGTGGTTTTATTCCTGGAAACACCGGGCCAGTGTTTGGCCCTAGATATGGGCAGCTAGAGAAGATGACATTACATTGACCCTGTCATACATTCAGCTATTTATCGGGGACAGATACAGAGCTGGTAGCACAGATTGACGTCCTTCTGTGTTGTTATGTAAATGATATTTTGCCAAGAATAGGTGTGATTACACTGGTTCCAGAAGACTTCACATCCTCATATAGTTGTGCCGACGCGTTAATGAGGCTTACGCCTGACTGTGTTTTGATTTTAACACCGTGCTCTCTCTCTCTTTGTGCTGATGTGTGTGTCAACAGGAAGATGATGGAAGTGTGCGGGGAGGCAGAGAACCGCCTGGCATCAGAACTGATGCAGCATGAGTTGCAGATAGAGAAGGAGGTCCTGGATCCTCTCAGCCAGTTAGCAGAGGTCAGCAACCTCACACCCTCTGTCCAGGGCCTAGCAGCTGAACAACAGCTATATATACTGTATATATATATACAGCTGTTTGCATGTTTAAAATATCAGTCATACTCATCTGTATTTGCTGGTGATAACTTCAGATGTAGTTGAATACAACAAATCACTGAATTCTGGGCATTTCTATCGTTCCGTGAGCAGCTGTGATCAGATTTTATTCTGCCAGCCTGTCGCCTGCACCTCTTCATGTAATAGCCCACCGTGGCTGCTCCTTAACCCTAACCCTTACCATTGTCTTGTTTTGCAGACTCATTTTGATGAATGGGCTAAGCTCACTGACAAAACACATTGCATTTTCTGAGGCTACCTCATAATAAATGCCAGTTTGTCTCCTCTCCTCTGGTGACGGTCTAGCGTTCTGCATCCAGATATACGTTTATAGAGATTACATTAGCAGTAACTTAATTATGTCACCACAGACAATGAGTTCATAATAATGAAAATACATGAATGTTACGGTATTTTTCATCAGCGCTCGGGCTCGGTCATCATGGTTACCTCATTTGGCGATAGACAACTAATTTAACAGATTAGAAATGAGATTCGAGATCTGGGTTTATGTCGCCCAGTTGCAGATGAACCTGAGGGAGTTTTCATAACATCGCTAAGCATGATGGACTTTTATATATTCATTATATTACAGTCACTACGTTCAGGCACAATGATCCTTTTATTTCATTTATAAATCCTGCATGTTGAGTTGCTTCCTGTCAATTAGCATGGTTTAGAAGAGACCTCAATCTCTATTTACATTTTGTGCTGTTAAATTACTCCAGTATGAGTTTATTTAACATGTGGGAATAAAAGACTAATCAATGGAAAGAGCCTTTGATAGTCATTCAGGGAGGCAGTAGTAATTCCTGTCTGGTCTGTTGCATTGATATTACCCTCATAGGTCTGCTCACCTTTTTTTTGATCATGCTTGTAGGTGGACATCCCCAACATCCTGAAGCAGAGGAAACAGCTGGCCAAACTGGTGCTGGACTATGATTCTGCCAGAGCAAGGTTTGTCCGCAGCTCGGTTGAATTTGTCCTGCTCGGACCCCGAAACCACCGGATGCAGTAGTAATTCTCTTTGGGCGACTCGCTCCTGATTTTCCAAAGTGTGTTTTTGTGACATTTTGTGCCATTTCTCGTGTTTTCCCTGAATTCAGATGGTTGCAGGCAACCAAGTCAATAATCTCAGGAACAAATACCCAAGCACTGACGGCCAAGGCTGACCTACTCAAGGAGGAGATGGATGAGGCTATGAACAAAGTGGAGCTCTGCAAGGTAACTAGCATCACTACAACTAATACACACTTTACATGGAAACACACGCCAGGATTATATTACAGCAGTTTCATAGAAGAACCTTTCTGAGGCCAGGGCTAATAAAAGCCGCCGTTACATGCAGATGACCAGTTCTGAATAAGTGAAGACATCGTTTAATCCATTTTATGCTCAGATCTGGGCTCATGGCCTGTCAGCGGATGGGCAGGCTAAAGATAATTTATGACCTCTGTGATCTTGGCAAAACAACCTGGAAATAGACCAGACCAGTAAACTGGGAACGCAGCAGTGACTGGACATTCCAAGACCCCTGGGTCGTCTGAGCCAAGTTTGCTGACGCACACAAGTGGCTGAATCTGCCCTGTCAGCCCTGCGCGTCTGATTGCATCTCCCCGAACTGAGTCACTGCTGCTTTAGTTTGATAGATTCTTCCTTGCAGGAAGCGCACAGCCAGCCTCATGCTTCCTTTTCACAAGTTCTCCTTCAGTCCCGCCAACAGCAGGAGGATTTGTGACTCACCTAAACCTAAGCTGACCATTAACTACCTTTCCTCATGCCACCTGAAATATCCTTTGATTTGTTCAGAGACACTGTGGTAAAGATGGAGACTTTTAATGAGGATGTTATACCAGTAAATCTACCATTCCTCTTGTTTTTTATGGACTGCTCTGTAAGGTACATTATGACTACGGCTAAGTTACGGGAAAGATTACCTTTCAGTTAATTTCCTGTCTTTCTCTACCAGGATCAACTCGCCGCAGACATGTACAGTTTTTTCTCTAAAGAAGGCGACTATGCCCACTACTTCATAATGGTGAGTGCTGCGTGTCCGCAGGTTGGGGGGAAAAAAATAAATAAATAATGTTTTTGCACGAGTTTCTGTGGGAATGATCACAGCTGCAGCAGTAACTGGGGAACAGAGACTTGGCCGTCCGTTCTATTTACTTTGCTCTCGTGTTCTTTACGGCTCGTCTCGTTTCTTTATTTTCATCTCTTGTCTCTCCGTCTCTGTAGCTCTTAGAAGCTCAGGCTGATTACCACAGGAAGTCTCTCACTGTCCTGGAGAGTGTCCTGCCGACCATCCAGTCTCAGCAAGGTACAATGCATGCAAACATGCCACACACCGGTTGAACATCTCGTCGTGTTTTTCCTGGAGAACACGTGACAGCCTCTGTTTTGCTCTGGTGTCTGTGTTTTTTGAGCGTCCCTTTAAAAGAAGCATTTTACACCCCGGAGAAGTTTTCTCAAGGTGTCCTGACACGTAGTTGCTAAGAGGGGAAGCAGTTTTATATACACTTCACCATCTGGCTTAAGAAACCAACTGCTGTGCTTTCCTCTGGTTTATTTTTCTTATTTTTGGACTACACTTACCACAGTTAAAAGCCAAAATTGGGGCCCAGATATTAAAAAAAAAAAAAAAAAGTCTTTTGTTTTCACCGCTTTGCTCTCTAAAAATAATCGATCTTTCTAGTTTCACAAACACACCAGCTCCTCGAGGTCTTTGTCTGGCTTCGCACTCTTTTGCAGCCTTCTCGAAGGAGCTTGTTTTTTTCTGCGCTAAACACATGTGGTCTAAACCAGACCGAGCCTGGTCTCCCAGCATGTGGCGATGACTCACCAGCTCCACACGCTCCCCTACCCTCTCTCACATCACACCCACCTGGGTTTTGCAGCCCCCCCCTCTGCCTTTTCCCCACACTTCTCTGGCTCCCTCTTCCCTACGCACACGCACACACACACGTACTCGTAAACTCAGAGAGATGGCCAAAACAGTCTCTTCTTCTGGCTTGCGAGCATGTGGTTATTATTTGGCAGCACCCTACAGGGGGGAAAGAAAAAAAACTCCCCCGAGGGAGAGTTGTTGACCCAGAAATCTGCCATCCAAACGAGCAACAGGCCTCGATCGCACTGAGTCCTTTTTTATTGCATACCACTGTGACAGACAGGTCTTAGAAAATGATCTTCAACAGCTCCGCTACATGGCTTGTTTTACGTCTCTTCAGGTTTGACACAGTGCGAATGAAACTGCGCTCCTGGTTTACACTTTCTCCTCCGTTCTGTTCTCAATGAATTTCCCCTTTGCATTTAGATTCATGGATGGAAAAGCCTGCGTTTGGCACCGGTCTGGATGAACACCTGAAAAGGAGTGGAAGGGAGATCGCCCTGCCGATAGAGGCCTGTGTCATGATGCTCCTAGAGACTGGCATGAAGGAAGAGGTGAGCAAGTTAAGACGGGAGAGATAAAGAAACCAGACACATCGGGATACGCGCCCCGATGGCAGCATCCCACGTAATATTCTGAAGCACTGATAGAAGAGTGGGAGCGCTGAATTACTTCAGGGAAACTGAATTGGCATGGATCACAGATAAGATGTGTGCTGCAAGGCTCTGCATAGCTGTGATGCAGAAGCGCAAACCAAATGAAAGAAAACAATGGAATCTAAAAGGGCTTGGGTTGCTTCACGTTGCTGTCACATGGCTGCTGAGAGCAGCATGACTTCTAAGGGCTGCCTTTGATTCTTTCGCACAAATAGATCTTTTAAGAGTAACTCTGTTGACTTAATATAAATTATTCTGGGGGGGGGGGGGGTATTTCGACTGATTTCTTGAATGGTCCCAGTTCAGTTCGATTCAATTCATTTTGAGATGTTTCAGTTTTGAAACAATGCTACTTAGTTACGAAAGAGATTTTCACAAATCTAGTGTTGTCACTGGGTCAAGAGATCTGTGGTGTTTCCACGGTGTTTTGGATCTCAGTCACACGTGGACTAATCTTGTTCTCACAAGATTGCAGCGAGATTTCTGACGAGAAGATGCGGGAAGCGCCGCGTATTTAAAGAAACGCACTGAGGATTTTATGAATTGATAGCGGATCTTTCGAGATAAGGTTGTATTTATATCCAGTCTTTTTATGCTTACAGATCAGTTATTCTATTTATTCTGTCATTCTATTTTTTTTTACCACAGATATCTACAGTTTCCATTGTACTTATTATTTTTTTTTCTCATAAAAAACATTCAACTTTCAGAAGTTATCAGACAAAAGTGGAACAATGTGACTAGCATTATCAGTTTTATGACATTTTGATACACCCAAGTATTTTAAACCCACTGTACATTTTGTGGCCACTACCAAAATTTAAGATGAGAGGAAACTGAAGGAATAGGAACTCTAGTGGGTAGTGGAGACCAAACCAAGCTCACATCAAAGTGAGTTTTGGATTCAGCACTACAGCGACGGCACTAAAAGGATGCGCCCGCCCTACGCACTCACACTCCTGACGCAGGACTGAATGGGTTTTAAAAGGAACATGGTGGGGAGTGCCACGCACTGAAGTGCACAGACCATTGGTAGCACGGCCGGCCCTCCTGGCGTCGGGTTTACAGTCCGCCATAGTCGTGAGCGGTACAGATTCTGCGTTACTTTATTCCACCCACTCACCACCGGAGCTGATGGTGTTTGATCTGTAGAGGGAGGTAACGCTGGCAGTCCCACTAACACACATCAACCTGTTAACAGGAAGAGGTGTTACTCCTGTGAATTCCGACAACACCTGAATTCACAGGAGTATTTTTACACTTTAATCCTGAAAATTGCCTGGCCGGGCCAAAAGACTGTTGAGACTGTTACAAAGCAAACTGTACAAACTGAGAAACAGACAATCCAGCACTAGACCAGTGACTGCTATAACACAGCATATTTTAAGTCAGTGCTTTGTGTCTTTTATTATTTATTTATTTTTTTTTTGGCCCCTAGTAGCCAAAACCTGACAAATGTAGCTTTACATATGAATATTTACTGTAAGCTTGAGGATCTAAAAGCTGACATCCAGCTTCAAATCCTTATCAGGATGTGCTTTGGAGATCTCTTCTCATCTCGTTTCCTCTGTTGTTTGATCTCACTGCACTTTCGTTTTCCTTATCTTAACCATTTCAGTAGAAGCAGCACTGACGTGTCTTACTAGAAGTCGCATGGAGCTGGAGCCGCAATTAGCAGCTCGTCTCACCATTGACATAATTGAAACCAAGCTGTAAACATCTTGAGATTCACCGAGATGGGCAGATAGACGAAGAGTAAACAGGAAAACTTCCAATCTTACGTAATGCTGTTGCAGGGAAATCTTCAGCCATTACAGCACAGCGATGATTTATGAAACGTTTGCGATGTCTCCTCCCTGAAACAAATTTAGAATACAATAGAAAGCGTCTCCTGTTCATAAATCAGATCTCTTTGTGCGCCTCCATGTTTGTGTGAGAAAAAGAGGAAGAGGGAGTGTTGACAGCAAATCACATTATTTGTCGCCCCCATTCATCCCCTGGTGCGTCCATTCCGTGTCATTGCGGCGTGAAGACGGCCTTTGTTTACGTGTCAGAGTAAATAGCTCTTCGTGCTGTGACTGGTGGTTTGTGTGCCTGCTTTAAGGTTTCATTATGTGCAGCTGGCAGAGAGAGTTTACGCAGTAGAGAGTCTTCGTTAACGTGGTTTATTTGTCTTTGTGCTCGTCAGGGTCTGTTCAGGATCGCAGCGGGGGCGTCGAAGCTAAAGAAGCTGAAGGCAGCGCTGGACTGTTCCACCTCACAACTGGAGGAGTTCTACTCTGACCCCCATGCCGTCGCTGGTATGTCCCAAACGAGAATAATGTGTTTTTTGGTGTAAAACTTAGATTGTAGCTGTCCTTCTTAACGTGAGTTAGTTGTCAGTTTGAAATCTACTTTAAAACTACTGCTTCATTTTTGCCTATAAAGTGTCTTGAATAACAGATATCTGTGTGATTTCAGGGGCACTGAAGTCCTACCTGAGGGAGCTACCTGAACCTCTAATGAGCTACCAGCTTTATGATGAATGGATCCAGGCCTCCAGGCAAGACTCATAATATTATCGCTGGAAATTAAACACTAAATGAATCTATCACTGTACGGCGCTGAAAAATGACCGGATAACACATTTAGGCAGTTTCACCATCTGGAAGCTAACAATCTGCTCTGCTTTCAATTATCTATTGTTTTTTTTTATCATTCTAGTGTGTCGGACCCAGACAAAAGGCTGCAGGCACTCTGGGTCGTATGCGATCAACTACCAAAGAACAACAAAACCAACCTGAGGTTAGACGCTCAGACGTAAAAGAGAAAGTTCTTGTTGTAGTTTCCATCAGATGAGAGTGTTCCTACAGCTCTTCTTGTTTCCGTGCAGGTATCTGGTGAAGTTTTTAGCCAAACTGGCTCAAGACAGCGAAGTGAACAAAATGACTCCGAGCAACATCGCCATCGTCCTGGGACCCAATCTGCTCTGGGCCAAGACTGAAGGGTATGAAGAATGTATCGACGGCTTACATGTCATGTTTAAAACAAGGGAGAATCTCACATCCTTGTGACGTGAATGTCCACAGATGCTTATTTCAGTCCGTCCCTCATTGGGACGGTAAGCACCTAATCTTTGCTCTGATACATTTGCCCCCTCAGGAGTCTGGCTGAGATGGCTGCAGCTACCTCTGTGCACGTGGTGGCCATCGTGGAGCCCATCATCCAGCATGCTGACTGGTTCTTTCCTGAGGGTAGGTCCTGGGCTTCCTCCACAGCTGCTGTTTTCAGTTTGACCTTCTCTCCCCTCTTTGTTGCCAACGGCCCTATCGTACACGAGGGACGCGCGGTGGAGGCAACTGATAATAGCCGCCTAAAAAGACAGAAAATCAACAGTAATAAAGCTTCCTCTGGTCAAGATAAATATCACCGCGGCTTTCCAGGGTCAAACTGTGCTTTTAAGGTCGGCTTGAAGGCTAGGACAGAAAAACACGGTACTTAGCTGTTTCCCACGACAGATATCTCCCACAAATTAAATTTGTTTGTAACCGGTGTTAGAGGAAACAGGTTGTTATAATGCTTAAACCAAAGTCTTTGTACTTTACTGTGTTCATAACTTCTCGTACTTGTATCTTGGGCTTCAAAATGCAAAAACGCATTTGTCAGTCGGGTTAGTCAGAGCAGCTCTCCTTTTGTCTCCCTAAAATCCCAGTAGCTTAGGCAAAGATGATGACAGACTCACTAGATTGTTGCTGTAGAGATGATGGGACAATGAGAACTGCCTCACAGTAATTAGGACCTTGGTTAATTGCTGACTGTTTCTGAGGGAAACTCCTCTCATGGTCTCTAGACACACATTTTCAGGCATATTTGCGACTCTAAATTGCCCACTGGGGTGAATCTAAGCATCTGTTCTGCGATGGGTTGCAGAGTTTGAGGTCTGCTGCCTTTGACCTATAAAACCTCGTGTTTCAACATTGTTTCCTGTATTTGGTTTGAATTATAAATAGCCTAACAAGAAGCACCATGGCTCACTTGGATGGAGACCAGGGCCCATGTGGTCATGGCCAGTCAGGTGTCTCCACTGTCCAAGCTTGTCTCCAAGCTACGTCGCTGGAAGATCTGTGTACAAAAGAACTGCTTTTCAAGTGGTAACATCAGCTGTAACTTGTGAGAACACTGCTGCGAGGCATTTGTTGGCATCTACAGTTAAGGCCAGGCAACTTAGGAAATGTGAAGGGAAAACAAATAGATGAGCAGTTGTGACTCATCAGAGAATGGACATGGGCCTTCTGAGGGTGTCCTGTGGTGTCTGGTAACATAATGTTGTTACTGGGGGCCTTTGGGTCCTGTGGGTTGAGGGGAGGGGCCTCTGTGGATCATCCCACAGATACTTGATCAGTTTGGGATCTAGTGGATTTGGAGGCCAGGTCAACACCTTGTGCTGTTCTTCATGTTTTTTTTAGTTGTTCCTAAGCCACCCATTCCCGGCAGGCTGCATCCTGCTGGGGATGGCTGCTGCCGTCAAGGATTATTGATATGCTGTTTCATTTAAAAAAGCAATATAACCACCATATAACCACCCCCTTCCCCAGTTTCTGTGAGAGATACCCATTGCAGGAACAGAGGTGTGCTCTAATGCTCTACTCTTTCCTCCTACAGATGTGGAGTTCAATGTGTCCGGCATGTTTGTGATGCCCACGCCTGCATCCAACCACAACAATCACCTAGACTATGACTGCAGCACCATTGAGAGGAAGAGGCCTGGCAGCATGGTGGGACCAGAGAACGACACAACGCGCAAAGACAAGTAATCAACCAGAGATTGCTTAGTACCTTCTTGGAAAGTTCTTACTTTCTGAAGTTCCCAGGACCACAACGTTCACAGCCTAATTTAGCCTTTAATCCAGTTGCTTTTTCTGATCCCTATCTTTTGCTTCTAGTAAATGTTGGCCTTAATCATCATTATGATGTGATTCACTGTCTGCTTACTTCTCTCCTGTGTCTCTGGGGTTTGGTGATTCGGGTCTAATCATTGACTTTTTGATCAAAGCTTTGTTGTTCTCTGTTTTTTTTGTTTTTTTTCTCCTTCACCGTCTCCCTGCTTTCCCTGTGTAGCACCCCTAACAAGCACTCGGACCACACCCTTCGTAGAGGCAGTAACACCTTAGGTAGAAAGCAGCACACTTCACCTGCCTTCCAGCCTCCTTTACCCCCTGTGGAAGCTCAGGGGCAGGGACATGGGGCCGGGCAGGTCCCCCAGCCCTCGGCTGAGCCCCAGCCCCAGCCACAAGCTCAGTCAGGGGGTTCAGGGTCTGACTCCTCCCAGCATAGCTTGGCACAGGGTCTGGCTGCTCTCGCTGCAGCTCAGCAGCTTCTAGCCCAGCACACAGAGGAGCTCAGGTAAGAGCTGCTTCCCAGCATCCCTGCTGCTGGTGGGGATGACACAGCATGTCCAACAGACAGACAGACAGACAGACAGACAGACCTGCATGCTTTTATGTTTTCAGTCTTGGTATTGTGGGAAGACATTAGTGCCTTCTCTGTAAACACATGACGTCAGTCTGATTAGTTTCAGGTTCAGTGGATTATTAATGCATGACTCACTGCCAACTCTCAGACAGTTTTTCCTCTTGGTCACTTTGGTTCGGCTTGTTGTTTCTCCAGCTAAACCGCAAGTTTGCTTTACGCCACCACCAGTTGCAGCTATGCAGACTTGTCTGAACTAAGCCTACAGAAACAGCACAACAATGGCCCCTGTCATTCTGCTAACAGTCGTTCTCAGGGCCTCTCGACTTCCCATCCCTCTGCCTTCCTCCCCAAATCACTGGAATCAGCAGGAACTTCACACTAACTGGCTCAAACTGCTCTGAAAAGCCTGAACATTGGTGCCTGTTATGCAGAGACTGAAGGGTGTCTTTGATTAAGTTGCTGAAAGGACAACATTCATTTTCAGACAGATAACACTATTCAGCTCAGCATTCTTTCGGTCCTACAGACTCCGCTTGGAAGGTAAATTTAGACGAGGGACGCGGATCTGTGACGTCTGTTTTTGCAGCGCATGATGTTGCCGAGGAGTTTGTTGTTGAAAATAATTCGGTATCTACTTTAATAGCTTTAACCCTCTTTAAAAACACTCAGTGCTGGATGCTGCAGCCTGAACATGACCCAGGATATCAGTTTGTTTTCTTTATCTTCTTTAAAGCAACCCGAAGCTGCGGGATTCTACACCCGCCCCTACCCCTGTGCTCCAGAGGAATGGTTCTGGAGGAGGCGGCCAGGCTGCAGGGCAGCTGGCTACTGGATCCTCCGGTGCTGGATCCATGGGGCCGAGTCCACATATGATGCGAAGAGGTAAGACTCTGTTCTAATGGGGTCCAAACAGCTTCATAAAGGTTTCAAGCCGCCTTAGGTTATAATATCTCAAAAACAAAATATTTCAAATGTATTATAGACACACTTGTAGCTTTTGATAGTTGACAAAGCTGCAAAACTAGGGATTACTTGTCTTTGTAATATTTCTTTCCCCACCAATAATCATAAGATTTACCTTTTCTCATCCAGGTACCAAAAAGCAGGCTCCTGCTCCTCCCAAACCAACGAACCCTCCCCCCAGCCAGCCCTGTAACTCAGTGAACCACGCCTCCTCCTCCGGCTCCTCCCAGTCCCTCAGCCCCACGCCCAGACCCCTGTCCAGCCACTCCCCCACCTCGCCCACCTCTCCCTCCCCGCAGCCGTGCGCCACGCCCAGACGCCACTCCAGCAACCAGACCCCAATCCAGGCGCCCAGCCATCCACCTCCAGAGCCTCCGACGCAGGCAAGCCCCCCGCCGCCGCAGTCCGCCCATCCCGGCGGGGAGCAGCAGCAGCAGAGCGCGGACAACTCGCCTCCGAGCACACCGACCCCTCCGGACACGCCTCCTCCCTCCACCTCCGGCCAGGACGTGGCCGCTCCTCAGTCCCCGTCCCCCTACCAGACAGGCTCCCTTCCCCGGCCCCGTCCCGTCCCCAAACCCCGGAACAGACCCAACATCCCTCCACCACCGCAACCCACCACGCTGGCCAGTGAGACCAACGGGATCTGCTCCACCACTTATAAGATGATAGGTGAGCTCAATTTCTCCTGAATGCATAACGCTGTACGTCACCATTTATTAACTACAGAACACTAATACCTACTATTTCTAACAGTCCTGCATTGTAATACCTCCACAGGTTAAAGAGGCACTTGTGAGAGGTTTGTTGATAATTGACACCTTTACTAGGAGCACCTGCACTTTTTGTTTGCCTCTGGGAATCTTATTCATCACCACAGTCATTTTGTTTGCCTGCTGCCTTCTTATTTGAGCCCTGATGCTGGACTGTCACGCTGTATGTCTTGGGAGCCATTTCTGATATTTAATACACCCTCTGCACTCGGTCAGGGAGCAAGGAATTTATCATCTCATTAATATCTCAGGCAGGTGACAAAGGAAGAAAAATAACCGAATAAACAAGTGCGCAACCAGTTCAACAGATTCTTCCAGTTTATAAACGGCTGGTGAGGCTAATTTTCCAGTCCCGTGCCCGTAAACCATTAAAATCACTGCGTTTCCTGAAACGCAGAGAGCAGGTTACTCGCTGTAGAGGACATGAGGGAACCGGGGCATCTCCATTAATATCTTGTAGTAATCTGAGGAAGATTATAGTCTTTTAATCAGTCCACACAGATCAGAGCAATTTTTCTAACTCAGCCAAGCACAAAAACAATAAGCACAACTTTTTTTGGGGCTATATTTATAGTCAAACCCCCATTTATACACAGACAGATTGAGTCTAATGAAATTGATTTCTTTATTGTAATTCATATTGTTGCTTTACATACCATTGACATAAATTAGTCTGTATTTCCAACAGTGGCTTCGTTTACACAGACACTAGTATTCCACTAAATAAACGCCTCGTGTGAACGCCTCAATTGGAACCGACTCAAATTCACAGACAATCGAGATGAGAGGTTTGTAAATCCTTGATAATCCGTTCTGTGGGAAATGGTTTACACCTAATACCCGTGTATACGCTTGATCTATTTGTTTCCCTCTGGCTGGAAAGAATCCAGTCTTTCCGTGAACTGTTTGCCCGCGGCGGTGGAAAAACATCAGGTGACGCGTTTCAGGGAGAGACAGGGCCGTGGCGGTGGCAGAAGAACGGGTTTGTTCAAACGAGCGCTCGGACAGAAAAAGAAGAATAAAGAATGAATTCAGTGTTAGATGCGGAACCACTCTGGATATATCTTAATCTGATTGAGGTTTGAGGGCATGCAAAAGCGTATATCTTATCAGATCACTTTATTTAGTGTCCATGGAAACGGTTAAGATGGAATCTGTAATCAAATGGGTTCTAATTGAGTTTAGGAAATTTGGTGCAGTCGTCCAGTGCAGGAGCTGTGGGTGTATTAAACTCCAGAAATGGTTGTTTCAGTCACAAAACGTCACCGCACTGAAGGTGATTATACGGCAGTCTAGCATCACAGCTATCATTTTTCATGAGTCATTCATCTTCACCGGACTGTAATATCATCAGTCGGCAGTGGAAGCGTTTGAAATGCATTGATTTCTTTCTTACCAAGTCAGCAACTGCATTTAAACGTTTTCAAACCCTTCACTGTCTCTTGGACTTTGTTCTGGTTTTCTGAAATGTGAAGTGTATTGTTCCCGACGTATTATTATGGAGTTTCAAAGCCTTCATCAAGCATGACAAGCACATTTGTTATATACATTATAACTTGTATGTTCCCGTCTGGTCGCTGATGGACTTAGTCAGAACGTGCAATCAGCCCGTTGGCACCATCTAATAGTAGTACATGAGGACATGATCAGAGTTTAAACCCTTTTATTTATTTATTTTAAACCACATTCTAGTCTAAACCTGCTTTCTCAATCAAGAACTGATACTTCACCCTAACCCCACTTCACATTTTCCATCTGCTTTCACCGCTCGCTGCTCACGGTCGGTCTCTGACTGAACACCGCCACCTGCTGGTCAGACGCAGCCTTACAACCCCCTCCCTCCCTCACTGCTAAACCTCTGCTGCTGTTTGGAAAATATTACACAGTGTGACTGTGGCTGGTATAACAGCTGGAACTGTGTACATACAGCAGGACAGGATGTAGCTGCACATGTTTCTGATTATGGCCATTGTTCATGTAATGTGGGCATGGGATCTTTTTGGGATGTTTATGTGGTGTTTTCTGTTGAACATTTTTCCAGTTCCCTGCTAACTCAGAAATATTTTTCTTTCATCATATTTGTGTCTTTTTATTCAAAGGTTGTGTTTTGTTGCAGCTTTATTTACAAAGAAAAAAAAAACTCACTGTGACTGGTGTCTCTCTCGCCGTCTAGACCTGCCGATGTCTTTCAAGGGCCTGGGTCGAGCTTTGGTCCCTGAGCTTGCTGTAGACCAGCAGCCTTCCTCTTCCACCTCCACTTCCACCTCCACCTCCACCTCCACCTCCTCCTCCTACCTGCCTCCTCCCAGAGACTGTGACCTGGACACCGAGAGCACCGTCCTATAAGGAGGAGACGGTGACCCGCTCCGGTCCGGACGCACCTCCTCCTCCTCCTCTCATCATACGCGCGCCTCTTTTATCCTCCTCTTGTTTCACCTCAGCCCATGTCTGCAGCCCTCTTCTTCTCCTTGCACGGAGGACAATAATGTGACGCAGTGCGCCCTCTGGCAGCCGTCCTGGAGGTCGATCAAGATATCTGATCGGCTGCAATTTATCTCCTTGCCTCTCTGGCTAAGTTCTGACCCAGTTTGATTTTAGCATCTAAATTAGAAATTCACGGCTTAAGCTGTATAATAAATACGTTTTATACCTTAAAACACATCATATTAGACTTTAAATTCAATTCATTGGTCAGTGAGGAATTAAAGCAACACATTTCTACTTTTCCAGCTTCTCAAATGCAGGTTTTGGATTTTAGCTCATTTCAACCTCAGTATGTGACGGACATTTTTCACTATTTTAGACTCCGGACTATGAAAATATTCATGAGGTTCAGCACCTGATGTCAGTTGACACATAAGTCGTCCCTCTTCAGGTCTCATTTCCACAAACGGCATCCCGACAGAGTCTCCTTGACCTCCACGATGCTGCCAGACGTGCTCTGCGAAGAGACGCAAAGCCTTGACGCTGCAACGCCACACACCCACACACCCACACACCCACACACCCACCGCCACCTCTGTCTTTACACTGCGGCCCCTGCAGAAGAAGCTCCAGACAATCAACAGCAAAGAGCGGGAGAGGAGGGACCGAGGACGGACCGTGTTGTCACGGCAATACGAACAGAACAGAGCGGTCAAAGCGTGAGGGGTTTGCCAAATACACGGACTGGTGAGACTCTTTGAAATTTGGTGTGAGGTGTTTTGTATTATTATTGTGATTTTCTTTCTTTTCTTTTTTTTTTTTTTATTGTTGAAAAATGGCCTTAGAACAAGAAATAAAGCTATTTCTGCAGCACAGGTGGGGAAGGGAAAAAGTCAGCAGGTGAAGTAGAAACCAAAACAGTTGCTCAAAGTGTAGCTGGTGACTGCAGGTTTCCAGTCGTCTCGACACTTGTTTTTTTTTTTTTTGGTATGGTAACCACCCTCCTTTCCCTCGCCCCCTTCCCCCCCACTCTTGTATTTATTTACCAGTTTAATAAAAACACATTCCCTGTGGCTTGACATAATTAATGCAGTCTTTAAATGTAATTCATGCCTTATTTACTGTACGGAGGATATACTCTGCTCCTAGTGTTACGGTGTTTCAGAGACGCTTCAGGGACGTGAGGAAGGCGGTTCGATCCAATAGAAGTCGCGTATGGTTCTGTGTTGTTCCGCTAAAGCTGTGTATTTAAACGTGTTCCGGTTGATGTTTTTGGGTTTTATAAGCGGAAGTAGCAGGGTTAACCACCCCCCTCCCTGCCCTGGCCCTGGCCCCCGTCCCCCACCCCCCACCCCGAGCCCAAACACACAGTCAGTATTTTGTCTTTCTGTTTCTGAACCTGCCTCTGTGTTTCCTGCGCGAGTGAATGTAGTGAAGCCTCGTCATCCCGAACAGAACGGCGCGGAAACGGCTGACGTTGCACTTGAGCGCAGGCCAGGGCTCAGTGAGGGGTGTCTTGGTGAGCTGGTTTTTGAGGTTTTCGATCTTTCCCACTGAGCTGAGAGCCACACGGCGCTGTGACATCTCAGTAGTGATGTGGAGTTAGATAAAAAAAAAAAAATAGGTATTCTTTCTTTTAGCTTTGTTTTTTTGGCCTCAGATGTTTGTTTCTAGAGAACTGACCTTACATGGTACCAGTGGAGAAAGTCTCGAATGCTGTGGGTTGCCCTGAAAACCAGTCTAGTTGTGTTTTTCAGAGACAATCGAAGCAGGTCTAATCCCCTCCTTTCTCTCTTTGCTCCTGTACCTCGCTGCCTTATCCCTGCGCAACAAGAGAACGTGGTGTCTCTTCCAGACAAACAAATGCCATTAAACTAGACATGATAATGCTGCATTTTTTTTTTTGAGCTCCACAGTTTTGTATGTATGCTGTCCGGTGTGCTTAAATATGGAACATGTAATATGAATGCTTGGTTATACCCCATTTCCAAAGAAAATAAAGTATATGAAGAAACTATTCAAGTCTCAAGTCTGATTTATTAACTCACGCCTCTGATTATTAAAACTGGTAAAAAGTCAAAATACTCATTCAGGGACAGGAGAAGTAAATGATCATCTTGTGACACTACAATGTTCTGCTGGGAAACTTTTGGACCTGGCATTCGTGTGGATGTTACTTAGACATGTACCACCCACCTAGACCAGACCAGGCACCCCCACCCCATACTCAAAAAACATGAAAAACAGCACAAGGTGTCGACCTGGCCTCCAAATTCACTAGATCCCAAACTGATCAAGTATCTGTGGGATGATCCACAGAGGCCCCTCCCCTTAATCCATAGGACCCAAAGGCCCCCATTAACAATATCCTGTTGCCAAACACCACAGGACACCATCAGAAGGCCATGTCCATTCTCTGATGACTGTTTTGGAGGCACAAAGGAGATCTACACAATATTAGGAAGGTGGTCATAATGTTTTGTCTGATTGGTGGTGCTCTTGCTCCTACTGCTGCTCTGTCCTCCTCCACTCTCCTCTCTCTTTTCTCTGTCTCTACCTGGCTGGCCTCAAGGGTTCTTCCTGTTAAAAGGGAGTGTTTTTCTTAGGAGAAATGCATCCAAGCCCTGTTGATATAAAAAAAATAAAAAAATAAAAAAAATACAGAGACATTTCAGATGAAAAAGGTTTGTAAAAGCTGATGGGAGACTGCAATTTTGATGTGGTGTTATTATTTATTTCTGAACCAGATTAAAGACGCCCCCGGGGTTTCTCAAGCCGGCGACCCATTTCTGACAGCGGATATCTGTTTAAATCATAACAAATATCATCGGACTGATTTATAAAGAGCCGGAGAAAACGTTGCTACACGCGTATAAATGATTTAGCGTTTGATGGAAGGGAAAAAAAAAACTGAACTTGAAGCTGTCAGATCCCAGACTAGTCTGATATATTCATTATAAAGGGAATATTTAGGATTATCCTCAGCAGAGCAATAAAAAGCCACGTTCACTGATGTCTGTAACTGTAACTCAAGTAACATGAATTATAAGTGAGTGCACCGCTGAGCAACATCATTTAAATGTCAGATGATTCAGAATCACTTCACATCACCCTTAAACTAAACAAGAGGGTATTTGCTCTTATGTAAAATTAAACATTTTAGAGATACTGTATTAAAAATACAGTCATCATACTAAGAAGACGAGGCAACAAAGTCGAATTTCACTTTTGGATTCGAATCGTTTGTTTTAGCTTAATTTTTCAGGACATACCGAAAAATCTTCAACGTGAAGGATACACATGTTCTTCTCATTTCTGGATTGATTGTCTCCGGTTGTTCAGGGATATTTGTTTTTACCTGCGTCTTGCCGGAGGGTTTGCGTTGCTCTACCTTTCTCTTTAAAATACCCAGAAGGAGTTTTACTGTAGGAGAGCTGTGAGTCATCTGAGGCTAATTCCTCTTCGGCCAACCTTCTGGAGACAGGGAGTCATGTTGTCAGCCAGTATTTTATTTTGATTTATCCACAGCCATTCATGGTGCCATCTGTACAGATCATCTCCAACACCTTTCACACTCATACAGCCCCATATCACCACACTCCCACCTCCATGCTTCATTGCAGGACTTTGCTTTCACTGCGGTAGTCCTGGCTAGGTACATGGCAAACATCCCGGACCCCATCCGAGCCAAGCAAATGTATCTTGGCATCATTAGATGAAAGCATGTGCTCACAAGATTCATCAGGGTTACTTTTTGCGTTCTTTAGCAGAGTTAGCACACATAGCTGCTACTAATACCACACCAGTGGTCACCTATCTTATCTCCTTGTGGAACACTGATGCCGATAGACACTGTCCAATGATCAGACACTGAGAAAGTTCATATGTTCAGGTAGTTTTTTTCCCTTAAAAAATGGTATTACGCTTCCGTACATAACCAGCAACATTACTTGAAAGGTAAATGGCCTTAACGCTTTTCTACCTATTGGTACTCAAGGCGTCTTTTACAGTGTCAAGCAATGGGAGCAACTTGAGGTTCAGTGTCTTGCTCAAGGAATATGGTTCATGTGCCAGGGATGGAACCGACAACCCTCTGGTTCCCAATAGGAAACCAATAGGACTAAACAGCCTTGTGAAGAAATGGGGACCAACCAAAATGTCCTCACTTTGGACAAATGTCCTCACTCCGATGAACTAAAACTGGTCCTCAGAAAGATACCTGTAAAAGGACACACACACACACAAACACATACACACACGTTTGCGTTCTTTGTGAGGACATTGAACCCCTGACTCTTACCTCAACCATCAAGTGCCTAACCCTGACCCTAACCTAATTCTAAGCTTAACGATAAAGTCTAAACCAAGTCTAAACCTGAGGATGTTAGAAAGTGAGGACCAGCCAAATCGTCCTCTGAAACTGGTTCTCACAAAGACAGCTATACAAGTACGCACACACAAAATAAAATACACAAAGCAATTCAGAGCATCAAACAAAAGAAATTCAAACCATTTAAATTCGTATAGTATATACAATAACTTAATGTGTATTCATTGTTGCTGGGCCTTTATTTTCAATATAGTCTTTCTATTGTCTTTGTTTGTGATTGTTCATACGAAGAAATACTTTATTTGATATAGGTTGGAATTATTTGACATTTTGTCGATGTTGCACAGGGGAGAGCCCACTTCTACCAGGAGTATTGGACGTAGTTCTGCATTTTTAGGCACAGATAAATCAGACAGTTCTCTTTTCAAGCACGATATTTTTATAGATCAAAAACATATCCGTCATTTGAAAGCAAAGAGTCAAATGATCACAAAACATGAGCATACGTCCATGAAAACATACAAAACAGTTACAAAAAAAGGAGGCGATAAATCAGCCTAACCAGACTAACAGAAGTGTATTTTATTTTCAACCTAAATATATCCGGGGGAGGGGAAATGCTACCAGCTGCACATCTTAATACAGTAACTGCACCAACATGCAACTGACTGAGACGAGAAACACTGTTACTACACTCGTAGCAGCTAGGATTGCCTTTTTTTTTTCTCTTTTTTTTTTTTTACAAGTTCGCCCCGTTAGCTCGACTGAAGCTGTGCATAAATAAATAAAACAGTGATTTTCTGATGGGACTTTTGAATAGGGAAATAAACCGGGACCTGAAGGACGCACAGGCATACAGTACAAATGACAATGACGAGCAGTGCATAGCAAAAACAACCTCAACAATAGTTCCTCGACATAAATACAACACAGCTACAGGTGCACTGTACTGTGGATGAGTCATGAGGTCACCATGGCAACCGGAGAAGCAGGAAACAGCCATTTAGATGAACATGTTTTTTTCTCCCGAGCTTGACGTTCATTCATTCAGCAGCCGCCCACTTACTTAAGCAGGAAAGTGCAGATCTACCGGCCGGCAGCACACAGCTCAGTCTCCTCACATTAAAAGCTGCAGTTTATCTTTCTGCGCTGCCAAAAAGAAATGACAATAATTACTGAAAAAAAGATTTACTATTCCACCCACACGTCCTCAGTTTGATCATTTATGAGCCACAGTGCGCTGATGTCTGCAGCGTTAGCTCGCCGCTAATGAATTCAGAGCTGATTTACAGAGAGAATAAATAGAGCTGCTGAATGGATGACGAGAAATGGCTGCTGTTCGGAGCATTCAGCTCATGTGCTGCTGCCAACTGAGTGGACAGAGACCAGTAACTGAGCTGGACGGGGGCTGAGTTCAGTTAGGATGTGATGGTTGAGACAAGGAAAGGTGTGGAGCCACATGTCTTAGCCACTCAAACTAACTTTGTGTCAACATCTTTAGTAAACATCACTGATAGTGTGAAGACACCATAAACCCTGGTGGATTTATTAGCAGCTCTGTGGCTAATGTGTCTAAAAGCTAACTGTGTTTAAAATGTTGGGGGGAAGCCTAAAAACTATTTGATGTTTTTGCACTGAATACCTGATTGAATATTGTAATTATTGTACTTGATTGTATTTTGTGTAGATTTTTACATTCACAAATCGGATTCAAAAGATCTGGCCGTGCTTCTATTTACTTTTATTTCTTGGACAACCTAACTGCAGAAGCGTGATGAATTCACTTCAGAAAAAATAATATTTTATCTGTTAAAAAACTGTCATCTCAGAATTTTAAGGAAAGTTTTCACGGCAAAACATTTTCTTTCAAGGAATTAACCCAAAAAACCCAAGAGAATTACTCATTCAGTTGTATTTCTGAGAGCAAACAAATGTCCCACCTGTTAAAAATAATCCAGTTCTTCCAGTTCTATGTTGCCCATCTGCTGGATATTGAGATGTTTCTCTGGGATGTGGTTAATTTTGAAAAACAGAACTGACTTTTCTACTTTCATGAACATTTTTCTCAGAAATTTGAAACAAAAATTCTCAAGTGAACGCATTACACAGCTGTACATACAGTAGGTAAAGGCTGAACGGTTCCATTCAAGCTCTTTGGCTCAGGTTAAAATAGATCAATCTTAAATCACAATGTCTAAATTTTGAATTTCTAATTTGAGCAACTGCATTAAATGAAAATGCTTACCAAAAAACATCTGGAAAGACTGTTTGAATTCACATCGATATACAGTATTTTAATGCTATAAACGTCCATTTTAATATTGGGAATTAACACATTTGGGTTTTTAGCTGTTTATAAAATTCAAACACCGATGTTGCTTTACTTTCATAGCAACGACTGACTGTTCCTCATTAGCAATCTAGCAATGCAGTATGCAGAACCAAAGTGAGCCATCGCTGGACGTGGATGATTTTTGCTCCTTCTATGATGAGAAGAAACTTTAAGAGGTGTCCTTTAAATTCACACTAAGCTAGATAAGAGAGAAACGGGGGCACATGTTGTTGTAAAAACTCCACTATCTGCTATTCCTACATGTTTCCTGCTGTATGGGAGGCAGTGAACGCACCATCGAACACTAAGCTAAACTACCCTCGTGAATCATTCTGATCCCGGATAGCTGTCTACATCTACACTTAATCTTTACATTTGTCAAATATGATCTGATACAAAATATAAACTTTATATAGTCATGTAATAAACATATTAAGTACTCTGTAAGTATCCAGACCAGTTGTTGTCACCGCTTAAAGCTCACCTCAATGCAGCATCAGGATGGACGGGAGCAATGAGTTTATTTTTTTATTTATTTTTTTTTTTTTGGATGGCATCTTGAATGTGTCCTTTACTGTCTACTGACTTATGTGCATTAAAAAGAGTCGTAAGTAATGAAGTAACTGGTGTGAGTAGTCAGTGTGTGGTGAGTTCTTGCTGACCTGCGGACACCTGAATGTTCCTGCTCTACCCAGCACCTGGAATAACAGCACTGCTGCACACGGGGCACTCCTTAACTCTAGATTGACGCAGTGCATTTCCATTCGGTTCGCTATGGATGACGTGGTCTCTGTTCCCGTTGGTTTGAGTGTCTCTTTTGTGCGTGTGTGTGTGTGTGTGTGTGATCTTGGCACTTTGGTTGTGGAGAGCAGAGTGAAAAACGGAGCCTTCTCGGTTTCAGCTCGACACCTGCCAGCATGTCCTGCTCCTACCAGGCCAGAGGGGAAGACAGTCTGGGGCTTCTGGGGTTTTCTGGAGTCTGCGTCTCGCTGAGAGCTCTCTGCAAGATAAACCCCATAAATTCATTGGATTTATACTTACTTTCACGTTTAAAGCACATTTATTCATTCCACAGACAGCAGCACTTTGCAGCCTAGTCGCTTTGTGGCTGCAGGCAGACAGGTCACCGTGAGAGCTTTATGGTTCTGCAGGTCTGAAACTGTCAAACACCTGCAGCATATATCAAAAATATGAGCTGCTAACCTTCTGAACCAGTCACATTCAGCCTAGCTCACTCTGTCGACACATTCAAGCAGATCAGTAGCTCACCTCAAACTTGGAAATGAACTCTGAAAAGATGCCGAAGAAAGTCTCTGTGCTGGAGGACTTGCTGTCCTCTCCGAAGTAGGAGGCCACCTTGGAGAACTCTTCCATCGCTCGGGTCTGCAGGGACTCTAGAGATTGGATGGCAGGGTGGCTGTTCTCGAGGAAACTCTGCGGGCGCAAAACATTAAATGAATTCAAGTGATATTGTGACGAGGATGTTTTCTGTGGCATGTTCCGGACATCTGCCCCTTTTACAACAATTTGTGCAAATTCAAAAACAGACTTGTGTCATAAAGAGCATAAGAACTGCTGGTAGGCAAGGTGTCGATGCCTTTGGACAGAGCCAAGAGAACTGTTTACCCGTTTCCAGTCTTCATTCTAAGCTAAGCTAAAACGGCTGCTGGCTGTAGCTTCATATTAACTGAGAGTGTAACTCTCAGCAGCATTTGATCGCCATGCATTAAAAGCTGTTGACGTACGCTCATGACGGAGGCGAAGTGGTCCTCTGGGGTGGGTGTGATCTTCTGACAGGCCATCCTGATGTCCTGGATGGTGGAGTGAAGGTCACTGAGCTCAGCTGTGATGGCCCTCTGGTTCACTGTTACATGGAAACATGAGGGTTACTGAAACTGTAGCATGAACACTCATACTTAACTTGGTGTAATGATTAGAAAGCTGCTGCATGGAAATGACTGCAGTCTGCTCCTAAAGGGTTTTCTCCGAATCAGGCAGAGCTAAAGAGCTCAGCTGCAGTAACATCATCGTACCTTTAGCTGCCAGAGGCACCGTTGTAAGGTCTCTGGAAAAGTTTAGCAGCTCGGGGAAGTGTTGGCACAAAGACTTGGCCAGAATGTGGAGAAAAGTGGATTTCCCATCAACTGTTTTGGTCGTGCTTAGCTGCAGGAGAGCAGGAAATAATAAATGACTTAAAACACCTAATCAAGACGATCAGAACACAGTTACAGCGCAGGTGTCCATGCCGTACCTCGGTTAGGAAGTTGATCTTAAAACTGGTTGTCCTGTGGCTCTTAGGCTGCCCATTGTTCAGGTAATTTCCCATCGCAAGAACAAACTGTTGGCCAAAAGAAAAGGCTCTTAATATCCTCTGTTAACACACAGACTGATGGCTTCACATTGACTTTGCCTGTAGGAAGGTTTTACCTCCAGGATTTTAGCCAGCTTCTTGCTGCTCTTCAGTTCCACTGAAGCCTTGTAGATGTAATCGTACGCCACCTTCATCTCCTCCGTCTTCTCCTGCAGGGTTGTCTTGAAGTGGAGGCTCCGTAGACGAGTCTTATACTCAGGCACCATTAGCATCTGAAACGCACAACAACGTTCACTCATGCAAATCCTTCCTACTCGCTTTTTAGAACTTTGGTGGTCTCACAGGTTTTTTCAGTCGCACAGTACCTGGAAAATAAACTGGTCGGGCTCGCTCAGTTTGACTGGGTCCTGATCAAACTGCTCGTACTGCTTGACCTCGTCATCGTCGGGGGCGTAGAGCAGCAGCTGCTTAATGTGGGCCGGCTCCAGCCGGTCGGTGGTCATGTTCATTAAGACCTGCCGCAGCTCGATGGGGGACAGCTTCAGATGTGCGATGAGGATGGCTGTGGGCAGAAGGAGGGCGAGTGGGAAGGGAGAGGGTGAAGATGTGGAGGCTTCTGGTCTTTTATCACATAATGAAGAAGATCACTGTGTTCCCGCACTTCTCCCAAATCTTTAATCTCCCTGGGCTTTGAATTTTCTTTTATTCATATTTTTTACGATGTAGCATCTAATTATGAAACCCAAAACCACACCATAAACCTGATAATTAACAGCAGGGACAGGAAAAAAACAATAACCTCTATCATGGGTCTGAAAGGGCAGAACAAAAATAGGCGATAGAAGAGAAAACTGTTTTCTGTTTATGTGAATTATCTTCTCTGTGACTAAAGGCTGTGCTGGATTTCTTGTTTCTTGTACAAGGAGTCGGGTTGCTTTTAAGTGCTTTTTGTATAGTTCTCATTTTAATACATAAAAACAGAAGCTGTTTTTGTGCTTGAAATCACAAAACACAAATGTCTGCACCATTTCAGATAATGCACTTTGCAGTAAGTTTATCAGAGCAATACAATGATTTACACGTACATTTGTAACCATTTTAACCACCTTTGCAGCACAAATTTTCAAATACAGATATAATGTAGTTGTTATTTCCCCAAATTATCCAACAGAATTAAAGGACCAGTACTTTGGATTCAGAGACATCTAGTGGTGAAGTTGCAGACTGCAACCAACTGAATACCCTTTACCTTACCCTGTACGAAAAAACCTACAGTGGATGCATAAATGCAAATGAATCCAGCATAAACAGTGCATGTATATATTATTATGTGACTGACTGCTTTATTCATGTCAGATTTCTTTATTACTTTCCCATCTGGGCCATTTTCTTTAAGGACAGTTTACCTAATCCAGGATTAAATGTGGTTCAGGGTCAAATAATCCATTTGACTGTCATCAAATTATTATTTTAGGCAGTCACTGGTGGTAATAAACTAAATGTAATCAACTTTCTAATGAATGCAATGACCACATTTGACAGAAGACCTTATATCAATGAAAGAAATTCTATCACTATTTTAATTTTCCATATTTTTCATTCTGTTGTCAAGTAAATCTTGTGGGCTCAATATGGATAGAACATCTCAATGTCTTTTGGGGAATAAAAAAAAATATCAGAGGTAATCTCGTCATACTTCTGTTATCAAAATGGATCACAACTTGAAAATACAGTGTTCAAAGGAAGAAAAATGACTCTGAAAATCCAGTTTTGATTCTACTCTAGATGAAAACCTCAGTATGTAATTTTCTGTGATCTAAAACATATGGATTCTCCTGAAGCCACCAGAGGGCTGGATTAAAGGTGGATTTCAAGATCAAAATGCAATAAAACTTGTATCAAGTTGTAAATGATACAGTACATTGTGGCCAACTGTTAAAGGAATAAAGTAGATGCACTTTTGGGGGAAATTGGATAAATATTTGCAGATTGTGTCAGAAAAATCACGAGATCAACAGTTTGTATTTGTGTTTCTAAATGCAAATGCAGCTCTCAGTGTTTTACAGTTTGGACGTAAGAACAGACTTTTGTGTTTCAACATATTTTTATTGTTATTTATACAGCCTCGCTCCTCAACAGCTCAGATGCGTCATCTTCTGTCTGGTTTCTGTGGTACTCACAGGCGTTGTAGGCTTTCTTATGAGACAGAATCTCCACCACGTCTTTCTTTTTAAAGTTCTCTGGCAGGAAGGCTGGCTCTGGAGGAGAGACTGATAGTTTTAACAACAGGGTAAGGATGGGTTCTCCAGGCACCGGGGGTCAAATACACAGAAACAAGACACAGAGTCTGAACATAGCAGGATGATGGGTTAATAGCACAGCTCTGCCAGTGGGGGCCAAAATGCTCCCTCTGTTATACGTTATGTTTAATAAAAAACAGTAAGATGTGTTTTTTTCTCTGACAGATCTGTGTTATTTCTTTAGAGTAAAAAGAAGAGAGGGGTATGGTGCCTTATGGAGAAAGGATGTGAGGCAGGAGAATGGAGCAGCTCCATTGCAGGATATGGATAACATCACAACTGTGAAGGTACAAACAAAACAGGTGATTTCACATACACATTGTACACTTCTACCAATGACTATGAAGATGAGCCTGATCAATACAAATATATATGAGATGATATTTACGATGATGAAGTGTAATAAATGCGTTACAGCTTTACAAAATAACTTACTGGATCTGCGTTGAGTCCCAAAGTGCAGGTCAAGGTCCAAATACTTCACCATGTCAGTGAGCTTGTCATATTCTGAATCCTCTCCGAGCTAAAGATAGACAAGGACACAGTCTGTACACTACGAAGGCTCGGTGGAAGTTTGTAACAGATAGCAGATTTATCAAAGGGTGATGGGGTTATACATTGGGATAAAAAAACTTTTTGAAGCTTTGCAAAATTCTGTTTACAAAAACAAGACCGCTTCTTCTATGCTGCCGTGACTCATTAGAGACACGTTAGGAGGTCTATCCAAATATGGGAGGAGAGATGTAGGAGGAGTGTGAAAACTCACAGATAAAGTGGGTGGATTTTCACATGTGCATCCATGTACAGCAACTTACCACAGGCTAATGCAACAAGTTAATACAAGATCACAGCTCACCTGACCCCATATTGTTCCCTCGGAGTTCTCCACCTGTTCCCAGCGCAGCCTCTTTACACTCATGTGGTTGGCGTCCGAGGCGTGGTGGCCAGGCTTGGGCAGCGGAGGAGGATCACATGGTGGAGGCAGGGGTGGAGGAGGAGGTGGTGGAGCCTTGGAGATGGAAAAACACTTGAATAGCACGCATACAACATTTCATAACCGATTCTCTCTTTTTATTTATTTTTTTTTAAGTTCCATGAAATCAATTCTGTTTGTTATATAATAGGTCATTATCCACCTTATGTCACCTATACACCAGTGTCGGGCACACCAATGACAAAAATAATTTTGTAAGGTTTCTTAGTTGTATTTTGTTTTTCATTTCCTGGAAAATGGTATAAAAATGTTGATGACTCATCCTGCACTTGGGGCATGTACTAGGTTTGCATTTAATTTTCTTTTCCCTCCTTCCCACTGCGTCCATCGTTCACCAGCAGCTTTGCGAGCTTGGGTTCGTGGCCCGAAAATGTATTGGTGGTGCGTGCTTAGGCCCTTGGAGTTGACCAATCTGGGCTTTTCAGAGAAGGGAGGCAACTTCCCTAGCATCGATTTTATGGGAAACACATAAATATGAAGAAACAAATGGCTGTTTTATAGGGAGTTTAAGAAGAAATTAAACCAAAATTGGGTGAATGGCCAAAAGATGGAAAATAGTGTCTGTTTTGTCCAATGTCAATGACTGTTATGAGCATGTGACAATAAGCCGTGAGACTGTGTTTAAGTTCTTGTTATTTATATGTGACACCTCTGTTGCTAAGTACTCTTGACTATGACACTGATGCGGCATTTTTCTGTTCTGGCTGACATCTCCTTTTTGTCATGCAGCTAGGGTGGAAAAATGCATACAAAGAAACACAAAAGAGAAAAAAATAGACTACTGTATGGTGTGGTGTAAAAACAGATGCTACCTGCTGTGACTTGTGCTCCTGCCGTGTGGTTTCATAAGTCTTAGAGTGACTGGGGAGGGTGGAGTGCGAGCCTGGAGGTTGGGAGAGTAGCGTGGAGCCTGCGGAGCCTTTGGTCTGACACTGGGACTTGCTATGATCCTGGAGGGACGCTGGCATCGGGCCCTGGTAGCTGTGTTGGTGGTGGAGCTGGTGGTGCCTCTGGAGGGCGAGTTGGCTCGGCCTCAGAGGCTGCGGTGAGGGCTGTGGTGAGGGCTGTCGGATAGGCTGGGGCTGACTGAGCTGTCGGGGGAGGTAGCGAGAGGGCTGGGAGGAGCGCAAGGTGGTGGTGCTCAGGGTGGTGTGGCCGTGCGAGAGACGGGTAGTGGGGGTTTTGAAGCGCTGGTGAGTCTTCTCCACTTCGTCTCTCGTAGGGAGAACTTTATGGAGAGGAGAGCGACTGGACAAGAGGGTCCTCGGAGGAGGCGGCGGAGGAGGAATGATGGGGTGATGCGGATGGAAGGGCATCCGGCTGCGGGGGATGTGCTCAGGAGAGAATCGGACAGGTGGAAGAGGGTCAGTAAACTGCACAGGAGGGGGTATCAGAGACTGGAAGGGTGGGGGAGGTGGGGGGCTCTGGGTGGGAGGCGGTGGGATTGGTTCAGATTCAGAGGAGTAGGAAGGAGACGAGGCCTCGTCGCTGCTACTGTGGTCCTCACTGCCACTGCTCAGCCGCCGAGGCATGAAGCCCAAGTCCTGGTCCTCTGGGAAACTCATCTGGGGGGAGGAGAGGTTCAACATCAGACCTGATAATCACAGCTTTCACCCACACATACAAAAATACACAACTGTCTTGAAATGAAGAAAGCATGTCATTCTTCTTAGTTTTAAGCTCACCATTTATGGGGTCATTTTTAGCTTCCTTTAGGTTTTCACCATTTGTTACTTACGCTGTTGGAAATCTAGACACATACATTTGCTTTGGTTGTCTATGTTTTAATTGCTAATGTTATACTACCTACAAAATTCTTTAAGTTATTAGTCTATTTCGTTTTTATAACTTCTAGAAGAGAAATTCTATTAAAAAAAATAAAACGAAAAAGAATAATAAAGAATAAAGTTTCTAAAAACATGCACTTAAATGTCTTCAATATACCAAGCCATCTATTTATGCAATACATTAAATCTTATGAACTGCTATTAGAGAAGAAATAGCCAGAAATAGTCAAATATCACTAGAAACTACTGTATATCTGAGTATCGTGTTTTACTTACAGGCACACCTCTTCTTCTGAAACCATGATAACCACCGTCATATATCTGTTCATGTGACACAAGTGTTCATTGTAGCGTACATTAGAGCTGCTCTAATGTAAACATGCAACACTACAATGTCATTACTGCTGTAGATGTGAATTTGCCTATTATTTACTAATAGGCAAATGCACAAACAGATAAGATATTAATGCTACTATATGTATAATATTTTAGCTGACTGTTACTGTTACTGACACAAGGAAGACCACAATCTCTACCAGCTTCTACGATGCATCTTACATTCTGTACGAATAGGACATTGATGTTTGGCTCAGTGAGTATTTAAAAAAAAAAAAGGTTTTGGCAGTGAAGTTATGAATAGCATTACTGGGAAGAGACAGAGCCTTCACATAATTTTATTCACAGTCAGTGTTTTCTGTAATACTACTTACTGTAACAGTAATTAAACTAAGTATTAGTACTATTTGCATTTAAAAGGAGAAATACTTTAACTTTGAAATACATACAATTGGTAATATCCGCATTATTACTAGCCTCCTAATACCTGACACTCATAAATGTTAAAACAATTTCCAGTTATTCCTTTCACTGAACAGAGTTCACTGCAAGAGTTTCAAGCATAGATTTATTAAAGGTCCAGAGTATATGATTTAGTGACATCTAGTGGTGAGGTTGCAGACTGCAACCAACTGGCACCTGGCACAACATGACTCATTCTAATCTGAGAAATTTAGGTAACTATGCGTAAATTAAAACATAGCTATATATAATATTTATTCTATTTCTATAATACATCCCCCAACATCCTGTACATATGTTCTTTAAGGGCCATAACACACCAAGCTGATGGTGGCCATTTTCCAGTGTCGGGCTGTCAATGAGCACCTGTGACTCAAATCAGTGTGTCACGCACCGTTTGGCTTGCACCGGGACCAGGGTAACTAATTTCGTTCCACCTCATGTACCAACATGTGTGTAATGACAATAAAACTCCTTGAATCCTTTAATCCTTGAACCGCTGGCACAAGTTAGACAATTATCGCTGGCTTCTCAGCCACTTCAGCATGTTGAATAAGCAGTTGGAAAAAAAGACCACTCTGTCTGGCTGTTCAAGTAGGGCGCGAGAAGAAAAATGGATGTGGTGAAAGTATACCAAACTACAGAGTTTTTCATTTTCATCTTTTTCATTTTCGTCTCATCTGATCATTCAAATACACAAGTATTTTCACAACAACATCATAAAATGTAAATCAACCGATCAGCATTATTCAGGAAAAGCCCGCTCTGTAAGAGGGTTTGTAGCTCTTCCCAGCTTCCTAGCCTGTGTAAGCTGGCTGTTGGCCTTGGCTGTGCTGTTTGCAGTGTGTTCAAGTTAAACTCAACACAATGATTCACTTGAGGTGAATCACACAATTCTTTGAGGGTAATTCTATGATGTCCATGGAGTGTCCATACCTTAAGAGGCATGGATACAACTCCACCACTCAGCTTTAATGCTAAATAATCCACTGTGGTAATAAAATGGTTTCCAAGGCATGAAAATTGTTTTCCGAATGGACCACCACTGTAGAAGTGTGGATAGGCTGCAAATGGAGGTTTTATAATTGGAAAACTTAACTAGCACCTAGAAAAGAGGGCAGGTAAATGACATGGAAACACATTGTTCATTGATCCAAATGGCTCAAAGACATCAGACAGACACCAGTAGTATGCGTCTAACTCTCACAGTTGGCAGTTCAGTGATGGAATAACTGGAATTCATGTTTTTATATCCTGAGTAACACAGAGATTTGAAAACATGGATTCTACAGTACTATCAGTGTAAGCTTAAGACGAAAAATGTTTTATCTTCCTCACCTCCTCGTAGTCATTCTCCCCAGGTACAAAGTCATCCACCAGAGTGACCCGGTGGCCCAGCTGTTCGCTCAGGGCGTCCAGGAACTTGTCGGTGTCCCGGCTGCGAGGTGGGCGGGAGAAGGTGAACAGTTTCTTTCGGCGGTTTAGTGTGTTGGGACCGCTGTCCAGGTGTTCAGGGGAGGCGGGGGGACTCTCCAGGCTGACGTAGGGGTTGGAGTCTACGCTGCTCTGGTGTTGGATCTCATACACAGGAGTGGGAAGAGGCTCTTTCCAGGACAAGGAGAGGCCAGATTTACGGTTCCCTGGAAAGAAGGACATTAAAGATGGCTGCCACTCACATTGAAAACATATGACACGCTGCACATGTTTATGGCGTCTTGTGCTGAGAATTTTTACCTACATGTTTTATGCAACACGTGATGCCCGTTATTCCCTACAGAAATTATCTGTGCCATCCTTGGCCATGTTGTCACTGTAACCATGGCAACGCACTGCAGACTTATATGCACATATAGACAGTAGGATTTGAATGAGTTCTACCTCAAACACATTCAAAAACCAGTGGTTCTTGAGTCATGTTCACATCAGACTGACCAGAAAGGCACAGGTTTTTACCACCTAATCTGGTACATGTGCACCATAACCCAGTGTAGTAGTTTGTATATACAGCAAGTCTGACAGATCGAACATGGCATCAGTCATGTTCCATCTAGGCCCAGTTATGAGGTTTCATCACCATGCTATAACAGTTTTTAATCATTTCTTCTGCAAACATTGGACCTAGGTGGCTTCAAAACCACTGATGAAAGCGTTTTTCTGAAAGCGTGTGTTTTCATCTGTGTGTTTGAGTGTTTGGGCATGTGTGTCAGCCCCAGAGTACCTTTGAGAGGGGGGAGCGTGAGGGGGGAGAGAGAGCGGCCGTAGGCCTCAGTCTGTCCCGGCACCTCGGGCTCTGCTGGCGAGCCACCCTGCAGCGGAGACACACTCTTCCCTGCGTACACATTCTCCAGCTCCGTGTACACACCTGTCATCTATGGGTGAAGGCATGATCGGTTGTTAGCGCACAATCGCTGCCGTGCATTTTCTTTGAAGGTCTGCTGCTTCTAAGCTCTTTGGGGAAAAATGTGCAAATTGCAGCCTCCAATCTAATTTGAATTGCAGTAACTGAGAGCAGACCTTCAAACAATGCGAGACCAGAGAGCACATATAACATAACCAGCATTCATAATGCCAGTTTCTGAGGAGCTAAGCGCTGGAAAGCTGCAGTTATACCTACATGACTGAGGTCAGGGGACTCGGGGAAGGAGGTTCCATCTCCTGACTGCCTCTCCTCCGGGCTCCCAGATTCATCGACATGAATTCCTAAAGCACAATAAAGCATGAACAGTGACACATGGACATAAGCCTCCTCCATCCGTCCACCTCCGGCCAAGAGGAGAGAGGATGAAGCAGAGCAGAACAGCATGGACGAGCAAACGGCAAAAGCTTTGCTTCCAGGACAGCAGTTAGCGATGGTAATGGTAAACAGGAGAAACCGCAAATGTAATACCATAAGCCCGAAATGACCTCAGCTGGAAATAAACACTTTATGTAGCTTATTAGAAGCAAAGGTAGCTGAGATATGGAGTTAATGCATGAACTAAGACAATCCTCGTATTACGAAGCCAACAAGTACTCCTAGGATTTGCTGAGCGTGCATCTTTGTCAGGAATAGTCTACTGTGCTTTTACACACACCAGGGAGCTGACCAGTGCAAACACAGCATTATTACTAGTCTTAAGCTCAGGTATCTAACTAGAGGTTAGAAACTTTAGTCAAGGGAATGTCAGGAGTGTAATAACAGTTAAATGAACGCTTTCTCATTTGTTTCTACCTCGGTTTTCAATGCTATAATACTGAATTAATAATGAGGAAGAGATATCAAAAGGAAAAGAGTTCACAGCAAAACTCCTTCTTTACAGAGTTGGATAAACTTGCAGCAGCATTTAGTTTTGTTTACTTGAGGGCAGCTTTCAGTTGATCTGGTGAACGTGTTAATACAGGGTTGCTTGTTTACACATCAACTAGTTAGGGAGAACTTCGCTCGCTCTTTTAGCTCCATTTTTGGTCCCCACCAACGCTTGACTGAAATATTTAGCTCTTTATGTGCCTAATTTTTAAAATACAACTGACTTCAACCTAGCTAGAAGGTTAAACTCAATAAATCCAACAATGAAGTTATCCTACAGAATACAGTTTCAGAACCTTCTCTAAAAAAGAAAAAAATTCTGGTTGGCCTCTAGTGCAAATTATTATAATTTAGAGAAGTCTCCCCAAGATGTTGTCCTGAGCCGCGTACCCATTCCCAGATGAGTCCCGATGATGCAGTCATCAGAGCTCCTCTCTCTCATGCTGCTGCGGAACGACGTCCCTGTTACGCGCATTGAGCTGCTCCGCCGGTGGTGCTCTGAACCTCCATCAGGCTCTAACACCGCTGCAAACCACACACACACATACAGCGTCACGTTTTTTCTATTCTAGGCTATTCAAAGGCAAATTCTTTCGTGGCTGCTCCTTTACGAGTTTTTCTATTATTAAAAAAACACATATTTTGATGTCAGGTTTCAAGCTTTAAAATTAGGTTCCCAGATGCAGATTATCCTCATATTATGCATTCTGGCTCACCGCTGCTTTTAAAACCAAGAAATCGCGACAGTTTGCTCTGGCAGCGCTCCTGCTCGTCGTAGGTCAGTAGCTGGTAGATGAACTGCCAGATCAGCTGTTTGGCCGGAGTGTCCAACACTGGAAACACATCTACTATCAGAGTGTCCACGTTCCTGCAAACACATACAAAACACATCCTTACATATGCTTATATAACTAACTCCTGTTTACTGTTGATTGCAATTAAATTTCTATTCCTTGCACATAGTCATACATTTAGCTGAGAATGACCTACAGGATTAAAAGGTGGAAGGATAACATCAGTGGCATTTAGGGGTATATACTGTATGCATGAGCAGCAATATTCAACTCCTATTTTGCTTTAAATCTTGCTGCATCACACACAGCTAATTCATCATCCTTCTCTTCTCTCCATCCTTTCATCCTTGAGGAAACATTATTAGACACTGAGGGGAGATATAAACTTCCTGCTTAGCTATGTGCATCTGTCTCCGTCTCTCCTCGCATCATCCATCATTAACGTTCTCCATCTCTCACTTTCGCCTGTACCAAGAAATGTTTTGCAGCCTGACACAGTTTCCTGGGCAACAGCTAATTTTCTATCTGTATTTGTCACTGTAACTTTACAGAATATTACCGCAAAGGTGGTTTGACGGATGCTCAAGACTGAAGTGAACTTGGAACCAACTAATGTTGCTGACGGAAGCAGTATTTTCTTCCATTTAGTAGACTGACTATTCATTATTTTATATATATATATATATATATATATATATATATATTGTCTGACATAACAAAATGCAACACAATCCAGCACAATCCAGCTGATCTTCTTTCCTCATCTTCATGTCTTTTTAGCTACTCCTGTCCTACATGTGACCTACATGTTTCATGTACCCTTCCACCCTCTCTTTCTGTTTCTGTTTATAAACCTCTCCATAACCATTTAGCTTCTATGTTTTCCATCCCTTCAATCACTGACCTGTGTTGGAAGAAGGTTTCTAAGGCCTTGCAGACAGTGTATCTCTCCTGGATGGTCAGCAGGTGCTCCAGCTGCTGGCTGAAGGTCCGCCCATGAACTTTGATGCTTGGCGGAAGGATCTCTGCCACCCACTGGAGAGAACTGAGGGCCGGAGACCTGGACGGCAGGTAAAATGGAGGAATGCATCTTTACTGAAAGAAACAATGCCACATGACAGGTCTGATGTTAGATTTCGGCGAGTTCTCACCTAGAGCGAGGTAACGTGGTTGGCGGCAGACTAGGGGTTTCCTCTGTCTCCGTCTGTTCTGAAGAGTAGTCGGACGGACCCTCCTCCACCACCAGAGTGGGCATAGCCCCACTGCCCTGCAGCATGGACACCACCTTCTCATGGGAACAGTTCCTATGGCAAAGGGGACAGCTAGTTAGTGGATTTAAGCGGGACAAAAGCAAATAAAGGAGAGTTGTTGGCTTTTAAATGTAAAGCAGACAGATCCAAGTTATGTGAGGTAATGCATGACTTCTAACAGAATCATTTAACAATGTAATAAGACTGTGGTTCAAAATTCAGTTTGGATTGTGACATCTTAAAATAGATAATGTAACTTGAAGTAGTCAGAAAACCACAGGTGGGATTTAAGCCTTTATATTACAGTATTCAAAAGTGGTTAGGTTTGTGAACAAGTAAAGTTGTCCAAGAGGAGACTGACAGATCTACAGAGAAAAAGTGAAACTGTGAGCATGGTCCTTAGAGACAGTACAAAACTCTATGGCCTCAACAAACTATTCAGCTCAGTTTTAAAATACAAATAATGAATAAAAGACAAAATATTTATTTTCTAGTTTTACTGCACCTAAGATGACTGTATCTACTGTATATGTACTAATCTCAAGCTTCCAGATTTTTATAGATGTTGTACGCCACATGTTCTTTTTGTAAACACTGAACACCCACATAGAGTATCTCTATTTTCTTTGTCTCTATGGTGAACAACTCCCACTGTTTTCATGATAACCTCCTACCACTGCAGCAACAACGTGTTATCAGGGAACGCAGCAAAATTATACAGCACCAATCAAATCATTACATCAAGCAGCCATGGGAACAGCTCTGCAGTGCTTCCTTCACATGGCTATCAGGATGACACGGTGAGTAATACTGTTTTTCACACAGAATTGGATATACTGGATGATAGATTGGTTGGTATATTGTATTTGCCAAGTTCACACTGGTACAATTTAGTTTCATCTACGCTGAATTTCTTATCTGCTCTCCCACACATGCTCCTTGAAAAGGCAAAAGGTCAAGAAGTTGCGCCTGACAAAAGAGCTATGATGACTCCCACAAGAAAAGTTCAGTTTACGTAAGGGCTGCGATCACCTCACCCCATGCATACATGCTCCACCCGCACAGACACGTGCTAATTAGATTATTGCTAATTTACAACCTTTGTGCTCATTGATAGTTTATAAACATTGCGTTTATTGCTAATTAGCAATTAATTAGCAAAGGCGGTGCTTACCTACAAAACAAAATGTGTTGGGATGCTAACATTAGCATTTATTAAATAATACTAATAATAACTAATTTGCAACCTGTTTATTTCTTATTTACAACCTTTATAACTGCTGTAATTAGTAATAATTGATAATGAAAATTCACAACCTTTGTGTTTACTGTATTGCTTTAACCTTTTGTGTTCATTGCTAATTTACAACCTTTGTTTGTATTATTCATTTATAACCTTGAAGGATTTCTTTTTATTTGTAATTATAATATTGTGTTCATTGCTATTTTGTAAAATTTGTGTTTAATGCTGATTAACAATGTTTGTGTTTACTGTTTATTTTAAACTTCGTTTTTACTACTAATTAGCAAAGGCTGCGTTTTCCAACTAATCCGAATGTTAGCATGCTAATACTAGCATTTAGTTCAATTTCTGCAAAACTAATGTGCTTTTCCTACCTGCTTTGTGTTTACTGCTAATTAGCAAACGTCGTGTTTATTACTAAATTATAACATTTATAACTATTGCCATCGCTAATACCGACCATTGTCTATTGATAATTCATAATCTTTGTATTTATTGTGTATTTGAAACCTTTGTGTTTGTTGGTAATTTATAGCCTTGTTTTTATTGTTCATTTATAACCTTTAATGTTTTATTCATAATTAGCAAATGTTGTATTTACTGAAAAGAGGACAGGGAGTTAATGTTTTTTGCTATTCAAATATTAGCATGCTAACAGGCTAAACTAACATGTTGAACATTAGCTGCTAAACATCAGAATGTGTGCACTGTGAACACGCTAGCACTGACCACAGACTTGGGGAGATTCTAACGTCATGACTGTGTTGCCCCAAGGCTGCCCAAGTTGTACTTCCTGTACACCATTCTGGTGCTTTCCATTGGCTCACAGTTATAAATGAAAATAATTGCTGGAAAGTTAGTTTTGAGAGTTTAATTCAGGTCTGAGTCTTTCGTTTTCTCCTCAAGGGGACTCACACATACTCATAGTGCTTCAGAGTTTAAAATCTCAGCTTCAAAGCTAAGAAATACTGATGAATGAGAAACTATGACCAAACCAGTGTTTGTGATGGATTATCTGGCTCTGTTTTTCATATTGAGTAAGAATCAACGGGAACAGATGGCTTCTCCTGGAGAAAAACAAGCCCTGATGTCTAAATATACTTGGACAGCAGGCAAAGAGAAAACACTACTAACCACTACTACGGCTAATACGACAGTGCCTTGCATTAAAGACAAACCTCATGTCGAGTCCGTTGAGGAAAAGAATACGGTCTCCTGGTTTCAGTCCACATTCCTCGGCAGGACTATCTGAGAGGAGAGAGAGAGAGAGAGAGGTGTCAGAAAATCAAACATCAATCAGAGATGGAAGAAGGATCCTGGCACAACGTCTCAAGCTAACAAGGTGCACAAAACAGACGGGCAGAACGAGGAGAGGTGGTGACTAATGTGATGTTGTCAATCTGTGCATGACTTCCAATAAAGCCCGTCAACAAACGAGACGAGCGCCATGCTTCATCTTATTACGCAAGGAAATAGCGCTGTCAAAACAATCCCCGGTGGAATATATTCTGACTGAGCGCGGTACCCTTCGCCTCCTCATCTGTCAACTCACTCCTCAGTGTTCTTCACACTGAACTGTCATGTCATGTTTTGGGCATAATAAAGTCTTCATACAGGTGATCGGGTTTTTAAACCTAACATTATGGACTTTGTGTTTTCCTGTTCATCAGCGAAGAATCCGTGTTCAGATCACGATGAGAGATCCTCCCCCACCATCTCCATGTCAACCTCCATAAGGCCCACTGAGTCAGTCCGCTCATGCAGCTTCAGCACATGTCGGTGGGAGAGGATGGTGGGCGGGAACAGTGCCGTCATCATCAAACACACACCTGCAGTCAATAATACACACATAACACTCACGCGCAAGAATGCACCTCCCTCCCTCCCTCCCTCCCCACCCCGCAGTCTGGCAAATTCCCTCAACAGTAGCTTCACAGACTCTCTCGGCTGCTTCTTTTATTTCAGAAAAGCAATAACAGTTAATTAAATATCCTTTTACTGCAGGAAATAAAAATGTGATCAGCATTCGCAACAGAAGCTCTAAGCGGCAATTACCGGTTTTAATAACATCTTCAGTAAAAAGCAACTTATCATTTTTTGTTTAAAAATCTGCACTGCTGCAGATTTGAAATTAAAAAATTAATGTACCGATAATTTACTTAAAGAAACTGTTTAAATTCTGCATAATAAATAGGAAGCTAGAGCCAGTGGGCTTAGTGTAACACAAAGAATGGAAAGAGGAGAGCAGCATGCCTGGATTGTTTTCTGACACATAACCGCCTACAAAACCACAACCTTTTTACAGTTTGTATAAAAAAACAGATAAAACGTGTTAGTTAGTAAGCCTGGAAAGAGCCAGAGATAATTTTTTAGCATTACTTAATTGTATACTGAAACTGAAAAACACTAAAACCATAAATAGAAATCTGTGTAACAAATCCCTGAATGTACTCGTGTAGCATTGACAGACTGCTAAGAGTACCTGCTGCTGCACAGCACAGTCTGTCCTGAGTGTTTTCCTCTTAACATTTCATTGGTGAGTCAGTCGAGTGCACTTCCTGCCGTACTCATAATCACACACACACAAACACCTCCAGATCACCTTCAACCCCCAGCGGCTGGCACCACAACAGACTCGCCCACAGAAAATGCACCTGCCCCCCTCCTCTCCAGCCAACACAGACCAAGCGTCGCACAAATAGAGGGGGCGTCCTCTGTGTCAGGACACTACGGGGCTGGTTTTTATTATCGTAGCAGTACCTGGGATGACGGAGTCGATGCAGACGGGAGCGTGGCCACGCAGAGTGAAGCCGAAGGTCTTCTTCCCTCTGTAGACACGGACGACCCTGGGGAGGAGACACAAGCAGGAAGTGTCATACACTAGTCATGAAAATAATAATTCTTGAGTGGATGAGTTAAAATAATAAAATTAAATTGTTGTATTCAAACAGATTGTGTTTTTTATTGTTGTTTTTTTGCCAGTGTTTCTAATTCAATTGATCAAATTTTTTTTGTGACCGTCTGACACATCAGATTACAGCCTAACAGCAATGCAGCTCTACTGATGCTTTCTATGAATGGCAGAGGCGACCAAATCTGTCTCTGGAGCGAGCCCTGCTGTTTACAAGCCTGTCCGTTCCCCGCTTTTGTTTTGATTTGTCACTTCCTGTAGGTGGGAGTCCGAGCAAGTGGAGGCATGACGTGTTATTACATAACAATCCAAACTTGTTCTGCTTTAATTCAGCTCGCCCTTCTGCGTTTTACTCAACCAGTTTCCGACCTTTTTCTTTAAATAAATCAATAAATTCAACATTCAAATAAAGGAATACTGTTATGACATTTTTGCTGATGGTGGTGCTTCTCTCATATTCACATTCACAGCAGAACCTCCCTCTGACATCAAAGATGCTGTCTATCCACAGTGAGTTGCCATGGAAACGACTCAAGGCAACCCTGCTGTGGTACATAAACAGGGGGAAGACGAATGGGGAGAGAGAAAACGGACAAATCTATTCTTTGATAGCAGCGGTTTAAGGCTGTTATGTAAGACAAGCTAAATGCAGTTAGGAACGCTGGGTGCTGCGTGTTTTTTTGTGTGTGAGGATGCTGAACACCACACAGCCTCAACCCTTGACAGAAGTGTCTGTGGCTACTTGAGGCTGCTCAAGGATCGAGAATCCTGTCCCCGGTTCCCACTTGTCTAGCTGCACTTCATACAATTGTACGATTTTACATTAAGTCCCCCCCAAGAGAATCAGTCACTCGCTACCTAATGAAATCTACAGAGGCAAACTGACACATTGAACACAAGCTCCAATACTGGACCAAAAATACAATGGTCGATCAATAGGGATAGAATTAGAGCATCTATATCAATAGACCATTTTCTTAACTGAGAATGCACACTATAGCAAAACTTTAAACACATCTGGGGGTGGAGTCATGCAAAACAATATGTATCTGTTCGACTTTACGGCGCCTACATCTATCTCCAGCTCAATATCGCAACCTCCAATAATTCCTGTGCCTCATCACTCCATCTTCACCCATCTCTACATCTACGTCCATATTTACCTCCGTTTTTCTACATGTCTATCTGCACCTCTGTTTCTATTTACCTCTTTCCCTGTTTATACCTACATCTCTATCCTTCTATCTCAAGGAGACACAACAGTGTTACACAACACTCCTGGGGTTTATTTAGGCACCGGCATGAAGCCAAATGTCTTATTGTCTGAGCCACATGACATCAGCTTCCTCCCATTTAACACAATCAGCCTGACTCCTATTGTTTTGCGAACTGTCGATATGATCACATTCGACAAATACAGCCACACATTCTCACTCTCCTGTGGCTCAGTCCCTGGATTCGGTTAGTTAGCCTTGTGTGGGAGTTCAGTGCCACCCCTGTCACCCTGCACTAAGTCCACTGTGGTGTTATTAATTGGACAGTCGTGTAATCAGTGTGTTAGCTTGTGGAGGATGAGTGGTAGAGGGAGAACGGTGAGGGGTTTTACAAGAGCTACGGATCAGCGTGTTGAATGGGTGATGATATTTTAAGGTTTTAAGGAGCTACAGATGTGCTTGTCAGCTAAATGACATAACAAATTCATACATATGGTAATCAGCTGTTTTCTTAAGGGCTGTTTTGTAACAAGGCTCTGAGGAAGACGAGCTTCAGGATGGGAGAATCAGCAAAGAGGAAAATAAGACAGAAACAGACAGGCTGTCCCCTGTTTCACATTCATTTTTAAAAAAATTTTGCCTGTGAAATATTTGAGTGAATCCTTGGCTGCTGCATTATGTGTTGAGGCTAACCTGTTGGCAGCCTGGATTTCCACAGTAAACAACACTCAAACCAGAGCCAGAGAGACTCATAAACCACTGTATCAGTACCGAAAACAAGTTAGGATTCTCACCTCTGATTGGGTCCAATGGGGGGATGTGCGGGCATCCCAGAGGCAGACTTCTTTAAGCCCCTGTCCCTCTCTGCCTCACCCCTCCCTCCGGGCTCTCCTCCATCCCTCGGCACCGAGCTGGCCCGTTTGGACCCACGGTGCCGGTCGGAGTGATCCTCGCTCCGACTGCGTCGAATTCTGCCATGCGGCTCACTGATGCTCTTACTGCGGCAAAGGCGGTTGATCACGTTCTGGGAGACAGCCTCGTCGAAGCGCTGCCGGTGCTTCTTGGGAATGAAGATTCTGGCGAACATGGTGGCATGTAAGGAAAATAGATTGGGAGATGTTAACTGTTTGTCCACAAGTTGCCACAGAGAAGAAAAAGAGATGGGTCTACATCACTGATCCACCTCAGTCCATTTTGAAAACATAACAGTCCATAATCAGAAATGTTGGGTTTCCAGTAAACACCAGGAATTAAAAAGTGACGATCAACTCAGCAGACTTCACCCATTAACTCTCAGATTCTGTGGGGAGTCTTTCCCCCAGAAGGTAAAGGTTCCCTGACAAAAAAGAAGATGAATTTGATCTTTGAGAAGATCTTTTTCTGAGGAGAAAACCAGTGAGGAAATCTTCACTCGATGCTTGCTGGAGTCTGACTGCAGCATGAGGCAACTGAGCCAGAATACAGCAAGAGAAAAAGGTGTGGGAGTGAGCGAGCATGGGATTTCTCCTCTGCTATTTCTCTCTCTCTCTCCATCTACAGCAACTCATCCTCGCACTCTCCTACACTTCCGTCCACACCTCACCTCTGTGTCACTCTGCCAGTGTGAGCACTGAGCAGGACTTCACCAGTTCTCCCATTCTGTCAAAGAAATTCATTGTTCTACTTTAGATTTTAAGCACGAAACCAATATAGCACTCAGCAGGTGGACAGATTTTAAATTAAGTTAATCATTGTCATTTAATTTAGTTGTTTAATTATCTTTTGACAAACTACAACAAAGGAAAAACATTGAAGTTATACATTTTATAAATTATATATATTTTTTAATATATTTTCTACAAAGAGTAGTCCAGGGATTAAGAACTGCAATATGGGGGACCTAAAGTGTAAAAGAAAAAGTCAAAAGGTTTCCAGTCAAGCTGCAAAAATTTCCCATGTTGAACCATACTTGTCTTTCTTATGGTGCTGTATAAACAGACTGACCCCACTCCCATGCCTTTACACTAGAGATAATGCCACATACAGCAGTGTGTTAGCTTAGCTTAGCATAAATACTGCAAAAAAGGAGACACCACTGAATTTGCTCTGCCCAACGTTAACAATGTCCATTGACCTGAATATTTAAAGTTCACAGAGCAACCACTTATGTGTTTAAGATGTACACATACTTCAGTGTTAAATAAACTATAAATAAAGTTTTTGTAGTGGTTATGTGCTAGAAAGCTGCCCATCCATGCTAACTGTTTCCCTATGTCCACTTCTTATGCTAACTAGCTTCCGGGGGGGAGCCTTAAAAGACAAGCACAACTAACTGAAACAAAAACAGCACACAGTAGGTGGGCAGATTTCAAACTAAGTGACTCATTGCCATGTCAGTTGTTAACAGTGTATTGTTCTGTCAGCTTTAATACTTCACAAAGAAAGCACACAGATAACAATGTTGTCCCAAACAACAACAAGGTGAAAAATGTCAACAGCACCTCGTTAGAAGGCCAGCTACTTCATCTTTTCTACAAAGAGTACTCTGGAGATTTAGAATCGCAATATAGGGGACCTATGTTCAAAAAGAAACGTTAAAATACTTATAGTCAAGCTGCAAATATAGACATATCCAATAATGTATAAAAAATGAGTTGCTAGACCATCCTTGTGTTTCTTGTGGTGTTGTATAAAGACACCACTCTGATGCCTGTACACTAATGCACACATACAGCAGCTGGTTAGCTTAGCTTGGCATAAATACTGGAAACAAGGGGACACCACTAAGCTAATCTAATGTCTAAAGGTAACCAAGTCCACCAGTCACATGTTTAAAGCTCTTGAGGCAACATTCCACATGTTAGTGTTTAAAACTTCAGTATAAAAATGAGCTGTTATGCTAAGCTAAGCTAACCAGCTTCTGGGAGTATAGCTTTATACTATTTAGCACATAGACACAAAAGCTTCTCATATAAAAAGCAAAAAAGCCAATGATCTCACGTTACTCTTGCCAATGACCTAATATGAGTAGTTATTTAATGTTTAACCACTTATTCCTGTTTAGGAATCATCGGGCGAGAGGCGGGGTACACGCTGGACAGGTTGCCAGTCTACCACAGGGCTAACATAGAGAGACAGACAACCATTCACACTCACATTCACACCTACGGCCAATTTAGAATCACCAGTTAACCTAATGAGCATGTCTTTGGACGGGGGGAGGAAGCTGGAGAGAACCCACGCAGACACAGGGAGAACATGCAAACTCCATACAGAAAGGCCCAGTCAACCCATGGATTCGAACCCGGGACCTTCTCGCTGTGAGGCATCAGTGCTAACCACCTCACCACTGTGCCGCCCCTAGTTATTTAATTATAAGTGCCTATTCAAGAACGAGGCAAGAATGAGGGATTTCTTTTGATACACAATGTCAAACCCATTTAAGCGTGTGCCAAGTCCTGCTAAACAGACTAAGAACATACTATTTGTGTCAAATAAAATGTCAAAGAGGGGGATGAGTGGGAACCGTACAGGCTGTTTCATATGGAGTCCTAGTGAACAACAGCGCGGACTGTGAGAACAAAAACAAATGCGCGCACACAAGGACTCCGCTGACAACCGAAAACAACTTTTCATTCGAGTGATCAGAACTGCTGCCAGGAGACAAGAAAACCGCCCACACACCCAAACACGCACACAGCTTTTGGAACCGCTCAAAACATGTTCACACACTCTACCTTTGATTGAAGGCCCGTCTAAGTTTAGATAAAAAGTTTTTGGGATCGCCACAAAAGCAGTTGTATTCCCGGATCCTTTTTGTTTGCTGAATGACTGAAGAAAATGAAGTCGGTTGCCTTAATAAACAAGAATGCAATGTAGATATAAAACATGAGTCTTGGGTAAATGTGGAGCTACCAGCAGCACCTGAGCTTAGTGTACAGACTGGATATAAGTGGGTCTCTGAGGGATTAGAGGCTCTCATAGCTGGATTCTGTTATATTTATACACAGTGAGGCAACTTTTTCCAGTATTTATATCATTTGATAATGAAACAAATTGCTGGTAAATTTCTATAAATCATCCCACTAAACAATTGGACAATTTGTCTGTGTTGCACAACAATTAATCGTGCATTTAAGAGGGAAAAACAAGGCCAACCACAGCAGCCTACACATAATAAACACACAGCGTGCCATGTATATTAACAACATGTCTTTTTTTTCAAACCAGACCCAAAGGGAACGCAGAAAATTCAGACTGGTGAATGGCAGCAAAAGAGAAACCCCCGTTGATACGTTAAGCGAGCCAGAAGTTGTTGAGTAACAGTGGCATTAAGATCCAACCGAGAGCAGAGCCCGAAACACAGACTTGCACAAACAACCCTTCTGATTCCCACCTACACCAGTCTGTTGTGTTCTGACCGGCTGATCAGATGAATCAGCCGTAAGCAGACAGGGAGTAGAGCGCGTGAAAAACAGCGCCAGTCGAGTAATTAGCAACAAGCGCGCAAACAGAGACATGGACGAGACAACAGCCGCCGCTGTACACGGCCCTCGAGAAGCTAATTAAGCTGCAACAACAATTTTGACAGCTAAATAAAGCAATTAGGACATAGTTATAGTAGAGGGGTGGAGAGAGAACAGCAACTTCACAGCATGTGTCTTAGCCACTGCTGATGCCACTATCCTGAGCTGCTGAAGCACTTTATTAAAATTTACTCTTGTGGATACGGAGCACCTGCAGCACTGCTCTGTTCTTGCGGTGTAGCGAATAATGAAGTCTCATTTACATGTGGAAGGTCATCTCTGCTAACAACACTGCTCACTTGCATGAAGAGTTCATTTATTTTTTGTTCTTTTTTTAATACATAAAAAACAATTCATCAAAAGGAATTTGGTTATTTAAAAGTGGGGATTTGTGATAATTTGTGAGTTTAAATTTTTAATCATTAGTAGCACTGATGCTAAATCAAACATACAGTGTATTTTTGTTTTCAAATTTCTGTTGGTTATGGACACACACATAGGCTCCTTAGGTGGTATACGGTGGTACACAGATGTCACCAAACAATAAAAGTATTCTCTACAGATAATGGACTCTGATCAATAACAGAGGAAGATAAAGTTACTAACGTTGAGCTGAAGAATGCGTGACTAATATATACCCAGAGGACTTGCTGAACTTTAGGTCTGTGAGTAAAAGAGTTCATACAGGCATGACATTATGACCACCTTCCTAATATTGTGCAGGTCTCCCTTGTGCCTCTAAAACAGCTGTGACTCATCAGAGAATGGACATGGGTCTTCTGAGGGTGTCCTGTGGTGTCTGGGAACAGAATGTTGTTAGTGGGGGTCTTTGGGTCCTATGGGTTGAGGGGAGCGGCCTCTGTGGATCATCCCACAGATACTTGATCAGTCTGGGATCTAGTAAATTTTGAGTTGTTCCCAAACTGTTTCTGTGTGTGTCTGTGTCAGGCTGCATCCTGCTGGGGATGGCTGCTGCCATCAAGGAGTGTCATTGCTATGGGGTGGGGGTGCCTGGTCTGGTTTAGGTGAGTGGTACATGTCTAAGTAACATTCACATGAATGCCAGGTCCAAAGGTTTCCCAGCAGAACACTGTATTGTTACAAGATGGTCAATGTTATCTACTTCTCCTGTCAATGGTTTTAATGTTGTGGCTGATCAGTGTAGTTCATAGCTCAATTGAATAAATACAGAGGTCACCTAGTGGCAGGACTAAAGATTACATGCTTCAACCCTCCATGCAGGAGCTCTCCGTTCAGCACCACAATAGACAAAAGGAACAGCGGGTTTTTGCACAATCATCCTGCTTCCTGTTTTAATTATACATTTTTATTTACATTTAATGGGTCACAGCAGTGTGATAAGATTAAAGAAGCCAATCAAACACTTAAGATGGGGGCGTTTTACAAATTTTACACATAAAGATCAGATTAGTTGCTGAAAAGAGAACTACTCCTCATGATGCATAGAGTTCAGTGGTGCGACTGGTCAAGTTGTGATTTCCGATCAAGTTGATGAGCTGCATTCGTGAGAAGTATGGAATACTTTTTATGGTAGGTGTATTTTCTGTGTAATATAAAACCAAAACCCCCCCCCCCCCAAAAAAAAACAGCATAAAACACATCACATAAAGGCTACAAATTGATTTGAGTAAGTGAAATAGGTATTTGATTAGCTACCAGACTGTTATTAAAATCTGCAGACAGCAACTTTAAGTTACCTGCTATTCTAAAAACATACAGCATGTGTTTAATCTTTTTTTCCCCTGGCTCTGAAACGCTGCTGTTCAGATATAGGCCGCATATTCTTAGCCTGCTGTCACTGTCTCTGCAGAGTTTGATCGGTTTTGAGGTGTAACTGTATCTGCAGCCTGAGACGGTGCAGCCTAGGCACAGACTCCTGGCTACAATAAGCAGACTCCCGAGATATAAATAAATGTTCTACAGCGCCGAAGGTGTAGCGGCCCACACAGTCCCTCTCTGTGTGCACGTTCCTGCTATTTGCCATTTAGTCATGCCATAGTACTAATATGCCACTGTCTCTGACACAGACATAGTACCTGTCTATGTAAGCAGGAGGTTTGTGTTTGTGCGGCTGCAGCAAACAGCATTCCCCTCCTCCAAATGCAGCTGTTCATCAAGCATGCACAGGCATCTGTTGAAACGGCCACCTCATCACAAAAAAAGTTTTCCACGTCAACTCTCGCAAACTAAATGAGTGCTCGGATTCGACCTCATTTATAAAGAACAGAGATCTATAATTATCTGAAGGAGGGTTGCGGAGGAGGAAGCAGGCAGGGAGGATTGGATGGATTTCTCAAAAGGGAAAGAGTGACAAGCAGGAAACTACAAAGAGCAGACCTGATTTCATTTCGGGTGCCTCATGCAGGAGTTTGGTGGGAACGCATAATTAGAAAAGTAATAATGGCGGCTGCGTTTGACAGAGTCTGACAGAAATACAGCCCCGTCACGGGTCACACATTTGAGGATAAAGCCCGTGGAATTATTGCAAATCTGCTTTAAGCATTAACGGGTGTCTGATCTGTATCCAGGGACGCGTCAGGAGTAAATGAAAAAATAAAAATTGCAATGGTTAAAATAATAAATGTCTGGCACGTCTGATCCAGAGAGCAGGGATTCACACACAGCATTAATGAGATTAGACTAGGGCCGCGGTCATGAAAGGATTACTAATAACATATATATATACAGTGTATATATATACGCTATATGCTTGGTGGTGGGGCTTTGAGCTCAATGTTAGGTTTGTTAGTGACTCAGAGCATATATACACTTGTTCAGATAAAAGCTCATTAAGGAATGTTTCCAGCAGCCAAACAAACAGAAGAAGATATATTGTCCTACTTGTAAACTAAATGTGTTCTCTGCATTCCATCCATTTATTACACACACACACACACACACACTCTGAGAATTGGGTAGCTGCATGAAGCCACAGTAGAGTCAAGCAGTTTGGGTGCCTTGCTCAAGAAGGACCCCTCAGCTCATTCAGTTCTACCCTCGCAATTTCCTTTCTAACAGTATTAGGATTCTAACCGATGACCCTCCAGTCCGAGACCAGCTTCTCAAATCACTAAGCCAAAGCTGCTCCCCATAATAGTACAAAAAGGGCCGTCGCTATCGAAGATGCCTGCGTGAGACCAGTCTCGGACAAGTTGTTGAGGCTGATGTTGTCAGTGGAGTCTCAAGAACAATTCAGGATACTGCAGAGCTTGGGAGCTGTGCATAAAGCGCATGAACAGCAACCAAAGCTCGGTGGGCACAGAAATACTGATCAATGCTGTACTGAACATCCACCATGTTCAGCAAGGAGAAGGAGTCCCTGACTGGCCATTTCCTACCATGATATGAAAAGGAGAACCTTGTAGCAGCAATCGTTTTCCATGTATTACAGCTCGAAAACAAACCAAAGTCTACGAGGGCAGGTGGCAGAATAGGAAATACCTGCATCCTACATAACGGGAGAGGGCTTTAAATCATATCAAGAAAATTAGCTTACCAGCGAATATATTTTTCTAAATTGTGTTTTCTTTTTCAAACTCCATCTCACATAATAACTTCAATAATATAGAGTATAATACAGCTGGACAGGATGCCAACTGAAAAAAAAAATAAAAAAAAAAGGCATCTGCAATTTAATTTGGAACATGTTGTATATTACGAAAGCTTGTTCCACTTTAATGCAGGAATTTAATGGCTTTAGTACTATCAGAGCTCAATGAAAACATCGTGCGGGGCCCTTTTGAGACACTGTTTTGGGAACAGTTGCAAACCAGCTCCAGCCACTGACTCCTGCAGTCAAGATTAAACACCATCATTAACAACACCGCCGAAAAAGAAGGCTTTGTGCACAGCGTGCAGTGTAGATGAAGAAGAGCTGCTGGCGACTGCGGTACTATGGTTTAAAAAGACCAGCTGTGCTGTGATCAACTTTAGATCAGTTATTTTGTTTTGCAGTAGTAATGAATGGTAAAATGACTAGTTAGAGCCGTTTTCTACAGCTGGATAATAACATCTGCTTTGAAACTATTCTCCATAATGTTAATTATGTGGTTACAGGAAGACATCAGGTATTACAAGAAAAGCTGCTATTCTCAGAGAGCAGACACAGAGAGACCCTGTATTAAAAAATGCAGATACCGTTTAAAAGGAATCTTTACGTAATCTGAGGGAACCTTACACTTTAAAAGAATGTATGTAGACCCACAGAGAGACACAGCCTCCGACATGTGACCAGAGATTACATCCTAAATGCAGAGAGACACTCATCCTAATGACTTTGATCACTTAACATCAGACACGATACCCAGTCTTTGTATTTTTATCTGTGATGGTAGGCAGTTCAGGCTGATAATATGGGCACTGGTGTAAATAATATCCGATATGTGTCAATATGAAAACAGTGGAGTGGGATCACAATGAGCTGGGAACTAGTTCTTAAAATACGTTGCTGAAAAGTTCCAAAACAATGACCAAATCATTTCGCTTATTATCCAGTGCCTATCTAGCTATGGACTGTCCATAGCTTATTCATATACAATTTATGTTTTTACTCCCTAAATATCTGTATCAACACTGGCCCCATAACTCCAGCATTGGTCCGACTCTAGTTTCCATCCATCCAGTGTGGTCACATCAAACTCTACGGTACAAAAACGAAATACACCGCATATAACACATTAAAAGCAGCCACCTGCATCAGATTGCATTAACCTCCCGCCTCCCATGCATAATAACACCTTCACAGTGCAGGTGCCAGATGTGAAGCAGCCAGAAAAAATGCATGAATGTCCTCAAAAATAAACTGCCACGATTATTTCATTCAACTTTAGCAATAAACACAGAGTCAATCAAGAAGAATGCAAAGTTATACTCACCCCAGACAATTCATGGTTTTAGGTGCTACAACATAGCTTGAAAATCAAACACGGGCACTAAGTCACACCATCTACAGAAGTGTCTTCCGCTACTTCTCTGAGCTGCTTCTCTGAGGAGGATAAAGGACGTGGTGGAAGCTTGGTGCATGCAGGAGACTGTCTTTAGCAAATGTCAAGGGAAAGCGGTCACCGCGCAGAGCAGGAAGCAGCCCGGGCTCTGAGCAGAATAATGAGAAGAAAATCCATCGGCGCAAAAGACAAAAACCCCTTCAGAGAGAGGGAGAGAGCGAGGTAAGAGAGTTGTGAGATGGGTGGGGGATGGAAGCCCACAGAGACGTGGCATTCATGTTGTTATTGGTGCTCATGCGGATAGGAGTCTCCTTTATTACACAAGCACCAGTGAGTTAAAAGTGGTGTAGTAGTAGTAGTAGTAGTGGAAGAGGATGCCAGTGTAGTCAGAGAATAAACGGCTGGGTTGGCTCCACTTGTGGAAGAAATGCAATCTGTGGACAAGCAGTCTGGGGATTTAGAGGGAGGCACAAATGCTGGTTGTTTTGGCACAGATGCGACCACATAACAGTGGCTCCCAGAATAGATTGTTCACCTTCAGTTATTCTGGATGATGGAAAAACACTGGCACACACTTTCTGATAGACCTGTTGGATGTAGCTCCAGGTTTTCTGCAGGACGGAGGATGATGTTTCCATGAGAGCTCAGTTAAATGTGTCTGTGGCTCATCATCACAGACGCCTCCATGCTGTGAATGCGCTTCACGTTGCCAGTCCTCATTTACCGCTAAAAGCTCTAAAACGGCTCGGGCCCCTAAGGGTCAGTTTAGTCTCTCAGTTTCCCCTAACACCAGTGACGCTGTAGGCAACTTGCAGGGTCACTGTGGATTTACCCCGGGTGGCAGATGGAGCCCACCTAAACCTTTAGCGTAGCTTTGCACTGGTGGACGAGACCTCTCTAATCCACCCTGCCACAGTAAGAGCAACAGGAAAATCCTGTTTACGTGGTCGTTATGAATTCAATCCCAGCAGATTATTTTAGTTTTCACTGGGGCTTAAAAACTGAGTCTGTGTGATAGAATGCAAAGACGGCGTAAGGATGAAATATAACAGTAAAAGCTATAAAGTAGCACAAACTACAAAACTGAGCATCTCCGCTCTTATTTCTTTGATGGTATTTTGGTTTCAGTGGACAGTTAGAGGACAGTGTGACTGCACATGACAAAACAGAGGGAGAGACAGAGGGGAATAAGATGTGATGAGAGCCCATTAGTCAGACACAAAATGGGGACATGATGTAAGTCTTAGACTACTCTGAATGCGTCAAGGCATTTTATTTTGTGATATGGACAGATTCAACACACTCCTCCTGAGTTTAACCCACTGTTTCAAATAACTGCACTGAAGTCATCTTTTAAATCCTATCTTTGCTTTCCACCTGTATTTTATTCTCTCCCTGAGGGAACATCCAGCACAACGTGAGCAAAAACAAAAACCTGGCTCCTACCTGATGCTGGAGATGAGCTGTCGGTGCTCGTCAGTGGTGAGTATCTCCGGCAGGACAGAGGCCAGCCACTCAACTCTCTTCTCTGCCGCGTACTGCTTCAGCACAGTGAACAGTTTCTCTTTCACTTCGGGCTCGTCGCCTAAGATCTGGTCGACCTGGTGGAGATTCAACAACGCGGGTCAGAGCCCGGGAGAGGTTTGACGACGAGGCGGTAAAAAAATGACAGTCGGGGCGGATGCTGTGACCTTTCTCACATAATGCCCGATTGATTATATATTACATGAGTTACCCCTGCGTAGGAAGTCACAGCATGTCCTCATTACCAAGACCTTACTATAACATTCACAAAGACATGGTTTTTCTTTTCATTTTGGTCTTGAAGGCCCTGAAAACGGGGTTTCCATCTATACATATTTCTCAAACAATCATTCAGTACTGGAGCAATAATTAAAAAGTAGAAAAAAAGAAAAGTATATTAACCCTGATTCACAGTAGCATCTCCCTGGCAACAGAAGTTTTCAGTTCCAATTAAAGTTAAGTTAAATTCTGCTTGGTGCACAGACACATGCTTTATAGTCTTTCGTCCAATTAGTCTCCGCACACTTAAAAACATTAGGAAAAAAACAGAAACACACAACAGAAATAATCAAAAACTGTTCCAACTTTGGCAGGCGGCATGTTTACGCACGTCTCTCTTCATGAGCAGCTGATGGAGCCTTTAAAATTAAACCAACTCAGCTGGCTCTGCAACATGAAGTAACCTGGACGGTCCGTACCTTCCTGTTGAACTCCAGGGCCTTGTGCTTGCGGTCCAGCCTCACCCCCTCTCCGCCCATTTGGCTGTCCTCTACACTGACGCTGCGCTTCTGCCTGGGGCCGAGGCACAGCACCCCGAGGCGGAGCGTCCTCCCCTGCGAGGCCTTGATCAGCGCCGCGGCCATCTCGTGCTGCCTGACGGGGATGCCGTTCACCTCCATGACGTAGTCCCCGGCCCTCAGGCCTGCGCGGCCGGCTGGGGAGCAAGGGGAGCAGTCCTCCACCAGCAGAGGGCAGTCTCCCACGATGGTGAACCCAAAACGACCATCTGGGCCCGGCACGATGTCCATCTGCACAAGACACAAGTTTGACCACAGACGCCCACACATCTCTGGCTCGATAGCCTACTGTACAGAGCAGTAACCTACATATGCAATACTGCTGTTAAAACTCACTTGCCAAAACATTAGGTACACCAGTGAAAACTAGTGCATTCTAAAGTTACAGTCCTGCACTAAATTGACTTCATGCTGAAATAGTGTCAGAAAAGTGGTGATTAAACTGTATGATCATTGTGGAGGATGTAGTCTGTGATGCTGTTAAAGCGTTTCTATTATTTAGCCTAGCCCACTGACTGAAATGGGGTTGTCAAAATAATAGAAACGTGTCCGTACAACTCAACACACTTTAATAGAACTACAAATGACAGCCTCCACAATGAAAACACAGTTGAATCAACAGCTCTCTCAGTTATTTTAAACTAATGCTGAACACCGTAACGTTCATTAAACTGAGATTTACTGTACCAGATCTAGTACCTGATGAACTGGCAAGTGAGTGTAGATTCGAGAGCTGTAAGGGGGAGCTGTGGAGTACTGGTTAGAGAAGCAGCTTTTGGACCGAATGGCTGAGGTGCCTTGAGCAAGCACCTAACTCCCAAATTGCTCCCCGAACACTGCACGAAAGTGGCAGCAGCCCACTAATCCAAGTGTACACACTGCTGTGTGAACCAATGCATGGGTCGAATGCAGGAATAATTTCCCATGAGGGATCAATGCAGCTTAAATTATATCATATATTTAGAATTTGTAAGACCTGCTGTATGCGGGACACCACTCCGATGCTGGGAGGGATGTTCTTCTGAGTCTGGGCGATGGCCATGACGGCCTGCGGACCCAGCGTCGACACATTGTGACCCTCGATCTCCAGGACCTGGTCCCCCGCCTGCAGCCCCGCCAAGTGGGCGCTGCTGCCTTCCTCGACAGACAAGATGAAGCTCGGCCCACTCCCACCCAGCTGGAAGCCAAAATCTTCGGGCCAGCCCTGGTTGGACGACGGCATGCTGAGGACTTGAGGAGAGCAGGGAGAAAAGTGAGCTTAGAAGTCTTCTGCTACGACGTCTAACGGCATTCATCTGTGGAGTGATGAGGCGGCATGTTAAAAAACAAATGAAAAAAAGAGACACGTATTCAAGTACTTACCCACATTAGCCAAAGCATTCAAGTTTAGAGACATTGCAAAAAAAAAACAACCTAACTATATGTTCTAAAGAGAAGCAATTTGACGCCGCTGTTCCTCGTCTCTTTCCTCCTACTGCCTCCCGTGTCTCGAGTTATACTACCAAGTTTAGCTCTATAACCCTCTACTCTGAACCGTGACACACTCCATGGTCCCTGACCTGGTTCATAAACTCCATCACAGCCAATCAAATTGAGGCGTTGCAGAGATTGTGACCTTAATTAGTTTGAGAGACAAAAGTTCCTCCAGCGGTTCTTTTTCACTCAGCACACATTTGAGTCTTTCCTGCTGAATGGTAACTATGCAACACAGTAACACAGAACATCACTGACTGAAATTATGAGGATGAAATAATAGGATGAAATTAAATTAAATGGCAAATATGAAGGCTTTTGATGACTAAACTGGAGTAAAATATAAATAGAGAGAGAATTAACCAAATGCCTCTAATGTGACAAAAACAGATTTACAAAAATGAAGCTGAAAATAATTTGCTATAAAATCTGTAGCTCAGCTGGAGGCACATGATGTGCTGCACAGCCTCCAGTATAACACAGCAGGATTTCACACAGTGGACGGAGCCGGTGAAAGACTTACAGAAATCTTTAGACGGATACCGGGGGCCTCGTTTGCTCTGCCGAAAAGAGTATCTGCCTTTTTTGTTTTGCAAAAACTTCTTCATCTTGAAAGTCAAGTGTCAGGTAGCCTGCTAGCAGGCTGTCATCCAATTTCAAAAATAATGTAAAAAAAAAAAATAATAATAATAAAAAAAATAATTCCCCTCACTGGCCACACACAACCCAAAGTCAAACAGAAATTGTTGCACACTCAAAATACTGCCCCATTCCTCCACCCTGAAACCACAGCAGTCTCCTCATGTGCAAAGGGTGAGTGTGCATGAAAAGCGAGCGCAGTCTCTCTGTGAGTGTGTCAAGGAGTTAGTCCTGCGCCTCATCCCTGATTCATCCTAGGGCCAGCCCGCTTGCACAGTGTTAATCAGAAAACTGGGACGCGTGCACCCGCGCACCTCGGTTCCTTAATAATTCTCTCTCCAAAAAGGGTATTGTGAGGCCTCATTTTTCTAAAAATACACCAGTGTGTCTTTTTCCTCCTCCTCCTCTCTTGGCTAGGTGGCTCTCGGAGGGACCGATCGTGGCCCAGAATCACTCTGCGTCGATGCAAGAAAGCGTGATGAGAGCTAATTGGAGCGTCTGCTTGCTTGGAATTCTGCATGTCCGTGTGTGTGTGTGTGTGTGTGTGAGCACACACAAATGTTTGGCCCATTGAGAAGGAGTGGGGGCAATTTAAGACTTTATCCTGCAGGATTAGTAGGATTATCAGCTGAATCTTTAGCTCTCCTCCACCCCCTTGTTATTAATACAGTAGGAACATATGCTCCCTTACCTTAATGAATATTTACACTGACTCTGTGTACTGTCTCTTTCCGGCTTTGTGCATACAATGGGATTTATGATGTATTATTTGGTGGTGATATTTAGGATTTAGGTTGACAGGACAAAGCAGGAGCAAATGCTTAAAGCCACAGTAGTATTGAATTAAAGCTGGAAATTACTGTAATCTGTGCTTCAATTTCAACTCATTCTTTTTGTATCCATAAGTCTGATTATCGCACCATCATACAGTATGTAATTAATATTAATGAGTGAAAAGGACAACCAGTGTCCCAGCAGCAGTAAATGTGTAATATTAGATGAGGATTTCATCTGGAATTTATAATTCTGGAAAAAGTGCTGCAACCTTACTAACATTTACCCAGTTAGTTGAATTGATAATGCACACAAATAATGAACCAAAGTGTCAAACTCATGGAGAATTACAATCCTAAAGCTCTTGATGTTCTCATAAACCTGTTCTCCAGTCACAGCAGGAAGTGGTTTTCAACAACAAAAAAAAAAGGCTATGATAAACAAACTGTATTCGAACAGAGCAAGCAAAGTTAGCAACTAGCCAGTGAACACAGTTGAAGAATTAGCAGCTAAGATGCAGACATACTGGCGAGGACCATAACTGAGCCCGGAGAGTTAATCCATTTATGAAGCCACACAAACACAACTCCATTTACAGCTAACATTGCTCCACGTCTGCTCGGCGTGCACGCTTGCAATCACTGTTTTAGAGCACCCATTCTACATCCACGCTGGCGTCTTCATTTAGTGTCTAATCAAAGACCGAGCAGGGCATGCAGTATGCAGACTGTATAGTATTTGATTGACACCTTTTCCAACCTCCTGGTAGTTTTCATGTTTTCACATCATTCTCAGTAGTTTAGTTCAGATTATTAAATGTGCTGACCTCATGCAACTTCCATAAGTTCTTCACAGATGATGTCTAATTAATCTGCCAGAACAACTGAAGACACCAGTGTGGATCTGCAGGCAATTTTACATAAAAAAACACAATGATGGATAAATCCATTTGTTTTGTTGTTTCAGACTCTTCTATTGTGGATGCTAGCTCACTTCAGTGCTATTAGTAACACATGTGGTTTTCCTACAATCAAAAAGTCAAAATGTCTTCCTGATAAAAGGCCCTCTGGCCCTTTACTTAATTTCATTTTGATTTTGGTCTAAATACCTGATTATAATAACACCAACACATGTAATTATCTAGCTCTACTTTTGAATATGGTGCAGTGGTAAGCACTGCTGCCTTACAGCAAGAAAGTTCCTTCCGTGGCCTTTCCTTTCCCTGTACCTGCAAACAACCCTCTAAGGATATGTGTTATTGATAATGGAGGAATAGAGGTAATTTTTAATATGAAAAACTGTGTGTATGAGGAGAAGATAAAATGTGTCGCTTAGCACTATTAACAAACAACGAAGATTCAATACATATAAAATATTTGAAAATAAGTTAGAATTTATTCCAGCTAAAGAGAAAGTATTGAAGAAGGGAACCTACTGGAGTGTAAACTGTCTGAGGCAAAGACACAATAAGGAACAGGTAGAACGGTACAAACTGAATAATTAAACACACACGCTGTGGCCTTCAATCAAACACTCCCCTTACACTAGAGCCAAGACACTTAACTTAGAGTGTGACAATATATGTGACGGAAAAGTGACTGATTTCACAGGCAATTATCTCTCAGTCTTTGTCAAATTGTCACAGGCTTAACTAACAGAATGAAAACCTGCGATAAATTCTTCTTCAGAGATATCATTTATACATGAGAGCATCTGTCTACTTACACTTTAGATGTGTTATATAAAAATAAAAAAAACAAGAAAGTCAACTGAATGCAATGAATTATCTTTATGAAAAGAATGGGTACTTTATCCATTAATGCAAATGGTTTGTAGAATCACTACAAGACCCAAACTGTAGCTGCAAATAAACTCAATGCATAATGACAAAACAACTATGTAACATAATATAAATAAAAGTAGAATCATCACAACCGATGAACACGCCTCCACAGCACACATCCACACGTACCTTTTTGAACAGCATCCGTAAATGTGCACAAACAGCTCCAGAGTAACGTTCCCCTCTCCAGCACCGTGAGCTGTAACATGAGCGTCGGGCCGTGTCCGCAACCAGATCCAGCGGGTGTCCTGTGATGGCTTGCTGCATTGTGTGGAGCTCTGGGGGGAAGACACAGCCAGAAAGCAGTATCAAATAGACACTAAAGTCGTGTTTGGAACAGCATAGCCTTTTTAAATGGTCTGATTTTCTGAAACAAGGGTTAAACAAAGCCAGTCCAAACTGGACTTATTTACATTTTATTTTTACTAGTCATCCCAAAGGCTGCTGCAAATGGTCAGACTATAATTCTGATTTGGAGAAAGTGTTGGGGACTTTACATACACTTGGACCACAGATCTTCAGCCATGATACATTTGATGATACACTGTGAGTGTATTTATGTGCATATGTATGCTGTGTGGGCATACTGACTGCCCATACTCCATGTACAAATCTGTATATTAATATTACATTTTCTATACATTAAATTCTAAACTACTTACTAATACAACAATCAGAGCCTGTACAATAGTTGTAGCTTGTTCTCTATTATTGGGTTCATTTTGCACTTTTTGCTTCTGGTTAGATGCCAAACTGCATTTCCTTGTGTATGTACCTGTACTGTATGCAATAACAATAAAGTTGAATCTAATCTAATACGATCTGATCTAATGACCTCCTGAAACATTCAGAAATCTGGAAAGTATTTAAACTTGTGACTGATCTCTCATAAAAAAATAGAAAGGGGAAAGCATTTCTGCACGCCCTTTCCCTCTTTTTATTTATTTATTATGAACTTTTAAAACTGGACATACTGTCTCTGTTAAAGTGAAGCTTACTTTTAAGTTTGAACTCAAACTAGCATTATTTTTGCCGTCTTAACAGTATGCTAAATCGTTTATTTGAGCCTACAGTTTGACATTGACCCATCATCTCCACCTCTCTCTCCCAGGCAAGCAGCAGCCAGCGACGTTAGCACAACACAGTAGCACAACCCACCAGCTGTTAGCTTGCTGCTACATCGATGCTAAGGAAGTAGCATTGTTTACAGGTGCAGAACGTGAGCATGGACCAAAAGGGGAGGCTAATAGCCACAGCTTGAACCAAAGAAACTATGCTGACGTGAGGTAAAAACTGAAAGGCGGCTATATGTGACCTCGACAAGAGGGTGAGAAGGAAACGAACTAAAAATGACTTCAGAAAATGAAGGAGGAATCGACATGTAGTTTTGCTAACCGTTGGCGTCATGTTTAAGGCTAGCATGCTAACTTGTTTGAGTCGTTTTAGTGTACTTGTCCGAATGGTTTTGAATTTTAAAGTATTTAAAAGTTTAAAGTAAATATGTACACAACCATAACAACTGTCCCTTTTGTGGTAGCTACCTGCTCGTGGTGACTTTGTAACACAAACACCTGTTGTTGGGCTCTCTGTGATGCTGCCAGGTGAGAAATGGATTTCCTCACTCTGTTCGCTATCTACGTCGCGGTGGTGCTGACATGTATAGCCCTAGTCTGCAAATACTCGGGCCAGCAGCAAACTCCCTTTACTAAACTCTACAACTCTGTAGCAAAGGTAAGACTCATTTTTTTATTGCACTTCCGCAAACCAACAGTAAGTGGCGCTGCTGGACTAGTTTATCACAATCCAGTAATATTATTACAACTATTTTCTTTACAGGTTGTTTCACCGTTTACACCAAAATGGCTGCAAAGGTTTTCCCAGTGGGCCCTGCACAGACTGTTTCACCAGAGGTTTGCAATCAAAGCTTCACAGAATTTCCTCTATTACATATATTTAGCGATCACTAAGTGTGATTATGTGTTTCTAATTGCAGGAACAACATGTTCATCTATATGCATGTCCTGCTGGAGGGAGCTGTGTATGCAGAGTTCACCTACGAGGTGTTCGGCTTCTGCAGGGACATGGACACCACTCTGACCAGCCTGTCGGTGCCTTACATCCTGCTGGTCGTCAAGACCTTCTTCTTCTACCTCTGCGTCAAAGGAGATCCAGGTGAGTTTTTATCCTAGCTGCGCCCTGTTTAAACATACTCACCGTGGACTACACTGTGTAGAATGCATGTGTTTTCACAAGTGTACCTAATGTTTCGGTAAGTGAGTGTATAATAACCTCACGTGCTTTCATGTCATGGAGAAATTTATACTTGTGCTATTTTGTCCATTTATTATAGTTTTATTCTTCTTATGTGACTGATTTTTTTTTTTTTGCATGTTCACTACTGTCTTATTTACGATGACAGGAGACAGAGTTTATTCTATCCAGTCTTAACAGAGAGAGAGACTGCTCTTTCCTTGAACTGGTTTTAAGGCTTTTTATAGATGATTACATGTCAAGACAACAGTTGCATGATAGGATTTAAATGATTTCAGCTGATTTTAACAAGAATAGCCAGAGCCAATCGCTGCCAAGTTAGTTCCTGACAAGATGAAGTTCCCACGGCACTAAAGGCTAAAAATGACAAATCGCCCAGAGTAGGGCTTTATTAGAACAGTATATTCCCTCAACTTTCTCCTTCTCGAACTCACTATCTCCCAGGCACAGTGACTAAGAAGAAAGTCGCCAGCCAGATGCACATCTATTCCTACGACAGGAGACTGTTTCACCCGGGAGTATCCTGTCCAACCTGCCAGCTTGTCAAACCAGCCCGTTCCAAACACTGCAGTGAGTACTGTCTTACAGATACTACCCAGTCGTAATGCACCAGCTATTCTGTTCTCTCAGAATTTGATAATTAAATGAGTATTAGTCCCCTTTATGAAACATTTCACACAGGTAAGGGTGTCTCCTTCTCTTCTTCATGTTGTGTCAATTGGAGGGTCATCATTTTAACAAAGCCTGCCTGGTAGATTTCACAGAAAACACACAATTTTAAGGAAAAAGAAATGTGTCTTGGCATTGACTAAACACCGTCTGTATTTTAGGGGTCTGCAACAGGTGTGTCCATCGTTTCGACCACCACTGCGTCTGGGTGAACAACTGCATCGGTGCTCAGAATACGCGTTACTTCCTGCTTTACCTGTTCAGCGTGTGTGCCATGGCAGGTGACATTGCGCTGCTAACAATAGACATGCTACTTCATGCCGTGCTGCGCTCCGGACTTCTGAGAGCCAGTTATATAGATGAGTACGGCCAGCAGCAGCAAGCAGGACCTGTGTTTATTGTACAGGTAGTGTATATGTACCATATATACGTTTCTATTTTTTATGTCCTATTGCGTGGTAAACTGAAAAATGTTCTATTCCCCTCTGACTTTCCAGCAACTGTTTCTGACCTTCCCCCGAATCATCTTCATGCTGGGCTTCCTCATCTTCGTCTTCTTCCTGCTAGCCGGTTACTCCCTGTTCCACTCCTACCTGGCTGTCATCAACCAGACCTCCAATGAGTGGTACAAAAGCCGAGGTTTCGTTTGTCAGCACTGCCACCCAACAGCAGCAGCTGATAACCTGTGTAGCCCAGTCCCAGATCACTCTAAGAGACACTACTACAGTCGGGGGTTACTTCGAAACCTGGGAGAAATTTTCTTTCCTCCACGACCCGTTCGGAAAAAAGACAACTGAGAAGGAAAAAAAAAAAGATACTGCCTTCTTTTTTGACCTCTTATTTAGTAGACAACACTACTACTACTGTAAAAATAAAGTTTAGTGATTTGTACATGGGCTCTGGTTTCTGTTTCCCATAAGTGGTTCTTCAAACATGTGCACTCATGTCACATTTCACAAAACAGAAATGACCTGTTTGCAAAAAAAAAATGCTTTCTGTCTTATTCTGTATCGTGCCTTTAAACATGTTCCGCCTGCTGTGATGCTTCCTGTCTTGTGACTGATTTAGTTATTTAGTGCATTTCCAAAGCATTGAACACAGCCACCATTGGGGTTTTAATTGGTTAAAATTACAGCGAGTGTGTAGCTTAGAATCCACTGGTAAGGGTTGAGAGGGTACTGTCCACATTCTTGAAGATTACACGACACAGCTCCTAACTTTAACCTTAACGTAACCTAAACCTAGCCTTAAAAACTAGCGGACCCACAGACAGACTTGCAAACAAACAAAAGTGAATGACTTGAATATCCAGTTTTTTAAAAACCAATACAGAATACAGCCCTGAAAATGACTAATTCTACATGCAAATAAATAAAACAAAAAAAAAGACAAAAAAATGTTTAAATCTTAAAGGAGATATACAGCTTTTTGTTTGCACTTCCTAATAAAAAGGAACGCAGTTAACAGTCTGATTTATTTTTATTTATTTATTTTTTTTCCCTTAAATTTTTGTGGGTAATAATTATTCTGGATTTAAATAGTTTTTAGTGACAGTAGCTTGACCGGAAGTGAGACAGCACTCCTCTGCCTGTGGTTCCTGTCCCTTTAAGCCGGTGCGGAAGTAGCTGCGGAGTTGATGCAACACTCGGTGGAAGGTCAGGCTCGTGCTCCCGTGAATTCAGTCATCACATGTTAAACCAAACCGGGTTTCGGAACCAGTTAACTGTCACGGAGGGACAGCTACGAGTCTCTACGTTCACCGCTACCCGGCTTTGAACGCCCGTTACGTCCGTGGCTCTGCTCGGGAGGAACCAGCAGCGGGTGGTAACGATACTTAGGAGCGGCGGTTTGTTTTAAATCACACAGCGGCCAACGGCTCGGTGTAAATCCGTCTTCCACTATGTCTGCGTCCAAATGCACTCGGCTGAGCGGAGCCCTGGTGAAGCAGCTCCTGGACTCTGTGGACAGCGTCCTGTTCGACTGTGACGGGGTGATCTGGAGAGGGGACCAGGCCATCCCCGGCGCCGCTCAGGTCATCAACCTGCTCAAGGAGCACGGGAAGAAGGTGGTGTTCGTGACCAACAACAGCAGCAAGACGCGGAAGATGTACGCCGAGAAAATGAAAACGCTGGGCTTCGACGTGACGGAAGACGAGGTGTTCGGGACAGCGTACTGCTCCGCCATGTACTTGAAGACCGTCTGCAAGCTGGAGGGCAAAGTTTACCTGATAGGGAGCAACGCCATGAGGCAGGAGCTGGAGGCGGTGGGGATCCAGCAGACCGGCGTGGGACCCGACCACATATCCGGGAAGCAGACCGACTGGGCCAACGTGCCCCTGGACCCCGAGGTGAAGGCGGTGGTGGTGGGCTTCGACGAACATTTCAGTTACATGAAGCTGAACAGAGCCCTGCAGTACCTGACCCAGCAGGGCTGTCTGTTTGTGGGAACCAACAGGGACACCAGGCTGCCCCTGGAGGGAGGCAAGGCTGTCCCAGGTAAAGACACACACTGACTTAGTAGACACTCCACACACATTAAATCCACTCAAGGCCTCATATTGGACTTGTTTAACTCTAAACAAGTCACCTGTTGTTAGGTTAATGTTGCTATTGTTGCAACCTGAGGTGTTTTATATAAATTAAATATGTTTTTCTCCTTCTTGAATAGTTAGTTTAGGACAAACAAGCTTATCTTAACAAAATGCACAACATTTCCAGCCATACCTTCATTTTTATCATGAAAAACGAATCTACTGATCACTCAAACTGCCCACCTACATAATATTAGGAAGGTGGTCATAATGTTATGCCTGATCGGTGTATATCCCCTCCTCCTTCCTCTCAGGTACGGGCTGCCTGCTCCAGGCCGTAGAGACAGCAGCCCAGCGTCAGTCCCAGACCGTTGGCAAACCCAACCACTTCATGTTCGACTGCGTGGCCTCCCAGTTCGGCGTGGAACCCGGCCGCTGCCTCATGGTCGGGGACCGCCTCGACACGGACATCATGCTGGGCTCCAACTGCGGCCTGAAGACCCTCCTCACCCTCACGGGGGTCAGCACCGTGGCCGACGCCGAGGCCCACCGGGAGAGCGGCTGCGCGGAGAGGCAGGGGATGGTGCCGGATTATTACGTGGAGAGCATCGCAGACCTCCTTCCAGCTCTGCAGGGATGAGACTGAGAAATGACACAGCGGCTGCAGGCCTTACAGATCTACTGTCTTTTAAAAAGGGAATATTTTTTTTTTTTAAATCTAGATTAATATGTTAAAAGTCATCTGTATAATGAAGCGTCCCCATGATGGAGGAGATAAAGACTCTAGAGACACTATTCAGATTTTATGTAATTCACTAAATATGATAAAAACAAAGTATTCTTTTAATGTATTTAAGTGTTAAATGGCTATAAAAGGAGCTGAGTGTTATGTTCCTGTTTTTAAGAGGAGGTGAATGTACTTCACGAAACCCTTGTTCTATCTGTGATGCAATCTCACGTTAAACAACTGCAACTCGAGCAAGGAAATGAGCACATGAAGTGTCAACAGTTTGGTAATATGTGTCCAGGTTTACAGACTGATAAAGGTCAGACCTGGGCTTTCTGTGTTCTTTTGTGTATTTTAAAACGTGGGACAAAATGGGCTGATGTCTGCACTGAGAAGCAATGTACTGTATGTGGTCCCACTCTGTTCTGTTAATGTCATTTCTGTTTGTGAGAGAATGACACTAATGTCTTGAAGATCTGCTCTTAAGAACAGAGTTCCTTCTGTCACCCAGAATCCAATGAAAGCAACGCTCACAATAAAACAAACTGTTTTCACTAATCCTACCTCAACTCTCTGTGGCTCTAACTTCCCCTCTGAGTCCTGTCCTTAAAGTCACCTTGGTCTGTCATCGCCGGCTGGATGCGGCAGCAGTCCGGCCAGTGTATCACCTCTCACCTGATGAGAGAGACTTTCCAAGCTGCGCCTGCCTCACCTCTTTGTCCATTGTCCAGACAACAGAGTGCAGCCAATTCCTCTCGTGTAGGCGTATGTTTGAGATTGAGTGAGGACGAGAGGGGGGACCTAATGAAAAGCTGGATCATGTTAAAGAGGCGTATTAAGCCACATTAGGCAGAGGAGACATAAAAAGGGGGAGGAAATTGCAGGAAGACAAAAGTTGAAAATTGAGTTTGGTGAGAGTTTTGTGTGACCGTTTGGGGAGGGAGCAGTGAAAGAGGAGGGGGAGGAAGAAGGCGGGGGTCTGAGGTCTGTATGGACAAAGAGAAGCCAGTCAGGTGAGCCTCAGCCAGCGCTGGTCATGACCACAGCTCCATGCCGATAGCCACGAGAAGGGAGCAGACCGAGTGAGGAGCCGTCAAGGGACACAGGATGGTGAGGTGTTGGCAGCGTTCGGGAAGCCGCTTGGAGGAAGCTCGGTGCACGGTAAGCGCCAGAAACTGCCGACTGAGGGAGGGCTGCACGTCAGCCGGCAAAGAGATCAAGACAGGAAGCTGACCTGATTTTAACTGTATGCAGATCCTGTCACTTTTGGGATATTAAAAGCCAGAAACATCAGTAGGACTGAGTGGGTCTCTCCACATAGAGCTTTATATGCACATCTCAGCAGACAGTCGCATACATCTGATTGGCTTGTGTCAGTTTGGTGCTTGAATTCCACATGTTAAGGGATGTTTAAAGGGATAATCCAATGTTTTTGAAGCGTGTTTGCTTGATGTACTCATTCATGGTCAGTTTATGGTACAGTGCATGGTGGTCAACATGCCAAAAGGTCCTTATGAGAGAAGAAGATCAGCACAGAAACCAAGCTGTGAAAAGCAAAATGTGTGTGTAAAACAAGGCTGCCCTAAAAAAGAAATGTATATCAGTCGAAGTATTTACAACATGTTCACTGCTTTACTTTGCTGTGAGACAGACTTTTCTCATGGTGAACTGAGGCCATCAACCACCTTCTTCACAGCCACCAGACTCCATTGGTAAAAACTGTCATTTCACCTCACAGACAGTCTAGTCTAACACTGAATTTGGATTCAAACGTACATGTTGATGCACCAAAGTCACACAATAGCACAAACTAACTAAATTATTGGGATAGTGGTGGACCAGCAACTCCTATGTTCTCTGATGTGCAGTTGCTGTTTTTGCCAGTGGCATCTGGTGGCTCTGAAGACAGAATCATTGATATAACGGCTCCAGTTCTCCACTGGAGAAGGCCGTCGGACACACTGTTCATTTTAGGTGGATAAAATGTACCTTAAGACTGTTTTGAAGCTGACCCTTGTCATTGCTTGGTTTCTGTACCATCACTCCTCTGCTTCTCCAAACTGGGGACATGACAACCACCATCTAGTGTAGGTAATACACACGTGATGGCTAACCAAACTTTAGAGAAACCAAACTGACTCATGTGCGCGGAAACATCTTTTCAGGATGGGGGTCCTGACGCGTCGCCCCGGTCCCTCTTCCCACACAAGGCATTCTGGGTCAGCGTCTCAGCCTCTCTGCTCCTGGTCATCGTCGCCCTGGGTTTGACTGGGCACCTCGGACTGTCTCAGCCCCGCTCAGAGGTACAACCCGCATCTATCTCTCCATCCTCTCTATTGTCATGGTAGATTGTTGGTGTTTTTAAGCCAGAATACACGCTGATTTCCCTGAATGTGTTTCCGTAGTCTTTACAGATTGTGAGAATCACAGTCCCGGATCAGAGTGGCGTTCAGATCAACCAGTCGGCTGTCGTGGACCAGCAGAATGACCTGGTGACCTTCTCTGTGACCTCGCCGGCAAACCAGACGTCCACCGTCCTCTTTGATATAAAGCATGTATGTACGGGTAATTCTTGTGAGCTTTTAGTTTAGAACTCTGCACGTATATAGTAAAGCGTCTGACCGATGTTGTGTTGCAGGGTTTGATATGCTACAAACCTGTCGGCCAGGAGAGCTGCTTCCTACAAAAGATGGAGCAGTCGGACTACGACAACGTGAACTCCCTCCTCCGCGAGTCCAACCTCAAGGTATTGACGTCTCAGGGCGTGAGAACTGAGCGGCCGTGTTATATAATAGGTCTTGCCTTATTGCATTATGTGACACATCAAAACTCACCCGGCCATATCGAGAAAGAGAAAAGTTGCCCTTTCAGCCCCGCCAGGAGATTCTAAAGTCGCAGCCCCGCTAATGCGCAAACTGGCATTTCTGACCCACAGCCTTATCCCTGAAGCGCTGCACCACTGAGCCAGGGCCTGCTGGGTTTCATACGTTTTGCATGACTTCCTGGCCACCCTGCACAAAGAGAGGGGTGAAGCGCACAGGGCCTTGAAGAGCCTCATAGTCTCCCTCTCTCGCTGAATTCCTCAGCACATCTGATCCCTCCAGCCCCCACACCGTGCCCGGGATCTTTTTACAGGAGGCTACGCAGCGAGCCTGAGCCCTGGACCGGGCACAATGGCCACTCTGTGTGATGGCTTTTTAGCTTTTAAGACGCCTCTATTGGATTAAAATACAGGTTGATGCGTCAAAAGGGCCTGTGTGTGTGTCCGCTTGTTCGCAAATACTGAACTGAACCCTCACCTATGATGTGTGTGGGCACATATCTGATACTTAATTATACTTTAAAAGTATGAGCAGAAGAATGGGCCTCACTGTGGCCGAACAGGGACCAGAGATGAGATGTTGGACCTCGCAGGTAATCCGAGAAGGAGCTCCTTGTTTGGCGCGCTTATCATCTTTTTGGGCAATGCTTCCATTTCCACGCATCAAAAGCTGCAATTTGCTGAGGGGTTTTGTGATCCCGTCTTGCGGTGTCACATATCTCATACAGCTCCTCTTTATTCAGACCTAGCTGCTGCTGCTGTGTGGTCGTTTAATCCGTGGTAGTAAACGTGCTTTGTCTGTGTTAAAGCACAATGATCTTCTTGGTCTTTCGCAGCCGAGGAAAACCGGTCGCTACGTGATCTGCTAGAACACAACGGTACGTTAAGTGGTTCACTATCGGAGCCAATCAGAGGTGTAAGTGGGCCAATTGCACGCGGCCTTTGTGACCAATAAAAGCACGAATGTGACCTCATCACGAAGATATCAGGCTAATAGCAGCTTTAGTTTCCATCATGGTTTTCCTCTTCATGTCTTCCATGATTCCTCACGCTTGTTAAGAGACACTACAGCTCTGGAGTTTCTATTCTTTCTAAGATAAAACTCCTGAAAAGTACAGATACTGACGCTGGGATACTGTCTTCAGCAGAGCAAGACCCAGCTATCTGGGTAAAGACTTCACCCACCACACTCAGACCTCAGTAGTTTATGGTCTTCTGACGTGTGACTTTGGTTTTTTAACCCAACTAACAAGTCAAAGACACTCAATAACACAAACAAATTAACTCATGTCATGCAAGGTGAAATCGCTGTTTTTGTCGGTGGAGTCTGGTGGCTTTAAAGACAGCAGACATATATACAACATCTTCGGTTACCCAGTGGACCCTTTATGAGTTAAATATGATTCCTCACTATTGTCAAAAGACGCTCCAGCCCTGGGGTTTCTATTCTCTTCAACTGGAGACAGACATCTTGTTGTGGATACTGATACTGTGATACTGTCCCGAGCAGAGCCAGGTTCAGCTGTCTGGGAATGGGACCCAGAGGCAGACCGAGTTCCTGGGAGTGCTGGCGGCCAGTCAGGTGAACTCGTCGTCGCTGGAGGAGCCGCTCCAGGCTCTGTGTCGGGACAGATCCTTCCACTGGACCAGGAGGGCCGAGGGTGAGAGGATAACTGTTTTGGCGTCAAATACCACATGAAAGAAAACGGGAGTTAGGACAAAATCCTGGTCTTAAATAATGTCTGTCAAATTAAAGAACACCTCTGGTTATCTTATATCACTATCATCAAAACTCCGGCAACACTTGTTGTATATGGAACAGCAAAGTTATATATTGAAGTCACACCAGAAATACAATTTGTTATAGTATCAACAAAACTAAGAACTCATTTATCCAAAGCTTAATACAGGTTAACACATGTTTGGGGCCTTGTGGAAAAAAAAAAACTGAGAAAACACTGAGAAAAGGGGCCCCCAGACCTACTGGCATAGTTTTGCAATGACAACTATAACCCTCCACAAACCTATAAAGGCCCTAAATAGTGAATCAACAATACTCCACAACCCCCCGCCTTCTATTTTCCCTTTGACTGATTTCAGTACCTTGGACTATATAGTGCATCTTTGCCTGGGGTGAACCTAGGATTGCCACAGTTCATTGTTGTCCTAAAATATTCCTGACACTGTCATTGTTTCTGGTTACAGTTCAAATGAATTCCATACAAACTGTGATTGCTGCCAGCAATATTTACTAGAACACCAAATTTGTGTTAATCCGCAGCTGAAAGTAGTCCCCAACTAAAAACACTATTGACTTCCATCCAATTAACTTTTGTTTTTTTAAAATGAAATAAATTAACTTGTCTTTAATGATTTACATCTTCAGAAGGAAAGTAAGATTGTGGACTTCTCTCAGGTTTGTCTACAACATAAAATATATGGATCAGGTCTTGATCGAATGACTTAAGGAAAACAGATTTTAGCTTAAACATCGATTTCTGAAACGGTACCTCATAGAACCACGGAACCCTTCACTCAAATTCCAAACCTGCAGTCAGGCAGCAACTAAGATAATCTGATGATTATTTCCTTTATCTTATTGTTTTGTCTATTACATACCAGAAAACCTTGTAAAAATGTCCATTATAATTTCCCCAGAGCCCGTCATTACTTGTTCAAACTATTTCAGTTTGGCCAACAGCCTAAAACACCCCGAAAAATACTCAGCTAAACATCATAAATAATAAATAACCACACGAAATCCTCACATGTGAGATAAAAATAGTCTGCACTGAATTAGACTGGTGTAGAGGTAGCTGCCAATTTATGTTCTCCTCTTCAATAAAATGATTAATCAACAGATTTTTTTAAGGCTATAGCTATTGAAAGTATTGGGCATAATTCATGTATCTTTGTAACTAAGGCTTGTACGAAGAGACATTTTTGAATGAGTCCAGTAGCCGCTCTATAATGACGCACCGTGTCGAGCTGAAACTTAACTCTAATCTGTGACACACTGACCTTTCCACTGCAGTACATAACGAGATGAAATGACATTATGTGCTCGACAGTGTACGCGTGATTCTGGTGACTAATTCAAACCATTCAGAATAAAAAGGCTGACTTTTAATCCATAAATAGTGTTTCATTTCTAAAAACTACAGATTCTTAAGAACTGTTTATTGAATAATTCACTACTAATGTCCTCAAACTATCACAGATTATTACACCTATGTTCTTTCTTGAAATTTAGAGTGATTTCGGGAGTTAAACTACAATTCTGCTGTCTCCATTATGAAAATCTTCCACTGTGACCTTCTATCTTATCAAGAGCTTTATGAATTTTTATGAGTCACTGTTGTCTCTGTCTTCGTTCTCAGGCCCAGGCAAACAGAGGCTGGTCTACTTCTGCATCGACATCTGCTTTCCCAGCAACATCTGCGTGTCCGTGTGTTTCTACTACCTGCCCGAGTGACTCTGTATTCTCTGTATCCTCCTCCCAGCTAAAGATCGGGGAGGACAAAGTTGCCTTTTTTTTTTTTTTTGGCTCCCACTTTGAAAAAGAATAAATAAAAAAAAATAAAAAACGAAAGCCAGCTTTGACTGTTCCCTTTGTGCCGAACACTCGCCTGTAAACCAGTGAAGCGGCCAGCGCTCCCAGTCAATTTCCAGCCTTCCGAGAGAGAAGAGATGGAGACAGGCTGTCGCGGTTATCGCCAAATCCCCATCGTCACTCTCTTCATGTACAGTATAATACCCTCTGTGGCGGCACACTTCAGAGATTCCGTTTTTTTCCTACTGCTGCAGCGTAATTATGTGTAACAGTTCCTGTTGTGATGTGTTTGAGCTGTCCAATAAATACACTACCGGGGGGATTTTTCTTTTTTTGCACAATTCTTCTTCATTAACCTGAAAAAAGGTGGCAGTAAAAGACTTGTCACTTATTTTCAACACTTTCTAAACCAGATGTGATCATACAGAATAACACAACTTAGAACTTAACTTGAAAAAAAGAGTATATAATGCACAGTAGAAAAGAGATGAATCAATCCTACGGCACATGCAAGCACTGTGATAACAAAACAACGTGGTCCTTTTGATGCAATACGTCTTGTACTTGGTAAAACAGATTTATATCTATTTAAGAAAGAATTATGACTGCCTTGTTATGGGAAGATTTCTTTTTGCAGCAACACTGAAAATTGGTGCAAAGAGGTGGTGCCTGGCCCTGGTTGATTCGGCTGCACCTGTAGTTACTGTCAGTAACAGAACATACAAAGTGTTGAGATTTTTATGAAGATGCTCGGCAGTAACTGGCATTTTTCCATCTTTCTGGGAGCAACTGTTACGATAGAAGCTGAAGGTGTGCAGCTCTTCATCTAACAGCTCACTGTGGCTGATCTGCAGTGGAAAAAAAAGAACCGTTTCTTCTTCTGTAGATGCATTTTTGATGATCGATTGCAGCAAGTGCTGAGCTTACTGCTGCGACTACTTAAAGTCAATAAAAGTCAACCTTTACATTACCACTTAAATGCTTTTAATGAGAAGCTGCAGCCATAGGAAATGTAGTGACTTAACGTACACTGAAAAGTGAATATTTCCTTTTTTAATTTATATTTTGTTGCTTTGCTGCACACCTCCTGGAGACTGTCATGTTCTAGCACAAGCCTCCGGTTTCTCCAGACGAACATTATTAAATAATTTCCACTGACGCCGGCACAAATGCGAACCTTCAGGGAACTGAGTCACACCCTCCAAAGACCAAAGAGTCTGCTGATTTTTCTGTCCTGTTTCACATCTGCAACAACCGTCCGCCGCCACCTGTTGCGTCATCTTTTAAGTCCACTTCCTCCTCCTTCTCAGCCGAGCACGCTGTCGTTGAAGGCCAGACACACCACGGCCTTCTGGTGGCCGCTGTACTCCCTCTTGATCTCGCCGGTCTCCACGCACCACAGGCGAGCCAGGTTGTCTGAAGACGCTGAGAACACAGAAAAAAAAACAACCCAGATCTTAAATTTAACTCAAATTAATCTAATCCTGCATAAATTACATCTATCTCTTTTCTCTGCTTAAATATGCAGCAGTGCGTAAACATTCAAAGTGTGGTAATATGTGTGTTAGGACTTTGACAACAGGAAACAACATAGATATCAACATACACATCAAAGCTGAAACCCTCTGGCTGATAGTTTGCAGTCTCACTGAAGCCGCGACAGTTTCACAATTCTGCGTGTGTAAGGTTACGAAACCTTTGCAAACCTAATTCTTCATAGCAGTTACTGTGCAAAACACTACTGAATGACAACAGTGTAAATGTATTGATGTTCTACTGCAGCGATATCATTTCTTCCAAGGAAAATGTACAGACCTGTCACAATATACTGGGAGTCTCCAGAGAAAGCGCAGTCCCACATCCAGCCTCTGGACGTCTCTCCGGGATTGTTGCTCTTTATGCTCAGCTCCGTCATCAGCGAGAAATTGGACGTCCTCCAGATCTTGCAGGTCTGGTCCGCAGAGCAGGTGGCCAACAGTCTGGAGACATCAGAGCAGAAGACTACATTTTCATCACGTTAATACATCCTGAAATGCAAAGAGGTTTTCCCGCGCGCACCAGCATCTCAGTAGATGGAGGGGAAGACGGCACTCACGTGGAATCGGGGCTGAACTTGCAGCGGAGGGAGTAGCGTTTGTGTGCAGGGATCTTGGTCTTTGGAATGAGTTGAGTCACTTCATCTCCCATGCCTCCAGCGAGGTTCCACACGTAACAGTTTCCCTGTAAAGGAGACCAACCCACGAGCCTTTGTCAATAACACAACACCTGCATGTTTTATTCATTAACCTGCACTACTGGGCTGGCACTGACCGAGCTGTTGACTGCTGCCATGTAGCTGGCGTCTGGGTCGATGTGAACGGAGTTGACTGAGACCTCTGGCTCAGGAATCAGCTGCTCATTGTGGTCAGTCTTCAGATCCCAGATATGAATCACTCCACTCTGGTCTCCAACAATCAGCTCCGCCTGAAAAACAAAAAAACAATGGAAGTACACTGATGTTTTAGCCACCAAGAACACTCATTCAAAATAATTTATTAATAGTTTATTAAGGAGCTGTCATTGTAGATGTTGTAGGTTGTAGGGAAGTTGGGAAGATAACAGCCCGGCGTAACATATATCTTAGACCACCAACATATCTTGTAATATGGATCAGTGTATATTGGATGTCTGACCTGGTTGGGATGTAGGCACACACAGTTTATTGGAGCGTTCACTTGGAAGATCCTCTGACACTGCAGGTTTCTTGACCTGTAAAAGGAGCAGGGATACCACTTTAGCTCGTCGATCACCAGGTAAACACACTGAAGGACACGCAGCTTGCCTTGCAGTACCTCAGGTCCCATATGCGAGCCATGCAGTCTTCTCCCCCTGTGTACATCCAGCGTCCATCTTCGTGAAAGCCCACCGATGTGATGTTCTTGCTGACTCCGTCGTAGTTGATCACGGGGTTCGGGTTGTTGGAGTTCAGGTCGTACATGCGGATATGCTGATAACCTTAAAAAAGAGTTTATTGTGAAATATAGCAAAAATAATACAATGGATAAGAAGAAGAACCACGTGGAAAATCTTGACCAACCTGCAGCTGCAATCATACTTCTGTCAGGTGTGACCTCAAGTGAGTTTACTTGCTGGAGGTAAATGTTAAGAAAGATTATTGTCGTTTCTCTAATATTTAAAGATCAGGTGTTACTTGTGAATATGAACAAATCTCTCTCTACAGCAGTAAAGAGACTGATTTTGTTGAGACGTTGGGGGATTGTTACCATCTTAATATCATAGTATAGACTGTTGTCACAGCACAGTGACTCTAAGTGAGTAAGGATACAGAGTCCTGGTGCTGGACTGTCCTGGTGCAGATCCCGCTGTGGGCCTGCCAGAAGCGGACAGTGTGGTCGTATCCAGCCGTGGCCAGAATGACCGGGTCGCTGCCCACCGTCCCCTGGTTCACATTCATGCTGGACTGCTGGCTGTCAGCGAGGCAGACACTGCAGAGAAACGTGCCAGGAAAATAATCTGCTGGAGAGTGGCACCGTTAAACGTCAAACAGGAACGTGGTTTAATGTCAACAATGTAAGATTTAACTTTAACCTCCGGGCTAACGTTAGCATAACAAGCTAGCTCAGCTTAAGGGCTGTGCAATTCAGACAATTAACGTCTGTACTTAAAAGAAAACCCAGACGTAGTAACTGTGACACAACTATAGTGTTTCTAACTAATCACGATAACAGAGGAAATGTGTATGTTTACATTACCTTCAGTTGTTGGAGTTCACGCCAAATCAGTACGCCTCCGTAATGTGTCCGTTAGCAACTTACAATGGTTTGTCAGAGGTTCCGTTTCAATAATTAGCGCACTACCGCCATCTACTGGTCTGCTTCATACTACAATACTGGTTGCTTTAAATTTATAGTGAGACTGGGAGGGGAGTTGATTCATTTACTGTAATTATGGAAATATAAGAAAATATATCTGCCAAGATCTTAGTTTATTCATAATAAGTTAATAAAATTACATAAAAACATGATGTAAAACCAATAAAAGCAGAAATATTTGACTGCACAGTGTGTGGTGGTTAGCACCGATGCCTTACAGCCAGAAGGCTCTGGGTTTGAATTCATCGGCGCACTGGGGCCTTTCTGTGTGGGGTTTTTATGTTTCCTCCCACTGTCCAAAGACATGCTCGTTAGGTTAATTGGTGATTCTAAATTGGCCGTAGGTGTGAATGTGAGTGAGAATGGTTGTCTCTCTTTCTGTGTTAGCCCTGCGATAGACTGGCGACCTGTCCAGGGTGTATCCCACCTCTCGTCCAATGACAAAATGAATGAATATTTGAAGCCTAACTCGTTGACATAATGTTTTTTGAATGAATACATTTATTTGAAAAGAAATGCATTTAATAAATACATTAAATAAACCTACACATTAAATATAAATAACACATAAATAGTATAAATAATGCAGAGAATTAATCGATACAACACCAAAGCCATCAATAATGAGTGTCTAATGTCTTTTTAAACGTCTCAGTCAGAACACTTTGTAATAAACAACAGGTTAAACAGACAACTGCAACACATTTGCTCCGTCTCAGTCTGCATACTGATCACAGTCAGCGAAGCAGGGCAGACATGTGCTGTTTCACCTCTCCTGGATCTGCCACTGAGCAGGCTAGGATCACTCCTCTCACCCCAGTTTTGGTCTTAGTAGAAGGGAGGATCTACAACATAACATAGTATATTTTAAGCATGTGGTTTGTTTTTATAACTAGCCCAAACAGAACAAAATCAAAAGCTACAGTACCTTCACATAAATCTTGCATCTCTCCAGGAGAAGTTTCCACTTCATTGCAGTCCGCTCGTCGTCGGTCAAACTGGTAAACTCCTCTGTCTGACATGCAGACACAATTCCTTACATGAATTGGACGTTAACCTGACTGATGACTGTAAATCTATATGCAAACGTAACATCTCCATACAGCAGGTGCAATACATTTAGAATTGAGGTGGAATAATCACGCCTCCGTGAAGTGGTACTCACCGTGCAGCCGAGTGTCTTTTCAGCCACTGGGCTTCTGAGGCCGCAGGCTTGCAGGGTGCCCGTGTGGTCGGTGAAGTCCACCAGAAGGTCAAAGCCTACGGTGGCTGAAAAAGGCTGATCCCTCCCCGGACACAGCTGGTTGGTGCAGCTCGGCATGTCTTCAGTCATCAGGAACTTACACCTGGAGCTGAGACACGAGAGAAAATGGACATACAGACTAACACTACTACAATCCATTCACTCTCTGTATAATTCCATGAACTTACCAGCGTGTCCTGATGACCTTTGAAACAGAAGAGTCCAGGTCGAGCTTGGAGATGAAGCTGTAAGTGATGCCAAAGAAAGCCTCGGGACAGTCATAGGCCTTCTGTTTTAGCTGGCTCACTGTGAACACGTCAGTGATGGAATCCACTGCAGAGACAGGAACAGCAACAAACTCCCAGTTTTAGCATGGGTGATGGACGTCCAGGCCACAGGAAACACTGACTGCACTTGTTAGCGGCATTGACTGTGTATTTGTATCTTTATACAGTCTATGGTTAGTAGGATCAAAATATTGTTAGTTTGAGATGCGCAGAGAAGAAATTACAAAATGATGTCTGCAAAGGAAACTGGACTTGCTTGAGTCTTCTTGAAAATGTTTTGCCACTCATCCAAGTAGCTTCTTCAGTTCTAAATGACTGGTTTAAGTTTTTATTTCAGAACGTCTGTGGGTGAATGATGTCTCAGAACAGGGGAGGTGGACGGAAACAAAATTTATGAGCCACTTACTACAGAGTTTCGCCCCAAGCTTGAGTCTAGAGTGTCTGGCCACTAATCGTGAGCTAACAGGACACCACCCATATTAATCTGAACGAGTCCTCTAATTACAGGTGAGTTGTAGGCACCACCCATAGATGTTCCTAATAAAAACTCCCTACCAGTCATGCAGAACTTAAGAGGCTACTTGGATGAGTGGTGAAATTTATTTTAGTCCTTTGCTGATCCAAGAAGAAATTTAAAAGAATAAAGAAGAGAATATCAAGCTAATAATGCCTCAAATTTAAAGGACGTTTAAGGTACAACAGTATTTGGATGTGATAAAAATGAACTTCACCACAACCTACCAGACATATCCTCTGCCATCTCATCTTGATCCAGAGCTCCAGACTCGGACAGTTCTTTGGCGTACCTGAACAGCGAGCTGGCCTCCCTGGTGTCTGAGAACAAACCAAGACTGACGTTGAAATGTATCCCACACTGGAAATATTGTACTTGCAAAGCAGGACGGTGATATGTTTATCTTGCACTATGCACCATGGCTGGACCCTAAAAGAGCATTTCAGTCTTGTTTTTGATTAGCTGCACAACGGATATCTATCAGACTCTCAGTTTTTTTGCAAATGCTGCTGTGATCTCTTACCAGGGTTGACAGTGATAATGCTTTTTGAGTTAACGGTCGCTACCATGCCGCTGCGAAAGCTGTCAAAGCTGATCTTTGCGTCGGCTATGAAGAGCACTTTAAATGAAGAATAACATCAAGTTATCTTATACATAAACATGCAGTCGCTTCTCAGATATCCTCGGCCACGTTTCTCTTCGGTACAGTATGTTAATAGGACTTGACAGGCAGGAATAACAGTTAATTAAAGATTCATTTTGTGACTGAGAATGAGCAGCAGCTGTTAACCTACCCGTCTCCCTCGGTACCAAAGCTTGCACGAGCTGAATGGCCTCTCTGTCCCAGCTGTGAGTGAAACGGAGGTCAGGGAGTCACTCACGGGAGAGCACAGTGAAAATCAAACACACATGCACGGCAGCGGGTTAATTTAAAGCTTCGTGTCACCAAAGTAAATTTGCGGTAACTTAAAGACACACAATCCAAGAGGCAATAAGATGGAAAATGGCGCAAAAAGCAACAAATGTAATAAATCTTTATTCCTTTTCCAAATTAATAAAAGACCGTGACCCACCAGACGAGGGGGAAGGAGGAGATAAAGTCATCAAAGAGCTTCACTTCCAGTCTCTGCCCTTTGCGTCCGTCTGAAGTGGTAAAATGCTTCGTCTCTCCGATCTGAAAACGTAAACAGAATCATGTGAAGTTCCTATCACAGCATCATCCCTTCATGTCACGAAACTCAGACACATTAAGCGCAGGGTGGGTCTGGCCTCTCCGTGAACTCTAGAGCGAGTCTTTATGGCCTTTATGGAGAGCTGCTATGTTCCAAGCCAACAACTAGCGTTCACCATGAAACCACACAGTCTAAACAGACGCACTGGAGTCTATTTAGAAATTTATAAGACATGAATTGGGTAAATTTAGAAAGCTCTGGTATATTTGGTTTTCAAAGTTGTCTCAACACATGAAATATTTGCTCTGTATCCAGAGTCATTGTCCAAAACGTCCAACTTCGTGCTTATCGGCCTTCTCTTCACTGCGTCACTGACAGGTTCCAGGACTTTTTCCACTTTCATAATGTGACATTAGACCGCTTCTTTAACAGCCCTTCCCTTCTTGTTAATGTTGTTTTTCAGCTCTGGAAACATTAACAACCGATTTTCCACCATAGCCGACCTAACTGCGGAGAAAATAACATCATACTGTCTGTGTGCGAGAGAAGATTTGGAAAATATACTGTGGTTTCAAAATGAGTTTATCAATTTTATTCATGTTTGGAAAAACACCTCTTAAAAATGATGATATCCTACAAATTTAATAACCAGTCTGAACCATGACTGACTCGTTAACCAACTCTTATTGGGTTTCAAATCATGGCTGTTAGACCACAAAGATAATTTCAGTCGGATTAGAAGCATTTTATTTTACATTGCTCCGTTGATCATATAAATACGCTATAAGTGAATGAACATATTATATTTCTTGCTAATGAATTTAACTATAGAAATGACCACAAAAACCTTTGGAAAAATGGGGATTCAGAAAATGATATATATCGGAAAACAATACACTCAGATTAGATGGAGGAGAATATCTGAACAAAGTAACAAGAGTTTGAATACTTCCAGATTCCCTCTTGATAGATGTACAGGCACCATTATTTTCTAATATAAGGACTTTTGGGAAATGTGTTTAATGTCTTTCTTTCTGGGAGTTCGATTACATGATAAATACGACCTTTTTCTGGCACATGTTCTGCACACACAACAGATTTCCATTTTTCAGTGTTTCTGTTATTGCATTATTACATATATTCTGTCTCTTTTACTGCAATTTGATGACATTTTGATTCATCTATGGATATTTCTTTCTTAATAATAACTCCATGTGCTGCAATTACACATTCTCTCTCAGTCTCAGTAAAACAATAAATGTACATCTCATCTCATCCTATCTTACTGTATGAATGCACTGCCAGCGTTCGTTTAGGTGACAAAATCCAGAACTGCTGAATCTCAATAATTAACATGTTAAATGTCATCCTGGCTGGAAAACAGTAGGACAAACTTCCTTTTTACACTTTTTCTACTGACTAAAAACGTTAGCGAGTTTTAGAGTTGCAGACAGATAGATTTTATTTGTTTTGGACAGAGCCAGATCTTGATATCTAGCAAACCATACAGACATCTAAGTGATGCTGATATTTTCCTCAGTCTCTTGCCAGGATAAGACTCTCTTCACTGCACGCTACAGTGTTGCTGTCAGATTAGTTCCCATCGAACCCGTTCTCCGCAGTCAGCAAAAGCAGATGAGGTAGGTTTTAGATATATCCGGGCACAACACAAAAGCATATTCAATACCATGTGGAAAATGCTTAAAAACCATATTCTAAGATGAACTTTTCTTACAGAAAGACTGCGGCCTTAATGATTCCTACCACTTTCACCGCAGCCAGTATATTAATCACAGATCCATCCAGCTTTTGCCCGTTGGCCACTATGTCTCCCAGGGAGTAGAAGTCTCTGGAGTCCTTGACAGGCAGGTGAAGCAGCGGCAGCAGCCTGTCAGTAGTGTCCATGTCAGCGCACAAAAACACCTGGGAATGAGCCTCCGTCACCAGCAGCCTGTAGTTGCTGAGGTAGCAGGTACAGGACTTTTAAACAAGGGACTCCTTTGACACCGTCATTATATATTACACACTGTTACATCACATATTACATAGAATTACATAGGGTTTGCATCCACTTCCTCCAGCCATCTAAAAGCAAGTGTTAATTACCTTGGTGTTGTAGGGCAGAATTTGTCTCCCTTCTCCAGGTCTTTGTTGGTAACCAAAGGATTTTCAATTGTGACTGGAAAAATAAACAGAAACAATTCTTATCACTGATATTTCATTCTGTACATTGCTTCCAAGGATATAAAATTTCCATGGGTAAATTTTAGATTTAAAGGTACCAGGAAGTTAATCGTCTCATGACGACATTACATTGATACATTCAAGCTGATTTTGGAGTAAATAAAGCGCCTATTAAATCTAATTCTCCTCATATCTAGATATTTTGATTAATGTTAAGGACTTGCGGGAACTCTGAAAGAGACTTCCTCACCACAGTCTCCAGTGCTGAAGCTGTTGGCGAGCCCGTTGACATATCCATCGTTTCCCCAGGCGGTCACGTTAATAAAGAAGTCAGGTGAGTCCTTAATGGTGAAGCCAAAAGTGAATCTGTCCACACCACTGTCTGAAATTCAGATATTGAGGTTTGTTCAGTGATGCAGTTCAAAGCTGGAGTGAGGAAAAGAAGACAGGAAAGATCTAAAATGATCACCAACAGAGGGCGCTGCTGTACAAGATACTGAGGTACCATGAGGACAGATGAACTTAGCACTAAGTAGTTTAAGGCCACCAACAAAGAAAAGGAAATTAGTACTGACTTTTTCTGTCAGGGAAGCTTCTGACATCAGTTTTTCCAATGATAATCCCAGCCACTTTCTGAAAAACATCACAAGGACAATGAGAACTGTAACGGTACATGAGGATTTTAAATTCGTCACAGTTCAGGACTATCTCAGGCCTGATAATAGACCATGTTCCATCCGTGCCCAACTATAAATGAAGGAAATATCCCAGGATATTAGAGGATGATTTTGTTCTAAGGTCTAAAGCATGAAGGAATTTACATTAAATGAAACAGTAACTGGCTGGAAATGATCTGAACTTACTGGATGAGAGAAGTTAGGATGTAGCTCAGAGATGGCAATAAAGGTCTGAGCAGACATATTCATTTTTTATTTTTTATTTTTTTTTATTTATGCCAGTCCAGCCCAGTTTGTATCACATCAGCAGACTCTGTAAAATGAAGTAAACCAAACACAACAATAACAATTAACATGAAATCCACCGCAATGGAAACTTATCTAAGTATTTCCGGTTTCTCAGCATTAGCTATTACTAAACATTAGCTAACAGACAACTTTATTAGCTAAAACTCAGTTAACTACCTGGGGAACTTCATTCTATATTTTAAAGACAAGTTTGATTAAAACAGCCTTATTTCAGTTATACCTGAGACATACGACTATTTGAATTAGTTTTAAGTGTTTTTAAACACTATTTTTTACCTAGCTAGGTCTCTTCTTTTCGCCGTTGCTAAGAGTTATTGACAGCTTTTCAGATGCTGCCTTTACTGCTGTCGGAAATTTCAAACTTTACCGCTGACGCATTGTCCCAACTACAACAAGACAAGATAAATAGAAGGAAAAATTAAACAAAACTCAAATAACAAATATAAAAATAAATAATTAAACAAAACAAAAAAAAAAAAAAAACTTCCACCAAATATGACTTATGTGAAATTGCCCTTCCCTTATTATTCTTGTGGCACAACAAGCTGGTGTTCAACCATGGAAACAGAAATTTATGAGAAGCACTTGAATACACACACTCTTTAGTTCATTAACTGGAGAAAGGTTATTTTTATTTTTTTTTTATGTATGAAAAGTATGTTTTACTCCATAAACAAGTTAACAATTTAATCTACTAATAAAATAAGGTAATTTTGGTAATCAGTAAAAACTCTGCTTGCTAGCTATTTTCCTTAATTTACAAAAGTGTGATCAGTTAAATTTTAATGTCTTGAATTGAGACGTTATATTTTGATGGAGTTTTTGTGATGTTTTCAAGGATAAAAACTACAATTTCAACTCACTTAGGGTATGGTAGACCTCCACACGGTTTGGCAGTACAGCCACTGTCACTGATGAAGCTGCTGACTTGAAGCTGTCAGTCATTCACACTGACATATTATATTTGTACACTATATAAGCCACCTCTTTGTACTGTGAAACATATCCCTGCACCCCAGACTTTGATATCCATACCAGCCATGATTCACAGCATGGGGTTTGTTCTTAGACAGCTATGCTGAGATTCATTTGACAGTTTCCCGGTTTGTTTTGATAGCACAAAGCTGTATTTGACATGCGATACTGTCTACACGCACCTAAGCAGGAATCAGACAATGTAACAGTAAACCCTCATTCAGCTTTACACTGCCTCGTTCCTCCACCATTATGACTAATCCTCACAGTCGGGCCTTTGGATCAGATACCTTATCCCTGTGACTAATGTTGATTTTCAGGTATTACATAAGTTGATGTGATTCTACAGGCAATGCGTTCTTAACCTTTGATAAAGACATAACATAAAATACGTGCAGTAGAGGTCATAAATGTGTTTTATACACACTGTATTGGAAAGTCAGCATGGCCTACAGTGTAGGCTAAGAAATAATCTTACCATGGAACATCAGACTGTAGGCCCTACAGTCTGATGTTCCATCCATGTATTGATGTGCTTTGTATAATGTGAAACTGGAGTGATTACATTCATTGAACATTTACCTACGCAGAGGAATTGATTTGCTATTTGCACCAGTGGCCGACCATTCAAATGAAACTAAATTTCAAATTCTAATTTCATTAGCTTTTTCTGACTACAGTTTGTGAGTCCATTAATCACAACGCCACTGTAAAGTATCATCAGATAAATCAGGCGAAACTTACTTTCGGTTCAATGATTTATTCATAATGAATTTACAGCTCCTGTTAAGCTGTCATCAATCACACTTTGATCCAATATTCGGCTGGCTCGTTTGAGGTGATTTGAATAATTATTTCTATGTCTGTATCAGATAAGGTATGCCTGTCAGCTCCGAGAGCATGACCTCATGCGGAGCGAGCCAAGGAGGAAGCACTATGTCTGCACGGTGTCATAACCACAGGGTTGCAAACACGGTCGCTGCAGGAATGTGCTGTGATTCGGTGGCCTCTCTGCCTCAGGTCGGCTCCCCGGAGGGCCCGCAGTCGTCTGACCACTCCTCGACTATTAATCCATCATCTCACTGCGTGCGTACAAGTGTGTCTGTGTGTGTATACAGGCCGCGGCTGTTGTCATAAAGGCAGGTGGAGCAAAGAACTGTTGAAAGCGGAAAGAAATAAAGAAAATAGCTGAAATAGTCGTGCTCCATGTGGCCGTAACAGTGTACAATCACAAACTTTCTGATTTACAGAGCTCTTGTCAGACAGATGTCTTGTTGTGAACAATTATGTTACTTCTAAAGAAAAATGTATTTCTGCTCCACGTGCACCATACAACAAAATGAAAAGACAAACTTAATTTGAAGACTCTGGGCATTCAGACACTACATTCATTGTAGCCTCTGGCATTTCTCCAACCTAACATGCTTTACATTTTCGAAAATGTTTTGCTTTTTATCCATTTTCTGAACTGAAAAACATTTAGTTATTTTTCACTTAGCACTTCATAATCACTTGTAACTATGAATCATGGTGCCATTGTTATGCTAGAATCACCCATTCATATCTACTGTATATAGGGAGTGGTCATAATCCAGCACCATGTGTCTAAACTAACCCAGGATGCACAAACCAAAAACAAAACAAAACAAAACAGTTGCTCTGAAGAGGGACACATTTTCTGTGCCCACCATAAGTTCTACACACTTGTGAAAGGGGCAGGTGAGGGAGGGGTGTTCTGTTGGCGGCAATCTGCGACATCACCACTAGATGGCACAAAATCGTACACACGAGTCCTTTAAAATGAAAAACAAGAACAAATGCACTGCAGCTAAAGTAGAATTAAAATATACTGAAGCATTTCTCTTTGTCCATTCATATTTTTTTATCCATTCATATTTTTTTTTCATACTTTGTATTTTTTTCTAATTTTCTAAAGCCTGTTAAAAGTAGGTTTTCCTGTAGCCATTGGCTCAGAAACCTGTTCATCGTTACTTTGCAGTACCTGAGCATATCAAATATGAATCATTGTGCAGAACATTTAAACTGCTCCGTGTTAATAAAAAAGCCACCTCAACCACCTACAACCTTGAAATACAGTTCACATTTTAAACACATCAGTAGTCACTATAATGATATACTTTAGCTACTTTAAAGTAAAAGAAATGAATATTACTTCCACCGCTGTTCTAATTTAGCAGCAGTCCAGTGGACCTCCGCGATGGCACCAGACAGGAGATTTATAGTTAAACTGGTAAAACATGAGCACAGAGGAGGAAGGAAGGACAGCGTAGACCGCTCAGAGACATGGCTAAAAAAAAAGACAACCGAAAGTTCTTTTTGAGCTGCAGGGACCGAAAGGATGTGACAGCTCCATATTTCCTTTGTAGTTGTCCATGTGTTTTTATTTCTAAATGACCATCTGTGATGAGGAAGCCTAACAGCTGGTGTTTACACTACATCCAGAATATGTGATGTTCCCAAAAAAAAATCCTCCACAGGGTTTTATAGTGCTGTGATTTGCTTTGCAGGAAGTGGGTAGACAAGTTGTAGTATTTAGTTGGTTTCAGTCCACATGCAAGCATGCACACATATGTAGGAGCACACATACGCAAAGACACTGGGCCTATTGTTAAAAATGAAGTTAGTTTCAGTGGACTGACTCCTGAATGAGATATTCTGTGACGATCTAATGGAACCAATTCTCATTATTTTATTGAATCAGACCATTAAAACATATTGTTCTGTGCAGAGTGAGCAATATCTTGGCATAACCCAGACGTCTACATCCAACTATAGCTTTTGCAGTCATTGGCAGGAGACTATGCAGACTTTATTGGCTTCCACCAGTGGAAGACGTCCAAACTACAAGTATGTGTACACTGTAATTTCCCTGCCACCTGTGTGACTGACTATACTGTGGCTGCCGCAGCACTGGGACTGCTCAAAGCCATTGAAACCAGCTGTGCTCTGGTAGAACAATGTACCCTGTCTCTTCATCCACATGTCCAGTAAGATGGGGGTATGTGACTGTGGAGGAAACCTTAAATGATGTTAATAACATGCTGTTGAAAAGCGGCGGCATCAGTGGCATGCGTGCATGATGTCAGCTCCCATCATTATGCCACCAAGCTTAGGTAATGGGAGGAACATTGTGGCATATGCCATGGTCGTGCTACAACTGTCTTTTTGATGTACTGTTAGCTGATTTAGTGTTTTCTTGTTTGGCTGATTAAAAACACAAGTTCGACAGGAATCATTCCGAAACAATTCTTAAAATGAAAACTAAATGTGGGTAAAGACATTTCAGATTAAAAACTTACTCAATCTGAAAGAGAATCCTGCGGCAAATGCTTTTATGTCAGCATTTACACAAAACAGGTACAGCCACCTACACACCCAGATCAGGCATGCTTTCTATCATGCTGCTTGTCTGGCCTTAATCCAAATTTTGCAGTGTGTGCTCATACACAAATTCAGTCAGTGGCATCTTGACAAATCTTTTGGCAACCATGTCTGGTCCCATCATCTACACTCTTCTCTACACTCATTGTAGCAGTTCTGTGAGACTGTACTTTTCCACAAGTCCTTCCACCTGAATGTGTCCCTGCTGTGTATTTACAGCTCAGATGAGAAAGTTAATAAAAAATAATCTTGACCAGCATGTTAAAGCAGTAGTTTCACCTGTTAAATGCAAATGTTCTGTTGATCCATCCTTCCACCCAAACCTCATTCTTTGACTATGGCTTGATAACTATACCACCTCACTTCATTGTTTGCTCCTGCTGTGGCAGTTAGAATTAACACAGGGTCATTATAAGCTGCATGCAGTGATAATCCATGGACCTTTTTTTATTGGCGGACAGTCTAACTCCTTTTGACAGCAGAGGTTTGAGCTGAGCTTTCAACTATTTCTAGTCTTAATGCCAATGGCACATTTTGTCCACCAGTCATTGCACAGAAATTTATCATCCTCATCGGCCCACTGAGGGTAAGTTTCTACAGAATTATATGGCCAACTTTACTTAATTCTAACGGCTCATTGACAATGTACTCAGCATGACATGTTCTAATGTTCTCTGCCTTTTTTTGCCATGTAAGTTAACATTTGCTAGTTAGCATGAATCACAAAACTCCTTAGCTTTGCAGATAATCGGCAAGCAGCTGACAAATATTAATTTACCTGATGATAGCACTAGAAAAAAAAAAAAACTGCAATTCATCTTAAGGAGATCACCAGTAGTGTTCTTGAGACGTTTTATCCTGGATGGCAACCTCATGCTGCATCTAAAGGAAAAGTCAGGAGTTCACCAAAATCTGCACGATTCATTCTCTGAATGGTTGTAGTAAATTTCCTTACAAGTTGTCCAAAAGCTTTTAAATTACTTCCGTGCGCATCAAAGTTGCTGACTGACCAACCAACCGCCAAACAGATCATCATTGTCTCTCCTATGCATGGCTAAAACCTTTTCCACATGTGTATAGACATCTACACACGCACACCCTTCAGCTCCCTGTATATCATTACTCTCAGATCTGAATTTGGAAGATACAAGATCTCTGGTATGACATGTCTTAGTATGAACAGCAGCGGGGCATTGCGTTATTCATTCTGATTTAGATTTTCCATGTGTGAGTGAGTATGAGTGTGTGCTTGCGGGTGAAAGGGCATCACTCGGTTCAAACTTTTTATCCACTATAGGACAAAAATCCCACCTGATATACTGCCATTGGCAATTTAATGTTGCCAGAGAGATTTTCATCAATACATCATTTTAACTGTGGAAAGACCCCGAGCTGTATTTCAGCTACATCAAAGCCCGCCCTGCTGCCCTAGTCTATCACCAGTGTCTTCACAGCATCCACTGTTTAAGTAGTTCCCCTCTGACATGCCCTGACAAAAATATCTGGCTCCACGTTTGACCTCAACTGCCTTTTTTTCCCCCCAAAAATTAAAAAAAAAAAAAAAATCTTTGAAGTATGTATTTTTCTTCCTCAAATGAGGAGAGAAACACATTTCTTCAATTATCGCTGAGTTATATATGAAACAGAAGCTTTCATTTCTTTGCCGCATGTGTTCCCCTGAACAATGAAATCATTATATTCTGGAGCATCGGACCCTAAAAGTGGTAAAAAGCAGGACACAGTTTCATGCCATATGACAGTTGTGCCATTTATGAGCTGATTGTTAAATGATCTCAGTGTTGCTTTGATTAGGTGCTGAGTTTACTGCATGTGGGACTGATGATCTCTGTAAAGCGACATCTGTATGGCGTCAACATCGGCAGATAAACTGATTTGTCTGTTATCTATAATGGAACATAATACGGGACGATTTACACGCGGCGTTTGAATAACAGTGACATCAAGTCTAATAAAATACTTACTGTTTGGAATATAAAACTCATCAAGGGTTATTACTGGACTTGCAATATTGTCAGACTTTGACTTTCCAAAGAGATTTAAGCATGAATCATTTGTTTAGTTTTTTTTTCCAAAAGCGGAACACTGGAATTCCTGTCCTCTAATTTACTGGTGCCATGGTTAGAAATGCTCAGTGGAGAATCTCACTGTAACAATTTAAAACAACATTACATCATTATATTTTCTGTATATCTACAATTTATATCCACTGCGCCTCCGGTTTTCCGATTCCTTTGTTCTCTGTCAAGTAACTCAGTTGTGATGATGTTTAATGAAGGATTTAATATGCAGAGTAACAAATCCATGGATATTCTCAATCCTCTTGATCTCAGTTGTTCTGCCCATAGGAGATATTTGCCGTCTGTGCTCTGCTGCTTGCCAAAGAACAATCTCTGCAAACAATGTTGAGGGGATTCATTAGGTTTCTCTGCTCCTCGCGCCGATGTATCACATCCTGTCAAAATCCATTGCTCTGCCAGAAATATTACAGTTTGTAGGTCTGTATATCTGTATTTCTTCCAGTGTTTGACATTTGGGTAAGTAAAGTGATTAGATTTTGCAGAGATTTATATTAGAAGTGTGATATCCCTGTATATACATTGTTCGAATCCCTAAATGTGATGCTAGCAAACTATTACCATCATGATCTTTCCTTTTTGGTCTAATCTTTATGCTAAGCTAGGCTAATCTTTGTATTTCAAACATATATGACAGTAGCATGTTAGCTTGTCACACTGTGCCGCTTACAAGTTTTGGCACCCTTCATAATTTTCTAAAAAGGATTAAAAACATAAGCAGATTGTCACACAGTGTTCTCCAGGAGGAGGACCCACGAGCCTTAACATTAGCCGGTGTCAGAGAGGCCTTTAGTTGCTTAGAAGTTACCCTTGGTTCCTCTGTGGCCTCTCAGACTCTCAATTTCCCTCCATTTGTTCACAATCAGTCTGACTGTGGATTTGTGGTTTCCAGACTCTTTAAAAGATGGCTTTGTAATCCCTTTCTTCCAGCTTGATGATCAACAACAACTCATTTTCTGAGGCCCTCAGAAAGCTCCTTTTGTCCGTGCCATCGTACACTTCAATAAACATATGTTGTGGAGTTCAGACTGTGACAAATCTCTGAATTTCTTAAAAGCTAAACAGTGCACTGAACGGCACCTGAGTCTCATTACATTGATTGGAAACACTTATGAACAGATGGACTCTAATTTGGTCTTGAAATTAATCTGTAATCCTTGGGGTGGACTTTACCTCAGAGATATGTAATATTGGGTCATTTTCCTGAATTAACAAATACACAAGTTTATTATTTCTGTTGTTTCTTTGCTTTAATTTTGTGCTCTTTGCCCACTTTCAGGACTTGTGTGAAACTTTTATGCAGAAATGTAGAAAATTCAGAGGAGTGCAAACACTTTTAACACTAGCTTTGAAACCACAAAATACAAATAAAATAAAATAATACACACACCACAGACCAGTCATTGTTTTAATTTTATTTTATGCGAACTATGTCCCTTCAACATAATGTGCACATTTTCATCTTTGCATCTTGGCATGAGATGAGTGACCTGCAGCCCCTCAGTTACATAAAAGGTTAAAGTCAAAACTGCATGGAGAAATGGCATGGAGCAATCTCATATAGAAAATATTCTGGAGGATCCTCTGGAGGAAATTCACTGAGTGAGCGCAAACCAATTTGGACGCAAAATTGTATTTATGTTAAGACATGCAAGATGTAGGCATTGAAGATATTTCTTCTACAAGGCTATAATAGGTCCTGCATTGCTGAAGAATCAGACGTATGTAATAGCAAGCTGTGCCGCTCTGATCCCAAATCCGATTGGATGTCATTTAGGCCTTCTTCAAACCAAACTCTACCATTAGAGGGAAAAGACTCCACCTCATCTGTCTCTTCAGTCCTCTCTCCTTGGGGATGGTAGTAACATCACATATGGAAGACATCACGCTGTTACAGAGCAGCTCTCCTCAACATGCACTAATAACAGTGCGGCTATGGCTTTAATAAAAAGGAATGGAACGAATTATGGCCCCATCCTAGTCAGGGCCTTCATGTACTGGTGCACATTAGCGTAGCTTCAGCAGCCAGTCCAGACCAGCGAGACTGAGAGGAGAGATGGGGGAGTTGAGGATGGGAGGTTGACTGGGAAGGGCCAGGCTTCGCAGCAATAACCAGTCCAACTCTTGGGGCTCAGTGCTGCGGTATAGAGGGGGAACACACAGAGAGATGTAGAGTCTGTGGGCAGCACAGAAATGGGCTGTGCCAGGGGTAATGAGACGTCAACGGCAGCATGACGAAGGTTGAACTGAGCCTTTATTAAAACGGGGGTAAAACTGTCATGCTCAGCTAAATAACTGAAATACTGGGAATGCAAGGAGTCTGCGATGAGAACGAGACAAAAACAGAGACAGCTAAAGGAATGTAAAACTGAAGGGAAACTCTATTGAAGGCAGGTGATTAATTTCCAGAGTCATTGATCCGGTTAGTGACTTAAATTACAAGCAGAAAGCAGTGAGCTCATTGGTTTTATATTCAAATTTTAAAGACTTTTGAAGCAGCACAAGTTGGTTTGGACAACGAATCAAAGACAGTTTTGCAATTGGACCTCTTAATCCAACCTAAACACAGTATCCCTAAGGTGACGGACATGACGAGTACATTCACCAATCCGTATTTCTTTTTTGCAACTACGATGTTTCTGGATTTTTTTAAATCCCACATTGCGCCCATCCACATTCAGTATTACCATTCTTTTTCATTGACTTTGTTAGCATGTAGCTGCGTTTATTTTCACCTCACCGCCACCACATGTTGATCATTGGACTAGCCAATGATGAAACCAATCGCAAGGTGTGAATCACACCTCCCACATGTGCGTATATCATCTTCATAGTGTGTGTGCAATACAAAGAAATGTGGGATCTTAAAAAACACTGTTCCGTTGTAGACTGACAGTATAAAAACCTTGAATATATAATGTACTAAGCAATTGACCGAATTAACATGTACGTAAGTAGGGTAACCACTTACACTGTAATTTTGCCGTCAGTAAAATTACCGTCAATCCATTTACTTGCACACACGAACGAGACAGAAACACACATAGTCTCTCATAGTTCGAAGGACAAGCACTCAAAAATCTCTTAGAACATTTGTTTTTATTAAATCAACTGTCCACTCAAACGCACACAAACACAGATGATGTGGCTTCTCCCTTTCTCAGTGTGGTTCCCAGCTCACCGGCAAGTGGGCTTTTTGCAAACAGGATAAATGCAAGTAAATGCAAGCGGCTGTTATTGTTTGTGAATTGATATAATACTCTGTGACATCTGAATTTAAAGTCTGCGTATGGCCACATGGCCGCTCAAAAAGCGAAGTAGACAAAATAACAAACGCCTAAGGACCATGGAATAAATTTAAGCTGTGGCAATCAAAAATCCTGTTAAATGTATTTCATTTTTGCATAGCTGAGAGAGTCTATACGTAACCACGTCTCATGTTTGGACCAAAGTGGCTCCTTTTCTAGAAACATGTCTTTTACTCTGGTGATGTTTTCCATGTGTTGGCTGGCACACATTGTCATGATCTACCAGACGTTCTCCCTCCGAAGCAAACTGCTCAGTTTGACAGATTTTCACATTCCATATTCCAGCAAAAACGATGTGGCGTCTTTGTGCTTGTTTTTGTCCTTCAGAAAAACTCCAATTAAAATATCACGCACTTATTAAAACTGACATGTTATGCCAAAGAGCTGTGTTCCTAATTTTGTAATGTACAATAGTCTCACCACAGGGATCTTCGCCCTGCTGAGAATAGTCTCACCTCAGTGATCACTTTCTTAATGACTGTCTGTTTATGCAAATGTGAAATGTATTTCAAGCTTGATTGAGAGACGTACAGAGAAGATGACAGTAAAAGTAGGTGCTTTTTCTATATGGGTGGGCAGACCTGGGCCTAACCCTTGTCTCTGTATGCAGTGACATGTCTGTCCTTAGATCAGCTGCCAGTGCAGGGGGTGCAGGTTAGTTCAGACCTACAGCATGGAGGGAATCCTAATGGCTCCATCAGGACAAGTGCACAGTCTGTTATGTTACATGCCATCCTCTGAATTTGACCTGTATGTCACTGTTTCAACGCGTGATTAAGTCTGTAAAGGCACCCGGCTTATATTTGCCCGGCGGAGGTCTGCGCTTCGGTTTATTCTGGTGCTTAAATACGGTCTGTCTGTAAAGCCGCTGTGTTTTATTGAATCTACACACATGTCTGTTATATTTGGATTTGAAGACATCAGCTCGCCTGATTTGCGCTCTCATTCTTTCTTTTTGGGACATTTATTTCGGCCTCCGAGTCGTTTTCCCCTTCACTGTCAGTGACGTTATACTCTGGACCACCAGAGTTGGGCTTCTGGTATTCCACTCTGGCCTTGGGTTACCTTCGCTATATGTAAGAATAATTTTATCCAGAAGGATTTTCGCTAAAAGGGGCTCACTGCTGATCACTCCTGTCAGCTAGTACATATTATTTTGATGATAAAATAATATGGAGTATAAAATATGTGATTTTCCCTTGCTTGTTTATTTTTCAATAACATTTGATATATGTGTAAAAGCATTCATGAATAAATGCCAATGTAGCCCTGATATTAACAACACAGTCACTATGGAATTGATTTCCTTTAGGCCTCATGACTACTCCAGTGTGTCTGACTATTAAACCTCAGCGAGCTGCAGCCTGGAGTGTGTCTGTTGCGAATGCAAAGGCATGTCAAAAGATACATTTGCGTTGTAAAGAAGATATATTAACCCGGACACACATGCATGCATGGCCGGTCGCAGAGAAGCCACACACACACAGACATGAAATCGCAAACATCTGCTCACCATCCTTGTAATCGTGGCTCCGTCAATATCATATTACCTGTTCCTGCAGCTACCTATTGATCAAGCCTGCAGCCGTTCATGCGCCGGTTATGATGAGCTCTATTACCTGCGCGTTAGTGTCAGCCCCTCAGAACGAGGCGGAGGGGCTGGCTGTGCATCGCAGACGAATCAAAGGGTTGGGAGGATTATGGTTTGTCCATTGATCTCCGGGAATGTGAAGTGCCTCTGTCTCAGATGGACACTTTATGGTACATGTTATAGTGGCCGGTATGGGATGTGGGTTTTAAACAGTATGGATTTCTACAGGCTGATACTAAAAGTGATGGATTTGTGCTTAAGATGACATTCAATTTTAACATTTATTGTATCTTAAACAGAACATTACAATGCCAAAAGCAACACTGATTGTAGCCATGTTCAAAATGACTTCCTAGTGAATAGTCATTCACTATTCCCACCACAATAAACATGCAACAGTGTAGGCCGTAGTGAGCAGTAAATTGAGATTTCAGACACTTACAATCACAATTATTTTTTCACCATCAGTGACAGTTGCAGGGTTGCACACTTAAGCTCAGAGCTGCTTTGAGCGAAAGGTTAACATTAGCATGCTCACAAACTATCAGTGACTTGCTGACCAATTTCTAAAGGCGGAATGAAGTTATATAAATCTTATTTTTTTGGAATCGTTTTATTGCAAATGAATAGATTTGATATCATGATGAAACTAAACCATCAGCCTGCCCTTGAAGAATGAAAAATAAAAAATGAAGCCTACGCGGACGAGCCAAAAACAGCAGCGAGTCAGTAACCATAGACCTCCATGTAAGAATAAAACTTTATAGCAGAAATAAACATGTTTACTGGCTGTTGTTCATCTGTTAAAACTAATTTCCCCATTCATGCCAACTGTATGCCAACTAAATAACTCATCCCTTTAATTGTATTAAGGCCTAAAGTTGTGCATAATTAAGGCGTGGCTGCTTTGAGAAAAACAGTGTATGGCAGTGAAAAAAAATAAAAATAGCTGCCACACACTGGTTTAAAACCACTGACGTTAGGGGGTTTGTCTTTTGTCTGCGAAATAAACTTGTAGACAAAGGACAACCTGTTGACATTACATTTGCTGTGGTTTCATATTTTGCACCAGCATTCCAGCGCCCAAGTGAAATGATTGAAAACAGTGCAAGGAGGGACTGACTTTCATCACAGTCCGGGGCCACTTTCACAGAAGCAGACTCTGACTCTAAGTAGTCAGGTTAGATATTTAAACATGTTACAAAGTAGTTTACCTCTTGACTATTTTAACAGGACGACTATGACTATGATTTACAGACAAAAACAGGCAAAAACGTGGCTGACCGAACAACTGCGTCAAATCTTTTAGCACCTGATTTTACAACTGCGTCAAATCTTTTAGCACCTGATTTTAACAGCTATAAGAATTTAACAGCTATTAAGAGTGATAATATCTTTCTTATGATAACAATACAGATTAGTTTTAAATAATCTCTCTATAGATTAAAATTCTAATTTCAGATCATACTGATGCATCTGGACGGAGTGTGGGCTTCATGAAGAAAAAAATAAGTTCAGAGCCCCCATCACATCAGTGAGGAACAACATATATTTAAAAAATATACCTCAGTCTTTTCTTCTTTAGACCATTTGTGTCTGTATCCAAATACTAAAGACGATACTTCTGATGTCTGTTTTGACTATCAGGATCTCCAGTAACACTAGAAAAGTTATTTCATACAATTAAGATAATGATTCTGGTGGTAATGTTTTGTATTTCCTTCCTCATCAGACTTCTTTTTGTCAGTTCCTGGTTTGTCTTAACCAAGCCATCATGATGTCTGAGCAGAGTAACAGACATATCAAAGCGGCCATTATGGTCGGAAAATAACGTAATATTTTAGATGTAGATGTATAGTAGATGAAGAGTAATTATAACTACATTGTCAGTGCGTCGATATCAGATAATTTGTTACTGGCGATTTAAATTGTAAATGACAGCCACATCTGCTTGTAGTTACAGATTGCGATCCCCTATTTCAGTGTTTGAGAAAGGAAAAGAAAGATGGAAAATGCACGTGGCCAACCATTTCTATTTTTCTTGGGTTCTCCCATCTCATTTCTCTCGCCGGCGTTGAAGGCCTGACCTGGACACTGGACCCTCTCCCTCTCTCTCCAGCCTTGTCTTGTTTGCTCTGACTCTCTTTCTCCATCACTGTTTACATGTCAGCGCCGCCTGAATCTGCATCAATCTGTCTCTTTATCTTTCCATATCTTTGCCCCCTCAGCAGCAAAACTAATGTCTGTAAATCCTGGGCTGGTGTGTCTTCGTGTTCGACTTTTCTGGTGTGTGTGTGTGTGTGTGTGACATGCTTCTTATTGAACACTGACCATAAATCTCTGACCTCCTTGCAGCCTCTGAGTAAAGCGCTCTGATATTAAATAATGAGACTCTGGGAGGTGATCTGGTACTCTGTCAGGCCCCTGAGGGATGAGATGTGATATTGTTCCCATCTCTGCCTCCAAAGTAGGAATTAACTGCAGCCTGCTCCCAGCAGTACACAAGAAGAGGACACCATCATCTCACATTTGTTTGGACTGAATCACTGCAAGAATTTATATTGAAAAATGAAAAGGCAGTTTTAAAAAGGCAGTGACAATATGCATTTAGAAAAAGCCCTCTATGACAACTTAAGACTTATTCTGCTGAAAACAATAAACATCCACCTGAAGATGGATATAGTTTACACCAATTACAAATATATCGTTCAAAATTGTCTCAAGTTTAAAAATGCTCTGCGCTCTAATGGAACTCGTAAACTTGCGGTTATGACGTGAGAAGTTGTGAACACAAAATGCTTGACGTTGAATTGCTATCATCAGCTGTAAGTCATGAGAACAACCCTGCTGGCAACCATTGGTGTCTAGAAGCCATTGAGGCTAACAGCTAACAGGCTAATGACCATTTAACTTAATGCAGGAAATGTTGCTGCTTGACAACTCCATTTTGTCTAATATTGTGAATTTTCACAGAAAATAAAATGTGTTGGCCTCAATGTGCAAATTTTGTGTGAAATAATTTTTATCAAATGATGGCATTAAAAAAAAAAAAAGACCCTGTCTGTGAAAGTGACGAGCTAGCTAAATTTGTTGGCGTTAGCTTAGTAGCTAAAAACCTTAGGCTACTGTTACAAGGTAGCATTACCTAGTTTTATGCAGGTTTCAAATGGAATTTCAGAGCTCACAGTTATGACATTTGAACAAACTTAAAATTATAAATAAAGCTTTATAGGACTAAATTACAATGTCATAACTTACCGTCCAGCTCCTAAGATGTCACCACATGTCCACTTGAACAAAAATGTCAGTTTTCAAAGTTGTAAATACTGCTAAAGGAAAGACTTTTCCTGTAAACGTGGTGAACACAACATATTTTAAGCACCATTAGTGCTAGACCCCCCAAACCCAAATCCAAGAGTAAAATAATAGCAAAATAAATGTTTTAATTGATCTTATTGGTGATAGGGGAACAAAACAGTTTGGAGGTTAAAGAAAACGAAGTATTTTTTAAATTTTTGTTTGTACTAATTTATCTACCTAAATAAATAGAACTATTTATATTCATATTCATTTATACTTTTGACCTGAGTTATTTAAACTATGACATTTTGTGACTTTTGGAGCTTCAAAAAACAGCATCACGGTAGACCAAATTCACAAAAAGTGAAACAAACCTTAAGAAAATGAATTAAATAAAAACAAACAAATGGAAATGCTTGTGGTTTAGCTGTTCTCTTAATCAAAACCAATCAATAAATGAATGTCTACACGAGAGCGAAAGAGGCAGCAACTTTAATTGTTGTTAGGGATGAGTTACTAATAAAGAAAGCAGGTTTTTGTTTCCATATGACCATGTGTTTCTGTTTTTCCTCTCTGCATCGTCCTCCAAGCTGCTGAAAGATGATCGGGTCCCCGAAGACATTCTCCGTCTCGTCGGTGGGAGTGAGAAGAAACTCCATCTGACCTAAGAGAGCCTTCAGAGAGAGACCCTAGTGTACAAGAGGAGACTTGACTCCCCAGACATCTGTCATGTAGAATGGCATCTAATTTACCTTTTGGTGCGGAGGGAAAAACAAAGGACAGGGGGAGAGGTGCGAGGTGGAAGGGAAGTATAGAATTAGGCTTGGGAATGGGAGGATTACTACAAGACAAAAGACTTTTTCATAAGAATAGATGTCCTTTTTTTTTTTCTTTTACTCCCCATTCCTGACTAGGAATAGCCCAATAGGCATCCACAATCTTCATCTGCTATTTTAGGATATACAGAATAAGAAACTTGGGAAAAAGACAATCCAATGACAGAGACATTACACACTCTTAAACACACTAATTTACAGTGGAGCTGCACATGTCTGAGCACATGGTACCAGATGCTTAAGTGCACTTTGCACCGTTTGTACCAACTGACTGGGTGCAAGCCACAGAGCACAGGATCCACAAACAGCTGTGTAATAGCAAGTCGCTCTCACAGAGTTGCACACTAACTCAAGAGGAAGAGTCAGCAGGAGAGGTGTGGGTGTGATTCTAGCTTCTTATGTATGCTGTAAAAGTCAAGTGATCCAGCTCTTTATTGTATTGTCTTATTGTAGATCAATTAGAACATTTCTAATAGTATTCATGCTTTTTTTGTACTGTATCTTTAAATGGAGCTCACAGAGACTAAACATAAACTTTATTTGCAAAGCTTAAACACTTGTCTCATTTCAGCTTTGTTAAGAAATCATCAATAAACTATTAACTATTAATAGCCACACTAAAATAAATAACTGCATATCCCCAAAAGAATAACTGTCCTGTCTCTAAGAATTTGACTGTTTCAGGAGCTTGACATGCACTTTAAGGGTCATAGGTCATCCATAGATACCCACTGCGTGCTTCATCAGGGGGTAATGATCCTCCCTTAGGGCAGGTTGTCAGCTTCTAGCTTTTCTTCCTTAACTCTGCCCCCTTTTCTTCTACGTTAAACTACAACCTGTTAATCCACGCCATTAACAAATCATGCTTTGTGAGACTGTTCATCTGGCCGTTTTGACGCATTCTCTGTTCTTTCCAAACACACAGAATGACTAAACCACAAAAAAAAGAAAAAAAAAGTCTTGGATCTGAAACTACACAAAACCTCATTGACCTGGCTCTGCTGAACATATGGTGGAATCAATGTGAGGGTCCATTCATTAAGCAAACTGTCATCAGGAGGCCATTCAAGTGGAAACTACCACATACATAGCACATGTAACGCAGGAACTTGGATTTATTCCCATTAATGCACGTTGCACAACTTTGTTCCTCCCTTGATCTTCTAATTAGAGAGGAAACATGGGTGCAAATTTTCTCTGCTTTGCCGGAGGAATGCAGCTTTTTGCAGCCAGGGCCCGAGTGTTTGCTCCTAATTTGAAGCTTGCTCGTCAAAGTGGGGAAAGCCTCCTATTAAACCAATCACACGCTGTATGATTTGGCATTGATTCGGGCAGTTATGATAAACACACAACAGCTGGAGCGAAGGTTTGAAGGACACTTTTTTTTTTCTTTTCTTGTTCAAGGCTTTGATTCCAGTTCCTGTTTAAGCTGACCGAGATCTTGTTAGCAGATACGAGCCCTCTCTTGCTGACAAACTGGGCCTCTTTATGAAGTCAAGACGATCCCTCGAGAGGTGAGTTTAAAAAAGAATCGAGGGAGTGATTGCACGGTTTAAAAATGTCTGTAGCAATAATAAAGTCTGCTTGTTATGTGCATCATTACCATTTACATTTGACTGGCCACTTGTGGCCAGCTTTAAACATTCCATGTCTGGAGATGTATCCTTTGGTTTCTGGAGTCCATTAATACATATAACAATGGCCTAGTTAGCACTTAGCACTGAAGCCTTTGCCAAAAGAGTCAAACACGATGTGGTACATGTTAATAAAAATTCTTGGTGTTGAGAGTGGTTGAGTTGAGGTGTCAGACTCAGGTATGTCTGGCTGACAGCAGACTCTCTCTCTCTTCCTCACACTTAAATACTTTGAGGTCAAAGGGCAACAGATGACTCCTCTATCAAATGACCACCAGGACACACACCCACCACAGAGAAATCACTCGGCAGGCAGTTGTTTCTTTTGCTCCGTCTCAGGTTATCGCACCCGACCACAATCTGGCAAAACATACGGGATCATACATAATCATGTCATACGAAAGGTTTAACCCCGAGCTATAATGACCAATGTAGCTCAGTCACTCACAGTAAATGAGTCCATTACACGAAGGTTGTAACAGATTAATCACTTTCTACTCATTGGTCTGAGAATAACCCTCAGCATATGAGGGTCAAAGGACCATAAGCGACCCTAGTGGGGGAATGCACTTTGAACTCTGACCTCCGGGCAGGCCGGAGAGCCGATCGTGACCCCTACTGAGAAGAGCATGGTGCAGAACGGAGCGCTGACCAGTTGCTCCAATCACTTCTGGAGTGAGAGGAGATGTTGTTTGGGTGATTAAGGGGGAATGCGGATGGTAGACGGTCAGTGTGTGTGTCAGTATTCTGCTGTAGGAACAGAAAAGGCTTGTTTCTCAGTTTGGTTGCGGCAAACAAGCCTGGACATTTTAGTGATTATTCAGTAGGTTTTATAGAGCTCAACAATGGCAGGATTTGGTCATCCTATTAAGGAGTATGAATGACTTGGTTTACCGGAGGCTGTTGTCACTCTGTTTGGGTTTATTTGCTAATTATATGCCCAATTTTATATTTTAGATGTCATCCCATGAACTTACAGACTTTCATGGTTCTCACAGGAAAATTTCCTCGTATGTTGGCGATCACCTCACATTGCCTCTACAGCAGGTCAAAGTATTCATTTATTCAGTAAAGTTAATGTGCGTATACAGAATGGATTGTCACAGAATTTAGTACGAACAATTTGGCATAGGCACCGTGCCATTAATCACTGACTTTTGTTTATCACTCTCATTAGGTTAAAATAAAAAAAAACAGTGACATTTCCATGAACTCCCTGTATACTCTGTGTTTAGTGAATTTAATTAGTAAATGTTAGCCCACTGAGAGGCTAAATTAGAGAGATGAGCGTGCTTCAAAATACTGGCATGTCAACATAGTCATCTTGTTCTTGTCCATGTGCTGTGTGCGACCAGCAGGAAAAAAAAAACAGTGTCAATATCCTGCAGCTCATGCTCATGGTTTGGTTTATACGCAGACCTCTGTTGGTGTGAAATAATGTATGTAATAAGGAACAAGTTTGTGTCTTTAAGGCCATGTTAAGACATCCTGTGACCTAATCTGGACTTAGGTTGCAAATGTGTGGGGTTGCACATTTTCTTTCTGGATTTGGATTTGGAAAATGGAACTCAATAATGCATGATTAAATAAGCTTTCAAAGAATATACAACAATCTCCAATAACATTATATCCAAAAAGTAAAAATAGTTTAAGTTGAACCAGACAAACTAAGAAATGATTTGCCTCAGTGTAGACATGCATTAAGCATTTCAATGAGCTGTATATCCCTACATCCTCCTGCTGTTCAACGCTTGACTGAACCTGCGTGGTGCCCAGTAAGCAGGCTGGCAGACTGGCAGGCAGTCCTCATGCAGTCTCCCCTTCCGCCTGAGTGAGGACACTTGACCTCCTCAACAGGGGTCACCAGTCACTTTCATTACTGGTGTAAAGATCTTAAGGAGTGACATTCGTCCATCCATCCCGGTATCCGGGTTTGGCCTAATCCATGTGTGTTTGGAGCCTGTCCACCCTCAGTGGAGCCAGACGCTCACATGGACCATTGACAGGAGGGGCCATTGTGTGAGAGACAGAGAAATGTATCGGGAACGGAGCCGGGGATTTTTTGGATAAAGGCCCGCTCTGCAGACCTGTAGCTGAACCATCTTGTTTGCATATCAATACCTTCAGGCCTGAATAAGTTCAGTCAGCTGATGAATGAGAGATTTGCGGCTATCTCAGGTCTCAGGGCTCTCTGGTGCAGAGGCAGGCATAAAGGAAACTTTTCACTGGAGGGAAACTCGACGACACAGCTGGCTGGTTCCCTTTACGCACTCCTCACCCGTGAATGGGATTCTGTGACTTGAAGATATTCTATAACTGAATAGTATGCAGGGTGGAAAATGAATACCACCCACCTGTCAGATGTTAGCAACGTTTAGTAAAAATCTGTGAAGGTAGGTGGTCACTGAAAATGTAGCCGACACTGAAAGTTGTGGGCCTAAAAACCATAAGAAAGAGCTGAAAGAGGCAAAAGGAAACTGATTCATTATACGTTTGTCTCTGGGAGTGATTCCTTTGTCATTGCATGCAGTCATTTGATCCGCTGCTAAAGTAATTTTTAATGCAACTTTAAGTTCACATACTGTGTTAAATTTCCACAAAACCAAATAAAAGATATAAGCCGTGCATTTGCCATCTTCAATCCATCTTGCCTTACTTTGCTGGGAATTTGAACAAACTGATACCACTATTGATCTCAGCTGAAATTAAATAAGAACTGCACATATAAGAAAAAAAGATAAATGTCACAGATGCCCTATACTGACTGTGTAGCTCTGGAAAGATTAAACTTATAACCTGGTCCAGCGTTCGCGTATGCCCCCCTTGTGTATTTGTGTTGAGGTCCTCCATCGATTGCATGTGTATGGGAGATATATCAGCTGTTAAATAATATTTTACAAATGTATGATAGCCACCCATGCTGGACCCCAGAGTTAAATCAAAATGACATTGGAGCATGGTACCTATGAGCACATATCCCCGCCACCTATAAACTAAATAGGCAGCTATTGATCCCTACCATCTCCCTTCAGTGGAGGTCCCAGAGGTTGAGAATGCAATATTAATGGATTGAGGGGGGAGTCGTGGTATGCCTGTGAGTGTGTGTTTATTTGTGAGGGAGTGTGTGCATGTGTGTGAGAGCATGCTTCCGTGCTCATAGCTCATGCGGGGCGACTCCATTAACCAGCGTGGCCGTAGTGGTCAGCAGTTTATGGCGCCCAGGCTCACAGGTCAAGGGGGAGCAAAGAGGTCAAAGATTGCCATTCCCAAAAGGTCTCCAATCACCCCAGTGAATTGATTGCTTACACATCAGAAAAGCCACAGTCCCGCGTTAACTTCAGATTTAGCCTCGGATGCCTGCCGCCGTATGACCCTTCCTCAACCCCAACAACCACTGCCCTCTCTCCCCACTAACTTCATTCAGTCTGTGCACACTTCAGCTCGGAAGTGACCACTCACTTATGCTTAATAGAGTAGCTTGACAGCAAACATGGTTATTATTTAGACACTACACACATATTTGTTTGATATAAGGGTACGACTAGCAACCAATTAGCGTACCTCAACATGATGGCACGAAATTTCAGGAAAGTTTTGTTGTAAATTCCCTGAACAGCACTTTGTAACCTGTGAAATCAAGATAAGTAGTCTCAGTGAAGGACCTCACCCACTGGTGTGTAATATAACTGGGTAAAATAACCCACAAAAACAGCAGAATAACATATCAAATGTTCACAAAGTAGCATCCTATTTATCCACAATTCAGTGATATGTTGTTACTGTGATAGTTAGATGCACCTAGGGAGGTAGGCTAACCACTGTTTCCAAACTTAAAGATAGGTTAAGCTAGGCTATGCTAGGCTAATCTTGTCTAAGCTGACTCTGGATGTAAAACAGAAACTTCCAGTTTCTTGCTGCCTTCAAATGTCACTTCTGAGCTCATGGTTATGACATGGAAAGTTTTTTATACGACTGGTAAACTCAACATCCTTATCCATACAAAAAAAAAAAAAAAATTCCACTTACAAAGATTGAGAGTTTCACAAGGGTGGGACATTTTTATGGAGTTTACTTGAGAACACGGTAAACACAACATTATTTGAGGGCCGCATCTGTTCCAGAAGTATAGGAAATTGTAAAAATCCCACTGACATAAGAAAAACATACAGGTTTTAATTTTGTTTAGCAACTCTGATGGTGTGAGCTAATTTGGATTAGAGTATTGGAGATAAATCCTGGAGGTTTTTCCGCAAAAAGCCAGATTAAAGAAATGTCTTTAATTTATCGACTGTTTTCACAAGCTCAGCACTTGATTCAATGAATATGGAAAGCTTAAACAAACACAACAGCATCTGCTGTAAATAAATGTTAGTTTAATACCAAGCCCTCCTTTGAAATAACACAATAGGGATTGATAACATTTTCTTTTCTAATTATCCTGTGGCTGGCGGGTCTCTTCCAGAAAAGAAAAGAAAAATAATCTGCCCAGCAGATGTACAGTATGTTGTATTCCTGGTAGAAGCAATGTTGCATTGTTCAAGATAAATAGAGGGAGGATGACTTCTCGGAAATACAGTGAAAAAAAAAATGCTAATCACCCCAAAGCGTGTATCAGAATAAAAGATTTAATCAGAATTTTCGGCGGAATATCAAATACAAAAGTCTCAGAGAAAACATCTCAATAGCAGTTTGTTTTCTTATAAATTAGGCCTTTAGAAATACACATTTGTTTGTAAGTACCATTTGTAGAGTTGAGTGTGAAATAACTGAAACAAAGTCACAGGTTTACAAGTAGTTAATGTTCTTTTCAGGTCGGTAAATATGCAAGCATCACATAGGTGACATAAATAACAGCACATTTACAGCGTATAGTGGACTGTTTTACATTTATGGTACCCTTTTTTCACCAGTACCAGGTATTCCACTGTTGCAACAGATTTAATATAAAAAATAATGACAGTTCAGAATGGGAGCTTCCACTGAAATAACGAAATAGCTACCGAAAAAAAAGGGATAAAGCATACACTGTATAGACATTTAATTCATCCAGATGTGAATCAAACAACGCCAGTGTGATTCTGCATGATCATCACACATTTACGTCTATTGTGATAGTGCCACTGTGCATAATTCAAAACCTTTTGCTTCTTTCCTTGCTATCATTTGTTGTTTGGTTTGTTGTACCATTGCCTATCTAAGGCTACGACTTGTTACAATTTTGCCTGTAGGTTTAACTTTGGTACGCCTCTTTGCAGCACTGGCTTCCTCAGACGGAAAGGTGCTACATGTTCCAGTTTTACACAAATAAGCAGTATGCTTCAATCTGGCTTGTGCTTGTCTCAATGCAGCTGTATGAACGCACAATCAAAAGCTCTCACAGGCTTTAGTTGAACATTAATTGAAAAACTGGCTCGATGGGATTGAAGCTCTCTCAGACGTTTTTAGCATGGCTGTAAACCTAGTGGAAGGCAGTTGTACAGTATGTGTTGGCATTGTGTTATTACAGAAATGTAGGAAAGGCATATTTTGCACAGTAGAAGCTTTGGTGACACACAATATGACACATGATATCCCTTTCTGGGTTTGGTTCTTGGTCAAATAAGACTGGTACTGAGAGTTTTTAAAGAGCTTTGGTGCATAGCCGTTCAGTCCCAGCCAAAATTGTGGCCAGTCATTTGGTAGAACTTGAGATTAAAGGGTTTGTAGAAGTCTCTGAGCCTGAGCAGTACCTCAGAGGGTATCTGGGGATGGGGCCTGCCCTTCGACTTCCCCAGGCAGCGCGGCCTGCTGCTCCCCTCTGGCTTCTTTAGGCAGGGGAAACCTTTGGTCTGGTTGAAGTAGAAGTGCTTATCTGTGACCACGCGTTTGAGCCCTAGAAAGTCCTGAACCCGGCCCATCTCGCCTGCTGGGTCCGTGACAAGGCGTTCCCCACTGACAAAGAGAAACCGTGAGAGTGGGAAGTACCGCAGCCAGTTCTCTAGGTGCTTGGCGTAGATGCCGATGCGCACGGCGCTCCAAGATGTGTCGATGAGGCCCGTGGTGGCATTGCGGAAGGCCAGGTTCTGGAAGGATGGAAGCCCTGGAGATTTGGACAGAGTCTGTGTGTAATCAGAAACAGCCCGGGTCACGGGGTCTCGCACCACCACGATGAGCTTGGTGTGGCGACTCATGGAGAAGACACGGCGAGGGGCTTCTTTGGTGATGAAGTAACTCGGGGTCTTCTCCATGGTGATCTGACCCTCCAGAGTACGAGGCATCAGGTTCCTGAATGAATGAAGAGAGAAAAAGAAAACAGAAACTATTGTATTAATACTCTGAACATTCCAGTATACCAAATGCCAACATGCGCTTTATGTTACAGAAATATAATCTAGAGTATATCTTAGAAAGACATTAATATTGTCAGTACATTCCTTTGTTGATGCCTCAACTGACTTGAAGGCTTTTCAATTTTACTTTGTAATTAGAGGGCTAAATCTGTGATTAGAGGGAGATAAACATGACATTAGCTGCTGGCATTGATGGAGTGACCAAACTGGGAGAGAGTTTTTGAACGGCTACTGTAGGAAAACCGCAAGGCTATATTAACCTCAGAAAAGTAATTTCCTCTCATCCGCTGCCTCCTCCTAAACAAGCTCATAACTGCTCCTCCCGTTCCTCACAGTGTTCCTTGATGGTGGGAGAGTCTCCCGCTAGACTGAAATAACAGTCACATAGCTGTCATACCACTATTTGTACAGCAGCATTGGATTACTGCCTCGGCTTCTATATATTTTCCCCTTATTCTTATCTCATAATGAAAATAGTGCGGGGTCAGTTAATTGAAATAAGTCAGGAGGTCCATTTCTAGTCTTCAGGTATAGGCTAGGTGCATCTCCACAACTCCAGTCCTAATATTATCCTAACTATTGTGCTATTGTATCTAAAACAAGGTTTAAACTGTTCTAGTGCTAGTGGGTTTTTTATTTAAAGCAGAGCATGCTATACAAAGTCTGCAAGAACCAGTACAGAAAACAGCATCTTGAATACAATGTTCTTTTGGCACCGTTTTGATGAAAAAATATTCTATCCCCTTCGTTCTTAGACTTTGTTTACAGCAGGAAATTTGACTTGTCATGGCAGGAAAATCACAGGTCTTGACACTGTGCCACCAAGTCAGCATGCACAGCCACCAAACCCAGAAACTGCTTAATGGAATACAAATGTGATGATGAACTAGAACTGAACTGAGAAAAGCCCACTGCTGACATTTGATTCAAAAAATAAAGTTTGACAGGGAAGGAAACATAGTCAGATGATTCCTCTGAATAACGCGATTTAAAAAGTCTGCAAGAATCTCATTTGTCTGTAACATGTGTGACCATCAACATAATCCTCACCATAACCCCCCTCCCCTCCGCCCCAAAAAAAGCTGTTGTTTTGTTCATAGGATCTTTTGGATATTTTGGGTGCAACAGTCTAATCAGCGATGCCTACAGAGAACACACGCCAGACGTATCCTATGACATGGAATACCATGTGTTTTGGTCCAAGCCTGGTTATTGCTTTTGGCCCTCTGCTTGTTATTATCATCAGTGCTTGAGGTATTCTAGGCACACTTTGCCCTCTTCCTCTTGATCTTTACCCCTACTTAGATGACTCAGAGATGGAGAGGATGTAGCATAGTACCTCAAAAAGTTCAACAAACCAACCCTGACCGAAGCCTGTCTTTGACGGTCCTCGTAACGTGCCAGGGCAGATCGTGCATAAATTGAAGGAAATGGGAGGGAAAGGAAAACCTATTTGTCTCGTGTCGTTTACCTCATTCAAATGCTACCGTAACGCTAAAATGGAATCTAATGACCTCCGTAGTGAAAAATATTCTGCCAATTTTCCTCCCCTGTAAAAACAACACAAAATACTGCTCCTCTGGTTGAGAGGAGATTCAAATCACAGGCTCAGTATGTATGGCAGAAATCTAAGCAGCGCTGCCACTGTGAGAGATCCCCCAGCTAATTTCCATGCTTCCCCTTCCCATGCTCAGCAGGCATGTGGTGCTGGTTGGGTCGGAGTCTTCGTGGTTGGTCTCTAAGTGAAGGGCTTATGGGGCTCTGGTGTGTGGTGATGAGGCCGACTCCATTCCTCTCTCTCTCTCTCTTTGATCCAACACACACACTCGGCTCCAAGTCCGGCATGTCCCCTGGCAAGAAGCTATGAGGGTAACACCAAATACACAACTTATGGTATTCATAAGAAGTCGTCGCTTTGCAGAGCAAAACAGAACTGAGCAAAAATGGAGACTAGTTCCCCTCGATATATCGCAATGAAAGAAAGCCAGAGCGTAAACTACAAACTCTGTGGCCAGGTTTCTGAGCCTCTGGGTCACGGGATCAAATTTTGGTCACCGCATGATGTGAGTGGTAGTATAGTTTTTATGGATCTGGGTCCTAGAAATAAAAAAAAAGCTAAATGTCTCGTTTGTATCCCAGGAAAGTTTAATAACTCTGCCTCTGAGAGGAAATTCCACCCTTGGATATATGTCATCAATCTGTGAGGTATTTTGTGGCTGTGTTGTTTTGGGCTTCTACTTTTCTTGACAACCTGCCTTCTCTGCAGTACCTGTGTTTCCTACATTTCCCAGAGTGACTCTCAAAAATCCAACAGAGAACATGCGTGAGCAATTAAGTATTTCCAGTAGAGAGAAAAAAGCCGAGTTGCATCCTTTAATTAACATAGTTTTGGTTGCAATGCAGTTAGGCCCCTTAATATTACTGTTACAGGAGTCGGCTTCTTGAGCCATTAATTTCTTTCCTGACAGTTTGATCCTGGAAAACCCTGAATGAACGTAATCTGTGTTTTATATCTGAAGGAATACAAAGAAAGAAATGACGAAATGGAGCAATGTGTAGGAGACAGATCTTCAGTCACTGGCAGGTAGCTGAGGTGCCAGTGTGTTCGGGTTGTTTGGCGTTTCGTGAGAGCGTCTATAGTGCTGAAAGGATGTTTAATTCCATGCAGTTAGGCTAATGGAAGCAATGGCGTCCCATTGTAGGCTTAGAAGGGCTTCCATTGACATCTTGTTTACATTTTGGACCACTAGTCTGTAATCTCAGAACAGACCGACTACAACAAAAAGCCCAGGAGGAGGCCACACAGCGGTGGAGATCGGGGGGACAAAGGGGAGCTAGAAGTGTGTGTGTGTGGGGGGGGGGGGGGGGGGGGGGGGGGGCAGAAGAGTAAGGCGAGGAGTGAAAACCACAGCAGCTCAATGAGGCACCAAATTCTCTCATTAAACTTGAGTCACCGTTCAGAAGCGTCTGATCTACCTTAGCTCTCCAAAAGATAACAAAACGCAGCATTTGTTCTTTTAGTCTGATAGCACTTTTGTTTGAGTTACGCTGCCAAAGAGTTTAGGGAAACCTAGCGACCCGATGTTTGTTTTCATCACACCTTTATTAGCATCTGGAGGAGGAATGTGGTTGGTTTTGAAAGTACGCAGATGTGCGTCTATCTGTGCACACAAATGCGCCCGGTCCCTCTTTCTCTCTCCCTCTCACTCTCGTAGACACACACACACACACACACACACTAAAAGGCCGACTCACATTTAGCTGCAGCCTGTGTGGGTGGGCTGAGGTTTATTAGGCCCTGTTTAAGGGACTGCTCCCTCATAGGCTACTGTTTATCACTAGAAAATGAGGACACATGAGTGAGCCGAGTGTGCTGACCTCAAAAAGCAAGAGAAGAGCAGGGGCTTCTTAATGTGGGGGTGGTAGACAAACACATTATTCGACTCGCATTTTCCATCCCAGCTCTACGAGCCCAGTTGGGCAAAACTGAGCTAATACCTGAATCTGAATCTGACATTTTTACAACATAAAATGTGATTATTCTGCATGAAATGTGCATTTTCCATGAGGACACTGTGCAGAATTTGCAAAATGGAGCTAAAAGCGAAGCCAAACCGCAATGCCATTCTGTCTTGGTAAAATCTGGTTTCGCTGTCTCTTAGAGACAGCCACTGTATATCAAGTTTAAGATGGCTAGTGGTGACACAGCAACAGCTCCAACAAACTGTAAATGTGTTTAGTAGCTTTACCTACCACTAGCTGCCAAGTGTAAATCAAAAGTATGAACTTTTACGACCTGACTTCTTCAGTGTTGTTAAATCAAATGGTGAAAAGAAACCCAAAGTTCACAGTACCTCGCCTAGCTTTGCAGACCAGCAGCTGTGCTGTTTTCAAATGGAACTTGTGTGCTTGTGATTATGACATAAGAGTAAAGAATTGTTGGAGTTGACGTGGTAACATCAGCCGTTGTCAGAATATTTGTGCTAGGTAACTGGTGGCGTTTAGAAGCCACAGGGGCTCACACTTTAGGAAGCTACCAAGTGGGTTTCTTAATTAAGCCGTAGGGAATACTACGTTTCTCAGCCATATTATACATAACAAAGAAAGGTTCAGCAAACATGTCAGAACTTGTAAACTCAGAACACAATGATACCTGAAGAGGGGCATGTTCATATGGTCCTTTCTTGTGAACATGGTTAACATGAGCCCATATGAAGGCAGTATCTGGCCGTCTGGTTACAATCAAATTGACACTATAAGGTCTGTGTATTTTGGCATTTCACAGATTTTACAAATTCGATTCAGTTGACTTAATGTTTTTGTGATACAAATATAAAGTCATAAAGTTACCTCCCAGTTTAAAACCTGCTTCCTTAATTAATATTAATTTGTAGCGTAAATCCTTATGCCACTTCAGTATGTTCTCCAAATTCAGAAATGCACACTATTAAGAGTAAATGATTCCAGTTGTTTAATCTCTCGCTTTTTCCCAGTGTTTCTGTGTTTGCGGAACTCTAACCAGAACTGTTTAACCTTTTATAGTAAAAATGACACCTGCAGGTACTGTAAACAAAGCGCCCATTATCACTTTTCCAGAGGGAAGCACATCCACCAGCTCTTTTCGTTTCTGCGTGTGCACACCCCGCCTGACTCTCTCTACCGTCTCCTCTGTCACACATGTAAACACGACGCACACATGTGCATAAAGTAACTATCTGAAAATGCCCTCAACAGGATGGACTCCCACATCTGGGAGTAATGAAGTTCTTAGTTTGTGCAGGCGCATGTGAGTGTGTGTGTGTGCGGCGGAGATGAGGGAAGTGTTTCTTGGGTTAGGAAGTTTCCCTCTGGTCCCGGGATTCAGGGCTCTTAAAGCTGTGATCCGTACCGGCTCTGCTGGGCCCGAGGCCAGACCCACGGACCCTCTTAATCCCCACCAGCCGGCACTGCACGGAAATGGACTCTTCCACCCTTAAGGTCAGCGGCACATGGTTGTGATTCAGAGAGCGAGACCACCGGGGATCACGGGGATCAAGTAAATGCAACATGTCAACGTGGGCAGATTTCTCTCTCCTACATGTTTCGCTTCTTTTCCCGATCCCACCGTTTCTCTTTGGCTCACCTCCTCTCCTTTCTCCACTTTCCCGACTGACTCCTGATCTTTTCTCTTACGGCTTCAAAGCCTCCACTTGGCCCTCACTGTATCCTTCAAAGTGAAAATGTTATGAGCGCATTTGACACGTGTGAAGGAATTTTTAAACACACTGACATCCTCAAACCACAACATATGAAGACAGATACAGTTTGCCTGTGTGGGTTCAAAGGCCGGTAAGAGCTGCTGCGTGGAGCAGGAGGTTTGTCATTACTGTTGGCAAATACAGGGCTGAGGAGTTTCTGTGGGCTGATTAGAAGTCAGCAGGGACTGTAAGCAGCTCAATAAAAGGGGAGGTAAAGTAGTGCTTCTCTTTGTGTAGATTGGAGATGGGCCACTGCATTAGTTAGATGATGTTTTTGTCCAATTTATGGCCTTTTTTTAAATGTATACCATCCCATGTAAAAATACTGAACACTTTTTCTCCTTTCTGCAGGTATTAACATTTCTGGCTGTCCGCCTGCCAAGATTAAGTCGTAGGCTTAATCAATTATGAGTAATCGCAAGAGTTTTTGTGTAGAGGTTTCAGAGACTTTTCCTGTAAAGTAAAAAAAAATATATATGTCTGGCAGTTTTAGGAAGAAGTGAACTTCTAAATTGTTTCAGCAGTGTTTGTGTAATTAAAGTTTTTGAAAGAATGCCTTAGAGACTGTAATTTAATACTTTTTCATAATCAAAGAATAAGCAATAATAATGTATTTTGTTAGTGCTGGCTGGATGTAATAATAATTCCTACCAGTATAAGTAATTGATGTTACCTGGAACCACATAAACTGCAAAAAATTGAATGACTTGGAGTAATTAAAACTGACACTTGCCCATTAGGAGACAATGAGCTTCCAGGCTGCTGTCTCCATGAGGAAAAAAAAAACAACTTCTAAGAAATTTCTAAGGCCTTTTTGAAGGACTTGGATTGTGGGCGGCTTTTAATACTTCACAAGACCTGCAAATACCCTGCCCTACAGCAAACGTTGGCACAAGCTTCTTACACAATATCTGCATGACATAAATCTATACCAGTCAGAGCTCACATTACTGTATTTTGCTTCAGCGTGTGTGTGGCGGACCGTTACACACTGCGAAGGCTGCTGTCTGGCTGACGCACCGGGGTGGTGACGACTATTTTCACTGCGGAGGTTTGCATCACTGGTGTAGGTCGGTAGGAAAAGAGCTGAAGAATGCGCCTAGCTGAAGGGAAAAATACAGGCGTAACACTTAATAGACACATCCCAAGGCCTGAGAGTGGCGGGCGAGTGAGAAGTGGTCAGTCAGAGTTTCCCCTGAGAAACCAGGGGCGGTCCTAATGACAGAGGAAGATCTGCCTGTGCTTTTGTGTGTGAATTTTGCTTAGTGTTAGTGTTGAAACAGACTGATGTGTTTTGCGCTCAGCTACAGCCAGATGCCATTTAGTTTAGAAACAACATTTTGGGAAATATGCCCCTTCATTTAGCATAACAACAGCTATCAGTATGACAGTTTAGCATAAAAACTGGAAAAAGATTGAAGCAAAAAGGAAGCAAAATTAGCATATGAGCACTCACTAACTAACATGTTGTAAATCCAGTGCTCCAAGTGGGCTGGTATGCTCCAGTATGCACTACCCTGGGACTTTTCCTGTTGTACTGGCAGTCCATATCCCTCCTGAAAATTCCTAATGACACTTAAACTACAAACTACACTGTGTGTTGCTCATCTCTTTCTGTTGTCGCTGGCATTACACGACACTCACTTGTTGAGCAGAACAGAGTTGGATAATACATAGCTCTTCGAACAGTTATACCAAGCGAGAGAAAGCCGGTTGAAAGCACTAAAGCTAACGATAGTGCCTGTGCTAGCAGCGAAGAGCTGTTTGCTACTGAACTACAGAGTTACGTAATTAGTTTAGTAGAAATATTTTGACATTCTGGGAAATATGCCAGCTAGCAGGCGGTTAGCTTAGTGTAAAGACTGGAAATGGGTGGCAACAGCTAGCTTGAGGAAGCAAAATTAGCATATGAGCACTTTTAAAGGTCACTAATTGGCATGTATATCCGGTGCTTTAAGTGTGCCGGTATGCTCCAGTACGTCCACTTCCAAATTATACCGTCTGGCATACTGGGACTTCCTGTTGTTCTGAGAATTCCCACAAGCAGTCTGTACCCTCTCCTGTCGATCATAATGGCTCTTATTTTTGGCATTATGCAGTGCACACTTCTTTGTTCTCGTGAAAGTGTATTGTACACGTCAGCTTATGACTCACAAATTTGGGAAGTGGGAAACGGGAAGAAGCATAAAGAAGCACGAAAAGAAGGTGGACAGGAACGGAGATGGATGATGACATAGCTATCTGACTGTCTAATACCAAGCGGATGAGAGCAATAAGCTAATGATAGCACCTGTGCTGGCAAGCCCATTTTTTCCCCAAACCTTTTTTATCACTTAAAACATGATGCAGGCTATGTCTAATTTTTCTGAACAAAGAAAAATTAGACATATTAGACGGACAATCTTTGTGGGGGATTTTATCCTGCCATATATAAAGCATCACACTCATCAAAATACTAACAAATAAAAACAGGACAAAGACAGGATGAAGAACAGGAAGAAAGGATGTTGTGATTATATCTGTCTGATAGCACAACTGGCTGTAATGGCAGATCCTGGAAATAAGGTCTTTCATGTGTGTCTGAATGTATTTGTCCTGTATGTGCTCATATGAGTGAGTGGAAGTGTGTGTGTGTGTCACTGCCACTGATTGCTCCCACCCCTCCGGACTTATCAAATGGGAAAATCTGCAGTTGTGTTCCTGCTGGGCCCACAGTGGCCTACTTGTGTGGCTTTATCTGGGAGCAGCTGGGGGCCTCAGGGGTCCCACCCTGCCTTCATCCGATCTCCTGAACACAGGATGGAGGGAGGGATGGACAGATAGATTGGGTGGAGAGATGGCACAGATTACAGACGGACGCTTCCTGCATCCTAACCTCAGTGATGTCATGATGTCCGTGGTTACATATTTAGGCTAGTAGCAGGGGGACGTGATCAGTTGGGAATGTATGTGAAATCAAGAGGAATGCTTAATGGAATAAAAATATGTTAAGTTATATATTATATATTTGAATAGACCAGTTTGGTTTCTGTAAAGGCTTGATGTAGGTTTTTGTTGGAAAATTTTACTTGCAATTAAAATATTATTTGAGAAAATATAAAATATAATATAATATAATATAATATAATTAAACGCAGAAACAACATATATTGGTTGCATTATCTGTCAGTGTTCTAAAATACAAGTGATAGATAGATAGATAGATAGCTAGATAGATAGATAGATAGATAGATAGATAGATAGATCATTTTTTGACCTGCAGTTAGGTTGCCCTTTATTTCAGTCAGTCCGGTTAAAGATTAAACGTGTGACAACATGGACATGCTGTAATGTTTACCCTCCTCTTTGACTCTGCTCGGGCGACAGAGAACACAAACACGGTTCCACTAATTAAACAGCTCTGAGCGACTACAGACACATGTGGAACAAACACACCTCAGCAACACTGTAATTGACTCAATATGGACTTCTGCTCGCCTGGCAACTCCCAAGATCCCGGCCAATAAGAACACCCTATACGGTCCGATCTCCAAAAACCCCACTTCCGAACACTTTCAGCCTTCATCCTTGTGGTTTCTCAGCTCATTGTTAGCACTGTCTTAAGAATAAAAACGGAAATCGGTGCTGGCAGAGGCCCGGCTTTTACAACTGGAAACAGTCCGTTCAGCGGTCTGCTATTAGTGCCATCTATCAGGCTCTTCAGGGTGGACTACTCCACGGGCTTTTACACACACACATCAAACATACAGGACGGAGTAGAGTTTGGATGGACATGAAGCGAGAGCTGGTGTTGGTTTCCAGATTTCCTCCCATCACCGTGTCTTGTTTGATGTTTCCCCTGTCTTCCAATTCAGCTCGCCTTCTCTGTGCCAGGGTTTCAGGCATAATTAACCTAATTTCCTGTCAAAAGCAGCACAAGCGTCACCGACAATCAACCGGTTATTTTAAGTTTTAAAGTCAAACTGATGGGAGTTTTCCACAAAGGTTTTATGGCAGACAAAGAAAGGTGTGTTTTTTCTGCAGAATACTCAGGGTGGCTGCAAGCTCTCATGACCCCCCCCCCCCCCCCCCCCCCCCCCCCCCCAACCCTGTCAGGCTGTCAGACATTAAACAGAGATGGACACTAGTGAGAAGTCAACGGCCACACACAAACACACACAGTCTGTAATTACCTGCCTCTCCAGACGCACCAGTGATGGGAAATTGGGTGTGGATGGGTGGATCTGGCTCAACAAAACCAAATAGCTGCAGCTATGAGTGAATGGGGGAGAAATACTATAGAAAGAGTTAAGAGGGGAGTAAAAAGGAGACTTAAATTCCTGAACTTCTGGACATGATAATAGGATATATACTGTAAAGCTGGAAGAAAAATTATCCTTAGCAAATATATACCCGATTATAACTGAACTTTCTGGTGTAACTAGGGGAAGAAAGGAAATAATTGTTTTGTCCTGCAGAGAAATGTATCTGACTGCAGTTAATGTCAATGTCTGTCAGGTGCAAATTTCTCCATTTATTTTTTATATAATCTTTTAAACTGCAGGTGAACTCTAGTAAAAAGGGGGAGGTTTGCACTTAAAATAAGATTAACTTAATTTGTAGGAAATCCACTTTATTTGTCAAATTCAGGCTGCTGCTTTCAAGTAGCAATGTTGGTGTTAATAGCCAACATTAACAGGAGGAAAGATTAGAGCAGGCAAAATATGTTCAATGTCCATATGGCAATCTCAACAATATTTTACTCTGATCGAGCATCAGATACTTGTATGGCACTGAACCCTGTCTTCTGCATTCTCATTCATTCATTCATTCATTCATTCATTCATCTTCTGTCTTCTTCTTCTTGTCCTGTGAAGGGCCACGGGGGGCTGGAGCCTATCCCAGCTGTCATTGGGCGAGAGGTTGGGTACACCCTGGACAGGTCACCAATCTATTACAGGGCTCTGCACTCTTTCTTCATTACATTTCTTATTTTTCAAAATTCTTAATATCTTTATTAAGCCTCACTTTACTAACTACATTCACACTTTTTCAATTATGATATGAAGCAAAGGTATCGTATGGCATTTTCAATCTTATATTATAATTACAACATCTGACTTTGCTACAATTAAGAAATATAATATTGTACCAGGTGGTAGAAGAACTAATAGGGGCCATTATTTAAAATAAAGATGAAAGACAGCTGGACTCTTTTTTTTTCCTTTTTTTTTAAGACAATTTCCCCACTCATCCAAGTGGCTTCTTCAGTTCTGAAAGACTAGTGTGGCACTTAGAGGACATCCGTGAGTGCTGTCCACCTGAAACTTACATGACTGGGGTCTGTAACTACCAGATGCTGACCAGTCATTTAGAAGCTTGTGAAACTGTCTTCGAGAAACCTAACAAGTCCAGTTGCCCTTGTTTGATTTTTGTTTTTTGGATACACCATGACCTTAATGACTGAGAACCTTGATTTTTTAAAAAGTTTTACACTCAGTATTAAAATAACTGGTTGCATAATTATCTCAAATAAGAGTGCACACTATGCAGAAGAAGCTCTTCCATATTAATAAATATATTCATAGTTTTCCATGAGGGTTTTGGAATAAAAAGCACAAAGTATAAAAGCATAAGGTGACTACTTTCCACGACCTTGCACAATCTAACGGCTGTAACTGTAAATTAATTACTGTGTCATCAATTTAATTTCTTCTTTTATACCTCTGTCGTTTTCTCTTTTTATGACTCAGCCGTGCGGCTCAGTCACGTGTGAAATATGATATATGTACCCGAGCCGCACACTTTTCATTGTTTCCCCCTCATGTTTCCCTATGTACTGTAGGCACACTCATCAAAATGAGTTTCTAATGAGACGAATCAAGGAAGAGGAACAAAGCAAGGGGTTGGTTGGAAGTAAAGGAAAATGATGTGCGGGAAAGAAGCTGGAAGAAGTAAAGGATTATTATGCCGTCGAACATTAAACATGGCAGCTCATCCGTCACCCTGATCTTCCGCAGCCTCACCATGTGTTCTGTCGTTTTTTTTAATTTTTTTTAAACCAAGACGGGCAGATTTCGATGCGGCTGAAGGAAACTGACAGTGTGCCGTTAGATTTATTACTCCTTTTTACTTAAAATGCACATTCTGAGTCTGACAGTCTGGGATTAAAACCCTAAACAGTGGAGTTTTAAGTCAGCAATGGTGATGACAGACTTCTCTTTCTGAGTTTTGTGCTTTCATCTCATTGTTCATCTCTCGTTGTCTAATTCTGTTTTTTTTCTGACTGGATTAGACAGGGCATGTTGGGAAGGGAAGGGTCCAATGATGAGCAGTCAGAAATGATAACTATTTCTTAACAACTGATCACATCTGATTAAACCATAATAGCTTTTCCATCTTAATTTACATGTTGCATTCATTCTAATTAAAATCCCTTTACATGTAAATGGAATGTCATGTTACGTGTATGGGCTTTGACAGACAGGCTGGATAGCGTTGCTCCTGTTCATATAACCCTCTGTTCTTTTTACTTCAGACTCAGATCCAGCTTCAGATACTCACAAAGCACTGAACCCTGTCTTCTGCACAAAGCCCTCTTTCTTCAATACATTTCTTATTTTTTCCAAATTCTTCCCCGAAAACCTCCCTTTCCCTTAAACCCTTTGTCAGTCTGAAAAACACTCTCTGCAACATGCAGCTTCCAAGAATGTGAGCAGAGAGGAATTTGACCAGAGAATCCCTTGTGATTGGTAGACAAGTCTGACAGGAAATAAAACCTGGACATTCTTGTCTAGGTAGTGCATCCAGGGCTCGGCAGAATTATACAACACACTTCCTCCTTGAGACAATAAGAAAAAGAAATGAGTCGATAAGGTGAAGAGAAACAACACAGACTCAGAGGAGGAGAGAGAGTCTCTAACAGCAGCCTGAACGAGTCCAGAGACGTGACATTACACAGTTTGAGTGACCTGAACAAGCCAATAAATCCACTTCTGCAACACTCAGACTGTGGGGCATAAATGTCAGCTGGGAATGGGAGGGACAGCTTCTTGTCAACAAGATTGAATATTCAGAAGTTAATTCATTTCTGCCGCAACAGCGTGATAAAGGCAGAGAGAGGGGGATCAATAGAAAGAACCTATTTTAGGTGATCGATATTTGGAAATGACATTTATATCTGCGGGATATTTATAGTGTCAAGAAACGGTGGAGCGACGTTAAGAAGACGGGGAATGTGAATGGACTTCAGGTAGCATGAATGAATCCGAGCTCGCACATCCTCACACTCACACACTTGCACACCATGGCTGTCTGAAGCCTCATTCTCCACCACAAAACCACAGAATCGTTTCCAGCGGATTGCTGAGCCAAGGCTTTTCCACATATAAGCATTTTTTTTTTCAAACAATTTGCCAAATGCTTCCTTTAAGGATGTCCATGTGTTTTACTTGGTTACCAGCTGAATACAGGGGCCAGGGCTCCCTCTCTCCCAGCTCAGAGACAAAGACAGCACTTTGAAATGAAGAGCGCTGTCAGAGAATGAATGTTTAAGTGATACTTTCCAGGCCAGTTTCAGATGGTTTTGTTGGCTTCACATGCAACGATGCTGTTTCAAATTGATATATGTGAATCAGTGGGTACTTTGATTGTAATTACATCAAATTAATAATAATTTTTAGGCGAATAGATCATATATTCTGATGTATGGAAGCAGGAAAGTAGACAGTACAGGAAGAAGAGACAAAGAAGACCGGTGTGTCTAGTAATCATTCATTCAGGCCCTCGAAAAATGAAGTTGAGATATGTGTATGAGCAGTATGTTATTTCATTAAATAAGGAATATTTTCAAAATTATGTTTGGCATGAGAAACAGATATAAGGAAAGGAAAGGAAGGGAAGGGAAAGGAAATTGACATTACTAGAATTTTCACATCAACTGACTTTATGATAAGTCTCCACTTCATGCTCCTCCATTAGCATACTTTTAGCTAGGCTATCTTTTTCAACCATTTGTTTATTTAACTATCCATTCGTGTACTTTTAGCTACTTAACCAACTTTTAGCAACATTTTTCTAATATTTTTTATCAGTTTTTGTAGCGTTCATCTATTGCCTTTAGCTAAGTGATTTAGATGTTTGTCACTTAGCCTACTTTTAGCAAACCAGCCGCTAGCTTTTTTAGCTACTTTGCTAACATTTATCTAATATTTCAGTTTGATGTTGTGCAAATACAAACAAAAACATATTTCATCTACTACTTTTTTGACAGTTAAAAGCTTATTTCAGCCACTTTGCTAACATTTAGCTAACATTTGTTTCTGATGCTGTTCGACCCATTTATCGATCACCTACAGCTCAATATTTTGACCAGTTATCCATTGGTTTTTGTTGTATTTTAAACCGCCATTAGGTTATTTTTAACTACTTTGCTAACATTTAGCTGAAATGTTTTGTTTGACATTGTGCCAATAAATAAAAAAAATGTGTTGATACAGTTTTTTTTGTGACTATTTTGAACATCTATCTTTTGCTAACCATGTAGACTTCTGTGTTCTGTCTGTAATCACCTCACTCTGGTTCTGGTGGTAAAGCTGATTCAACACGTGGCTATTACTTAAAAATTAATCATAATTTGTATTTTCTTTCCCCATATTTCTTGAGCTACTTCAGTGTGTTCATGTAGGCCTGCACCCTGGTAACTACAGGAGTACACCTAGCCCTCATTGGACAAGGGGTCGCTTGTGTTGGCTTCAAACATTGATGTGTCTCACATAAAAAAGTCCCTACAGCTCTTATGGCTTGTTTGAACGCCAGTGGACTACACGGCCCTAGGGTACAATAAGCGTTCCCCCATACTGTTGCACAAAATGTGGAGGTGTAGGAAGAGTGAAGCGCTCATCAAGGACCGGCACTACGAGGTGAGGGGGTGGTTGAACAGGGTGTTGACTAATGATTCATAAGGCCTTGTTTAACTACAACCGGGGGCCTAATCCGTCTCAGCCCCTTCGCATGTCCCTGAGCTGTCCGTGTTAATGCCTGACCTGTCATTACACCGGTCCAATTCGCACAGTGTTGACACGAGCTGTCAGCAGATTAGGATGGAGCAAAAACACACATTTCATTATACCTTCAAAAGAGAGAAGAAGAGGAAGGGAAAAAAGAAGTGTTTTACGTCATATCTGCATTAAAACAGTACAAGGTAATGTCAGTTTCCTATCAACAGAAAGCAGTAAAAGTAACATATATAGGTCACTGGTCTTCTCACTTTTTATCTTGTGCAGCTTTGTCACCATTCACATTGGTGCAAATCCTGACATTTACAGTTCTTTAAAGCCAGCAGTGTTCATTTAGAAACCGGCTTTGAACCAGCAGACAGGAGCGAATAATGCCTTAACTTGTCAGCAATTCTAACATATGTCATCTGGTTAAAAATAGCGCCCCACAGACGCTGCGTTTCCCATGATGCAACTCAGCTTCGTTAAACCCATCATTCTGGTAAATTCAGTCTACTTTCTCCACAGTTTGTATCTCAGGACTAAGACATTGTGCTACTGCAGCATTCCTGGTGATGATTATTCTGAACTTCACATGTGGTAGATTGATCCTTTAAAAATACATTCACAGTTGATGAGAACTAACTGTACACATGATACAGTAATGCTGATATCTCAGTTGCCCTCTTGAACATCTATAATCCCTATGACATCTGACCATGTAACATGAACCTGATTACACTGATAGAATATACTGAAAATAATATATACATTTTTATGTTTCTTAGGCAAGAATACACTTTTCTGTAGTTTCACTTTTACATCAAATACAGTATATTTCATCATTTTACAAGTTATATAATCCCCTTTAACAACTGAAGATGCCACTAATCATTTAAATGGTCATTTAAAGAAGAAAATGTGTTCCCCGATAAACACAAACGTCACATTTTATAATCGGCAAAAATGTGACGCTTGTGTTTATCGGGGAACACACTCAGGATGAAATCAAGCGCCACTCACATGCTTCTCACTCTGGAAAGACGGTATTTTGTCTATGAAAACTAATGCAAACAGCTATTTTACAGGCTTCACAACTGTTTCAATACAACGCACGTCAAACTACATCAGGGGTTCAGGTTTAGTAATTATAGGTTAAGGTGCAGCTTTTAAACTCAGACTGCCTCAAGAAGCTCAAGGACCACTTTTAACCTAGGCCCCTCGTATGCAACAGGAAAACCCCATCCCCTTCTACTTCCTGAAACCTATGCATTACAAGAAACGAAACCAAAGCGCATTCGTGTTTGATGTCACTTAGCGCTGTTCCACCTAAGCCATCCAGTCATCACCCTGCTCTATTGATTCTTCTCTCGCCCTGTATTTTTCTGTCTTTTCCACATCTCTTCATCAAACTGTCATTTTCTCTGCAGAGCCTCACTCTACTTCTGTAAATATTTCTCTTTGCTCCCTCCTTCACTGTCTCCTCTCTTTCATCATTAGGTGTGAGGTGGTTATACATGATGTTATCTGTAGATCTTTTTAGGTTAAAACTGCAATTTGTGAATAGAGAAACGCTGATCTCTGTCAACATTGGCCACCTGACTATAGGCTCAACCACACAGCAAAAACCCATCCTCCCCCTGTGTGATCAGGGGCTAGTAGTGGCAAAGGCTCTCGGGGGAGCAACATGGACACTTAAGGAAGCAGCGTGTCAGCTCAATAAACAGCAATTTATTGGCAGGGGACTGAATACACTGCCATCCTTGGAAGATATCAGCAGAGCGCCTTATTGGCGCTGAGAGATATTAATGAAGAGAGGAGGGGAGAGGAGAGGAGGGTCTGATCATATCAGAATCATAGGACATGTTTACTAAAAACACAGACTTTATGTGCACTAATAAGTGGAACTCAATAGGGAACTAGTAAAACACAGTATGGCTTGTGGATATGCGGCTCAGACAGATTTCGTGCGGCCCAATCATGGGGTGGTGTAAGAAAGAAATTACTGTCGACATCTCAGATCTTTTATTAATGTGTTTCTAAGAGTACTTTTCAGTTTAAAGGTCCGACAGAAAATTAGTTTTGATTCCTCTGAATCATAATCCACCTAATCAGGCCTCCACCCCTTCAGACTGGTCAGACAAGTTGCATTAAACCAGATGACAGAGCAAATATAAGCGATGAAAAATAATCCACAGGAGGACGCAGAAGGGTTTAGGCCCTTCTTTTTCAGGGGCCACGGTCTCAATTCCCCTGCATGCTCTCTTATGAATACATCATTATTGTGTATTTTAACCAATTAATTAGAAAATATGCTACCTTTATCCCAGGATTACGAATTGTGCATTATTATCTCCGTTTATTAATTCATATAAGTCAATGCCTTCCACGGATCAGATATACCACAAGATGAAAGCAACATTTTAGACAGATCTTTCAGAGGATAGTTCAGTTTAGGCTTCTTAAACTCTTAAGTGAGATGTGTATTTCAAATGACAGCAGGTACAACTTCCACTCAGGCTCCCAGGACTCCTGACTTCGACTTTGAACCTTACAAAATCATTATTATCCCGATAATTTCTGGTTTGTGGGCCGCACGGAAACTTGTGGCTTTAAGAAAACATTTCACGAATTCTTATATGAAAAGTGAAAATCAACTTTACCTGTACCATTCCAGCCCCTTGTCGTAGAAGCGGTCAAAGAAGTGCGGCTCAGCGCCCACGGCTCTCACGTCCGGATGGATGCGCAGGAACTCCAGCAGAGCCCGAGTGCCACCTTTCTTCACCCCGATGATGATGGCCTGGGGAAACTTTTTGCTGCCGAAATTATTAGCTATAGATATATTGTTGGATGTACCGCCGCTGTTCGAAAAGTCCGACAGTTGCTCCCGGACAAACGAGACCGGGGACGCGTCGTACGCGCCGAGCTGCTCCGTTTCTCGTCCATCATCTGAGATGATTTTGTTGTGAAGATGGCTTTGTTGGTCATATACTGGCCTTGGCAGGGACTCGCAGTATCCGTTGAGGCAGTAGAAGAGGTAAGTGAAGAGAATGATCATGGTAAAGAAGACGGACAGCTTGGACTGCACCTTCAGGTGTCCAAAGTTGAACGCAGCTCTCCATTTACTACATCCCATGGGTCGCAATCCTGAGCACGGGGACACAACGCAGGAAACATGCCATATCAAGTGTTTTCATACCACTGTCTTTTAACAGTTACTCAAACTCAGGCCACTTGTACAAAAATCGCCGCGTTTGTGCCACAATAGCAAGTGGCGCAAAACTTGACCACCGCGCGTCAAAACGCTCCACATGTTCCCCTTTACTCCTTATGCTGCTTGTCAACTCATCAAAGGTAACATGTCGATTTTTTTTTTTTTTTTTTTTTTTTTTCAATAACTTATGCCGAGTCCAAGCAAGACCCTGGCTCAGAGCTCTCTATGGCGCAGCGCTCCGTGCCTCCTGTGCGCTCCTCTCGCTCCCTGGCAGCGGCTCTATTGAAAACCCTCAGCAGCCAGTCTCGTCTCAAATCCACGCCCTGTTTATCAAACACACGCCCCCCTCGATCCTCAGCTCGTGCCACGCTAAAATAACATCGAAAATAATTGACAATGCACCCTCTCCCAGCTGAAGAGAAGCCCGCGTTGCATTATTTTGAAAGCAATTTCAGAGGAATATGGTCGTTAGTTTAATTGTATTTAATGCACTGGAGGAGGAGAAAACGGCAGGAAAATGATGAAGAGGGGATATTAATTTCTGGGTTGTAGACTGAGGATGCAATTTCCCTTCATTTCCCCCTTAAATCACCACATCCACTCTTTCTGCATATTTGGAAACCTTATTTGACTGAGCTCCAGGTACCCTCTTTTGGTCAGACCTTGTGGCTCTGTATATGGCCCAGCCAGAGGCCACCTGCTGTCTGCTAGCCAGGCTGACCACACACCCCCATGGTGCCAGCCATGACACACACATTTAACCCTGTCACTCCTAGGCGACTGGGACAAGACAGGTGTCATCAGCTTTCTCTATTCCTTTTCTCCTTGAGTGTGTATGTGTGTGTGTGCATATGTGAGACTATTGTAAACTATGGGAAACATGCAGTAAACCAGACCACCATCAGTCTCTCCCTCGTCTACTTTCTCTTCTGCAGCGAAGGCAAAGCGTCAGTTTATATTTTTAAATGTAGAAGCTGGCCACTGGAATGAGAGGAATTGTTTTAAATTTACAGGTTAGCATTTCGGGAACGATCGGTTCTTGAATCCCGCAGAGACAGCTCAAAACGTCTGTATCACTTCACCCTTGTTACAATTTTAAAAACGGCCCTGTTTCACTTCTGCAGATTGGAAGTTTGGTGAGGCTTCAAAACTAAACATATGAAGTACAGTAGAGAGAGAGTTTAGAGAGATTAGAGATTAGAGTTCTGTGTTTGTCCAATCCACCAACTCATTTACACAAATTTTCTTGCAGTAGGCTCTTTTCAGATTTGCTCTTCATTCTGAGACACAGCACTTTCAGTCCAAATTATGACCCGTGGTGCCAGAGTGTCTCTAAAAAGGTGGAACAATTTCGACTAGCAGTCATTTCAGTGCACGTCAAAGCACTGTGATGCGTTGTCGGGTGGCTTAACATTTTTCCTGCACAGCTTATCTTCTCAAATTTAGTGGCATGAGTTCAAAATTAACAATGAAATTCAATGAATGAAGTTAATACAACTTCAGGTTCAGGAACAAGTCACTCTCTCTCTCTCTGTTTGGCTCAGTTATCAACTGCGCCATTTCCTGTTTGCTAGTCGCTCCCTGGGTTTCTCCGTCTCTGTTCTCCACATCCGACCTCACTGATCACATTCCCTGGAGTCCTCTCTCCCCTCAGCCCCAGATCCTGTCAATTAATAAACTTGCCTGCATCTATTAGGACGTGGTCTTTGTTAGTGTTGCTGTTGTGTGTCTGTATAACACAAGCTCCTACAGGACGACTACTTCTCTTTAATATGAACTGAATGTTCACTGACTAGCGTACTGTACATACTAACTAAAGGCATTTTTTCGCCCTCATTCTAAGAACATGTGTGCAACATTTTGTTTGCCTCAGAGCATGTTTGACCCTGCTCAGACCTGGTTATTGAACTGATCAAAAATGGCCAGATCGAGGTACTGGTGTGAACACACCCAGGATGCACTGAGGACACGTTTGAGTCATCTGATTTCAGACCACATTGGGAGCTGGTCTGCCACGCATTCGATTGCATTTCTTTGGTGTGAACACAAAATTTGTGTCACCCTCCCCCTCAATTCTTGATTCACACACAACAAACAACACCGTTTGCAGTCCTGATACAGTGGTAATGTGAACACAGTGTTTCCTGCTTGTCACTTGTGATCAGATCTCTGGGTACACATTCAAATAACCGTGTCTGAACTGGTTTATTCGAAATCCATGTAAGGTGGAGAGTAACGAGAAAAAAAAACAATATAAATCACACATCTGTCTCAAAATCTTGGACATTTTATTAAGACTTATCTTTTCCATTTGACACTGAAGATTAACATCAGAGAGGGAACAGTTCCAAAACCAGACCTGACAGCAACACAGCTTCGGTAATCTTACATATAAAATATATATTTCTTCATTCATACATTTTTTAATCAGTCTTTGACATCCGACATTTTCACAACAATTCTCAATATGCCATAGTGGAGCTATCCTGCTGATCTGGGCTGAAGACAAGTCTACACCAAAAACCAAACCTAACTTAAGATGGATGCTGCTGGATACTTATCCCATTTTCCTAAAATAGTTTTTGACATTACTGTATGTACTGCATAAATCAGGAAATATTGGCACCTTCACCTTACATGTTGGAATATAAGCGAGGTGCTACATGGCAGCACATCCATACGGATGATAAATCTGAAGGGGATGACAATATCCATCGACCCGGGCCTCCTCCAACCTGGCAGTATGTCAATTACCCCGAGTCTCTAAACAGAGAAGACATCATTTACCCTTCTGTACTCTTCAAGCACTCCTTCATATTGATCTGCTGTGATCCTGAAAAACAATCAGAGACGTGCCACTCCATTGTCAAAGTGATCAATAAGGCGGGCCTGCTTTCTGTCGTTTAATGTGGGCTATACAGAGTAGTGTTCTTGTACTGGTAGTGGGTTGGAAGGATTTAAATTTGTGGAGGAAGACTGTGCTCTGATCATTTTACATCAAAGTGGATGTGATTAGTTTCAGCATAGAGTAGTAGGTACTTTATATACTGAAAGGGGAGAGTGCAAATCTACAAACATATTGTTTTGTGTCAGCTTTCAGTTTGTAGTAAAGTTAAATTAGAACCACTAGTTCGTAGGCAGAGCTTTCTGACAGTCTGCTCGACCACAGGTCTCAAACATCTGGGTCACAGAGTGGTAGCTGCCCGCAAAGCATTTCCTACCAGGCTGCGAGGAGATGACAGGCAACAAATCTTGAGTAATAAACATACAACACTGTAGGCTATTTGTGCGATAATTACACTAAACTTGGCAGGATTTGTTTGTGCTGCACCTCTGCTCACCACAAGGGGGAGCTCACCGTTTTTTTCTTTTTAAGCGCTATTTGTTTCAGAGAAAAAGTCACGACTGCTGGTGCGCTACCGGGAGATGAGCACAAAACTTTCTTACCTGAGTAACGTCTTTAAGTTGTTGAATGAACTAAATTTCACTCAAGGGGGGAGACTAAAAGGCTGTTTTTAAGTTGACTGATAAAGTGTCTGCATCCAAAACCAAACTGGAGCTGTGGGGAGGGGACAGACAGTGGACATCAGCATGTTTGACAACCTCCCAACACTTAGGACTTTGCTAGAGACTGACTGGACCAGCCTTATCCCAGCTGGTGTGTAGTTGAAGTACCTTCATACTACCATCAAATCTGAGGTAATTTTGTAAACAAAATTTGACCTTAGTTTCCAACTGCAGATGACCCAAGAAATGCAAAGGAAGGGACACATATGTGACTTGAAAAATGTCTAACCTAATGCTGGCACTCTGGATCAAATTAATGGCTGAATATCCTGACTTGACTGCAAAATAACAGAATATTTTTCTTCCATTTACAACATTTTTCTGTGCAAAAAGATTATTGACACATTCACTAGGCTAACTGTGAAGCAAATATACTGAAATTATATTAGACAATTTAATACATTTAAATATGTGATCTCGTCTATAACGCAGAATAACATAAATTCTTCTTTAGTCAAAAGCTGAAATGACAGAAACAGCTTCTTCGCTAGGCTAGTTAGCCTTAGCCAGAGAATGTTAGCTTTAGCTTGATAGTCTTTTTTGGGGGGGGGGATATTTTTTCAATTTCAAATATTTCGTCATTTGAATGATCCAATATAGATGCATAAAATCCTCAGTTGGATTTTTTAAATACACACCATTTCCTGCATCCTCTTGTTAGAAATCTCGCTGCAGCCAAGTTTGTGATATAAAATGGAATTAATGTCAGTGGAGATTTATGCCAAAATACAACATGGAAAGAATTGAATTAAAGGCCAAAACTCTTCATCCTATGTGTAATACTGTATGTGGTCAAATATTTGGGCCAGTATCAGCCCCATGTACAGTATCTGTCTACTGTATGGGAACTTGGCTCGCTTTGACAGCTCAGGGGGGAACATCTGAACCGAGGTATTCACACCATCTCACACACACCTGTGTCTGTGAGTGACATCCTCTGTGTTAAATTCCTGCACACCTCTGTAAGGTCTGTGTCTGTGGGAAGCCCGACAGCTGTACAAAGTCCCCGCGACGACCTGCGGCGGCAGCTTCAAAGACGGGATCTGTTTCACGTGTCCCTTTACTTCCTGATTCAGGACCAACGCATGTGTCGCATAGATTTCCCTGAGATATAACAATTAGTTTTAAGCCTGTATTTGCTCTGACTTCCTTTGTGGGGGTTCTTTTAATAATGTTTGTGTTTTAGTTTTTCTCACAGTAGCTAATCCCTTTACTGTGTCAGGTCACCGGACTTCTCAAACTGTCTCGAAGGGCGTTGCAGACATTATCCCCCAGAAGAATACGGAGCATTGTATAAGTATTGTACCGGTTCGCTGAAGATACAATACAAGCGACAAGCTACTGAAGAGCACCTCTTCACGCGGCTTGTTAACTCACCTGGATGGAATGTGATTCACTCTAAGTCTGGGACAAACACACAAAGAAACTTGTCACCAACCCCCCGCCCAGACGTTACCATTAAAGGTGCAGATTAAAGGATGAGTTACACACAAGGGATTTTTTTTCTTTTTTTTAAGTCAGTATGAATGATTCACACTAAAGTTCAGAACCAGTTTTTGTTTAGTCCTTTAATGCATTAACCCTCATACCTGATTTTAAAATAGTTACGTTGTTACCACTAAGGGACAAAAGTGTCCTCTTTTAAAATGCCATAAAAATGGCATATGTTAATATTTTTTTCTGCTTTTTTTTACATAAATCTTTTCATCTACTTCAGTCCTAATCATAAATACCAAATGTTTGATTATTTTCAATATTTTAACCCTTTATATGCCAGTGTTTGTGATGGCATCCAAAATTCATCGTAAAAAAACACACAGAAAATGAAATATTTTCAATAATCTGAATGCAAAACTGATTTTTCTTGGGGGGATTATTAGAGCCTTGGATATGTCAATGAACAGTAGCAAGACTGATTTTGATGGATTTTTAGTTTTTTTGTAGTGTCAGATTTACAAAAATAGTTACGTTGTTACCACTAAGGGACAAAAGTGTCCTCTTTTAAAATGCCATAAAAATGGCATATGTTAATATTTTTTTTCTGCTTTTTTTTTACATAAATCTTTTCATTTACTTCAGTCCTAATCATAAATACCAAATGTTTGATTATTTTCAATATTTTAACCCTTTATATGCCAGTGTTTGTGATGGCATCCAAATTTTATTGTAAAAAAAACACACAAAAAATGAAATATTTTCAATAATCTGAATGCAAAACTGATTTTTCTTGGGGGGATTATTAGAGCCTTGGATATGTCAATGAACAGTAGCAAGATTGATTTTGATGGATTTTTAGTTTTTTTGTAGTGTCAGATTTACAAAAATAGTTACGTTGTTACCACTAAGGGACAAAAGTGTCCTCTTTTAAAATGCCATAAAAATGGCATATGTTAATATTTTTTTCTGCTTTTTTTTACATAAATCTTTTCATCTACTTCAGTCCTAATCCTAAATACCAAATGTTTGATTATTTTCAATATTTTAACCCTTTATATGCCAGTGTTTGTGATGGCATCCAAAATTTATTGTAAAAAAACACACAAAAAATGGAATATTTTCAATAATCTGAATGCAAAGTGGATTTTTCTTGGGGGGATTATTAGAGCCTTGGATATGTCAATGAACAGTAGCAAGATTGATTTTGATGGATTTTTAGTTTTTTTGTAATGCCAGATTTACAAAAATAGTTACGTTGTTACCACTAAGGGACAAAAGTGTCCTCTTTTAAAATGCCATAAAAATGGCATATGTTAATATTTTTTTCTGCTTTTTTTTACATAAATCTTTTCATCTACTTCAGTCCTAATCATAAATACCAAATGTTTGATTATTTTCAATATTTTAACCCTTTATATGCCAGTGTTTGTGATGGCATCCAAAATTTATCGTAAAAAAACACACAAAAAATGAAATATTTTCAATAATCTAAATGCAAAGTGGATTTTTCTTGGGGGGATTATTAGAGCCTTGGATATGTCAATAAATGGAAGCAAGATTGATTTTGATGGATTATTATTAGTAGTATTAGTATTGTTTTTTTGTGCTGTGTACAAACAACTCCCATTGAAATCCAATGAACCTACTGTTTTGTACTTTGCACCTGCACCTGTGTGTCTTTGAAGTAAAAGGACACATGTTATAGATCAAACGCCTCAATTAGACACATACTGCATCACCGTGTGGTATGGCAGCACTATGGCCGGGACCCCAAACGCCTGCAGAGAGGATCACCAGGACTCTACTGCCCTCTCTGCAGAATATCTACAAGCATAGAGTCCGCAGGAGAGCTGCCTCCATAACTAAAGACCCCACCTGCCACCAACACAGACTGTTCACACCCCTACCTTCAGGAAGGAGGTACAGGAGTGTGAAATATAAGACCTCGAGACTTTTCTTCTTCCCCACTGCCATCAGAGTCCTCAAGAGCTGACAGAAGTCTACAATCACAGACTAAAATCATGCCATGTTCACTTTCCAGCTTTTGTTTAAATTTTTTCAGTACATTGTTTTCATTTCATTTGCATATCGATATTTGCACTTCGTCTTCATCTTCTCGCGCTTATCCGGGTCCGGGTCACGGGGGCAACAGTTTCAGCAGGGAATCCCAGACAGCCCTCTCCCCAGCCTCTTCAGCCAGCTCCTCCGGAGGAACCCCCAGGCGTTCCCAGGCCAGACGAGAGATGTAATCTCTCCATCGTGTCCTGTGTCCGACCCGAGGTCTCCTTCCGGTGGGACATGCCCGAAACACCTCTCCCGGGAGGCGTCCAGGAGGCATCCTTACCAGATGCCCTAGCCACCTCAACTGACTCCTCTCGATGTGGAGGAGCATCGGTTCCTCCACGTCGAGAGGAACCGATGCTCCTCCATGTCGAGAGGAACCGATGCTCCTCCACGTCGAGAGGAACCGATGCTCCTCCACGTCGAGAGGCGGGGAGGAGCATCGTGTCCTGTGTCCGACCCGAGGTCTCCTTCCGGTGGGACATGCCCGAAACACCTCTCCCGGGAGGCATCCAGGAGGCATCCTTACCAGATGCCCTAGCCACCTCAACTGACTCCTCTCGATGTGGAGGAGCATCGGCTCTACTCTGAGCTCCTCCCGTATGTCCGAGCTCCTTACCCAATCTCTATGGCTGAGCCCGGCCACCCTACGAAGGAAACTCATTTCGGCCGCTTGTATTTGCGATCTTGTTCTTTCGGTCATTACCCAAAGTTCATGACCATAGGTGAGGGTTGGAACGTAGATCGACCGGTAAATTGAGAGCTTCGCCTTTCGGCTTAGCTCTCTCTTCACCACGACCGACCGGTTAAGTATCCACATCACTGCAGATACTGCTCCGATCCGCCTGGTGATCTCCTGCTCCCTCCTACCTTCACTTGATACAATATTTGCACTAGTTATCTTATATTTTTGTATTATATGTATCTTTTTATATTCTAATTGTAAGATTGTTTTATATTCGTAGGCATTTGGGTGGACGGCAAAAGAAGAATTTCATTGTACAGGGAAACATGTTTCTACACTGAGCACATGAAAATAAACTCTTTGAATCTTGAACATACACATGCGCACACACACACACACACACACACACACACACACACACACACACACACACACACAATCAATGCAAGGATCCCTTTCTCCTCATGACCAATAACATCACTTTCATATCATAAGAAACTTGGGAGCTGCAAATCACAGCAACTGTGGAAAACACATTTGCAAAGTTCACACATCCTTTTGCTGCAGTTCCTGTGTATGAGGGTGAACTGAACTCATACACATGTACACACACGCACAAACACACACAACATTCCTGATGCCATTCATGTACTTTTCTGTTCCACATTTTTAAATATTTATGTATTTATGTTTTACTTCTAGAGGTCGAAGTTGTTGGACACTGCACTCCTAATTGAAATGCATTGTATGTAATGCATTGTGATGCCATCACAAACACTGGCATATAAAGGGTTAAAATATTGAAAATAATCAAACATTTGGTATTTATGATTAGGACTGAAGTAAATGAAAAGATTTATGTAAAAAAAAGCAGAAAAAAATATTAACATATGCCATTTTTATGGCATTTTACAAGAGGACACTTTTGTCCCTTAGTGGTAACAACGTAACTATTTTTGTAAATCTGACACTACAAAAAAACTAAAAATCCATCAAAATCAATCTTGCTACTGTTCATTGTCATATCCAAGGCTCTAATAATCCCCCCAAGAAAAATCAGTTTTGCATTCAGATTATTGAAAATATTTCATTTTTTGTGTGTTTTTTTACGATAAATTTTGGATGCCATCACAAACACTAGCATATAAAGGGTTAAAATATTGAAAATAATCAAACATTTGGTATTTATGATTAGGACTGAAGTAGATGAAAAGATTTATGTAAAAAAAAGCAGAAAAAAATATTAACATATGCCATTTTTATGGCATTTTAAAAGAGGACACTTTTGTCCCTTAGTGGTAACAACGTAAGTATTTAGATTACACTGTAAAAATAGAGTATTATGGGATTTGTTTTTGGAATATCAAAATTTGTTCAAAAATACACACCTTGACCAAATATCATAGCAGCAAGCATAACCAACACTGAGTAATCAAAAAAATAAAATCAGAAAAGGACACTTTTGTCCATATCAGGTATGAGGGTTAATAACATAGGAATAATAAATTATCTTAAAGACTGTCTTATGTTACTCAAACTGTTTTCCAGGTCATTGTCTATCATTACCATAGACTGTATAAAGAGTATGGCAACTGTATGGCATCGCCCATATCACTGGAATTCTAATGTCCGTATGACCAATGCAAGGATGTGGAGACGCATTATCCATATTTATATACGGTCTATGATTATTACTGTGAATAAATAAAGACAAAATCCTTAAAAAAACTAGAGTCACAGTAACTTGTAGATGTAGATTTTGAGGACAATAGCACTAAAAACGATCATCTGATTATCTGCTGGTTAATCGGATGATTTAAAAACAGAACCAGTGAATGACAACGACAAAGCTAGCTGAGAGGACAAGTGTGAAGATACTGTTCAAGTAGCAGGCCCAGGAGAATTCCTACACACCCAAATCAGGCCCACATCAGCTGAGGAACGCCCTTAAAATACTTATATGAGGTAAAAAAAAAAAAAAAAAAACGGAGATGCTACATCTGTTCAAAGAAAACAAGTTTAGGTTAGGCATGCTACGTTAGCATGTTGCTCCACTGGTAGCTCGTCTGAAGAGATGTTAGCTACTTTCCCTCGTGGAAAAAGAGAATAAATTACTTCAACGCTGTATTCACACAGGCAGAATGAGAGAAAAGAGTTCTTTAACAGTGTGTAGCTTGTTCTAATTAGTTTAATCTATTGTTTACATTTGACTCAGTGTACTTAATGTAATGTATTTTTCTCTCAAATAGTTTTAAGAGATTTAACATCAGGTGATCACATTAGGTTTTTATCCTCTGGGGACCATGTGCAGTAGTTTTCCAGATGTTTCTTATACAATGGGAATGTATGGGAAAAGGGCTTTTGGAGCTCCAGGGATTTGTTTTTGCAGTTGCATGGTTGGCATTGGGACAAAAAATTGCAGCCCGGTGGTTTATTAGTTGTATCCGGCCATGCTAATATATTTGTGCGTCACCCACTGCTGCTACAGTCTGTTGTTGTGAGATAAACTGGTCTGGGCGCACCCCTTACACCGTCAACAAAAGAAAGAAAACACCAGCTTTCAGCATTCTCATTCATCACAGGAAAAGTGGAGGAATTTCTGTTCAGCACCAAAGATGTCACCAAGAAAACTCCACACACAAACAAAGCACAGACACCAACAGTCTCGGCATCTGCGCACGGGGAGCTTGTGTGTTGCGTGAAAGCCATTGGCAGCCGGGCCATATTCTCAGCCATAACTGCAGGGTAGAGTTCTGCGGTGAGCTGGGTAAGTATAGGGCACGACAGCAGTGTACATTATCACATGGGTGTGGCTTTGAGCACTGGTGCTCAAAAAAATGTTTTCAGTAGAGGAGTAAAGAAGGCACGTAAAGTGCCAGGCATGCCTGCACACGATTGCTGCCTCACTGTGTGACATGGAGTAATCCGAGGGCAACAATTAAAGCTGGTTGGCAGTTAAAAGATTAATTATTACAGAAGGAAAAAGGTGACAGGCAAAACGATGCAACTGTATATCTGTCTGCCTTAATAAATTTAAAGATTTACTACAGCGCAATATGATTAAACAGAGGCCATTATCTATAATAAAATCAGTTTGAATATGACACTTGTTTCAATTTTATGTAGGTTTATTTCCTGCTTGTATAAACTGTGAAAAAGAAAAAGCTTCTTGGTTTGAGAGAAAAACTGAAAGGGACCAAATGAACTTCAGATGGCGGCTTAGCGGAAACATTCTGGTTTTATTCTAAGACAAATATTTTGCCTCTCATTTAGTCATTATAAATGTACTCTCTGCATAATAGGAGTGGGGAAAATCCATGAGGATCTGTTGAGCTGTGTTGACAGCATGTTGACCAATCGCACGCTCCCAGCTTTCTGGGCCCATTCATAACCCCGGCGAGTAACAATACAGGATGAGATAAGGCTTCAGGTGTGCCACGCAGTTTTCAGATTCAGACAAAACAACACAGGGAGAGATCAGCTTATCTGCTGACATGCGACATCGCTGTTGTTACAAGATCAAGAGAGGAAAGTGGCTGGAAAAAGACTTTCAGGAGATGATGAGTCATGTCTAAATATATAATTAGTGTTATTAGCATAAGAAAGGCTCAAAAAGCTATCTTTTGAGGAACAGGAGTGAAACTCTGTCAACTGCCATGTGCAGAATTCATAAATAGCACAAAGCCATTTAAACACAAAACCTAAATTGAAGAGTTCTCAACCTCGTTTGAAATGTTTTATTCTCTTAAACAATGAATAATTTGCCAATCAGCTCTACGTGTTGTTGACTTTGTCACCAACAGACCTGGGTTACTGGGTAATCTAAGCTAAGCTAATGGTCTGCTGCTAGTAGCTTCATGTTTACCAAGAGACATACAAAGTGTCGTCGAGCTTTTGGACTGCAAACCAACGTACAGTTTTTCGGAATACAGTAAGATTACTTGCTGGGTTAGCCATTGTAAGCAACACCAGTTCATAACAATGCATTAGCCTGTACAGTATTTTTAGCAAACAATAACTGTACCAACATTTCCAGTTGTTACCAAAAGCACTGCTGAGCTTTTCATCTAACATCTGGCAAGAACGCAAACCAACACATTTCCAAAAATAGTAAACAGTTAGTAAAATATTATGTAAATGTGCCTAGGGGCTCTACAGCTAAGCTAAGCTAACAAGTGTCATATCATCAACAGCTACGAGAGATGCATTGATCTTCTGGTCGACTTGCCAACATCAAAGCAACCTGTAAGACAAAAAGAACTTCATAAAACAGTCAACACAGGTTTGAAGTTAAAGGTGGCGTCAGGGGCTGTTAATGACAGCAGAGCAGTCGACTGATCTGAGCTGCACTTCACAGCAGCAAGCAATCAGCCTCTCTGATAAGTTATCTGAAAAACGCAACTCCAAGTAATAAGACCACCGTGCAAAATGCTCCGATTAGAGTCACACGGCAGCTCGTAGGTTACGCGAGTCCATTTCATGTGTTTGTCTGTGCACTCTCGCATGCAGGCATTCCTCCGCTGACCCTCCACTTTTCTCTGCATCAAATCTAGACATTTAGGCGAAAATCTTGGATTTGCACGCTACAGCTACTGTTGGATTTACTGCGCCTTGCGGAGAGGATTTCCAAAACCATACGATTCTGTGATCTACAGCCGTGATGTCATTCATGCCACGAGAAGCGACCTATAATCATTCTGGTCACTTCTTCTCTCTGCTATGAAATTCCTCAAAGGATGATGATGGTATATCAAGAAGCTGAACAGGACTGTAAATATAGAGACAGGCCGCACTACGAGGCCATCTTATAGGGGCAGTAGAACCTTTGGGACAAAATAAAAATGACTAATGCTAGCACTGGGCTTGGCCATGGTGTTTGTGTGATGCCCGCCTTTTGAATACAGCAGCTTTTCGGAGCGGAACTTCATCAGCTTGACTTTATTTGACAAGTTGAGCAGAAATCAATTGACTGGAGCATGTGGCGCCCCAGGAAAACTCAGAAAACTTGTAAGACCTTCAGCAGTTTTACCACAGAATTATACCTCTATGAGCCTGGGCCGAACCCACTGAAAGAGTCACGCAGCCTAAACAAACATGACCCCCTCAACCACTTCCACCACACACACACACTCACATACACGCCAGCGACAGAGTTCAGGTCTGCAGCAGAGGCCAGGAGAAAAGTGCCTGATTAAATAGTTTTGGGGTGTGTATCTCTCTGGTCCAGGGAGCTCGGCTGCTTTGAAGCCAGCCTCTGTGTTTCTGTTCTATCTGCCCTCAGCCTGAAGATAACGCAGTTAGACATCGCTCAGAGACGATGTTTACAAACAGCAATCCGCGCTGTCAGGAGAAAATCCACGGCGAAGCAAGAGGAAGATCAGCGATTGTGGAGCTTGAAACCTGTACATGCTTCTACCTGCTGCTGCAAGACATGCCATAAAGCCCTTCTGAGTAAAACTTTGCAAAAACTTGTACTTTACCCCCTCCCAAAAACATTTTTTTCTCACTAATATCCCCCAAATGTATTTACACGTCCCTGAATTTGTAAAGTCGGACAAGGGTTATGAATCTAACTTTTCCCGTGTGAATGCTCTCCAATTTTCCCTTATTTCCGCTCACCTCCCAGGTCCCAAAACACTGGAGGCGAATGGAAGTTCATTTGTGGCACTCTAGTCCAACACAAATTCCAGAAAATGCAGCACAGGAAGAGCATGTATGTATTTTTTTTGTATTAATTTGGATGGTTTAACCATATGAAATTATGATATGATTATAATTTTAGGGTTTTTAATATTTTTTTTTTCATTCATCACATTGTTACATGGTGTAGACTGAAATCTGAAGCAGTATCGTCACGATGAAGGCTTTGAGATGCCGTAGTGATTGAGGTAAAGTGCTTTTTCAGATTGTCATACAGCACATGAAACCCCCCCTCTTTGAAAAAGAGCATGCCCACATGCAATGATTGGCCATGCAGGTGTACATTAGTTCTGTCACTTTCTGGGTGAACAAAGGTGAAAATTTTGAAAACAGTCTGTATGTACTCTTTATCCCCATTTGAACTGCTGGTTTTTCATTTCAAAGAGGCATAATAACGCCTTTAGACGTGGCTGGGTGACACTTTGCACTAAGTAGCCTGTGTCAACCACTGACCTCCGCTTTAGTTCGCCAGACTGAGTAGTTCTTTTGCCAAAACATCTTTTTTAACTCCTCTCTGATAGAAATAATGTAGAATAGTGTGGCAGTAGATTTACGAGCGTCACACCAGGACATTACATGTATACAGACACGTAACTAGAAAAACACTTTTTACAGAGTCAGAGACATTGTGAGACTTGAGGGAAGAAAAACAATAAGTCAGTGAAGCCCTTTGCATTTTTAACTCCAATCCCATCTGGAGCTGAAAGGTGTCGATACCTTGCTGTCTGTGCCGCCTGCCCGCTGACTTATTGAGTAGCAGCTCAATGCTCTGGACCTTAAGAGTATGATGTATGGGGATATATGTGTGGGGTCCGCAGGGATCTGAGAGATGCCGCTGACAACGGGGACACACGGCAGGGCCGGTGCGCCGGGCACTGCAGTCGACAGGCGCTGCGCGTCAGGACATGAAGATGGATGGTGGAGATTTGCTCCGTGTCCAGATGATGGGGCATAATTTAGCCCAGATACTCAGTGAATCCTGTTCCACAGGCCGGCTTGTTATCTGCCATGGTATTAAATCATACCATGGCAGATAACAAGCCGGCCACACCACCTTCACCCAGCAGCAATGGGCCTTAAAACGCACTTTGTCTATTTTCACTCAGATGGTTTCACATCTTCAGACTAATTTACAGTTTTTCTTCAGATTCCTTGTCTCTGTGCAACCCCCCTTTGTGTATGTTGTCTTCTGGCTTTGGGGGAGCTTTGTTTAGGAAAATTACACTAAAGACACAGCCAAGGTTAGCGCAAAATTAAGACTTTAAAGTTCCAGTGTCCAGGATGTAGTGGCCTCTAGTTGTGAGGTGGCAGGTTGCAACCACCTCCTCATCCCGCTCTTCTCAAGCGTGTAGGAGAACAGTAGCTGTGAGGTGCCAGTATCTCCTCTCCGTCATTGTCTCTATAGTGTCACCAAATTCAAACTGCCCCATCAACTTTAACATTTTAAAGGCCCTCTCTAGATGCAGAGGAAACGAGATGTAGATATGAAAAGTTAATTCTATAAAAAACACAACCAATCATAGTTGTAGGTGAATAAAAACCTAATCATGAACACTGGTCCATTTCTGCTAATGGATCCCCCTAAATCTTAAACATTAATCCTTTAAATTTCTTCAGAAAATTTGTGCTGCAAATTTGAGGTATATGGTATTTACCAGCCTGGAAACGACTAGAGCAAGAACAAATGCCAGATTCTCAGCCTCTGCTGCCTTCATTTGGACAGTTTTGACCACCAACAATGCAGAAGTCCTATAGTCACCTTACTTACCTACTAGCCATTGAAAATTGGTACAGAACTAAATAGAAAATGTACAGACAAAAGTCCAAATGAATGTACTGTACATCTGTTCTCTGATGTCTTCCACCTTGCCATAATGTCACCGTTTACAGCAGTGTTCACCTACCATATATTTATTATTGGGTTATTGCTGAGATCATACACCAAGTGAAGTGTTCTGGGAAATGCATTAAATAGTACTATTCAGATTCAAGATGAATGGCGTGCTCAATTCCTTTTGAGTTTGATTTGGGTGCTCTTCGGTCCAAGGTAGAACATCTAAGAGGCAGTGTAGAGAAGGAATTCTCTGATAGCCGAGGCACTCCTTAATTAAAATGTCTTTATTACAAAAATGACATGTCCTAACTGGACAACTTTAAAATGCCCATGCGTAGCGGCATGGGGCCTTCTTCAGGGCATAGTGAAGCAGATAGAAAACTGATCTTATAAGGGCAAAGACACACAGGTAGAAGCGGACACACAGGTGCTGACAATCAGTGTTGAAGGTCTGCAGGTAATTGCTAGGACACACCTCTCACACGGTTCTCAGCATTAAAGCTGTTGGTCACAATAATAAACAGAAACACAGGCAACAGATAGCATGCATATACATTGATGCATATATTGCTAGGACACGCCTCTCACACGGTTCTCAGCACTAAAGCTGTTGATCACAATAATTTATTGCGATCAACAGCTTTAGCGACCTGTGTGTCCGCTTCTACCTTATTTTGGATTATTAACAGAATACTAGTGCCCATGAAAATACAGCATCAATAATCTTGATTGTGTCCTCCATAAAGCACTCAAAGGCACATTACACTTTAATCAGGCTGGTGTAATTTTCCTGAAAAAAGGAGGTTAGCTCTCCACAAACATACCATGATGCTGGTGGGGTTAATCCTTCCGTGTGAAACAGCCGCCCCTATCAGAAAAGGCATTGCCGTTTGAACGTTTAACGGTTAAACCCAGCTCCTTATCTAGATCGAGACAATGGTCCTTCATCGTCCCACAGCAGAAGTATTACCTGTGTGTGCATGAGGATCTCAGTGTTTGTGTGTGTTTTGGCACCGCGGGCCGCTCTTAACAGGCCCTAATAATCATGATGTCATCCACCTGTTTTTTTGTCTCCGGGGCCAGCGATGACTGATGGGACAATTTTGAATAATCATCTTATCTGATCTGGAGCTAACAAGCTAAAACTCAGAGAAAACACGAACCGCAGACGTTAAAAGTCGCCTATTCCAAGACACTTTAATATATTTATCTACTTTGGGAAAACGCCGGGGGAAAGGTTTTTCTTCTCAGTGTTTTTCTAAGATAATCTTTGGAGCGTCTGAAGGGTGTTTGCTTTGTAGACCAAAACATTTTCTTTCATGAAGCACTCTGATTAGCTTTCATTTACACTTTCAGTCATGCTGTTCATATTTAATGGAAGATTCACCTGTAGAGTTGTAAAAAGAAAACTGCAGGTCTCTGAATGTAACACAAAAGGAAAAGGCTCTGAAGATGTGGCAGCCCTGTAAATGCCCCTTCCTTCTAACATACTGCAGAAGCAATAATAATTGAACCCTTTCATGCCTTTGCCGATATTTTTCTCATTGAATCAAACATTAACCCAGTCTTTATGTCTCAGGGCAGCCAAGTTAATGTGGGCCGGCAGTGTACTGTCTGTCCTTTGAGGAGATTCACCATTTACCTGAAATTCAGTGGTGAAAAACATGTCCTGAGGTCATGCTGCAACAAGAAAACACTTCTTCTCAGTAGCCTCTTTCATTTCATCAAGGAAATAAAAAACTAAATGTTATATGATGCATGTGAGTCATACAGAGGGAATGACAGTAATGAGGTGATAAATGATTGCTGATGTGTCTGTCTACTAGTTCTGCACAAAACACCAAGAGGAAGCGTATTGTGAACCACATTGCTGTTCAGACCGGTACGGTAGTTAAGAGACTTGTGGTTTAGACTCATGCCACTTTGTTATTCTCACGACACTCCTTTGAATTCTTGGGAAGTAGCGCTGTAAAGCACTGACGGGAAGGTTGCGTTTGTTTACCCGCGCCAGCCTAATAGAATAAATCCTTGTAAAACATGTTTGCACAACGCTTCAAAATCCATTTTCTTTTTCCTGAGGATATTCGGCAGAGGTTAGATTGCATAATATCATTAAAATACAGCTGTGTTCAGTCAGGCCAAGAAAAATGATTGAACAAAGAAATAAACAGAGAGAAAGGTTTAACATTCTGGGAAGCATTCAAAATCATATAGTGAAGCAAGTCTAGATATACAGTGTACGATACACATTTAGTCAAGTAAAGATAAAGGCTTTAACCACGCTTACAACATGGTAGATAATTAGTAAATATATAGTTTTGATAGGAAACAGAAGCTCTTTGTACGCTACCACATGAACAGCTCTTGCACATGTTGCTAGCTACCATCACGGCTAGCATCCGTATAGTTTGGCTGTTTGAAGCATTTAAAGTTTTCAGCAGTCCATTTCGGGCAGGTAACAGCACACCGAAGGATGAAATACCTTTGGAAGAGATGAAATGTGAAGTTGGAGTAGTGTTCCATAAAATTCAAACTGAGAATTTTAGCGACTATTTTTTGTATTGTAGTTTAATAGCTGAAGACATCAAAACTATAAAGGAACACATATGGAACAAAGAACTAAACAAAAAAAGTGTGAAACTAGTCAGAATATGTCATATATTTTAGATTCGTCAAACTTTCTTTTGGTATTCTCACAATCAGCTTCAAGAGGTAGTCACCTGGAATGGTTTTCCCCACAGTCCTCAAGGAGTTTTCAGACATGTTGGGCACTTGTCGGCTATTTTGCCTTCACTCTGCGGTCCAACTCATCCCAAACCATCTCAACTGGGTTTAGGTCTGGTGATTGTGAAGGCCAGGTCATCTGACACAGCATTCCATAACTCTCTTTCTTGGTCAAAAAGCCCTTACATAGCCTGGCGGTGTCATTGTCCTGTTGGTGGTCCCGCCGTGTCGCTGCTGAATGCTGTGGTAGCCATGCTGGTTATGTGTGCCTTGAATTTTGAAGAACTCACCAACAGTGTTACCAGCGAAGAAGCCATACACCGTCTCACCACCTCCGCCATGCTTTTACGGTAGGAACCACACATACAGAAAGCATCCGCTCACCTTTTCTGCGTCTCACAAGACAAGGTAGGTGGAACCAAAAATCTTATCAGACAAAAGTACAGATTTCAACTGATGCCCAGGCACTTATCTGCTCGTAGTTCTTCCTCAGTCGTGGGTTCTTTGCAGCAGTTCGACCATAAAGGCCTGAATCACGCAGTCGCCTCTGAACAGTTAAGCTGAGATGTGTCGGCCACTTGAACTCTAACTGCACACCACTCTACATGAAGTGATGTTTTAAATGAATGCATAGATTCAAGAGATAAAAGGCGATAGACTGGAACTTCACCTCCACTACTACAAGCCCAACTGGTGCACATTTTGCTAGCTAGCTCCCAGTTAGCATCTGTGTACTTGGCGCATTGGCTGTTTGGAGCAAACAAAGGCTGCACAAAGTTTTCAGCAGTTTATAGAGGTACAAATAAGAAGGGGCCACCACAAATATAGGCTGAAATTCATTTCAGTACCTTAACAGCGCCCAGAATTAAAGTTGAACGAAGTTGACGCTACATGTTATCCAATTTGTCGAGAGTCCAACTACGCCTGTGAAGGTTACGATGACGCTTTGTTACCGCACACTACAAGAAGAGATGATTTTAAAAGAGGATATTTGTGAATGACTAATTTGTAAATGTACTGATTTGAGAGGATCTGTACATTTAGGTTAGTATGTGCACTGCATTTCAAAGCAAACTTCCCAGAGTTGTGTTTTTTTTTTTATTGGTCCTGGCTCCCTACGTAAGCATGGAAGAAAGAAATAAAGAAAGAAGAAAAGAAATGAAAAAAGACTGTGCAAAAAAAAGCCTGAAAGGATTTCGAGGAAAGCTATTCAAAACACAAGCCAAAGTCAATATAATATTAATGAAATGCTGACGCGCAGTGAGTATAATACTGAGTAACATGATCCAGGGGTGCGTTTCTCTTTAATTACAAGCTTCACCTTGGCTATCTCATTCTCCTCTCTCCGTATTTGCTTTGTGCTTATCGGACATAGCCACTCCTGTACAGTACGATGGGCAGGAGCAAAACGGAGCCACTGCCAATGTTGTGGGTTTGACTACTAGTGGAAACACCAATGCTAAAAATGCACTACAGTACGACAGCTCGGGTGAAAACATCCACCAAATAAACTATGTTGAGAGCGTAAGCTGCTGAGCGTTTGCCCGCCACATACAACACAAGAGGAAATTAACTCAGCCATAACAACCTCAATGCAAGGTCAGGCTCCTCCGCCACACTGATGGCTAAAATTCATTTGAATACCCCTGGCGGCGCGTCAAAGCGGCCCAGAATATTTAAATTTCTCCGAGTTCAACGACATCTACGAATGTTGTCGTGACCTCTCGTAATTGCACACTACAATAAGTGATGTTTTGAAAGAAAATACGTTTCGAGCTCAACTTGTCTGTGGTGAAACCAATAAAATGGAGTACAGTGTGCGTGTTCCTGCGTGTGTTCTGGCGTGTGTGTGTACGTGAAAGAAGTGCGTGAGGCATCAGCACATGTGATAACACAAGGTGGAAAGAGATCCCCTCTGGAGTCGGAAGTGCAAGAGGAGAGTGATGACTGGCATGCATGTTTTTCTAGTATTGTGTGTATACTATGCTATGAGTGTGTGTGTGTGTGTGTTTACTTCCTTTGTAATGATAGGCCTCGGTCTCTCACCAGGCGGCCAGGCTACTCCTCTAAACCTCAGGGTCTTTGCCAACCCTGGAAGCCCAGAGAATATGGCCTGCAGCTGGGCCACAGAGAGCGCCTAAGTCCCTGTTGGCTACTGAAGCAGACGACCTCCATGATTAATTCCAGGCAACAGACAACGCGTCTGTATTTATATCGAGCACATTTTTGCACACGCATCCGTTTTAAACATGCAGGTAGGACAACTGAAGAGATGGTATCGCGAACTGTTTACAGCAACGGTTCAGTCTATGAGAAAAGAAGGGAAACTTTAGCGGAGGCAAAGTGAACGTGATCAAGCAGGAGGATCTCGCCATCTAGAGGTCAATCTAGGGAACATCAGAGCTTCTGCTTCTCTGAAAGGAGAACTATTCACTTTGGTACTACTGCAATTATTAAGTACTGAGTTAGGATCTGTATGACTATACAGTCTAATGCAATTCAACCCAACTCATGTTCCATAAAATCCACATTAACAACGACTTTTATTTACAGATTTATTTGCAGATTTCCGTCCACACTGTCAGAGGGATGTTAATTCTGGTCTATGTCTATGAAGATTCTCAGCCATCCATGTCATGGTCCTTCCAAAACAAAGCTGAAACAAAGGCAGCTGGTTTTCTTGAAGACATTTCACCACTCATCCATGTAGCTTCCTCCGTTCTAAGTGACTGGTGGGGAGTTAAGGTTTTTATCTGGAACATCTGCCCACCTGAAACGGAATATTACCTGCAATTAGAGGACAGTTGTTCGGATTAACCTGGGTGACTTCTACATGTTTACAATGAGGACACATTAATGGCCACAAATGTTCACTCAATGCATGAATGGGCTTGTAAATGGTTTCTAAACTGTGTCCACCCCCAGTGCTCAGAGCAGGAGAACCGAAGAAGCAGCTCGGATGGGTGGTGAAACACCTTCAAGACAACTCAAACAAGTCCAGCAGCCTGTGTCTGATTTATTTATTTTTTTAGGTTTTTAGATAATTCTATTGGATGTTTTAGCACTGAGGGTAGAGTTTGTGCTCATGCTGCGCTGGACTGCATCGTATTTAGTGCTCTGCTGTGCCCATGCATATAAAGGCGGCAAATGACTTCAAATACAGTAAAACATCACATTTAAATATAATCATGTTGAATTTTATTGAATTTTGTTTAGACATTTTCAACAAGTGCACCTAACAAATTCATTGGCATAGCATTCATTTTTATGTAAATGTTATAAAGTCCTCCCTTTGAATTCTTTCAGCATAATTTTAAATAAGGCAAAACACAAGTGTAATATCTATCAAATATAATTTATTGGTTTTTTTTTTTCCTTCAAATGAGCATCAAAATCTAGACAATACAAAAAGAATTGCATTTGTCCCATCTATGCTATTCAAGAAATGCAAAGTTATGACAATATGGTCATTCAAACAAACCAACAAAAAAAAAAAATAATTGCAGTATGTTTAGCTGTCAAGTACAGTAGTTTCTCTGCAACTATAAGATCTTAAAATAAAATAGCAGACTGACAATCTGGACTTTAGTGCATAGCTTATATGGTTAAATATGCATATAAAGTACTCTGCATGTTCCAGTGCAGCTGATTAAATGATGCACTATTTCTTGTAAGCTTTTTTTTAAATGCTACAACGTCATGCATCTATTGATGCATTTCATTAAGGGTGACATGCTAGTAATCGTGTGGTCAGTGTGTTTAACTGCAAGATATTCAAGTAATGAGACCAAGTGTTAATAAAGTATTATTTGCAGAGGTGTGGCCTGGTCCCAGTGTCACAGGCAGGCCAAAGATCCTTCAGCAGACAGGACGTCCCTCTCGGGCCTTTGCTCCTGTCCACGTCATTGACTGACCCGACCCGCTCGCTGGACTCCGACCGAGCAGCAGATACAGCAGCTGGAGTGGAAGCCCCTCAACTCGCTCTTTACTGCTTGTCCTTGCCTGGAGCGGAGACAGCGAAACGAGAAACGCACTTAACTGTGAAATCACGGGTCAGCCTCAAAACACCACCCCAGGAGGTTATTAATCTGCACCTCCTGTGGCCCACTAAGCCTTTTCCCTCAAGGGAACAAATAACCTGTAACCTGTTTATTTGGTTTGATGGTGTTTATCAGTTGTTGATCTTTCTGTCTTAATTTGGCTTCTTGCATTGTGCAAAGATTAACATGAAGATTTGAAAGACAACTGATGCATTAGTGAGCTGTCAGCTCAGTTTCTCTTTAAAACGCTGACCTTTTGAGTTGAATTATATTCAGTTTGTCATAACTTATCTTTCTACTTTTATTCAGAAAAAATCTTTCAAACATGTCCACCTGTTCATCCAAACACCCATCACCATTCATGTCGCTACTGTTCTTTTAAAAAAACTCTTTAAATTACTTCTTGGACACTGTTTTGATGTGCACACCACCCTGTGTTTCACAACAACATGATCATCTAGAAGTAATAAACTCCAGACCAGCTGATGATTCAGGAGAGGACAGCTCTGTGTGACGTTTGGTTTCCTAGCCTCCCAGCTAAAAGTTTCCTTTCTGGTCCAGGCACAGGCAACGTGAGCTGACATCACAGCCGCCCTTTGTTGCCACAAGATAATTCACGTTGGTGTGGCACCTTTACCTGTAACAATGGCGATCAAAACTAAAGGCCACTAGTACCAACTCTGTGGGCTGACACCAGATCAACAGCTTGGCGTGTTGCTGCCCTTAATTAAGCAACTCTGACGCAGCAAAACACTGCAAGTTTCCACTCTAAATCTGTTCTCTGGATGTATTTAGCTTACTATTTTCTTCGTAGCATTGTAAAAAGAAAAAAAAACTTCCAAAAACTTTCTAAAAACCAACAATGTCCTACTTATTTGCGACAATCAAGAGACCTCTTTGTGGACAGTTTAATTATTTTCTACTTTGAGCAGAAACTCTTCTGGTTTGTAGATCGTCCTCAATAACCCAGAGCATACATTGTGGAAAGGCATGTTAAATTATTTGGACTAACCCTTTAGACATTCATGTCAGGAAGTTTAAAATTAAATTGTTATGAAACAGCAGAAAGCCCACACTTCACCGTACCTTTGCTGGGGACAAACTTGAGCGAGTGGCTGAATATTCAAAAACGTGACACTCCCTCGTTCGGCCCGTCGTTCACAAACTCATGGCCCAGTCCGCTGCCACACTTTCCACACAGGACCTGTGTACACGCAACACATACAGACTCCTGTCATAGCTGATACGTAGATCTATTTGTCTTTTCTCAACAACCGTTCAACCGTTCAACTTGTGATCCGGACCTTGTAGGCCGTGAGCGTCTCCATCATCTTGGTGACGCTGTCCTCTCTCATGGTGTCCGTGAAAGCCGGCCAGGGAGACGAGTGAGGGAACTTGGACCGACTGGAGAACAGGGGATGGTTACACATGGAGCACACATACATTCCTGCAGGGGACAGTGAAAAGTCAGTCATTTATTACATTTCCAACCTGAAAAGGACACTTATACTTACTAATAATCTACCAGATGGACAACCTGCAAGAGTAAATCAGAGGTGGTTCAAGATTAAAGTAGACACACTAAAAAGTTCCTTCCTTTCTTTTCTTATTCCTGTTTTCTGGAAACTTCAGCTGATACACATCATATTGTACATGGCATGTGGAACAAGTTGCCCACTAACCAAAACTAACACATTAGTAAAATTAAGCATTCAATTTCAGGTTTTATATTTAATCTAAGGCCAGTAACAAACTGTGATGTTTTAAAGTGGTTGCTGTAACTTTACTGATGCTAAATTGATGCTAAAAATTGGATTTCAAATTAATTGTATCCTGAAAATGTATTATTGTTTATATTTTACCACGACCATTATTATTATTAATATTATTGTTGTTGTTGTTTTCACTTCCGTATTTTTGTGAGGGTTCGCTTTTATTCTGAAGGAGTAAATAAAATTATTTTGTCACATGTCTTTCCACTGGATGTCACACAAGATTTAACTCATTATTTACAATTATTAAAAATAATAATAATAATAATAATAAAATAAAATAAAAATCCCTAATAAGACGTTTTAAACGAACCGCATAATGAGTTTTATACAAGCCCTTAAATAAAAATAAATTGCTAATTTTATCCTGCGTAATCCAGACTAAAGGCAGGTTACATCACATCACATCACATCACGGTTTTCCTGGATAACATCTCTCCACCGCCTGCTCACCTGCTTTAAAATGATCCTTGTAGATCTCGCTGCCAATAAACCGACAGAAAGACATAGTGAAGTGTCTTCGGAGATCGACTGCAGCCAAAATAAATCTTAATCTGGTTTTCTTTGGCGAGAGATGACTGGACGACCTCTCGTTTCCCTCCTCTCGCGTGAAGTGAGTTTGGCTGGAGATTTAAAAGGGAACTCCGCCCACTGCTGTTATCAGCGCCACCACTAGATGTCAGTGTCTTACAACAGGTGCACAGGTGGACGTCCATTACTGAAAGTCTGTTAGTCTCCATTATAGCTGATAAGCCTGATGATCAAACAGAACTAAAAACAGATTTAGCTTGAGTGCATAAATAAATAAAATCCACAGACTAAACTGTGCAGGAAATCAGTAAATGTGCCCACATCCAGGTAACATCACCGTGGCTGCTGTTTATTCACTGACCGCGGAGAAGCGTCAAGATGTATCACTTTGTTTCCACAGTCTGTCTAATCTTAGTAATGTTAGAAAAAACAAAAATATATTTCCTACCATATGGCATTTCTATTTAAGGGTTACCTATTCTGAAAACAGGGATATGTAAGCTGCTATAACATTATTCCCAGCCTATTTTGTGAAAGCCCAAACTCTCCGTCTGTGACCAAACCAACCTCTCACCCTCACTGCTGCACAAAAGCTTGAATTATTCACTGCAATGATGCATACTGTAAATAGATATATATGGCTCATTGGATTTGTGATAGTTAAATCAAGCAAGATACACAAGACAAGTGTCTGTATATTAGTTTATCTAGTTGATATAACAAAATACTTTTTGATTTTTACAAATGAACACACCATGAGTTCCATCATGAAAATAAATAAAATTTTCTTGTTAGAAAATGGGAGACAGGTCAGAAATGATGTTTCTTTCTATTGCAGGTCTGCGTCCTTCATTCGTATTTGCAGTAGTGCTTGAGAGCCTCTGGCAGCTCCAGCCAGTCGATGGCCATCCTGTGGACAATGTGCTTCTGGATGGCCTTCCTGCACAACGTCTGCAAGGACGAGACTGGAGCGACAGAGAGGAGGGGACAAACAGACTTTGGATTAGCAGAATAAAAATGGAACAAAAATGAAATGAAAGAAGGTGCATTAAAAGCATAAATGGTGCAATGATGCAAACCGTCCACAAGCTCTGTGGGCTATGAGCCAGGGACGCTCAGAAAGACTGCAAACTGACTAAACAACAGAGACAGCAACTACAAAGAAAAAATACATATAAATCCAATACAACAACACAGATACACAAACCATCTAAAGACAGACACAAAATTATCACAAGGAGGCACTAACAACCGCATAGAGATGTAAAATGGCCACAAAAAGAAGCAAAATTACTTTTTTGTGTCTCAGAGATTGTGAAACTTGAGTTCGCCTGCAAAATAACACTGCCAGACACTCTACAATGAGTAATTTCTAGTCGTTCTGCATCTCTTTCAGTAACAGACAGTAACATCTTCATATGTTTTATTCATAAATACATTTCCATGATCTGAAGAATCATCGTGACACTCACATCCGTACTCCACCTGGACAATTCGGACACACTTGGTGGCAGCAAAAACGTCCACCACTGCATATAGCGGCTGGATGGTGGGTATCCCCTTTGCAGAAGCTCCCATGTCCTCACCGTTGATCACTATGTGCATATCACCCAGGCCCTGCCCTGTAGACACAAACAGTACTCCTATCCTGCTCCGCCTGGCTGTGGGAGGCAGAGCGTTGGTCTTATACAAGTCATCCAAAATGTGGCTGAAGCGTCCCGGACGGCTCCTACCAACCAGCTTGTCTCTGGGGATTCGGACATTGTCAATGAACAAGTGCGTGTCAGTGAAGAAAGCTTTAGGTTTTGTGTTGTTGCCTTCATCTCCCTGACCTCCGTCCTCTGCCTCTCCTCGACCAAGCCTCTGACCCCCGGCTGCTGCTCCCTCAGCATCCTCTATGATCTTGTTGTGGTTGCGAGTGATGGCAAACACCCAGCTGTCCCCTAGGTCTATCAAGTCTGGGAGAGAGTACTCAGGTACCACCTCCAAGTCCCCGGGATCCCTGGCTGTCAGGCCAATCCGGAGGTGGCCACACCAGCCCAGCTCCTTGTCCTCGATCTCTATGAGGAAAATCTCCCCAGGCTTCAGGGGGTGTTTGCTGAAACAAACGCCATTCGCAAAGCTCTCTACCCGAGTGGCCTGGGTACCTGAGTAGTCAAGTCTGACGTTGGTACCATGGATCGGATGGAATTCCATGAACTGGTCGGGATAGGGCTCCATTTCCAACTTTGTCTGCACCAGTTCAATCCGTCAAGTCCTCAGTCAGATGTGTTTAACAGACAGCCGTAAAGGAAACTCTCCAATCAAACAGACTCGCTGTGGTTTTGTAGGATTGCCGGCAAACACGTGCTCAGTGTAGAGACACAACAACCTGCACACACGGACGACAGGAGCTCTGCTCTGCCTATCTGTGGGCCACTTAGGGAAGCTTCTGGTAGGACTATTTTTGAACAGCTGCATAGTGTGTCAACAGATGGCAAGGTATGCGTGTGTGTGTTGTGGGGGGTGGCCAGCATTCACATGCTCACACATCAGACTTGCACACCCACTGAATTGGGGTGAGTTGAAGCAGTCAGGCTCACTGGGCCCTTGGTGCTCATTTAATTTCACAAAGCCATGTACTGAAGTAATAACAACGTAATTATCATATTCAACCGCACACCTTTCACAGCCGCGCTCTAAATATAGCCCATCCACATACTGGCTGGATTTCATTTTTATGTAAAACAGCAGTTAAAGTCACCCAGATAGAGAGGTCTGCGGAGATTTATTACATTTTAAAATATGAGGAGGAATTATATTGTGACTTATGAGCAGCTAATCTTTATAATAATTATGGATACCTGAGCCTAGAAACACTCTCTTTTACCAGCTGTAGATTTACAATACATTTCATTTCAGTCTAAATAATCTAATCCAGGATTGTCAAGCTCATTGTAGTTCAGGGGCCACATACAGACCAATTTGATTACAAGGTGGCCGGACTAGAAACATTATAGCATAATATCCTAGAAATAACAAAAACTCAAAGTGTAAAGTAAGTTATGAAAATGTTTAAATTGAAAGAACTATCCTATAACAAAACATTTTATGAACTACCTGAAAGGTCTTGAGAAAAATAAGTACAATGTCGGTGCATTGATGTCATCTGCTTTTTAGTTCTGGGTCTCAGCGTTGTGTTATGTCCACCACTCTGACTAAAACAGTTTGACCGCTAGTGGACATATTAGCCAAAGGTTCTTCTGTGTAATTTTCGCAAATTTATCCGGCAGGCCACATTGGACTTCCTGGTGGGCTAGTTTTGTCCCCCAGGCCTTATGTTTCACACCCTTGATCTTAGCCAAACCTACAAAAAGGTATAAGTTGAAATAAATATCTGACCACAATTAGCGGTTTAAAGACAAACTATGTAGCTTTCAAAAAACAAAAACTCAGTTTGGTATGGCCGGGAGCAAATAGTGACTAATCCTAGCAAATGTTACCAACAGTGAGTAGTTTATTGCTTTATAACTGACAAGCACAACCACGTTAGACACTTCTCTACTTCCTGCTGTTACACTGTTGGGTCACTTGGGTCACTTTGTATTATCATACAGTTCACATTACATAATGAGACAATAGCAGTTTCAATAGCACCAGTTGCTCTTTACCAGAGATATGAGAATCTCTTAGGGGTGAAAAGTTAATTTAACTAATAAATGTCCCATACAAAAAGGCTGCATTGCTACTAAATACAATGATTTACTATAAAACACTATTTCTTTCATGTAAATATGTCAAATGTGTTGAACGAGCACTTTAAATAGCATCAGTTTATTCTGTTGGGGCTTTAACAGAGATATTAGTCTCAATTTTTTTTTCAGTGTTTCCTAATGTAATGTAGTGACATCAAAGTCTGTTGTCTGTTGACAAAGTAGGAATAATCAAGTAAAGTATCAGTTCTACCAACTCCTCCACTGGAGTACTATTGTAGTAATTAAATGATGCTCGTCCAAAAGTCTCCGTCGCCAGGTGCAGTTCTGTCATCAGCTCAGCTACATCTCATCTCTGCTTGCCTTGCATTTCCTCCCCTGCTGCGATCTGAACCAGTGCTTCTCTCTCTCTCTCATTTACAGTGATTGTGTGTTGGGACAAAACGTGCCGACGACCAACACTCAGCAATGTGCCTGAACGCCTCCCGCGGCAGCTGCTCTGCTATTACGCTGTTTTCTCCTTGTAATGAAATACCAAAGCCTATAATGGCGTCATTAGAAAGGGACATGAACACACTGCGTATTAACCTAATGAAAATGATCATTTCACAACTGCTATGTGCTAGTTTACATTATCTTGGTGGTTAAGCTGAAAGATCTGGGCCTAGATCTGACCTACTTGCTCTATTAATAAATAAACACACAGTTTAATACATGCCTACAATATTTTTGATAAGACTTACTATTAAGTGATGGAGGGTCTAATGTTTTACTGTAATCGGAAACATTTTGAGGCCTTGGTAGATAGTAAGGTAAAAGGATATACAGTATGTGCAGAATAAGACACTGAATTGAGCAATGATATGAAGCACTAACAACAAATGTGCAAAAATGGCATCTACGATAAAAATGAGACTGCCCAGATGTCATTTAGAAGAAAACTCAAACAGGTCCAATATAATGAATGTAATGAAAGTCCTGTTTGTTACTCTGATTCATTAAACCACAACACATTAACTGTACTTCGTTATTTATGAATATGCTAAGTCAGAAGAAATACCTGCACAGATATAGACATTGAATGTATATCCTGCAAAGCAAAAGGTTTGACTACATATCCAAGTTAATGTTCAAATATTTTAATTGTGCGATCTCTTGAAACGCTTGGTTGGTCTGGAACTCATCTTGGCCTTCTGCTTTAGTGCTGCCACAAACAGTCAGTCTAACAATGACACACCAATCAGCCACAACATTAAAACCACTGTCAGGAGCAGTAAATAACATTGAATAACATCTTGTGACAATACAGTGTTCTGGGAAACCTTTGGACCTGGCATTCATGTGGCTGTTACTTAGACATGTAGCACCCACCTACGACACAGTGGGACAAAACAGCATCACATTATAAGGAAACATAAAACAGATGTGAGAGAAGGCTGGCAGATTGAAATTAAACTACAAATGATTAAATTCACCAAAGTGTATAAACACGGGCCTTGACTGAGTCCGTGATGGATGAGAGTCATTGTCTCTCACCTCAGCTGCAGCTATCCACTCTGGCCTTTTCCTCACACTGTCATTTCTAGGTCTTCCACTGTAGTTTATGTAGGCCAAGAAGGAAGGGAGGGAGGAGGGAGAATGGAAATGTATTCTTCTATCCTCCTCTTTCCTTCTTGGTATGTCACCACATCTTTGCCACAGGACAAAGTAACGAAGGCACTAAAACACACACACACACACACACACACACACACACACACACACACACACACACACACACACACACACACATATATATATACATACAAATATATATATATCCCAGTTTCACGGGATGATCGGTGCTAGAGGTCTGAGGGTGGTGCAGCATTTGACTGTAATGTGAGTAATTCAGTTTTGCCTTCTAATGCAGCAGAGTGTGGTATTTAACCCTCAGGTTGAAGTTTAATGTCTGTCACATTGTTGTTGTGCCATTTACACTCATGCATATGTGTGGGTGCGTGCCTCTGTTGGGGCTGCGCGACTCTTAATCTGGATTATCATGCAGCGTGGCCATGCTTTTCATAATCAGTTTGGTGAGCTGTGATTCTCGGCAGCGCATGACACATCTGGATACGGGCAGTCGGTTGTGGGGAGGTGAGCGTGCTAGCGACTGCGTGAGATAGAGAGAGAGAGAGAGCGAGAGAGTTCTCTGTCTTTGCGCGCACAAATGGAGAGCGAAGCAGCAGAAGACTGCACCGACCTGCGCATTTAGCCCGAACTGCTGCACAAAATCATTTTCCCGGTAAGTAAACATCACTCGTCTACATTTATGTTGCCTGCTTTTCACCATAGCTGCAGACACGTGCAGTTTTTTACCCGAAAGTAATGCGACGCATACGTGGAGAATATTCGCTCTTTGGCACTGGTTTCTTTCGGTGCGCACTCTCCATCACTTCAACATCCACTTCTGTTGTCACGTCTTCGCGTTACACATGTCCTGTGCACATGTGAAAGAAAAGTCTACCTAATTTTAATCACCTGCTGCACATGCTGCATTTTGTGTTTTTATATTTTACAGCAGAAACAGCTGTTTATAGATTTTGGTCAACTCCATTTAGACATTTGTTTTGCCCAGATTAGTGTGTCAACACTTATGTCAGTTAGTTCCCCAGTTTACTGATTAATCATGTTTGATCATTGTCAGAAAGCAGTGAAAAGGTGACAAATTTAACAGCCCAGACCTTAAATATTGTCACTAAAGAAGAGCAGAGATGATAGATGTGAAAATGGGGCTAATTTTATATTGCAGGTACCAAGATGTATTTCCACTAAGTTTAATGCTGCCTTTGATTGTGGAGGTTATAATGTAAAAGATGTTAGGTATCTTAGTATCACTACAAGCTTCCAGAACAACTATATGTCAGACCTGATTCTCCTATATATGTTCAATCTGGAGACTACACAAGATGTGATTCAGACAACTTTCAGCCTTTTGCCTCTCATAGTTTTGATTCCTGGTTCCTAAGAAGAAGCTCACCAGTAGCAAGGACTGGGATGCCCACTAATAACTACAATCAACACTGGGCTAAGATGAGCTATCTTGGAAACGCACCCGCCGAATGTTGGTTTAGCCCGTAATCCAGCTGTGTGATTTGTCAGATTTCACAGTAAAACCCTGCATTAATGTTAATCTGAGATTGTTACTGTTTGTGTCTGATTAGTGCATGGCACACAAACACACAAACCCCTACACACACACACACACACACAGACGCACCCAGACAGCATCATAGACATGTGGGTTAGACTGATACTTTCACTAACTGACATCGTAAGAGACTGATTGAACACTTTGCACTAAGAGCAGATTTGTTCCATGTTTCACGTTACAGTGATCACACGGTCACTCTGTTTCACACACAACCATATGAGAGATTTAACAGTTCTGGTGTGCTATTTATTCCGCAGGAGATTATGATCAAGCATTTTGCTGACTTTAAAAAGGCAACTGCCTTTGAAGCCGTGCAGATACTGATTAAAAAAAATCTGCCTTATGTTTTTACCGGACCATTAACAGCATTCATCCTTCTGTTTTCTTGGCTTGTCATTCTTTAAACCACGTACTCATTAACCAGCTTTCTGAGGCCTCTGGGACTGTCACAGCTGAATGCTTCCAACATCACAGTTAAACCAACACAACAGACAGAGTAGGGGAAGTCACACTTTTTTTCTGGTTTCAGAAATAATTAGTGCACACATAAGTCCTATTAAAAAAAAAAACCTGAGAAATTCATTGGCATCAGGTTTTTACCCGTATCAGTCAAGCCACATAGGAATTGTTCAGACATTGATGGATCCTCCCAGAGAACGAATCCTCCTTTTCTGATGTGATTACTGTTATTCTGGCACTATCATCCAGATAAAAGTTTAATTCGTCCGCTACTCTGGTTTGTGATGAGATATCTGTACAGCTGGACTTGGTGCTATCTGCTGCTAGGCAGATGTCAGCATGCTAACATGCAAACTAAGAAGGTGAACGTAATAAACCTTACACCTGCTACATGTTGTAACTGCAAACTTATTAGCTGATGTATTTGGTGTAAAGCACAGCTCTGCCTAATTGGTGTGTTCACACTACCGGTGAAAGAGCAGCAGGTTATTCTCAGTGGAAGCTAGCATTATGAAACTTACTGATCCCTGTCACTGCAGGACTGCAACTAGGATCCAATAATGAGATGAAGCATCAACCAGTCATATTTATTTGTTTCACATGTTAATTTTTGAATCAGTGATGAAATAACAACATCCACAAGAGTAGGACGTTGTTAAATAGCCAACAAATTAGCTAGCCTTATTTGAGCGTTTTGTAATTTTCTTATTTTTACTGTTAACATGGCATTAATAGAGTTTCCAAGAGCAATCAGTGCTGTTAAGACTTTTATTTATTTTATTTTGTGTTTGTCTTTGATAGCCAAACCCCTCCACGATGAATATTATACTTCTCAACCAAAAGATGCACCTCTTGGTTTAGTCCTCTCAGTATCAGAAAATGTTTATTTCATATCCCTTCACAATGAGGTTACACAAAAGCCGATTTATAGCCGCAGTGATAGATATAAAAATATCTGGATTAGGAAAAAAAAAAAAAAAAAGCAGCAGCATCTGGAGATCATATACTGTGCATCAGTTTCAAAAATGCCTGGCAATAAGGCAGGGCTGTCCTGTTAACCTTCTACAGCCAGCTTGGACTGGAAATTGTTAGCTAGAGATGTGGTTTTGCTAGTCTAATATATGAGTGAACGCATTAGGCACCTTGCAGCTTCTGGTCAATTTTCCCATCCTGTGAAAAGCTGTGAGGAGGGTCTTATGCCGTCTGGCTGCATGTGTGTCTGTTAGATTTATCTCCCCGTCGTCCATTTTGGGCAAGAGCAGATTAGTCAGAATCCACCAGCTGCTGTGGAATTGGTTGAAATTGTGCCACACAGGGCTGTAATACAGTTACGTAAATCTGACCAGTGAAAGGTAGGCTTTAACTTGCATAAAGAGCAGGGCACTTGACCCAAAGAGGCAGCAAAGAAAAGGGTTCCCACTGGGCCTTTGTGCCGGGCCCCAGCTTTTGTCCAGTGATGCAAAACTACTTTCTTCTTTTGCAGAATTACAGGTGATAATATGACGGCAGCCTGCTCTGAGCTGGCTTCTGCTAAGTGTCATTTTGACGAGTCAGTAGGTGGTGGATGTATGGTGGAAGTGTTATGAAGGAACACGCAATGCTGGCGTCACAGCCACACGGGGGTAATGACAGAGAACATCTTTGAACTCCCCTCACTATTCATCTCATGGTTACATAAGTAACTCTTTAAGCAGCTCGAGAAGACATCAGAGGGAGCGTTGTGGCTCCGGGTTTCTACAGCTGACAGTCGGCTCTTTAGGGGAAGAGGCCGGAAGACACTGTAGTTGTTTTCTTGGGGAGATGACGGGCTGAATACTACTTTAGAGAGTGAGTTTGAGAATTTGCTACTTTCAGTTAAGACATGGAGCATTTGATCCAGAAAGGAGAATTAAAAAACAGTCAGTACTACAAATATACTCTGGCTGTTTTGTAATATGTAAGACTACATCTATAAATTATACTTGGGTGTGCCCAGATTGTTTCTGAATTTTATATAGACATCCAGTCAGCCCCAAAATACTTTAGATCCAAGCCTGAGCTGTCCTAGTTTGTGCAACATATGGGGGAGAAAGTCTGTCTTGTCTATTTTTGCAAGCTTCTAAAACTCACTCAGTATGTGGAGCGACAGCTATGGGAGAGGTGCATGCTTGCCTTTGATTCGGGCTCATTTCCACAACTCCACATTAAGGCGCTGTTGGTGAGCGTAAGCAGTTTCTTTGAAAACGAGGCACAGGCATAGAAAATATGTCCTACCCCTCTCTCTCTGCAGCACATTCCCTGACTGCCCTCACTCACTCTGCCTCAGGGGCTTGATAATGTAGCTGACCGTGTTCTTTATTTGTTCTCTTTCAGTGAAACGTTGCTGCCTTGGCTTAGACATGTAAAGTCAAGAAATGGCAGAGAGTGGAAAAAATGGGGAAAGAGGAAGAGAGGACAAAGGAAGAGGAGGTGGCCGACCTCTCCAGGACCCATGCAGCCTGTCCCCAGTAGGAGCCACCTCTCTTGGAACAAAGAAGCATCTCCCCCGAGGGATTGTGATCCAGCTGACAGGGACAGAGGGAGAGTGGGACAGCCCAGATGACAGTGAGCTCATCTTTTCCCTTGACCATGATGAGGACTACCCCTCTATATCACTCTCTAAGGAGAGGCAGCTCTCCGTTGAGGATGATGGAGGGTCGCTGTCCCAAGCTTTCCATGTCCCTCTTTCTCCCTCTTCCCCTGAATCGCTGGGTAATTGCTCCGCTGCAGGTCCTAGCCTCCTCACCCCCGGCCCTTCCTCACCCAGCCACCGACCCCTGGCTAGCCTGGTGAAGTCTCTCTCCACAGAGCTGGAATTGAAAGAGGGTTCCACGCTCAGACCCAAGCCCTTCCTCAGTCTCGTGAAGTCAATCTCCACGGAGATTTCTCGCTCAGAACCCGAGGTGTCGCAGTCAAAATCAGACTCCCGCCTTAATATCCACTTGTGGAAGCAGCTGACCCAGCCTAAACAAACTAAATCCCGCAGCAATGGGGACTCTCGTACTGCTCCCCCATCCCCTAGCTCACTCTCCCCAAGTGGAGAGGGTCCGAAAGGGGGCTTCTTCAAAATGGAGTTGGAAGACACCAAGAGGAAGCTGTCGGAGGCTGTGCACGAACCTCTGAGCAGCATGTTCAATAAGATCATGAGAGAGGAAAGTGCGGGCAGCCCCAAACACCAGTGTAAGACCCAGGGGGCTCACCAGATGAGCTCCAGAGGTTTGGGCCGGGAAGGTAGTACAGACACTGTTCTTTCGGAGTCTCCTGTGAGAACCGCTAGAAAAACAGATGCGGAAGTTTTCCCTGTGTTTGAGTGGCCTTCTGTGAAGCATCTTGGGAGAACTCAGCGAGGCCCCTGCCCCGTGCATCACCACAGACAGCATCACAAGGATGAGGAGCTGGAGATATGCACAGATGGTGATATGATGCAAGTGTTTGCCATCGAGACTCACAGACAGACGAGAAGGTCGCCTAGTTCTCAGGCCTTAGCAGCGTACCCGGGAAGGACATCTAGTGTTCCTCAGCCCCCTCGTCCCCTGCCACGAATGAGTTTATTTTGTGTGGCGGTGCTGTCCTACGGCTACTTTATCCTACCTCTCAGTCCATACTTCTCTGGCCTGGCTCTGGGATTGGCACTGGGCTTCTTGCTAGGGCTGTTGCTCATTAGGATGGGTTCCTCCAGGTCTAGCTGCTGCAGACCGACACAGACGCTGTTGGGGAAAGAAGAAGGGATTCTGGCAGGTGGCATTGTCAGCACGGAGTCCGACACCCTTAAGGTAAAATATATGAGTTGTTAATGCGAAAAATGCCACCCTATTTTAAGTCACTTCAGTCGCACTCCAAAACTCACACATTCTCACAATGATTTCCAATTAAAGATCACTTGTAGGTGCAATAAAGAATCATCACACTTTGACTTGAATTTCTTTGTCAAGGAATTGCGTTGATTACAAACTACATGCACATCCAAACCAAACAAAGACCGGTGATGTGCAAAAAAAGAGCACCAAAACTATTTAACGTTCAGAGCATCCCTAATATTTCTGGTCGTTGTTTGTCGCACCTATTAGTCTGGTTGGCTTAATTTAGCAGACTGGAGAATGGTGAAGTAGCTAGCCTAAGTTGTAGCATACTGTTGTCCCTGGCAGCTTATTGCAGACTATGGCATTCTGTTTTATACTTTGTTAATCAGTGATCTTTAGAGGTGCTGGTGGTAGTGATCAGATATTGTTACCTTCCGACCAAGCATGGATGTTTCTAGTCTCCATGCTTAAAGCTAAGATAACTGCTGCTGCTAGGTGTATCTTCAAATAGAAGAATGGCTTTTTATGCTGTTCAGGAGCAACTCCCATTGTTGAACTATTTACCCAGTGTTGAAATTCATGCAGTTTTTCATGCAATGCAATGTCATGAAAACTGGGAAAAGAAAACTAATTTTATTGTGCGTTTCCATTCACGACTGTGCAAATATGAGGAGTGAACTCATCGAGATAAATAAATTGTGGCACAACATCCAGTCGGGAGCCATTAAGCAGTTGCAAAAGAAGAAAGGGCGACATGATGACATTTTAAAAAGAGCACCAGTCAAACTGAGACAATGGGGAAAACGTTAGTAAGATATGGCATTTATGCTTGCTACATGTATTAAATTTAGCAAGATTACAACCTCCTTATCAGTCTGCATAGATGTGATGTTTTTCTTTTTAGCTATCCAGTGGCTGGAAGCTTTCCAAATGCTTGTCGCATATGTCATGTGAATAAGGATTAATTTAGTCTGTTTTATTGCATTTACTTATTCTTATTATACTTATTTTTGATACCCAGTGACCCCATTGATATCCCCAATGTTTCCACCATATCCAATTTTCCTGACATGTTTAAAATGAGGTGTTTCCATTCTAGTTTTTCAATGTGGAAAATGAAAATGCACATAAAATAGTTTGGGTGAAATACGCTTAAAGCTGCAGTGCAGAGCTGCATCGCTTTAAATTCACTTTGAAAAGTAGAAATTGAAATAATCTTTTAGAGAGGCACTTTGTTTAAAAAAAAATTCTTATCAGTATATTCAATATATTTCTCACTCCTCTTCTATAATAGCATACTTGCGAGTTATACTGATTTGCAGCCTTTCTTATAAAACACTTCCCAAGAAAACCTCACTTACTCAGTGAAAGTTACAGCGATGCTTGTTTAAAAGCTACTAATTAACCAGAGTGCTTGTTATTAGCTTCCTCTGGTTCTAATTTGTTCTAAAACAGAACAGCATCAAGTTGATGAGTCGCTTCAGCATCTTTTTTTTTTCTCCCGCTGATTAAAGCCTCTGAAAGTGGCCTGCAACTACAGTACATGAGGTATGCAGGATGCAATTAAAACCTTCAATAATGAAATCCTGGAACTGCCGTGGTAATTACTGTTCTCCTCCTGACTGAGGTCTGAAACAGGACAACCAGAGAGCACAACCACAACCAAGACACTGCCAGTTCCAGAGGCAATTAGCCGGGAAATACGGGCTGGAATAAGCTGTAATTTGTCAGGGAGTTTGGCAGGTTGGGGGTGTGAAGTGGTGGAAATGGGGATCACTGTCTCAGTGTTGAGATAATTCCCCCGTTTGGTCATTAGCGGTTTGGCTGTTAAGAAGGGAACGTCAGAGATTCAAAGTTTGTGAGGTGTTTTCAAGGATCAGTTGATGATCCGGCAACAGAATGAGAACAATTCTTGTGTTTGACTGCAGGCACACATCAAAAGTGATGGCAGAGGGTGACTCCAACATTAACACCATTTACGTATGTAAGGACAAAATGACATTTCAGTTGGTACATTGCCATTAAGAGGGAGCAAGCTATCAAGTCTATTTTCAGATTTTTTTAAAAAAAATAGTACAATGCTACAAAAAAATTGACAAGAAGGCTGATACCCTCCAGGTTCTTGTACAGTAATTAAAGAGCAAGAGGAGGTTATTTTCCAAGCAAAGTTGTGTTATGTGCCGAGCCAGGTAGTTCTTAATAAGAGCTCTAGCTCTTAACATCTGTATCCTAAAGCCCCTGGTTAGTAGAGTTTGTTGACAGAGCCTTTGTCATATTTAATGCATATTTATTCTACAGTGACTTTATAAGTTCGTTATGGATGACTATTCCTCTGAAGCCTCCAGACTCGCAGTATTCACTGAACTAAACTGTTCATTCAGTTATAATAAAATCGCTAAATTTACCATGTTATTTTTTACCATATTTCTGAAACCCTCCAGAGCTGTGGACTCACTTAAACTTTCACAGAAACAAACATTAAAAAACTAATTTACTTTTTGCTTTGTACCTCTTCTCTCAGGCTCATTAAAGTCATCACGACTGGAGCTATTCCAGACTCTGAAGTGTTTTTTGTTGTTTTTTTACCCCGTCACACTTGTGTTGATTTTAAGTACTTTCTGCTTTTCCAGGGCTGGATGAATGAGATACATGATTACGACCCAGAAACGTGCCATCCAGCTCTGACTCACTCCGTGTTTGCCACCCTGGAGGGCTCCTGTCTCCGTCTGGACTCCCCGCGCACCAACATCAGCCGCAGGGCCACGTTTGATGAGAGAGTGCATGAGGCCACCTTTGTCAAGTCACGCTCCTTTCAGCTCGCAAATAGCAAGGTATGATGACTCCCTAAGTAACAGTGTTCAAGGAATATTTGTGTCCTGTCTGATACTATTGCCTTTTTTTAAAATGGGATTTACATTTTTCTGTTCATGCTTTTAAGCCATTGATGGAAAACCATTGATGGAGGATCATACTTACAAAAAAAATATCCTAAGAAGGAGCCTCGTGGTGGCACTAGAAGAAAATTAAGGGGACATTCTGGCCACCATGAATGTGACAGTGAAATCCCTGGAGCCCCTTTTCCAGCATGGCTAAAAGGATAAACAGTGAGCAGGAGCTTTGTATAAAAGTGTTCAGTATCAAATTAATGAGTGCATGTGATTTTGAATTATTAATGCATGGATGTGAGAGTGACATTTACGCCGGCATTTGTAGTGCAGAGCATGTCATTGCTGGTGATGCCTGCAAGAACCGAAGATGGAGAAAAAACACATTTGAAATGATGGTTAATTGGCAAGGAAAATAATTTATTCAGTGTTGATTATGAATTCAAAGGTGTAACATCTGATTGCATTGCCTATTCAACAGTTCTGCTTTGCTTTAATTCAACTAAACACCGCTGTTCCCCAAAGGTATTCCTGCTGCCATCAGGGTTGGCTCGGAAGAGGGTGTGGAACCCAAAATATCCCATCTGCATCCAGCTAGCCAGTGGAGCAAAGTCCCAGGAACACGATGGAGGAAGGTTGGAAGAACCCAGGGACGAAGACCAAGGAGCTGAGCCAACAAGTCCAAATCAAACTTCCTCCAAATATACCCAAGACCTTCACGCCACTCTTTACCTCTTCGGCCGCACAGGAAGAGAGAAAGAAGAGTGGTTTCGCCATTTCCTTTTTGCGTCCATGGACACAGAGGGGGAAAAGGAGGGGGGCGCACCGAGGCCTGGCAGATGTGCGTCCAAATCGGGTATGAGGAACGACAGTAACGCATTAGAGAAGCGAAGGCCTCCAGATAAGGCATCCACACAAATGCCATGTATGTGTGGATTATGGATTATATGCTCCAGTTCTTTGCATTACAAAGCCTTTCAAGGAAACACACAGATCTCATGGTTGTTGTTTGATCTAATGGGGCAAAGGCACCAGAAAAAAACACCAGCCTTGCTTTGGAGAAAATGCTGTGTTGGAAGAGCAGATATATAATACTGAACAGGCTTTTTCTTTTCTAAAACAAATCTATAATTTCCAAGAAAAGAATACGTTGAAACTAGGGCAACAGACTTTTTTAGCTTTTCATCCACTCATCCAAGTAACTTCTTCTTCGGAGACACAGTTGCCCTTGTTTCAGCTTGTTTTTTAGATATATTATGACTTGGATGACTGAGAACCTTCACAGACAAATCTGTCATTGATCTGTCATCTGTCACATTTCTTTTTAACTTTTATGCATCTTGTACTTATGTCATTCATTAGTGACGCAGTATAAAAATAGCTGTCCTGTCAAACCCCAGGGAAAGGCTGTTTCCTTTTTTAGTTATTTTAAGGAACTGTTGGAATTTGGGGAATATGTGTATTCACATTTATGAAGAGCTTGTCGAGAAGCATGATAATGGTCTGATGTCTGTGCATACAGTTACAGAGACAGTTAGCATGCAGTAGCTTAGCATTACGACAGCTTTACCGATTGGGACAGAGAAAACAGCTAGCCTTACGAAATGAAAGTTGCTATGTGTAGTCGAGGGCTTTACTTCAGGCAGCTAATTTTCATTAGTCTTGCTAGTTAGCACAACCGTGCAGGGAAAATTTGTGAAACTCTCCAGCAAGAGAAAGAATGCCAAGCTTGGAAATCAACCCGCTGCATAATATTTGACATCAGCTTGCGACAAACTGTTCCACAAAATCTCAAAAAATGTTTGCAAAGTTATAAAATTCTTGTAGTTAGCCAATTTAGCTAGAGGACGACTTTCCCAAGCTTTTACCTTATATTAAGGTGGAAAAGTCACACCCATTGTTCGTGAAGTTAATACAAGGCAGCTAACTAAACATGCTAGTGGATTAGCTTGGTAGCAGCCCTCGTAGGTGAACTGATCATTTTTGTTTGCAGGTTCTGTTGACACTTAGAGAGCCAGCCCATTGTCAGTGTTACATTGTTATCTGTGAAAAAAATATATAGTCATCACATGCTGATTAGGAAGTTGAACAACTCAGAGCTAGTTTCTTCTTACAGAAAGCATTATTTCACTTTTTAACGTGTGCAGTCATAGAGATTATTAGTTTGTGCACCCTCAAGTTTTAACATCCTACCTTGCTCTTAAGTCCCCATTCTTATGTTTTCTGTCAGTGGTTACTGAAGGATCAACCAGCCTGGTAAATGTTTCCTGTGTTCTTCCAGCTGACCCGACACCGAGTGCTACCGCACAAGTCAATCTCCCAAGCAGCAGAGGCCCCAGCAGAGTGGGCAGCAGCGACGATGACGCCCCCACCACACCTCCAGTCTCTTGCATCCCCGCTCCATCCACGAGCACCAGGGGCCTTTCAGTTCTCGACTACCCCAGCTACATGGCTCGTCTCCTGGCTGCGGAGGAGTCAACCCCCCTCTCTAGTCCCGGAGCCAGCAGTGCAGAGGCGAGCCCCACCATCAGAGGAAATGTAAGAGAAAGTGCAACTGTGAACAATCCTTCCTCAATTTATTTCTAAATTGCTCTATACATGCATTTTTCTCACCCTTGCTTCTTATTTAGTGCATCTGTGATTTAGCGGAGTATCCTGGGAAGAGCCAGACAGCATGGGCTAACGCACTAATTGGTCGAATCTTCTGGGATTTCCTGCAAGAGAAGCACTGGGCCGACGCCGTCTCCCACAAAATTCAAAAGAAGCTTAGCAAAATCAGAGTGAGTGCAGTTACAGGGGAAGTCACAGGATGGTGAATTATAAATATACCACATTTTATAACATTTTGAAGTATGTTATATTCTCTACAGCTGCCTTACTTCATGAATGAACTGACTCTCACTGAGTTGGACATGGGCTGCTCTATGCCGCAAATCACTGCCACCTCCAGACCAGAGGTGAACCACAGAGGTGAGTGCAGACTGAGATTAAATGCTAGATTACACATAATTAACCTAAATAACGTAAAAATATACACCAGTGAACAAAAGCAGTATGTGCAAGAGGTGAGGGAGAAAATGCCCTTTTGCATATGATGGTAGCTGAGTAATATAGAGCAACGGCAAGTCTATTCCTGTCCCAATATCACAGAGGTGGCCATTACACATCTACCGTCCACATTTACAGCCTGTTGGGTTTATTATTGACCCATGTGTGCTTTAAACTCAAGCAATTCTGCAGCTCCTAGGTGCAGGTGCGTGACCTGCATAAGGGCAAGTGTGAGACGTCATGGTTTTTCTCTTTCCTACTTAACTGTTACACAACCTCGCGTCCACAAATTATCCTGTTTTCAGCTTTTCCCTCTTTTTTTCCTTGCTCAGCCCACATGTGCCAGGTCCTAAAGGGGATTAACAGTCCGTCGTAATTTATTATAAATTTAATTTCAAGGCCTGATAATCGCAGGGAAAGCTGTTTAATCTTCCCACTGAGCAGTGCATGTCCAGATTAGGTTGCGTGTAGCAGCTTTATCTTAGTTTTGGCACTCCGTTGCTGACCTCTTTGTGGTGCCCCCTGCAGGCCTGTGGCTGGAGCTGCAGATGGTCTACACCGGTAACCTGCAGATGACCCTGCAGACCAAGTTCAACCTCTCCAAGCTGGGGAAAGAGGGCGGTCAGGATACGATGCAATGTGCGACAGAAACTGGCAGCCCGCGGTCAGTTCTACACACAAAGCCAGTCACACTACGCACACGTGACACTTATTGAATGCTTTCCTTAATTGTTCTAGTTATAGTAGCATCACCTGTGCTGTATGTGCACTCTAACCATCTTCTAATGGTTTCCCAACTTCTGGAAATGTCCTATCACACTTTTCTATGAAGGCCACATTCTGCTTCAAACCCAATGAACATATTTTCAGTGGGTTTAAGATTACATTTTATTAAAAAGTATTTCACAGTCTAATGTTAATGTAGCTTAAACATGTTATAAAGGCACACTTCACTTTTGATTTAACTTATATTTCCGTGTTAGATTATGTACAATATACTTCCATCATTTCTTTTAATCTGTCACACAGTATTTCCTACAACAATAGATTGTGATATTGCCATTAGCAGTAGCTAATGATAGCATCAGTATCTGTAGGTGTAACCAACATCAACAAAGTTTACTGTACCTATAATCTCACATAGATGTATGTAGATCTACAGCATATGACTGTATAAATCCAATATTCGCATCACTCAAATTATGACTTGTGACGCTGTCTGCAACAACCGAATACATGCAGAGACAAGGAAGGAAGGAAGGAGGCCGTGGGATTTTATGGCAGGTTTGAGAGCCTAAAATGCAACATAACTGCATCATTATATTTGCCCCCTTTCCGACTCTAGAAAGGGAGACATTTCACATTTGATTTTACAGCCAAAGAGGAACTCATCATGGCGAGTAGGCTGCCCATTAAAGTGTGAAATCCATGGCGTAGCCAAGCGGCATGAGCGATGTCTAAAATAACAGCAAATGTGGGATTTGCCTTTTTATCCTTTCTACAGCTCCCACACTTACGCTTCTCTCTCCTCTAATCCCTCTGTGATCTACAGAGCCTCACGTTACATTGATCAGCGTAGACCTGCCTCTCTTAAACCCACGAGTGGTTGGGATTAAAGTCCAGGCAAAGCAGCACATTAGCTCTCTTTGTGTTGCTAAAGCTTGACACAGAAGCTGTGGATCAGGCCAATAATAATAAGGTCAAGCTTTGTACATTCATATGTAAGTCCATGGAGGTATAAATTACTCAGAAGTGCTGATGTTTCTGTCAGTATCTTTATTTCTTTAACAATCTGTTCATCCCTGACTTACACTTCTAGCTGCAGGCCCATTCTCAGTGTGTTGGCAGACAGTGATGAGGAGTCCTCCAGTGCCGGTTCTTCTGATGAAGAGGAACTTCTTCTCTCTGAACCTCAGGGTCTGATTGGGGAAAAGGGATCCACACCATTAACCGAAGGGTAAATGCTGAGCATATTAGGTCATGTATTAAATTAAAATGAAATAACTGCCTATATGTGTGTAAATGTCCTAAATACAAAAGGTTGTATATTATCTTCGTAGATAGACTGTATATAATGGATGGGCGTAGCCACAGTGATGCCACCCACTGATATGTAGACTACTATTTTGAGGTCTAGAGTTTGGAATTTGGCCATCGCCATCTTGCTGAGTTTTTTGGAACCAGCACCTAGTGTTCACCCATTTTATTGCACTTCAAGTCACTTTTGCGTTGGCTTCATTTTCAGACCCTGTGGCTGTGACCCTGTCAGTCTTTTATTTACACTCTATGGCTATCATTATAAAGACAGGCAGCTGCTCAAATATAGCACACATCAGTAAGTAGAGATCAGAGATAATAGGGAAGATATGAAGCAATCACAAGATTTACAGCCACGTCTGCATGCTTCCCAAATTATTTAAAAGTACTTTAAATGCATTTAGTGATACCTGTCCCCTGAAATTTAGAGTATGTAAAAGACACCCAAATTCACCCATTTCAGCATGGATTTTAGGGACAGGTAGTAGGAACAAGTCTTGGAAGGAAATATAGAGGCAGACCAAGAAAAGAGTATACCAGTGTTTAGGTCTATGTGAGCTTAATAGACCTAAGATAAAACACCTTATCTCTCGATAGCAGACAGTATCCACCTTGCATAAGCATTGCAGCAATGTATTGTCACAATCATCTTTGTGACAATAAAATGTTCTGCTGGGAAACCTTTGGACCTGGCATTCATATGAATGTAACTTAGACATGTACCACCCGCCTAGACCAGACCAGACACCCCCATATCAATGACACCCCTTGATGGCAGCAGCCATCCCCAGCAGAATGCAGCCTGACACAGACACACACAAAACAATGGTTTAGGAATAACTCAAAAAACATGAAGAACAGCACAGGGTGTTGACCTGGCCTCCAAATTCACTAGATCTCAAACTGATCAAGTATCTGTGGCATGATCCAAAGAGGCCCCTCCTCTCAACCCAGAGGACCCAAAGGCCCCCACTAACATTGTGTTTCCAGACACCACAGGACACCCTCAGAAGGCCCATGTCCATTCTCTGATGAGTCACAACTGTCTGCCTGATCAGTGTATATGTATAATAATACAATCTCAGTCAGTCTTAGAGCCCTCTACAGTAATGGTACCATGTCAAGTAGCATCAACTTTAGTAAGCAGCGCTATGAAGTGATATTTCTACCCTTCTGTCTTGTGAATGCTCCTTTTAAACTGCACTGACATCACACTCCAGATGGCTGCAGCTTTCATTTACATTTCAGAGTCTCTGCTCAAAATTTGACTCAAGCATCTGACTACAAACTCTACTGACAAATGTAGGATCACACTAACTCCTCTCCTCTAATCCTCTCTCACAGGACAGGGGGCGGAAAGACTGGAAGGAAGATTTTGAGATTTGTTGACAAAATCGCTAAATCCAAGTACTTCCAGAAGGCGACGGAGAACGAGTTCATTAAGAAGAAGTTTGAAGAGATGTCCAACACGCCCCTGCTGCTCACTGTGGAGGTTCGGGAATTGTCAGGGACTCTGGTCATCAACATCCCACCGCCCCCTACAGACAGGATATGGTATGAACAAATGTACTGAAAGGCAACTTAGTAGTTAACAGAAGAGGTGTGGGGCTGGGTCAGTCATTTAGAGTTGTAATACGCCAAACTTAAAAACAAAATCGGAAACCCTTAAAAACATGTTGAATTAAAGAAGTGTTTAGGATTTGTAAGATCAGTGTGATAGCTTGCTCAACAGCCAGATTGAAGATTAAAGGGGATTGAGCATTTAGAACTTGTCTACAACTCACAAACATGGATGCTAGCCAATGACAAATCCTTTGACGTGATGCAGACGTGACTCTGTGCATGTGTGTATGTGCATGTGCAGGTATTACTAATGTTGTGGGGACCTAAACCTGTGTACACAGTCACATTACAGGGACATGTCTTCCTTAAGTGGACAAAAGTCTTTATAATCTGAATCAATACATTTTAAGATGGTGACATGCTTTATGCCACTTTTCACAACACTTTCTTCCGTAACTCTGCATAATGTATGGACTATGTCCCACTAGTGATCTAAACAACTAAATGCATTCACTTTGCAGATTTTTCTACCTGAAACAATAGGTCATAGGTCTGGTTTACTAAACTATATATATATATATATATATATATATATATATATATATATATATATAGCTTGTACTTAATTTTCTTATCAGAATGACTGGACTTTTTGTTGACCTGCTTACATTTACAGCACTTTGTAGAAACTAAGCATTAAGGTTAGACTAAGCTATTTGTTAGGAAAGTGGTAGCTATGGTTACGGTTAAGGAGTAGGCGGTCTTTCACTTCACAACCAATGCTCAAAAACAAGTAGCGTGTTTCTGTGGCATGACTCACTTTTCACAAATAATCTCTTGCCAAAAAAAAAAACAATTTATTCATTCTAAATTTAGCAGAGTGCCGAAGTTGCTTCAAGCACAGAGACAAAATGAAATGACGAAACGTAGCAGATTAGGTCTGAATCAGTCTCATTAAGAATTGGATGTATTTCAACATCCTCTGCAGGTACAGTTTCTGTGTGCCACCCAAACTGGATCTGCATGTCCGTCCCAAACTGGGGGAGCGGGAGGTGACTTTCTGCCATGTGACTGAGTGGATTGAAAAGAAACTACAAGATGAGTTTCAGGTAAAGGGAAAAGAAATCCCTCTTTTTTTCCTTCTATGAAAATTCTATCATTTTCCTTACCTTTTTTTCCCCTCTCCAGAAAGTGTTTGTGCTGCCAAACATGGATGACATCTACTTACCCCTGATGCACTCTGCAGTGGACAATACTCTGGCCTCCGAGTCCCAACAGTCCCACAACTCCTCCACAGAGTCCATAGAGAAGATCCCACCTGAGATCTCCGGGGCAGAATCTGACTAGTGCCTCACTGCTGATGATCAATGAGCCTACTCTGCTGAATGGGCTCAAAATGAGTGAAGTTAAATTTGCCTCTACAGACTTTCTCTTAAACAGACTCACTAACCTCCATGTTTATGTATGAACTAGGAGTTTCAGAAACTCAGATGGGGAGTTAGGGAATTGTTTGTATCACCTAAAAGTATAGCTCAGAACAACTTCATGATTTAGTATAGTCAGAGTGAATGCTGTGAAATAGCTAAGAGTGAAACCTTTTGCAAATGTTTACATGTGATGGATCCCTATGAGATTGTATATATAGTATATTTATTTACTTTGATGTTTACAACTCAGTGTCACTTTGGGTAATAAGAGAGGGGGGGATATTATAAATAAAAGCTGGAAAAGCACTTGTTGTATTTGTTAGATACAAAAACAAAACAATCTCATATTATCTGACACTTCCCTATGAGGAATTTTATTTAAAAAAATATGTTTATGATTTTTTTTTAGCAATTGTTATTGCATATTATTCATATGTCAAATCTCCAAAATTTAAAGAAACTATTTAAAGGATCCTTTCAACACCAAGGGATGAACAAAAACCAACAAACAATCTATTGATATCATTAACAGCACTGAAACCATATTAAATGATCGTACTCCTGTTGATTAATATTAGTTTATTTCACACTTAATAGGGAAGTTTACTAGGACTAGGACACTATGGTGCTTATATTTTTGGATCATGACTTTATCTTTTATTTGAGTTGAGCAGATGTCCAAAACAAGTGAGTAATTATGCTAATTTTAACATCAGTGCCAACAGCATCAACCTGAGCTGAACCATGACGAGTGCTCTGATGCACGGGCTTGTTTCGCGTAAGTAGAAGAAAAATATGATTCTGGAACAGCTGTCATGACCTGACAAAATGTGCAAGAAGGATATTAAGCACAGCTTTACAGGAGAGTAAAACATGCCCTTTTTGGCTTGATAAACCTGCATGTACCTCTCTGCTCCGGGCCATAAGCCAAACATCAATATCTAAACGTAAAATAAAAGAACAAGAGATAAACTGAACAATTGTTCGAGCTGACCTTGAATCTAAAATTTTAATGAGGCCTGGATTAGTTTTAGCGTGGGATGAACGAGAGATCAAACTGATGAAAATGCTGCAATAGAGCAACAGATGCCAACTGACGAAGAGACACACAAGTAGATAAATGATCCAAAAGTCTAAATTAAGAGATACATGAATTATTCATCGACATTACAAGGAAACATGGTGCTTAGAAAACCACGGGAAAAGTTCTGAAGCATAAAATTGAATCACATGGAAAAGAGGTGCAATAATGTGTGGGAGGGTGTGTGTGCAGTGAGAGTGTGAGTGTCACTCTGCGGGACACTTGAATTATTTGCAGTATGGTTCATTAGACCGGTCCTGGGTCTGTGTTTGCAACTGTTATAAGATGCAAATGTATTGCTGCAGTGTTTGTGATTTTTCCACAATAGGAATAATTTACATCATGAAGTCATTTATGGAAATAGGTTTGAACACTAGCAGTCCTCAGCATCTCTCAGAAGCCCAGTGTTTGCGTTGACATGATTCATAAATGTGCAGCCCAGAAAATAGAAATGCATTTCTCAAATCACTGAGGGGTAGATTGAGTCTAGATTGAGTTTGTGTGTTCATGGAACACTAAGCTGTTCTCTGTGTACTGATCATAAACCATACAGAGTCAGGAGTCAAACATTAGAGGGCAGCATTTGTTCATTATCTATCAATGAACACTGCCGCGGTCATTCTACCTGCATCCAGCATGACTGTCCTACAGTCTCTCTCATCCTTATAGGATAGCTTCAGAAATCAACTTTATTGGCCGTGTACATGTATTCATCCGCAGCACCCTATTACAGTACTCAAATGTAGACAAAACATTACCAGTGACTGTATTTGTTTCTTTGTCCTGGTAATCTCCACAAATGCCTCTGTACAGGAAAGTAAATATTTGAAAAACACAATCAGAAAAATTCAGTCTAATTCAAATAAATCATGTGAGTATGCTGCGAAGTTTTCTTTTCTTTAGAACTAAATTTCCTTCATCCTTCTGCCACAGCTCAGCAAGCAAACACTGTCAGCAGACATGACTTCTGCTTAATTTGTCAAGTGTCATATTTTCCACACCACAATGCCTGGGGAGTTTTAGCTGCCTTCTAAAAAGAAGTCAACATGACAACGTCTTGGGAAGTTATGTGCACAAGATGCTTAGTGTTCAAGCGGTGAGATCAGCTTTAAATTGTGGGCAGCGGCTGGCGTCTAGAAGCCACTGATCTGTGGGATGCACTGGAACAAGCCTGATCCACAGAGGCCCCTCCCCTCAACCCAAAGGCCCCCACTGACAACATTCTGTTGCCAGACACCACAGGACATCCTCAGAAGGCTTGTGTCCTTTCTCTGATGAGTCGCAACTGTTTTAGAGGTACAACGCAGACCTACACAATATTAGGACTGGTCATAATGTTATGCCTGATCGGTGTATAGTGTCAGTATTGTTTTAAGAAACACTTGTAGGATACATTCCAAATAAATGGGCGTGTTGCAGTGTTGAGCATGACTGATTCATTTCAGTCGAACTGGTGAATAATATGTTAATGACCATTAAAAGTCCATGGTTCTCTTTGTGCGGTCTGGCTGTTTTCCTTGTTCCTTGTAGAACTTTCCTTGGCTTCCCCAGCCTCATTCTGCATAAGCACCGACATGCAGATCAACAGGCAGCCTTTGTCCTGACAAGGTTGGTCAACTGGCAAAATACCCTTAGATTTATTCATGAGGTTTGATCAAACCTCTGTAAACACCGTGACGTAATAAGGAGTGTGTGTTCCTTACGTACCACTCCTTAGTATTTCTTACGGGAATAATATAATGGTTTCTTGGGCACAACATGCACTGTACATGATAAATGACACATTTACGGAAATGGGAAAAAACCTGTTCCAGTAGATTGGTTATGTGAGTGTGTTCATCTTCAAAGCGAAAGTATACCACCTTCCTTAAGCTGCCTGAATCCGGTAAAGCCTGATACCAAATGATGCATGTCCCAACACGAGCGCTCCTGATTATTTGGCTCTGCAACCTTTGAGCTTTTTTTGTGATTGAACCAGATTAATATCTGCAATAAAATATCTGAACTGCGAAGAGAGGAAGGACCTTAAAACCTGATCTGAAATTAATGTTAAGGAATCATTTTCCTTGGAATATGAGCGCCCTGTGCATAGATTACAGAAAAGCGCTGAATTCAAACTAGATCATGCATGAAAACATTTATACACAAAACAAATGTGACTGAATGTGTGCATCATCTAACTGTGGGCGCAGTTTTTCTCTTAGATTTAAAAAACTCTTTGTGACAGAATACATCACCATCAGGGAGTGCACATTTACTTTACACTCCCAGACCTCAGCCTTGCCAAGCTACTGAGATATAATTTGACCTTTACTATTGGCAAGAAGAGCCTTTTCTTGTCAATAAAAGAATGTGATTCTTCAAAGGAAGCATGTCTAATCAGATCCTAGTGCTCAGTCACTTTATCAGATCCTCAGTAAATAAACCTTTTTGTTTTGTGCACACATGAACACCACTTTAGATATTGTTTTTAGATGTTTCAACAAGGAAATAATCGCAGGTGTGCACCAGTTCAATGAAATGGGAGTGCTCTTCTTCTGTTAAGATGACACATCAGTGCAATTGAGTATCTTCTGCAACATCTTACACTATTTTTGGAGCACTTCCTCAAGCTTACTGTAAACACAGCACCCACGTACACATGTAGCCAATTCATCCAAAAGACTGGTCGAGTATCTGCTGTGTAAGGGCATATCTTCCCATCAGCATCAGTCTTCTGACTAATCATTCACCTCAAGTTTCCTTGTCATTGTTCGCACACACAATAAATCCACTGGCGATAACTGACCCTCCTGAAGTAAACACAGGAGTTACCCCCTTAGTTCCTTTAATTGTGCAGGAAATGAATGATCTTTTTAGTATATAACATAAAGGTTTAGATGAATGAACAGCAAAATAAAAATAAAAACTATATGATCTGCCAGGATTGCAGCGTTCAGTTTCAGGTCAATGAGTTTGCGACAGAAGAGCGACAGGTAATAAATCACCTACGCGCCAATTTTATGCGATAAGCACCAAAAAAAAAATCACATGACTGCCGAACAATGTGTATTTGCTTTATAACTGCTTATCACTGGTTCAAGCAGGGAAAGCCCAATAAACTATGTCACGGAATCACACATTGACATGTTCTTTAAATGTAATCTAATGCTGCTAGTAATATGTACTGACGCAAAAAACGCTTGATTGCTTTATTGTGGCTCAATTCTCCATCATTGCACAAGTTTGAAAATTTTCAAACTAGGATAGGGTTCACATTTCAGCCTAGATTTCGACACCTCTGAGGCCACTGTGCTTCTGTGCCGCCCTTGTATAAATTCCGCGTTGTGCAAAGGTTGATGAATTTGCTTTGGTATCAGCGTGAAAACATGCTAACAATGGTAATGCTAACAAATGCAATGCTAATTTGAAGATTTTTACTAGATAAAAGGTGAGGGCGGTTTATCAAATAGCTTACTCCCCAGTGGTGTAACTCAGTGTCACTAGGATATATTATTAAGGGAACCGGTTATACCTGTTCCAAATTTTGTGTCAATCCAAAGAGCTCAAATCAACATACTTCACTAGATACCTGTCAAATCAGCAGAGGTGGGAAGTACCAAAGTACAAATACTTACTGTACTGTTACTGTACTTAAGTAGATTTTTCAGGTATCTGTACTTTATTTGAGTATTTGTTTTTCTGACGACTTTTTACTTTTACTCCCTACATTTGTACACAAATGTCTTTACTTTCTACTCCTTACATTGGAAAAATAGGCTCGTTACTATTTTACCCTCCATCAGCTCTGTGTACTTCTTCTACTGGGTTGAACAGGCAGCCTGCTGATTAGTTAGTTAGTTTTCAAGCATCAATAAGACACTAATACACCTGACCCCACTATTTGAGAAGTACTGGTCTAATCTGAAAAAAACAAAAACAAATTCAGGTGTAGTGTGGTTTCTGTTTCTATCATTAGCTTTCTGAGGATTTTTTGGAAACCACTTTACAACATTAGCAATGCTATGGGAACACATGGTTTTGATAGTTTATAGCTAACGCTAGCTCGCTCTTGGTTTAAAAACAACCCAATAACCCTCAGTTTGTTGTCAAAAATGATCCAGATGCTCATGCAGGACATTTCAGAGCCTGTACTTTCTTACTTTTACTTGAGTAAAGGAGTTGAGGAGTGAATCAGTACTTTTATTTTTTTTACACAAGTATCCGTACTTTTACTCAAGTACAGAATGTGAATACTTTTGCCACCTCTGCAAGTCAGGAACCCTTAAAGGCTTTAGGATTCATCCTCTGAGGACTATAAATCTGTACAGAATTATCTGGCAGTCCACCCAATAGCTGAGACATTTCAATTTCAAAATTCACAGATAGCTACACCTACATGACGCAATGCAACAATTGTCTGAAAATCATTTCCTCATCCACGCCTCTAAGTGGACGTACAAACGCAGAAAATTCACCTTCCATCTGCCACGTACACTTGACCTCTTGCATATTTCTTGTTTCTGTTTCACAGTGACTTCGTTAGAATGAATGCTGTTTAACATTTATTATCGCCAACTCCAATGTGAGTTGCTCAATTTGCTTAATTCACAATGATGTGCAACTTTATAAATGCACAGCATATCCCTATTCTCACCCATCAGCCCTGATTGCTGTGTAATGTTTTGTGAAAGGCAAACACAAAACTATGGCCTCCCAGCTACAAAGAGCAAGGAAGGATTAAAAATTCACTTCATGTTTTTATTTTCCTTATGATTACTCTGTAACTAGAGAGCAGCGCTCTCCACTTGTTTGTGATACATTCATTGTCTGAAGTCATTCAGGGTAGGAAGAGAGAGTCAGTAATGAGTTGGGGACACAGGTCAGTTGAGACATGTGACCATGCTCTGACCTCAGTCTGAGGGAGTTTTTCAGGTTCAGGATGTACATCAAGAGTGTAGAATATTTCTGCCCCAGCTTAGAAATGTCTTGATCCTGGCCACTACTGTATGTTGACTTACCCATTCGATAACAGTTAGAACAATAAGTCACAAGTCAGTTTTGTTTGCACATTTTCCGATTTATCAAAATCCTAGAAATAGGTTACTGTTAAACTATTTTGTTATTGTTGATTTAAAAGGGATGGTGCATTATTCAAACATAGCGTCAAATCAAGCCAACACGGAAGTGCAGTTCCTTAAATGGCCACTCGAGGCAGTCTCCAAAAGAGACTCAATTCCCGTAGACATCAAAGTTAAAATGTTAATACTTCACAGTCTCAAACAAATAAGTTCTGGTCTTAAATTTGGGTGTGGCTGCTTTTAGTGACAGATTGATGTCTAGAGGTCACTTGTGCGCCTCAGTACTGCTCACACTTTTTTTTTTTTAACTCTTTTATTTTGGAATTCAGTGGAGTCCAGCACTTTCAATATGTCGACCGCCAGTGTCACCCATATTGAGCTTCATTAATCCTGTGGGTCAGATTACCAAGGGTTTGTCCATCATTACAGTATTATACAATCATATACACCGATCAGGCATAACATTATGACCACTGTCAGGAGAAGTAAATAACCATCTTGTGACAATACAATGTTCTGCTGGGAAACTTTGGACCTGGCATTCATGTGGGTGTTACTTAGACATGTACCACCCACCTAGACCAGACCAGGCATCCCCACCCCATCGCAATGACACTCTTTGATGGCATCAGCATCCCCACCAGGATGCAGCATGATACAGGCACACAAACAAAAACGGTTTAGGAACAACTAAAAAAAAACATGAAAACAGCACAAGATGTTGATCTGGCCTCCAAATTCACTAGATCCCAAACTGATCAAGTTTAGTTTAGTTTAGTTAATTTAGTTTATTTCTTACAGGGACCATGTACAAAATGCATTAATTTTTTAAAAAGGGAGAAGATATACTGTACCAGATTTGGCAAATAGCTAATTTCCATCTCCATAAGCTAAGCTGTATTTCAATGAATGACATAGCTTTTTAATGTGTTTTTTAAAGCTAAGTGTTGGGTCTAAAGTATCTGTGGGATGATCCACAGAGACCCCTCCCCTCGACCCATAGGACCCAAAGGCTCCCACCAACAACATTCTATTGCCAGACACCACAGGACACCCTCAGAAGGCACATGTCCATTCTCTAATGAGCTACAACTGTTTTGGAGGCACAAGGGAGACCTACACAATATTAGGAAGGCGGTCATAATGTTATGCCTGATCAGTGTATGTCTCCATTTTATGTGCAGAACCAGATTACAGCTCTGAGCTTATTTGCAGCTGTGGTCACTTGCCGAGTCATAGTACAGAAATAGCTCAATAGTAAAGGCGACAGAGTAGACGCAATATAAAAAGTTGCACGAAAAACAACACTATATAAAAGAAACTATAAGCTGTAAAACATCAAAAATGTTTGCTTGTCAGATAAGAGCAAATCATGAAGACTTACAGAGAAAGCTGAGTGCAGTACAGGTGGGAACTGACTTCAGCACAAAAGAGAGAGGGATAAATAACCTATTGTTGCGGCTAAGGAACGTTTCAGACATGCACCATTAACAACCGCTATGAAAAGCTGCTGCCCCAAATTATGCTGGATCCCTTGTCCTATTTAAATCAGGTTCTTTTACTTTTAACCTGAAATGTTAACTTACATTAGTGACCTTTCTACCTCATACCATATCCCTCTGTTATTAGCTGAAGGTCCTTAATAGTACTTAATAGCACATTCATTAAAAGTAACAACAAAGGGTAAATGTCACCTTTCAGGGGCCTGAGGCTTTGAACAACCAACCCACTAGCAAGCTCTCTATCTGCTTTGGAATTTGAGTTGTGGTTATATGTTATATACTTTTAGCGCTGCTTTCTTATTTCTTTCTTTCTTTCTTTCTTATTTTACTGATGCGTAACTATGTGTGTACTTCACATTTGCAGCACAGAGTGAAATAAAGATTATTTTCATCTCCAGTGAATAAAAATAGCTCCTGTGCTGTAGCTGCAGAGTCGGCATGCTTTAGAGTGCATTTTGCCCTTATTACAAGAAACTGTGAGTCATCCCTGAAATATTCCCTCTCTGTTTGGCCTTTATATTTTAAGTTATGGGCACACAAAGGCCCAGTCGCTGCATTCATCCAACATTGACACATGACAGACATCTAGTTACTTACATGAAAATTGGATTTTATTGACTCATCGATCAATTGTGAACTCATACAGGTGATAATGCAGGACATCTTTTACATAAACATCAAACTCATATAATATACAACAGAAAAAGAAGGTTTTCATTAAATATGAACATGCTCTGGCAGCATACTCTTAAGCTGACAGCTCGTACGACAGCCATCACATTTCTGCTGCTGCAGTTTGGCAGTCGATCAAACGGCCTTCACATTGGCATTCAATCCGTTCGCTGATCTGTTCTCTGATGCCGTTATCGCTGTTTAGTGTTTGCAGCTACATAGATGGAGGATAATCTGCTGGAGGCCATGAGCTCGTTTACATTAGGAGAAACTATTTACACATTGTGAGCGCCTTTAAATCTATTGAAACACAAAACTGTCAATGATAAAGCAGTTGAAGAGTATTTAAGAGCAACAGACTTATACATGTTAAAACTGCAACAATAACAAAAATGTAGTTTCTAATCTCTTCAACACCAACATCCATTTAAAATGTACCCTTAAGGGACTTAATTACTAGAAAAAATTATTTTTTTTTACATCCATGCAACTGAAAGCTGCATACATTTCTACTTTTAGTGCTTCACTGAAGCTACTTTATTCCTATACCTGTACAGTTAAACACTCAAACTTAAAATGCCATGCTCCATTTGATAAAATAGAAAATTTCATGACATTGTTTTATAGGATCCAGCAAACATTTGTCTTGTCTACATTGCTTACCCTTCCATTTCAACTGAGGAGAATTCAAAGTAAAAGGGTTAGCAATGCTACACAAAACACATCTGACTGTGGTGTTGAAGAGATTAAATCTATTGAGTATGTATAGAGATTGAGATGACTGACAACACAACTTAGTTCAGGATTTGTACAATAGCTCTCTATTTTGACTAGCGGCTGTGAATGGACTCTGACTGAATCTGAAGCCTGGTCTTGGTGGCCAGGGCTGCCTTGCGGGTCATGGTGGTGCAGCGGGTCAGAATCTCCTCAGTCTTGGGTCTCGGAGGTACCTTGGGAGTGACCGAAGCCATCTCACTGCCCTTGGAATTGGCGTATCCAGAGCTACGGGAGCTCTCGCTGGCGCTACGGCGGTCTGCGTGGCTGAAATCAGGGCTGCTCTGGGAACTGTCACCGGCATCAGTCTGGTGCAGGGATGCCGGAAGATCCACGTCCCTCTGTGCATCCTCTTTTAAACTTGAGGAGGAGTCACTGCCTGAAGAGAAGCTGGAGAAGGTGGACTCGCGACTGATGTTGCTCATGCTGCGCATGCGGCCCTCCGAGGTTGAGGCCTCCCCCTCTGCCTGTGTCGACAAGGACTCAGAGAGAACATCTAAGGATCGGGTCTTGTGGATGCGACTGGGGCCACTAGGCTCATGTCTGGAAGGACCAGGAGAATCCTGCTGTTCTTCATTGATGCTGGGCTGATATGAAACCTGAGGAGCTCCGCTGGTTGCCAGGTTCAGAGAGGAGCTATGGAGCCTTCTCTGCAGACCGTACATAGCTAAACGTGGGTTGTTGTATGGCTGCAGGTACATGGCGGGGATGTAACCTGCCTTGCCATTGCATCTGAAGAAAAGATTACAAGTGGAAGAGAACTTACTTAAAACCTGTATGCAAACTAAAATACCTTGTGTTGAGTCATAATTTAACTAAATGTAGTCTGTATCACAACTCTTCGATATCCTTCCAAGCTCTCTAGATGTTTGCGATAGCATTGATAAAAGCTTCTATCGTTATAATTTTAGACAGACAGGACAGTCATACCTGATGAGCCACCAGCCGTTGTCAGACTTCCTCAGCACCTCCACCACAGAGCCAATGGACACAGATATCTCGTCTTCCTTCTTAGTTGAGTAACTCCTTGTGGCACAGTACAGAGAACCTGAAATCACAATTAAGAGAATACATTTAGAGACAAAGCAGGCAATTTCTGTAAAGCTAAAAACTTTATTAAGATGTGTGGTAAAGTAAGAATAAGTATAAAAATGCACAGAGATGGAGGCAACTGATGCATGTTAAAAATGACCAAAGAGAGCACTCTAGTGTTGGCTGTTTGTAACAACTCATCACAGCAATATGTCTGCACCTCACTCATTGAACTGGACATAATGAATGTCCAATGATGACCACCCTGTGTGATCTAATTATAACTGGAACTCACCTCCCGCCTGGAACTCAGCATCATCGTCCTCCTCTTCCTCTGATAGCTCCAGGAAGGGAGCAGGAAACCAAGCCAGGCGCTTCTCCTCATTCTCCACCAGCCACCAGCCTGGAGTGGAGGTAACACAGATTGGTATGAAGGAGACGATCAAATAAATCCTTTAATGATTTTTTTTTCATCAAGCACGGAAGCTGAAGCACTGACCTGCAGGGTCTTTGATCAAGACGTCCAGCTTTTCGTTCACAGCGACCTTGAACAGGCGATTCTTGGTGTCCTTTGTCTCATAAGCAGCCATGCAGAGGTAAGTCTGGGTGACAAACGGCTTGGTGACGCTGCCTGTCTGGGGGAATGCAAAACTCCCTCCTTGTTCGCCTGACCCATCGGGCAAATCGTCAGACATCAGGATCATGACGCTGTGTGAGAGAGAAGTGGCGTTATCTCACGGTCAGGAACTCATTTCTGCACAAACTTCATAATAATGTCCTACTAAACTGAGACCCTACGTGTTCTTGGTGAAGTCCGGCTGCAGGTCGTGGTCTTTGGGCAAGAAGAACTGTGAGACCTCTGTGCTATGGATCACAGTGTGGTCGCACTTCAACAGTTTTTGGCAGTAGCTCTCCAGGAACTTCATCCGCAGGACAGCCTTCTTGGAGCCTTTCTGCTTAAGGCTGCTCCTGATGGCCTTCCCTGGAGAGAGAACATTTTAAAAAATATTACAACGTCTGCTGAGAAGAGGAAGAGAGGCTTGAGAACTTTATTTCCGAACACTATTTGTAAGTGATTTTATCTTGAAAGATAAGCAGCTAAGGAGATATTAAACCATTTGTTTGGCCATTCCTCTGTCTGAAACCACAGGCTTTACATTTGTTTCCAATCAATGTGACACATGTCAGGGTATAAAATAATCTTACCATTAAACTTCGGGATCACTCTTTCTTCTGCCTTGAGAGGTTTTATGTTAGGGAACTTCTTCTTCAGCTGTCCCTGTTTGAAAAAATCAAAATATGACCATCTCATTCAAAATCAACTCAAACATCCGTCCGAAATTTATTTTATTTAAATACTATTTAAATTTTTTACTTACATGAAACTTCTTGAAATCTTTATAGGACCTGTAGATGATCACTTCAGTCTGATCGGACCATGTCACAGATATCATGTACACCTGCGGAGGGTTAGAAGGCAGTAGATTAGAGACGGATCGGTTGTTAAATTATCAAGAGAAAAAGAGTAAAACCTCTGAGGTCTCACCTTGAGTTTCGGTGCGTCCCTGTGGACGCCCCCGACGATGCGGGCGCTCATCACAAAGCGCTGTTCTTCGGCCATGGTGCGCTCCTTTGTGTCTCCTCTCGAATGGATGAAGAGCTTGCTTCCAGTGAGCTTCAGTCAACCTGCCTCCGCTGCCCTACCTGCGCAAATTTAAGAGCGGAGAAGGAAGGGGGGCGGAGCCTGGGGAAGGGATGCAAACAGGAAGGCGTGGACAGCAGCTGCAGCAGCAGGAGCAGAATCTCTGTGATGGGATGGTTTGGGAGAATGCAGCAGAACTGGTTACAGCATGGAAAGAGCATACAAGCCAACTAGAAAAACAGGCATGCATTAGTGTTGCATAGTTTGCAGCAACTTCTTCCATCTTCCTATGTTATCCATTAACAAAGTTCACTCAGAAGCTTAATTTCTCCACACACTGACACATATAATAACTCATAAGATTAAAAATTGATTGTGGCATTTAAACTAACATGCTGACATTTGGGGGAATTATGCAAATACTCAAGTGAATCAAGTGAATATAAACAAATGACTAATTCATTCAATCATTCATCTTCTGTAACCGCTTGTCCTGTGAAGGGTCGCGGGGTGCTGGAGCCTATCCCAGCTGTCATCAGGTGAGAGGCGTAAACAACAACAACTACAAGTCACTCTCTGGTGTTTATTCCTTGTTTATGAGCTGCTCCACACCTGTCTTGCTCAGTTCTTTCTGGTATCCTCAGCTACCGTAATTAAACCCTCTTTATTATTTTTGCTCATGTGCAGTCACTTCACACTTGTCATCTGAGAGTAATATCCCCTTATCAGGAAGTAGTGCAGAGAGCTGAGGCTGACTAACCAGGTAAGAGGCGTGCATGTGTGGGGAAGTGGGGGGAGTCGGTTAGCGGAGCAGGTGCTTCTTCAAAGTGAGGATTGCATGAAAGGGCCAGAGTCAGAGGGGGTTATCCCAGTCACTCATCGGACGGACGTGGGCTTGGAGTCCGTGTATGAAGGGATGCCAGCCTTTTATCACATCATCGCACACAGACACACACACAAAGACAATATAAACAGACACACACAGCGCTTCGGTGTAAAAGGTCAGGACTGTCCTGCTTCACGTACGGCCCCCAGAGGATGTCAACACCTGAGTGTAAAGCCACACGAGATCTCTAACAGTCATGGGTACCGGGACTCTGAATTTTTGGACATCTGCTCGTGACGCAAGTGCAAGTATGGAGACACAGCAGAGAAATACAGAAAATGTTCGGTATGCACGGATGAGAAAAAAGCTCACAGAGAAAGTCACATGTTAACTCCCAGAAGCACATGTTGACGAACACCATCCCATAACTGCAGGCTGTTTTTCAGTTTTTATGTTATGCCTCAAGGGTTTGGGACCCTGCTGTTGTCAGCTTGCAGGTTAAGTTGGAGTTGGTAGCTGGAAAGACAAATAAAGAAAAGAGAGAAATTGTATCCGTCTGCTCTGTCTAATAAAGTGAGCTGGACGTCTGTCTTGGCAAACCGAGCTGAGGCTGAAGAGCTCTTGAGAAGAAAGCTCGAGAGAAAGTATATTAGTTGTTGTGTTGGTGAAGAGTTGGTTGGGGAGATCAGAACTGGGTTAACCCTTGGGTTACTCACTCAATGAAAGTGCTAATTCAGGCACTTATGTTCAGCATAAACATTATCACATTAGACAACATTAGGACGCTTCTGCGTGATACCTAATGAAGCAGTTATGCTCAGCTTTCATGCAGAGGTGGACCTCGCAGACCACGTTTGACCTGAGAACGTCGCCTTGAGCTTCTCTGGCTGAGTGAAAACCACATGCTTCTCAACCTCACTGAGAGGCACAGGGACCCAATTTGAAATGTGTGTGGGAGAAACCAAACATGGTTCATCGCAGCATAAAGGGTTAACCTTTGGTTTCATTCTGACCTGGTATTAACATGCGTGATCTGATCACAAAGTAGCTTGGCAGTACAGGCGAGAACACACCCATGATGCATTGAGGGCACATTTTTCACGGATCACTGATGACAAAAGGTCAAGGAGAGACAGAAAACAAGGTTTCATAAGCTAAGATCCTATGTTGTGTATTGTGGAGTATATGCACAATTCGTAACATGTACATGGGCAGCATCTTTGGTATATGTACACAATTAATACAAACTACGATTAAAAGGTTTAATGAGAATACGCAAAAACAAGGGACCCTGGGAGACACATACGTCTGCATTAGCCATTAGCAGTTAGAGTTGCTCTAGGACTGGTGGAACTTCAATGTCACGGAACTACACATGTATGCTGAATGTGAGTATTGTGAAATCTAGAAAGTCCTTGTTGTTAAGTAAAGGTGTTGTATTCTCGATGATCTGAGTCATTCCTGAATATATCTGCTGCCCTTTATGTGTTTTTTTCCCACTCCTGCTCTTCAAACAGCATGAGCTCACCTCTGCCACCACTTCCACGTCTTTCTGTGATTGTTTCATTTAAAAAAAAGTGCTTTTAAGACGTGACAGTGAAGTTGACCTTTGACCTTTTGGATACTTCATCAATACATTGCATTTGATATTTGTGATAATTATCATCATAATTAGCCCATGCCTATATTTAGCCTGGGATACCTCTGTTGGGAACTGATTATGCAAAGGTCTGCTGGGCCAATCAAATCGTCTGGACAGGCTTTATGTGGTAACGGACAGGACAGTAATAGTTATTTAGTCGTACGTCGTCTGAGCACCATGGAGTTGAATTTGTCTTCAGCAAAATGTCTGATTGGTTGTAGGACTACCCAAATCTGGGCAGAAGTAGTTTCCTTTCCCCTGTATCAGTTGAAACATGTACCATAATGTAATCAAAATGGTGTGTTACCAGACTCATAGTCTGATGAGAACTGAGTCTGGCTACAGGGCATGTTGAGTTAAGACACTATTATTTTGTGAATGACCAAACCAGCAAATATCAGTTCTACCTTGAGTGCAACATTTGTGCCAAATCCCAAGAAATTGGCCTCAAGGCACTCTATAGAATAGGATGTACTGTATGTATACATATACAAAAGGATGGATGGACAACCTGAAAGCATAATGAAAAAAAAGACTGTTATGTCGTGCATATTATTATGTTAAAGGCAGCAATTTTAATTCTAGTTCCTGTATGTGGAAATGTTGCTTCCTGGGTAGTTTTAATGAACAATATTTTGGACATCTTTTATTGATGATGATACTGAGTTTGATTTCTCGCTGAAAGTCAGAAGAGATGACAGTAGGTGGGCTAGCTGTTTGTAGCCTTTATGCTAATCTAAGCTAACAGGCTGTGGCTTTGCCATGCAGATGTGAGAGGGATACCAGTATTCTCGCTGAACTGGAAACGGTTGTTTATTGTGAACTTCATTTAAACATTTAACCTTTGGTGACATGATGATGAAACAACTGAGAAACCACACAATTATTATCAGACCAGTGGCTCACTTCATTTCATGTTGGCATGTTGAGACTGAGGAACCACAATGATATCCCCTCAGGACAATGAACAATAGCTTATTGTGTTGATGAAACACTTTTTATTTCCTGTTTTGATAATAATGAAATAAAATCCAGCTGTGGCGCCAGCTCTTATTCATCAGGAAACATCCAGTTGCTCACTGTTCATAAATCTTCTGGTCCTGAAATGACTTCCCTTTATTAATCAACCATGTAAATTCCTACCCAGATGATAGATGAGAGATTTTTGCGAGGATCCGTTCAGAGTTGAGCTGAGCCGTGGATCAGGGGCACGCCATCATTTGATAGCCAAGATCAATAGTTGCACCTGTCAAAAAGGAAGGCAAAGGTTTTTCACCAGAATGTTCGACACAGCGCCAAACAGCATCACAATCGCCTCTTTGTTTGGGCTTCATTAAAACTGACAATGGAAATATCAGAGACAGTGTCCAGGTGGCTCACGGCTTTCATTTCCCTCTATCTCCGCCAGACGGTTACAGGAATACGTGTGTAATGCTCTGGAAAATTCTGCTGCCTGAAAAGAAAACCTTGTACTTACACATAGATTCCTTGACTGTCAAATCACAGATCAGATTTAACTTTGTAAAATTGGACTAAAAACAAGGAAAATGCCCTCCCTGACAGCTTTTTGGTAATGATGAAATCCTTGTGCTGTGTGTGTGGTTGTGGTTCACTGCATTTCCTTCATGACAGCAAATCAAACAATTGAGCCTTTTAGATAGGGAAAACACAGACAGGAAAAAAAAATGTGAGGACGTGACACAAAGCACAGTTTCTGGCTCGCACCACAACTATGGTAAAAGGGTAAATACCAACTACACCTTCTCATTAAAGTAAGGCTGGAACCTATCCCAGCTGTCATCGGGCGAGAGGCGGGGTACACCCTGGACAGGTAGCCAGTCTATGGCAGGGCTAACACAGAGAGACAGACAACCATTCACACTCACACCTACGGCCAATTTAGAATCACCAGTTAACCTAATGAGCATGTCTTTGGACAGTGGGAGGACGCCGGAGTAACCGGAGAAAACCCACGCAGACACAGGGAGAACATGCAAACTCCATACAGAAAGATCCAAGTCTGCCTGGACTCCACCCACGCCACTGTGAAGCCCATGAATGACATGTGGCCTCCTGCCAGAATATTGCTGATTAGATGAGCAGGAAGCACATGTGATTTTTGCAATTATGATAATAAATCTGAGCCATAACAGATCTGATTTATGCATGAGTTAAATACAGACTTCAGCCACAGAAATTTCTTGAAGGAGTGGCTCAAAGGTTTTCAGTAGTCTTTATTACACCAAGAAAAGGCAGAGGCAGTGGACAACAACTTCTGGGAAGTCTCTGTTTTTTATCACAAGTAGACGGAAGTTGTGGCATAGTAAATAAAGCCAGTGACCGTAAAGAACATAGACAATGCCGAGAAGTCAGTGTGGCACAAAAATACAAACAAACATGTGCACCACCCAAGATAAAATTTATTTGAATATATTGTACTTGGTTCGCCTTCCGAGGAAAAAGCCTCACCCAGCAGAATAAAACGTCAAAAATTTTGAGCGTGATTCACAGCTTGTGTTTTGATTAACTTTATTGTTCCAGTTGTTTTTGGCACAGACAAGGTTTTTCTTGCTTCTGTTAAGATATTTGTGCCTCTCCATTCTTTCTTTTGTACGTGACACAATGCACTCTTCAATGTATAAACTCCTCTGTGATCACTATATCGAACGCATCCATCAATGACGCCGCATTAACATGGTTTGGTACGGACTGAAGCACTTTGCTATCTCTTATTCTGCCTCTGTGCGAATAAAATAAATACTTTCATTTTATTCTAATTCTGGTAATTCGGATGCATTTTATTTTAACAGCTATGGTTTTAAAAAGGTGAGGCCTCTATGTAACCTTAAATTATTTTAACCTTTCTCCCTGTATGAGAACGTTGGCGTTAACCCTTTATGAGGCAAGGAACCATAAATGGTGACTTCAGAACACATTTTAAATTGCGCCCCTGTGCCTCTCAGTGAGATCTAATGTTGTCTAATGTGATAATGTGTATGTTGACAAGTGCCTGAATCAGCGCTTATGTTCTCATGGTCAAATACATATTTACATTTGTTTACCACTTAAGGGCAAGGGACCATATGTGGTAGCTTCAATGACATTGACTGACATGAAAATGATTTTTTATTTATTTATTTTTTAATTTTCACAAAAGTAAAAAAAAAGTCTTGTTATGTCCTACAATAACACTCTAGGGTTGAAATTTAGAATTTCCAAGTATTTCAATGAGTGCCCTTTAAAGGGTTAATGAACAACCGGCCATACCTTAAACACATTATCAGCACGTTCCGCAGTAACACAAAGGATGAGGTCACAAGGAAGACATGTACATACGTTAAACATGTGTACTTTACAATGCTTGCAACCATTAGCGGGGATTTACGTCTTCTTGTGCAACCTTGACTTCAGCTCTTTTATGTCAAACCTTTCATGGCCCGAACTGAGTCAGAGCTGGTGACGGTAAACTGTGTAACAGGTTCAAAGATAAAAAGTGCATTTTTGTATCTATATCTGATCTGATGAAACGGCTTCTGGGAAAACCTGTGATGTAGAAGCTAGCAAGAGTCTACGGCAAGGCGGCTAAGCTAGATGCTAACGTTAGCACTCATTTGTAACACTGTACTAATGAATTGAGCTTTACAGCGAACACAAGAAGAGAAAATAAGATGAAGGTGCGTGGATAATATACCATATTTACACCGATCAGTCACTGTATTAAAACCACTGACAGGAGAAGTAAATAACATTGACCAGCTGGTGACAATACAATGCTCAGGAGGAGGATAGACGTGTCCACCTCAGGGTAAATGAGGTGTGTAGGTCCTGGAGAGATGGCAGATTGCACCTAATATCCTTATCAATAGAACAACTGACAAATTGCAGTCTGCCTTTGTCCTGGGTAGTGGCAGCAGCTTACCAGATGGTGATGGAACTGACTCACAGTCTACACTTGGACAATGAAAATGATTGAAATGATGCTGATGGGATGTTCTAACTGAACCATTGACATGGACGCAAAATGAGATGATGTATTAAGATTGTGCGAACAAAACATGTCCCGTCAGCTGAGGTGTGTCTATGAAGATTCTCAGTCAGCCATGTCATGGAATGTCCAACTGGACTTGGACAGTTTTTGGCTGACGTTTCTCCACTCATCCAAGTAGCTCCTTTAGTTCTAAAAGTCTGGGGGGTTGGGGTTTCTCTGTGGGGGTTTCCCATTAGAAACTTGCATGACCAGATAATCACCTGTCGGCGGAGGGAAACTGTTTTGATCCTATTTACCTTCCCCAAAGAATGATACCCCAACGACCTGTTCTCAGCCAGTTTCCAGTCTGAAGCTGTGGACATGGTTGATACTCCCTGGGGACAGATTTAACATATGTATTGTAAACTGATGCGTGACGCCCCATGCAGGCCAAATGAGAGCAGAAAGAATGTCCGAAGGGGAACAATTTGATCAAACGTTCACAGTGTTTTTATGCAAGAACCTTTGCTTAGGTTTCAATAAAAGTGTCCAAAAGTGGTTCCACTACAAACCCAGGAGCTAGGACAGTAATGGTTGTATTGTAAAGCCAAGTAACCTAGCTGTCTTAAGTCCACTTACAGTACAATAAAATACTCCTCCTGCCAATTTACAGCACAAAAGCCCCACAGGTTCCTCCAGATTGTCCACCCTCAAACATCTGCAGAACTGAGGAATCTTTAAGATGAGACAGGGAGCGGCAGAGCAAAGAGACAATACTCAAGACATGTCTGTGAAGGCTCTCCGTCACCCATGTTGTGGTATGTTCAAACAAAAAAAAATAAAAAATAGGCTGAAAAAAGACAACTTAGCTGAAGTGGCTTCTTCAGTTCTAGATGCTGGTTGGGGACTTAAGGTCTCTATGTGGAACATCTGTGTGTGTTGCCCACCTGAAACTCATATGAGGTTACAGGCCTTTGTCACGTCCTTTAGAACTGCAGAAGCGTCGAGAAACCCATCAAGTCCAGTTGTATGGGTTTGAGATTTGTTTTTTGGACATACCAAAGGTAGTTTGTGTTTGTTTGTCAAGGTCAGCTCCCTGATTATATAACACTTTGACAATAGTCATCATGTCAATGACTGCGTCAATCAACAGCAGTCTCATTAGAGCAAAAGTCAGGGGATCAAGAAAGACAGTAGGCTTCGTGCTCTGGGGGAATGCCATACATTTGTGAGGTACAAAGCTGAACTATTTTACTCCAAGCTCTTGGCTTAAGCTTGACAGCGGCTTTGGACATTTGACATTTGCTTTTGACAGAGTCTTGTAGACTCTCGATAGTTTCCACTCTCCAGACAAACTGTGTCAGAGCATTTCAGAAATACTTACCATATGACAAGACATTCCTTGTCCTCTCCTCCTTCTCCTCATCTGGGTCTGTTGTTAGCAACACCTCAACCAGGGAACCAGTGCAACAACGGCAACAATAACAACGCTCTTGATGGTCATGTTAAATGAAACAAAGGAGCATCCATTGTACAGCGACTACTCGCACGCACGCATAGTTTACAGCTGCGAAAGCTTAAATATTGCCATATATTGTTCCTGTTGACATGGAGGTTTCATAAATGCTGTATTATATAATCAAAGAAGCTTTTTGTTGACTCATCCTGACTAAGTTCAATGAGTACAGAGTAAAGAGCGAATTGCTAATCCAAGACGCACGTTTATTATGTGGATTAATACTGGGCTTACTGATATCATACCAGAATATTTATATTGGAGTGTGTGGGTTGTGTGGCTGCTTCATCACCAGCTTTAACAGTTTCTAGGCGTGACCCGGGTTAACAGTCTGATCAAGAGAAAAAGTTAAATGAAAAGAAACACTGTATTGCTAAGTCGGGTTTAGTCTGTTCTTTCCTGGCTAGTAAACCTTAGTGAGGAAAACCCCTTTCCATATAGGTTACAGCTTCCTTTGCAGCAAGACTTCAAGAGTAGTGGTAATCTGAGTAGCAGTTTCCTTGTTACTCGACCATCTAGAATTTTCAGCAGTTTGCAAAAGGGTCATTTGATCCCGTCATTTTTCCTGTCAGTGTAACTCATTCCTCTTATTGTTATTAGAGTATGTTACCTAACTGTACACTAGCTCACATTTCCACCTTGATATATTGCAACACCTTAGCCCTGCAGGCAACAGAGCGCACACCCGCGTAGCATCTTGCATGCCATTTCAATGTTCGCCTACTATTTTTAGAACTTGTGTACTCATTGAAAGCAGTTTACTTCTCTTGTCTTTTTCTGAGGCCGTCATCTTTGACGTCATGTCTCAGTCTTTGTCAAGAGAACAAATGCAGTATTCTCATGGTTCTAACTAGACCGATCAGGCATAACATTATGACCTAATATCGTCTTGGTCTCCTTTGTGCTTCCAAAACAGCTGTAACTCATCAGAGAATGGACATGGATCTTATTGTCCTCTGTGACTTGCAACCATTAGCGGGGATTTACGTCTTCTTGTGCAACCTTGACTTCAGTTCTTTTATGTCCAACCTTTAATGGCCCGAACTGAGTCAGAGCTGGTAACGGTAAACTGTGTATCAGGTTTAAAGATAAAAAGTGCATTTTTGTGTCTATATCTGATCTGACGAAACGGCTTCTGGGAAAACCTGTGATGTAGAAGCTAGCAAGCGTCTACGGCAAGGCGCCTAAGCTAGATGCTAACGTTAGCACTCATTTGTAACACTGTATTAATGAATTGAGCTTTACAGCGAACACAAGAAGAGAAAATAAGATGAATGTGCGTGGATGATATACCGTATTTACACTGATCAGCCACTGTATTAAAACCACTGACGGGAGAAGTAAATAACATTGACCAGCTGGTGACAATATAATGCTCAGGAGGAGGATAGACATGTCCACCTCAGGGTAAAGGAGGTGTGTAGGTCCTGGAGAGATGGCAGATTGCACCCAATATTCCTATCAACAGAACAACTGACAAATTGCAGTCTGCCTTTGTCCTGGGTAGTGGCAGCAGCTTACCAGATGGTGATGGAACTGACTCACGGTCTACACTTGCATGGACAATTGAAATTATGCTGATGAGACGTTCTAACTGAACCGCTGACATGGACGCAAAATGAGATGATGTATTAAGATTGTGCGAACAAAACATGTCCCGTCAGCTGAGGTGTGTCTATGAAGATTCTCAGTCAGCCATGTCATGGAATGTCCAACTGGACTCGGACAGTTTTTGGCTGACGTTTCTCCACTCATCCAAGTAGCTCCTTTAGTTCTAAAAGACTGGGTTTCTCTGTGGTGGTTTCCCATCAGAAACTATCATGACCGGATATTTACCTGTAGGCAGAGAGAAACTGTTTTGATCCTATTTATCTTCCCCAAAGAATGATACTCCAACGACCTGTTCTCAGCCAGCCACCAGTCTGAAGCTGTGAACATGGTTGAAACTCCCTGGGGACAGATTTGGCATATGTATTGTAAACTGATGCCTGACGCCCCATGCAGGCCAAACGAGAGTAGAAAGCATTGTCCATAGGGGAACAATTTGATCAAGCGTTCGCAGTGTTATTATGCAAGACCCTTTGCTTACTGAACAGATTTTCAAAGGTTTACACTGCCCCTCTCCATCCGAATGAAAATGAATTCAGACTGAATCAGTCTGTTCTGAGAGAGATTTTGACATATTGAGATTAGGCTTCAATAAAAGTGTCCAAAAGTGGTTCCACTACAAACCCAGGAGCTAGGACATTAATGGTTGTATTTTAAAGCCAAGTAACCTAGCTGTCTTAAGTCCATTTACAGTAAAAAGGCTGAAACATTTACAGTACTCCTCCCGCCAATTTATAGCACAAATCCCCACAGGTTCCTCCAGATTGTCCACCCTCAAACATCTGCAGAACTGAGGAATCTTTAAGACGAGACAGGGAGCAGCAGAGCAAAGAGACAATACTCAAGACATGTCTGTGAAGGCTCTCCGTCGCCCAAGTTGTGGTAGGTTAAAAAAAAAAAAAAAAACTAGGCTGAAAAAAGACAACTTGGCTGAAGTGGCTTCTTCAGTTCTAGATGCTGGTTGGGGACTTTAGGTCTCCATGTGGAACATCTGCGGGTGTTGCCCACCTGAAACTCATATGAGGCCTTTGTTACGTCCTTTAGAACTGCAGAAGCGTCAAGAAAACCATCAAGTCCAGCTGTCTGGGTTTGAGATTTGTTTTTTGGACATAACAAAGGTAGTTTGTGTTTGTTTGTCAAGGTCAACTCCCTGATTAAAAACACTCTGACATTGTCAATGACTGCATCAGCCAGTGGCAATCTCATTAGAGCAAAAGTCAGGGGATCAAGAAAGACTTCGTAGGCTTCGTGATCTGGGGGAAATGTCGTACATTTGTGAGGTACAAAGCTGAACTATTTGACTCCAAGTTCTTGGCTTAAGCTTGACGGTGGCTTTGGACATTTGACATTTGTTTTTGACGGACAGTCTTGTAGACTCTTGATGGTTTCCACTCTCCAGACAAATTGTGTCAGAGCATTTCAGAAATACTTACCGTATGACAAGACATTCCTTGTCCTCTCCTCCTTCTCCTCACCTGGACAGCAACAATAACAACGCTCTTGATGTTCATGTTAAATGAAACAAAGGAGCATCCATTGTACAGCTTGTACAATATTACCATATATTGTTCCTGTTGACATGGAGGGTGTCATAAACGCTGTATTATATAATCAAAGAAGCTTTTTGTTGACTCATCCTGACTAAGTTCAATGAGTGCAGAATAAAGAGCAAATTGCTAATCCAAGACACATGTTTAATTATGTGGATTAATGCTGGGCTTACTGACATCATACCAAAATTTTTATATTGGAGTGTGTGGGTTGTGTGGCTGCTTCATCACCAGCTTTAACAGTTTCTAGGCGTGACCCGGGTTAACAGTCTGATCAAGAGAAAAAGTTAAATGAAAAGAAACACTGTATTGCTAAGTCAGGTTTATTCTGTTCTGTCCTGGCTAGTAAACCTTAGTGAGGAAAACCCCTTTCCATATAGGTTACAGCTTCCTCTGCAGCAAGACTTCAAGAGTAGTGGTAATCTGAGTAGCAGTTTCCTTGTTACTCGACCATCTAGAATTTTCAGCAGTTTACAAAAGGTTCATTTGATCCCGTCATTTTTCCCGTCAGTGTAACTCATTCCTCTTATTGTTATTAGAGTACGTTACTTAACTGTGCACTAGCTCACATTTCCGCCTTGATATATTGCAACACCATAGCCCTGTACGCAACAGAGCGCACACCCGCGTAGCATCTTGCATGCCATTTCAATGTTCGCCTACTATTTTTAGAACTTGTGTATTGATTGCAGGCAGTTTACTTCTCTTGTCATTTTCTGAGGCCGTTATCTTTGACGTCATGTCTCAGTCTTTGTCAAGAGAACAAATGCAGTATTCTCATGGTTCTAACTAGACCGATCAGGCATAACATTATGACCTAATATCGTCTTGGTCTCCTTTGTTCTTCCAAAACAGCTGTAATCTCTCCCACAATCTCCATTCATCATTCATCTTCCGTAATCGCTTGTCCCGTGAAGGGTCACAGGGGGGCTGGAGCCTATCCCAGCTGTCACTGGGTGAATCAGACCACGTAATAATCCACCTGATTCCAGCACACAGGCAGAAGCTTAAACTCTGTAAACCTGCTGTGAGGACATCTAAGATGTGGACCAGTGAGGCTGTGGAAAGCTTAAGGGCATGTTTGGACTGCACTGACTGGGACACTTTCAAGGCAGCAACAAACAGTTTGATGGGTACACAGAAGCAGTGACTTCATACATAAGCTTCTGTGAGGACAGCTGTATTCCAACACGCACCAGGGTGGGTTGATGACAAATCCTGGTTCACACCCAAACTCAGGCATCTCAGGTTGGAGAAGGAGAAGACATTCAGGAGTAGAGACAGAGAGGAATTTAAAAGAGTCAAAGTCTCGGCAATGACTTGTAAATATATAATCCCTGTAACTACTGTTTACTGTTTACATTTGAACTTTAATCACTTTACTCATACAATCTGTTTACATTCTCCATGGACATTTTGGATAGTTAGTTTTAACTTAAAACATTTATGGCATGGTAACTTGTATATACTTTGCATTTGTTTAATTTTTGGTTTTTGTAAATGTATGTAATTGCACGTCATGCTGCTCACTTGTGCCTTAAATTGCCCGGGGACAAATACAGTTTTCAGAATCTGAATCCGAGAAAAGCTGCAAAGCCAGTTTGCAGCTAACCACTCGAGCTCTGTCTGGAGGTGCTTCAGGAACATCGCAAACTACAACACTCCCCCCACACACACTGCCTGGCCGACAACCTGAATGAATACTTCTTCTCCGACAACAACAATGGCCAAGGCTCCCTCATAGCCGTTGGACTCAGAGCCTCCCTGCTCCTCCATCTCACCTCTCACCATCCTGTAGAAGGATGTGAAGAGGCTGTTTGCGAGGCAGAAACCCCGCAAGGCTGCTGGACCAGACACTGTGTCTCCATCCACCTTGAAGCACTGAGCTGATCAGCTGTCTTCAGTGTTCACGGATACAATATCTTCAACATCTTACTGAAGTAATGTCACGTGCCAGCTTGCTTCAAGGCCTCCACCATTATTCCAGTCCCCAGAAAGCCAAGGGCCACTGGACTCCATGACTACCGCCCTGTTGCCCTGACATCGGTTGTAATGAGGTGCTCTCACACCTTAAAGATACAACGGATCCACTCCTGGATCCCCTGCAATTTGCCTACAGATCAAAAAGATCTGTGGATGATGCCGTCAACCTGTCCTCCAGAACATATGCCAGGATCCTGTTTTGCGGATTTCAGCTCGGCCTTCAACGCGGTCATTCCGTCACTGCTACAGGACAAACTCTCCCAGCTGACCGTGCCTGACTCCACCTGCAAGTGGATCACAGACTTCCTGTCTGACAGGAGGCAGCATGAGAGGCTGGGAAAACATATCTCAGACTCCCGTACCATCAGCACGGGTTCCCCTTAAGGCTGTGTCCTTTCACCTCTGCTCTTCTCCCTGTACACGAACAGCTGCACTTCCAGTCACGAGTCTGTCAAGCTCCTGAAGTTTGCGGATGACACCACCTTCATCAGGCTCAACTCAGATGGAGTAGAGACCGCCTACAGACTGGAGATTGACCGCCTGGTGACTTGGTGTAGCCGTAACAACCTGGAGTTGAACGCTTCCAAGAGAGTGGAGATGATAGTGGACTACAGAAAGAGCACAGCTCCACTCCTCCCCATCATCCTGTGTGACTCTACAGTCAATACTGTGGAGTCCTTCGGTTTCCTGGGCACCATCATCTCCCAGGACCTCAAATGGGAGCTGAACATCATTGTGCTCCTCTACACTGCCATCATTGAGTCCATCCTCACCAACTCCATCACCACCTGGTATGCTGCAGCCTCTGCTAAGGACAAGAGCAGACTGCAGCGTGTCATTCGCTCTGCAGAGAAGATGATTGGCTGCAGTCTGAAATCTCTCGACGAGCTGTACGCTTCCAGGACTCTGAAGCGTGCAGCTAAGATTGTGGCTGATCCCTCTCACCCTGGACACAGATTATTAAACAGACTCCCCTCTGGCAGGCGGCTGCAATTCACCGAGTGCAGGATGGCGAACAGTTTTTTCCCATCCACAGTGCGTCTGCTGAACAATGCCAGGGCCCACCCATGAACACATCAAACCCACCACCATCCTGGTGTAAATGTTCCTGTTGTTGTACATGCAGTGTATATATTCTTTTGTATATTTGAGTGCCAAGTTTCATATTTTATTTTATTCATGCACACTGTGTGTTTGTTCCTGTGTATCCCACAGATACTTGGTCAGTTTGGGATCTAGTGAATTTGGAGGCCAGGTCAACACCTTGTGTTGTTTTTCATGTTTTTTTTAGTTGTTCCTAAAGTGTTTTTGTGTGTGTGTCTGTGTCAGGCTGCATCCTGCTGGGGATGGCTGCTGCCATCTAGGAGTGTCATTGCTATGGGGTGGGGGTGCCTGGTCTGGTCTAGGTGGGTGGTACATGTCTAAGTAACATCCAAACGAATGCCAGGACCAAAGGTTTCCCAGCAGAACACTGTATTGTCACAAGATGGTCAGTGTTATTCGTATCTCCTGTCAGTGGTCATAATGTTGTGGCTCATCCGTGTATCTCTGCTTTTTGTCCGTTTGCCTTTGACTTTCTCTTTCCCTTTCTTTTCTTAAATTGTCAGTCAAAAGGATGGGCCTCCAAATTTCCACCAACTTGCAAGGCTTGCAAAACAAGACTACCAGACCAAACTACTACAAGTCTATTTTTAAACTACTAGCTAAAAATAGACTGCCAGTTTAAAAATAGACTTCAAGTTTGTATCTTGTTAACGGTTAACGTCCACTTCCACGATGCCAAGACATTCCTTGCCGTCTCCTCCTCTCCATCTTTGTTTTTTTGTTTGCACCATTTCTGGCAAGGAAGCAGCACTGCCTGTGCCAAGTAACATTAAAATTATAGCTGTTATCTTGAGTGCACTGGTAAACATCTGAGGTTATTTTAAGAGAGGAAAGTAAAGAGAGCGTAGCTGGTCATAATTAATTAGCCACGTGCCTCACGCTAACACTGATATCAAACCAAAAGATTTGTATTGGATTGTTGCGTTGGATGTGATGCACCACCCAGGCACATGCACCACCCAACAATCTGACTGAACCCTGAAAGCTTAAATTAAATGAAACAATATAGAGCCAAGCCTGAATTAGTCAGAGGTGCCCAAGTTAAAATCTGCACACCATTTTCAAAAAGCTAACAACGTCCTCTACTGCCACCCTTAGGCCAGACTGAAGATTTGCCTACAGAGTGGTTATGCAGCATAAGAGCATTCTCATCAATCCAGATATTCTGGCTTGTTTATTTAAGGTTCATTTGATGATTGACACTTTTCCAGCCTCCGTAACCTATTCCTCTCCTGGCAGCTTTCCACTTACGTGCCTATGTGCTGTCCAACATTTTGCAACACTTCAGGTAAGGTTCACACGAACCACACACCAACAAAGTATAATGAATTGTTTGCTCGCATACCGCACTGATGTTAACCTGTCATCTCTGAAAATGATATCTTAATAAACTATTTCTGTTTCCTATTCTGAGGCTGCAAATTTCCGTGCTTCTTTATTTTCTGCAGAAATTGTCAGTGACTATGCGGCATTCTCTTTTATGTGGCACCATAAATGTCTTTCAAGCTCGAGCTCTGGTTTTGATTTTTTTTTCCAGAGGGCTATTTCTCTCATGGGCAGTACAAGTCAAGTCTGGATTGATATTCATGGCGCCCAGAGAATGAACCCTGGGAACAGTAACTGGGACAAAAGCATAATTATTACAGTAAAATATTTACCTGTGTACTGCCCAACATTTCCCACATTTCTCTCCGAGGGCGTTGCAACACTTCAGGCCTGCAGGCATCGCAAACCTGCTGTTCACACAGAGTTCACACGTATCTACAAAAATAACACTTGAATACATATAAAAGAAGTCAAATAATGCAGATCTAACTCAAGTCCTGGGAGGAAAAGGAGTTTTTACGAAGGTCACACCTTCCTCTGCAGCCACCTTCAGGTCAGACTGCATTTTTGCCCAAAGACTGGCTATGGTCCGACAAGATAAAACCACAGCAGTATCATTATTTCTCAAGACCCATCCAGAATTTCCATCTCCTGTCACTGGAAACTCCTCGTGAGGCAGCTGCACAGTTATAACTGGAGGTAACTCACCTGTGTACTGCCCCACATTCTCCTCCGCTTCGCCTGACTGAGTTTCAACACCTCAGGCCTCCGCGTACCGAAGAGTTATAAACACTCTTAAATGTTGCCGTACAGTATGTGCAACTGACTTATTCAAAGGACTTTATCATTTCCAACAGGCTTCAAAGTTTCCCTGCATTAAAATGAAAGCTGCGAAGGTACAACACGTTCAGTTTTTAAGCTATTCAGATCAAGTCTTTACAAATATTGACTGCAACTCTGTGGCATAAACTAGAAATATTCACGGTGCCCTGAGGATGAATCCTAACGATGTTCAATTCACATCTCTACAAGGAGGTTTTTAGTTTTGCATGAAATGTCCTGACATCTACTAAAAGACCAACTGCCTTCTGCTGTACTTTCTGTTTGGTGCCGCTACGTTTTTGTGATCGTCCACAGCTTGCGACAGTTTTCATAGTGTATGTTTATTGTGTAGACCAAATACAAATCCCAGGAGACTACACACTGCTTCACTCATGCTGTCTGAAGGAGAGTTACTGGAGGTCCTGTGAGGCCGTACAATCAAAGCTGCTCCTTGACTTGTGTACACTGCAACACAGCAAATGTCCTCACTGTGGGATGAATTAAGACTGTCTCATCTTATCTTGAAAAGTGTGCAACCACACCAGAGAGCAGTGCATTGCACTGATATCTGTTCAAATGCCAATCCAGGAGCTGCTTTATAGTTCTACTTTGAGCATGCATATCAGTAGGTTTCATTGTCGAGTAAATGCATTTGATTTACAGAACTCAAAAACAAAAATAGACTCTTGGTTCTTTTTTTAGAAACTGGCAGTGGCTTTGGAAATTTGAGCGGTTAGGGATGGTCCCGCAGACACCACAGTTTCCACTCTCTGACGGAATTTCAGAAATATTTTCATCAGAAATACTATTGTCAGCGACGCCTCTGGCAAGGGAGCAGCCCTCCCTGTGCCGACGCTGTCATTTAAAGCTTGCCAGGACGGTTCTTGTGCCAGATATGGGGACATTCTTTCTGACTATGTTAAAGGAAACAAAGGAGCATCCACCACACGGAAACCGCGCACACGCCCACAAACGGCCACAGGTAAAGAAGCGTTGTGGTTATACAACACACGTAGAAAACAAGTTATCAGGAACTGGAGTGTGACTATATATTGTTCCTTTTCACATTTTGATCATGCAGGTTTGACCTCTTCAAGCTTTGTGCACCTGAGGAATGCAAAGCAAAGAAAAACAAACGTTTTGTTACGTGGATCAATATAATTCATTGGATATGAGCCGGCTGCTGACACAGATATCAAACCTAAATATTTGTACTGAATTATTTGGCTGCTGCAGTCAGCCGTAGCAGATTCCACCCAGTCTAAGCTTCTTTTCATAAGTCTGATTAAGCCCAAAGAAAGGTTGAATAAAATCAAATGACGTAGCGCCATCATGTCTGGTTTAGTCTGAAATAACAACTTCCTCGCTGCCACCTTCAAAACAGACTTCATTTTTGCCCAAATAGTTGTTGTAATCTGAGTAGTAGTTTCCTTAGTTCCTGAGGCTCTGGCAGTTTATTTAAGGTTCATTTGATGCCATCAGATTTCCTATCTCTGTAACGTAGTCCTTGTTTAGACGACTTATCACAGGAGGAAACTTACCCATGTAGTGTGTGCCACTTTTCTGTCTCATGCTGCAATGCAGATCCCTGCACGATATCACGCACACAGCTTATCATATGTGCCACTAACGCTAATGCTCGAAGTCAGTTTTTCCTTTGTGTCCTTCCCTCTGACCTTTTGAATTTCTCCACAGCCATTTACTTTTTACTTCAGTTCAAGTGTTGACCTTCATTAAGATGACATGACACTTTGACGCTCTACAAACGTTGCTGGAGATATTCACGGCGGCCGGAGGATACGTCCGAGCGACCTCTAGGAGCTTGTCGCTTGTGGTTCTGAGAGAAATATCCTAATAGGTATTGAACGGATAACACTCAGGATGCATTATAATCACACAGGTTACGCTCTCTGTTGGTTTTCAACCTGGGGCCCTAAGTTTCACTCTTGTTTTCCCTCCAGTTGGAGCATCAGTGTATATACGTATTATTATGCATTGTGACTCATCTGGATAGGGAAAAGAGATTTGGAACCATTGATCTAGATACATCAGTAGCACAATTTGTGATCCTGTCTCATGAATTCTCCACAAACGATGTTGACAATTGTGGAGACTAACATCCGGGATGAATTCAAGTCACTTTACGCCATCGTGAGGTAAAAATTTTACTTGGTCCTCCGTTTCAAAACCTCTAAAAAAGTCCCACTAGACCTAGCTCGTGTTTACTGCTGCTGCAGCCTCATGCACATAAAGCCATGTTAGTGCGCAGCTTTTGTGCGCATACTCCGATTGCAACATTTGTCACAGCACAGGCTTTTAGTGTGTTATCTGAAAACTCCCGTAAGACTGCAGAAAGTGTTCAACCACACCAGAGGGCAGTGCAGGGTAAAAAAAAAAACAGAGCAGCATTATGATACCACGTTTAGTCCTGAAGCGACTGATGCTATTGACAGACAATACAATCACTGTCAATCAGGTAACCGTCGGCAATGAAGGACAACTAGACTTGTGGGGTTTCTTGAAGACGTCTCGTCCAGTAGCCGAGGAGACGGCTACTGGATGTGTGGTGAAACGTCTTTAAGAACCACAAGTCTACTTGACCTTGTTTCGTCTTGTTTTTTGGCTACAGCATGAAGTGGATGACCTTCACAGATTCACAGACATGTATATTCTTTAAAATATGCAAAACACTTGATAAATATTCCTTAGAAACACAAATGTGGTCAGACAATCACGACACGGTAAAGGATGTTTTGATAAGATTTCTTCTTTTTTTTTTTTTTAAATCCATAATCCACTCTTTACAGTCACACCATCAATTAAATCCAAGCTTAATCTCAAACAAACACACTTTGGATCCGTTATAATACAACTCTGATAAGCTTTAAAAAGATGGCACAATCACATGGAAGGAGGGGGATGAATGGGAGGGATGAGAGAGTGTTTTTATTATAGATAATTTAACAAAAATATTTCCTTTAATGTAGATAGATCTTTTTCATAGACTTTGAGGATAGAATAAACTTTTGCCTCTGGAAACTCAAGGTCTTTTGTGTGGAGAGTGCTATCTTGAAAGTGTTGCATAGTCGAGGAGACGTAAATGTAGGGTGGCAGGGATCTTAATTTAAAATGACACACGAGGAGTAAAACTCTTTGTTTTAATGCAGAGTGCGGGGTAAAAATAAAAATACTTTCTACTGAATACTTTCACGTTTTGGCTCTGAACCCACCACTCAATAAAAGCTTTAAAAGCTCCACCAGCCACCTTGAAGCTCGTGCACTGGGACGTGAGTGTAAAATAGTAACATATAGTCCATCTCTGTGCAAATGTAACTCAACAAATCAAGATCCACAACAATCCTATGTAAAAAAAAAAAAAAAAAAAAAAGATCTCCCAAGCAGTTTTATAAAGACAGGGGGCCGTGTGTCACTCAGATTGTAGCCTTTAAAAGTGCCGCTCAGTGTCCATTATTTAGAGTGAAATAACAAAATATCCTCTTGGCAGGCAAACAAAGAACCAGCTTAGCTTAAAAATACTGTCTCTGTAGCTTATTAAAGCTCTAATCCTAAAACCTGAAGAGCTCCAATCATGAACCCTCTCCCTTGCTCTTCCTCTTCGCACACTTGGTGATCTTTAGCGATTGTGTTTCTAAAAGCGGACCCCTCAGAGGAGTCCTTGTCCTGCGGTAGCTGAATGTGTTTATGCTGCTCATTCTGCATCGGTCGGACGAAAGCTGGAAACGTTTCTAGTAGCAAAACAAGAAGGGGGGGATTCCCATCTCTGCTTATAAAGTGTCTCGGAGATACTGTGCCAAGCGTTTTTTTTTTTTGAAAACCAGACGTTAAAACAAATGGAGAAAGGGGTACACCGTTCGAGCCACACCCAGTCTTTGCTGCCGGTTTTGACTTTACAAGCTCCAGCCAGGGAGCACCACTGCACTTCCCTTCTTTCTTTTCATCTATCCATACATACATTCACTTGTCCTAGATCCCGTGTACTCCTCAGCAGCTGTCCATCCACTTGTAAGGAACATGTAAGAGTTTGTACTTCTTCAAAGCCCAAATTCTCATCCCTGCTCGGCCTCCTTTATCCTTCTCAGTAGCATCGGCAGACCTCTGCTTTGCCTCGAGTCTTTGTCCAATAAAAGAAAGATCCACAATGCCGGCCGGAGGTCACCGGAACTCATAGATCGCTGCACTGTGCTCGGGAACATGGGTGAGGTTTAAAGACTGGTACCTAAGATGCAACGACACAATATATGTTAGCAGCTGTATACACTGGAAATGAAGAAATACACTTGAACAGGACAAACTATAGGAATTTTCCCATGTCCCAACAGGTGACAGGTGCACTCAGTGTGTAAACTGTGCTGTGAAATCTCTCAGTGTTCAGCTAAAAGTCCTGTTGTAGCTTCTTCTTTATTCTCCATGGTTTGGTGAATAGTTTCACTCCTGTGCCACCTGTTCAGTATCTTTTTTTTTTTTTAGGGTTTAGTGATCACTTTCAGTCTTGTAAGACAGTGTTAAGTTGCTTCCCATTTCCTGTAGTTGCTGCTTCAGTCAAAAAGCTTTTTTATTGTGAAGAAGCCACAGGAAATACAGTGTGGTTATTGGTGTAAGTAGAGTTTCAGTAGTGGTTGTGATATTAGCAAGAAAAGGAATTAACATGTTCAGACCCAGTATGCCAAATATACTCTGAAACGTCAATGTGTCTGGTGACATTGTGCAGTACACAAGCCATTGTGGCCTTTTCTGGCTTTCGCTGGCTGCTCTGACCCACAATCATTTGAGCAGAGAAAGATGAGTCACATGACTGAGCCTCACAGACGCGGACGGGACAAAGCTCAGTAAAAACAAAAACGATGGCAGACTACCATCTGATTTGGCGTGCTGTTCTACTTCTTGGGTTGAAAATGTAGCACCAGCCATTACCGACTGACGAATGCGAGCAAGAAGGTCAAAGTTCAAGGTGCAATGTTGTGACCAAGTAGTGTGCTCCACTTGCATGCATGCTGTATGCATCAGAAGGTCAGTTGTAAGTGCAGCTGTAGTGCATCCTTTGCATAAATTGCTGTGCAGTACGGTTTAAACCCATTCACAGTGGGCCTTGGCATGACTCGACTCCACTCCAACAGTGGAATGAGACCCCAAACTCATGAAAATTTGATCTAAGAAGTATGTACAGGATGTGTGGAGTATGTTCCTATACATCAAGGCTTTTAAGCTGCCTCTGAACAAGCATCACCACAATATACATTTTTCATCAGTTCCACTTTTTTTTCAGATAATGTAAAAGAAGGTTTTAATTGTTTTACTATTTAAAGTCCATCTGTGATTACAGTTGGTTGGTTTTTATTGTTAGCGGTGGATTTAAACTGTCTTCACTAGCGCAGATGTTCACAGTAGAACAATACAGCATAAATCTTTCCTATGAAAATTAGTCTTACATTTAGTTATCACTACCTTTAAACCATAACCATAAAACTGCATGATGTTACAGTAAATAGGATGTCGTGCTGCGGCTTACTCACATTAAAAGCATTCAACTGGCAATAAGGAAGTTTTTAGAGTGAACGAGCCACAAGAAATGCGATATTGTGTATTATCAAATCAGAATGGAAGTCTAAACAGATTACAACCCGAAGAGATTCCGGTTTATTTGGAAATAAATCCAAATATGAATATGCATGCCTTTCACTGGACAGGATCCTTGGTCACTGCAACACCATCCTGCTTCAAGAACACTATGCTCTAAATGTTTTTCCAGGAAGGACTAATTACATAAGTCATATTTGGTTTCCACTAAAAGTCTAAGCCATGTGAGAACAGTGAACTCGTTTGCGCTTGTAAATCTTTACCCTTCCAACAGAGTTGTGGTCCAGTTTATCAAAAACAACCCCAAAATGTTTTCTTTTTTAAAAAAAAAAAATCAATGCTGACTTCTGAAAGCCAACAGTTAACTTTGCTTGAGAAACTAATTATTTAATAATGTTGTCACTCAACCTCACTCTACCACTTATATGTTGGCTGTAACGGTCTCCGCTTTTGAAAACTGGCATAAAATAAATCTGAGGTTGGAGAAAGCAACAAAAATCTTTTCCAAGTATTTGGTCAGAGGAGGAAAAAGAGAACCGAAATGAAAATGTGCTGGATGGTAATCACAGGGTTTTTGCGTCGACTGCTAAACCATTAAGTGCAGGGGCAGGCGAAAGAAATGCCAAAAACTGTTGGGTAAAAATGAAAACACTGAAGACGGAGAACCGTTGTTTTAACCGGACATTATGACCATATGCTGATGAAACAAGCTGTGGGTTGGATTGTTCTGCTCAATCCATGTAAAGTTACACATTTTAACCTGGAGCTGTTTGTAGTTAGTTAACTAGTTATGAGAGAAACTCCCACTGAGAAATTAAGAATTGAGGGCAAATTGTCAGAAGCTGTAAAAAGCTGGAAATTGCATCTGTTAATGATTGTTCCACTATGAGTTTCCTGCTGGTCTGGGATTTGATCCAGCAACCTGCTTGTTAATACCTCTAAAACGGATGCGACAGTTAATTTATGTAGTGCCAAGTTACCATTCAGAGCTCCTGTGGTAGTAGTAGCCCTCAATAGTTGCTGTGGATTTCTGGAAACAGATGTAGTAGAATCCAGCAAAGGAAGCGCCGCTGATGTCTTTGATTGTATGGTCAGGAACCAGGAACTGCTCCTGAGGGTGAGAAATTACAGCAGCTGCAGAGTTCAGAGGTGACCTAGTAGAACATATGGCCGAGCTCAGTTTAGATAGCGTGTTACCTTCCACCTCATGAATATATAGTCAGAGTTCTTCAGATCCTCATAGTCGAAATCATCAGAGTTGAATGTCTTTGCGTACTGGTAGAAGGCCTGGAACTTGCCCTGCACACAAACATCACGGTAAACCAGACTGCCGAGGAGCACATTTCTAGATTACGAACGTGCAGGGTTTCCCCTTACCCAGTGCTTACGATCCACGTCCTCGTCTGCATCCCATTTTCGGGTGAGAAACGGCCGCTTCCTGCTGATGATCTCTCCAGCGAAGAATGTGGTCAGAGTTGGATATTCCTACGAGGGCCACCAAAACGGAGAAACACACAGTGTCATTTTATTAACACACATTTGTGTGGTCTTTAATAAGAATTCAACGCAATCATTGAGGTTCTGAAAGTATAAAGGTAGGTGCTCTGATATTCACAGTTTATTGTTCACCATAAAAAAGAGTTGGTCATCAGCAACCAGTCAAGATGGATGTAAACAATACAACTTCCACCTTTAAAATCATCAACAACCATGTTAGCACGCCTCCTACAGAGGTAATATAGTAAGTTGTTTTTGTATACGAGGCCATAAAAACTTATTTATACCATTGTTGAAAGTGCAAATGCTATTAATTCAACAGCAGAAATATGTGATCTGTGCTAGTTTTATCTTTGATACAAACAAGAAAGAACGACTGGAGCCTGCACAGTCTATTGAAAGGGATACCAACATTAGAGTCATCTGAGGAAAAAAAGTACATCCAACAGAGATTGTTAAAAATATACTGAAAAGGTCAGCAGTCAAACATTTGATTTGGCCAGAGTAACAGCAGACACACTTGGTGCCAAAGGCCAAAGACAAGTTCTTAGGAAAAGTACCTCAATCCATTTGTAAAGCATGGTGGAAGTTGCCTCTGGGACTATGCCGCTTGCAGTCATTGATTCAACCATGAATTCTGCATCATATCATAGCGTGCTGCCATATCAAATCCAGTCCAAGAGCAAAAACAAGTCAACAAGAACACCAACATTTCATCACAAAATCTGCAGGTAACTCCACAGCTGCTGATGACAAACTATACGCTTCAACAGTCAGACCATGCAAATTAGGAAAACATCCTTTGCCGTCCATAAATAACATTTGAGCAAACTATCAGTGAGCCAAACAGACAAGATCAGGTCTGAATTGTGCTCTGGACAGACAAAAACAAAAACAGAGATGCCTGGCCAGAGTAACAGCAGACATCCCTGGTGCCAAAGACCAAAGACAACTTCTTAGGAGAAGTATCTCATACCAGCTGTGAAGCATGGTGGAAGTGTTATGTGGCCTGAGGGACCAAACCACTTACAGTCATTGATTCAACCATGAATTCTGCATCACATCATAGTGTGCGGAAACTTTTGTCTGTGTAATGATCACAAGCATACAACAAATCCAACAAGGATAAAAAAGAAGAAGTGGAGGGTTAGGGTTCAGCCAAGATTAGAATCCAATTAAAATGTGGTTTTAAGCCACAGTAAGTGCATGGAAACCAGAGGAATTTTGGTTAGATGAGTGGTCAAACATTTCAGCAAGCCGATGCCAGAGACCTGTGGCAAAACATGTGGGTGAAGTAATTTCACCTAAAGGGGGCAACACTGAGGCCAGTGGTTTTCCCTTGGTTACATCTGTTGATATTATTGTTTAATAAATCATCAAAAATGCTATTGTTTCCTTGTGGGGTTGTACAAAGTGCATCACCTTTATCTACAAGCGCTGTATCAAAGAGGATCAAAGGTTTGCTTGTCCAGAAAGGGAAAAAAAAAGGTCAACTCTTTCCACGGGAAATGTCACATGGCTGCAGCAGTAGCCAGACACTGTTTGAATTATTAATGTGGGGAATCACTCCTCTCACCTCTGTCAGCCCTTTTATCTTCAGGTAGCCACACAGATAGGAATCCTCCATGGTGACATGCTTTAAAAAGAAAAGAGAACGCTGTATTACACTTCATGCCAATATGCAGTAGTTACTTCCAGTATTCCAGTAAAGTGGGGGTTCCTATTATTTGGTATTATGAAGCAAATGTTATATATATAAGCCATGAACGTGCATGTCTGTTCCATACAAATGCTTTAAGTTAAAACAATGAATTAATCTCTTTAGCAGCATTTCGTAGCATTAAATTAGTTTAGTAACAGAAAACAGAAAACAAATAGCACCCTTATACTTTAAATCAGATGTCTGCATACAGTCGTAGGCACCGCTACATCCACAGCTAGCTAGGCGAGTTACTCCGGGACAGGCCGGGACTGATTTTCAGCTGTCAATCATCTCACCGCCCGTTTGACAGATCACCAAATGCCCCTGACATCTCGACTGAATGAGGAAATATCAGCATTACGACCTCACCTGCAAAACTACCTCCACGTCGTACGAGTTCCCTTTGCTTTTCTGGTGGCCTCTGAACTTGGAGCCGCTGTACAGGAGCGAGGTGACAACACCGGGCTGCTGTGTGTTTATCGGCGGCGGCGGAATAAGTGAGGCCGAGGACGCGAAGGCCGCGGCAGGGGAGTCGCTGAGGTATCCAGCGGGGACAGGCATGGCTCCCGCTTCGCTGGCTGGGCGCCGACCGCGGTCAATGGCCGTCCGAACGAGGGGCTCTGTCTACGTCTACGAAGAGGCGGAGAAGGGCTGAAGAGCTCCACCAACATTCAAATTCCACTTAATTCCGCAACAGTTCAATTTCCAAGCCACCAAGCTCCCAGAGAAGTAAGTGGACTTCGACGCAACGCTGTAGCCAGCAGTATCCGCCCCTCTCATTGGTCAATTGATTCCAACCTAGCAAAGAATTTCAAATTCTATTGGTTCAAGATGCGGAAGGTATTAGGCGAACATTTGGGTGTAGTTTTTTCCCTGTTGTGTAAGGGTGTGTAGATGCACTTGTAAAACTACATTTCCCAAAAAAAATAAAATCATTTACGACGCTGTCAAGCAACGAAGGTCACGCGTGCTTTTGAACGTAGGTGCTGCTATGATAGAGCTAAGCAATGTGATGCAGTAAATAGAAGCAAATAGTAGAGTCTTTCTAAATATTAGTGCCGTACAAATACGAACCGATGCTAAAGGGAAAACTCACCCGTGTAACATTACATCTTGTAAAGTGAGGAACTGTCAGAAACAGGTAGCCTAGCAAGTCGGCTTTATTTACAGTTAGCTTAAAAAGCTCACATCTTCACATTATTTCCGCTATGTTTAGGAATATCATTAGACTCCAGAGTCAGTTTGGAAATATCCTTTCTCTCAATAAAGTGTGCCCAAGAAATCGGCACGCCAAATGTACTTTGAAATACTCCACAGCCACAGCAGGTAAGATAAATGATAATAGTAGGTTAAACCAATGCATTCTGCATACTAAACACTGTTTTGCGTGTGTTGACCGATGTGTTGTTCTGCTGTTTGCCAGAGAGAAAGAAATTTTACCAGGATGTCAGCATATCCCAAGGTGAAGGTACGTGTCTAGTGTTATTAGTAATCAAGATAAGTATATTACTTCCATATGTTTGAGAACACAGTTTGCTGCTGTCAGATGTTTTACATTAGTTCCTGCTCAGGTCTACACTATTGAATCATTTCATCTAATTATGTTTATAAAGCTGTTTTTTAATTCTCCATAGTTAGTCTTCAACCTAGTGACTAAATATTATTTTTCCATTTTTCTAAAATGTTCTTAACAGGTGGTTTATATGAGGTAAACCTAGACCAAAGGAAATTGAAAACTCCAGGAGGGAAGCTGTTCACAGTGCCAAATGAAGCCCTGGCCATTGCCGTGGCAACCGAATGGGACGCTCAAAGGGAAACGCTCAAGTTCTACACTATGCACCTGGTACGGCCTTTAACCATGGCATTAGATGGATCTTACACTAGAGTTTCTAAAGGGTTGGTGGCACCTACCTCTGTATTGCAAATGCAGTGTATTCAATGAAAGATTGTTGAAACATCTTGTAACAACATTTCTAACAACAGGCGCTTCAGTTTTTTTGCTGACGGGAGTACCTGTCATCACTGTGGTCAGGCAGCATTTTATACCGATCAGCCATAGGCAGCCAATGCTCACTGATGCACGTGGTGAGCAAAGTCTGACCTTTGTGGTTTGATCCACAATGAGCTATGTAGCTTATGTGTTGTAGCTGTAGCTTAAGGCAGTCATTCCCAACCATTGGTACGGGATTTATTTGATAATTTATTTGGAAGATGATGAGAAAATATTGGCGGCCTTTTCATAAACCCATTCTTAAGTTGGGTTACGTAGCCACCCTAGGTCCCGTTCAGGAGATATAAACTGTGGAACCACACCTGCCAAAACAAACAACTCTTTTGCAGAGAAATCCTGGCTAATAACTCAAATAACTTTAGCAAACTTGCTAATGTTTTCGGTGCTGGTATCAAATCACACAAATGCCAGGATCCATACATTGTAATGAGATAATTGGTGGTATTTACATCACCGGTTGGTGGTTTTAATGTTGTGGCAGATCGTCATCTGTAGCTTTCTGACCCTGCTATATTTATGTAACAGTGGACATAACTCCCCTTGCTCAGCGAGTATTAGTGGTCAGGTGCTGGTTGGTTGCGCAAACATCTTAAGCAAAAATTCAAATCAACAACCACTTTCCGAAATGCCTGTAAGTCTTTCATGCAACACTGAAAGAGTTCTTAGTAATAATGAGTGTGAAAAGTGCTTCTCAGAAAACACATTGCTGCCACAGTGTTCCGGGCCACTAGTAAAGGGTGTTTAACAAAAAGTTGAACTAACAGAACTAGTAATGTTGGTGAACTCTTCCTGCAGACCACTCTGTGCAACACAGCTTTGGACAATCCCACCCAACGCAACAAGAGTCAAATGATCAACGCTGCTCTAAAGTTTCTGGAGACTGACACCATCTGGTATATCACTTATTTACTTTTATTGCTGTCAATAAATATGTTCATACATTCTTACATAGCCATATCTAATTTCTATCAATTCACTGCATTTAATACATCCAGAAGAGAGATCACACGAGAGCAGAAAATGGGTAAAATTTACTGTTTGTTAGTAGTGTTTATGTTTTGTGTAGTTACAGAGTAGAGGACCCCGATGGCTTGGTTGAGCTACAGAAGAATGAGTGGGACCCTGTGCTGCACTGGATTGAAAACAGGTGAGAACATCCTTAGCTTTTGTCATTAGCTTAGTGTTAAAGCCTCCCAAATGGTTATTGAAATTTCTTAATAAGCACTCTTCTCAATGTTTATCTCCAATTTTAGGTATAATGTCACTATTGGCTCCTCATCCAGTATTTTGGGTCCAGAGATTCCAGAGGCAACCAAAGACACGTTCCGGCAACACCTCAACTCTTATAACTTCTGGTCCCTGACAGGTAAATCATCCCGAACTGATCTGAGATAAGCTCATTTGTTATGTTTACATGTTTCCTCTAAAAACAGGCAGCAGGGGAGGCTGCTTCCCTCCTAAAAAAAAAAACTGACTGCTCAACTACAACAGCCTGAGCAGACACAGTCCAAGCACATTCGAGCCGGGTGCTGCCAGAGCTGCCGGTGAAGGAGAGACGTGGGAGGGAGGGACATGTACTTTAAATTCAAGAAAACCATTTATTGGATGCAAAATTTAGACACGCACCCAAGTGCAGCATGAGTCATCAACATTTTTAACTTTAAACTCCTATTAAGAGAATATATAAAACAATGTTTTTGTCATTATTGGTCCAGATACTGGAGAACATGTGACATATAGTGTAATACATACATTATACAAACACACAAACATCAAGTTTGAGTTTATGGTGACTTTAACAATCAACACTTTTGAAAAATAGCATTTATAATATAAGCTTGTATCTGTTCTGCAGGAGTTTTTATTTCACTTGTGTGGTAACTGTATATTGCTCAACCAATAATGTGAAGGTGATATTCTGTGGCACATAGAATTGATGTAATATTTACTGTGAAGTATTGTAATAGGCTGTAATAGTTTGCTTGCAGAGTCTTACATTAGTGTGGTTGCTCTCGTTCAGGGCTGGAGTATGTGATCACCCAGCTGAAGTCTGTTGTGCTCTCCATGGGGATGATTGACAGACATCTCAGTGTGGAACAGGCTGTGCTGCTCTCTAGACTGGAGGAGGAATACCAGGTACGGACTACCAGAGAGTGTCCAGCTTTTTCCAGGAACATTTTATGTTTATATCCCAACATGGAAGGCGCTTCTTTGCTTCTTCACTCTGTGTTAAAAGCATGCGTTTAACCATCATAGTCCTGGATCACCGCCAGAACCCCAAAAAGTCTGTGTCATTTGCTCAAGAGAAACAGCACCCTCTTCTGTTTTCACAGTGTTCCCTTTTAAACTTAGCTTGGCAGTGTAGAGGCTGACTTTGCTTTTTTTGAGGCCTGGTTTTTGATGTTTGCTTTGCAGAAAATCTATAAATATCTGATCTTGCACTACTGTGTGCAGTCTGTATGCCTGCTCCTGCAGACAGTTTTTATTCATCCTGCATGTTTTTTCCTCCTTTCCAGATTCGGAGCTGGGGAAACGTGGAGTGGGCCCATGATTATGACATGTATGAGCTGAGGGCAAGGACTGCCGCTGGGGCTCTTTTTGTTCATCTTTCATCTGAGAGTTCGACTGTCAAACGCAAGCTTATGCAGGACTGAGAAGGAAAAGGAACATCAAAGAGTCCAAAAATAAAACTTCGAAAAAGCAAACCCGGCCACCTCAGTCGTACAAATCCTTCTGTATCGCTACAAACGCCACGTATCCTGTTTGTTGTATTTAGCACTGACAGCTGCTCTGCAACAGTGATCTGCTGAAGAGTCATCACCCTCCACCAAAACACATTGGCTGTCTTTTCTGCAGTGTTTGTATGTGGCAGCTGCCAAGTGTGACACTCTTCAGAGTTTCCAGACGGTTCTCAGTCATCTGCGACATTTTGGGCACTGCCGCATGGCTTCAAGAGAACAGTGAATGATGTTGTTGTCTGCGTGGTCGTGGAATGTTAATTCCATCTTTTGTCATCAGCAGTTTCTGATTACTGTTTGGTATGGGGACACTGCACATGAAAAATATTCACTTGCATTACGTGAAATATTCTGCATGCTGAATATGTTTATGTAATTAAGACTGTGATCATTCATGTTTGTATTATGTTTTTTTTCTTGTGGTGAAGAGGAAATAGACTTAAGGTTGTGCAGAAAGCACTATCTCTTCTGCACATTGCAGTTTAGCAGTGGTTATTATATGTACAGAGCTGAGAATTTTGTTGGTTTTACAGTAGTTAGATGCACCAAAATAATAAAATCAATTTTAACAAGAATGCATCAACAAATTTGTGAATTAAAATTAATGTTAAGCCATGTTCACGGATACCTGTCATAACAGATTATTTTATGCATATATTCTGTCTCCATTTTCTTAATGTCAGAATGAATGCCACAGTCATAAAATATAAATTGGAGTTTTATTGGCGCAACCTTTGGATCCCTTTATTTACAATCGCCCAGCTCTCATGATGGATGTCGAAGCTGTCCAATCACGGCAAAGGTCAGGATTTCTTGACCAATGGCGTTGCAGGGTGGGCGGAGCGTTGGGGACGTTTCCTCAGGTATCATCATCATCAGCCCATGGACTGACTTGTTTGTTGTCGAGCAAGATGGAGTTCCTTTTGGGAAATCCTTACAGTACCCCAGTGGGGCATTGCATTGGTATGTAACTAGATATTTGGGAAGCGACGTCGCGCGCAGATACACGTGTATATGTGCTGTTGGCGTACTTATTTTTGTGCGGTAGTCATTTACGGGTTCGCTACCTTTAGCATGCTAACGTCTCTGAATGAGTTCTCTACAGCTGGAAAGCCACCATTAGCCGCCTAGCTAACCCGTAGTTGCGGTAACATCTGCTGTCACTGTGTTAGCGTTGCCGTTTACAAACTAAATGTCTGTTTTCTGTCATTGTCAGTCCGTAGCTCAGTGCAAGAACCACAAACTAATGCCAATAGTTAGATATTTAAAGAAGAATAATGGCTAAGTTGGCTAACAGTTAGCCAGCTATTAGTCATCGTCATATAATTGGTCTTCTGTGTTTTGTCATTGTCTTTATTCACTTAACTAACTTACATGTGTGTTTCAGAGAGGGCCACTGATGGCTCCCTGCAAAGTGAGGACTGGACCCTCAACATGGAAATATGTGACATTATCAATGAAACAGAGGACGGGTGAGTACCCATGGAAAATCAATGAATATCCATGTTTGCTTATCAGCTCTTTTGTGCACTGGCTGTGCTGTTTGCATAATGAATTGCTGCAGTGAAATATGCAGACAGGGTCGTTCTTTCCCCCTTTTTTATAATTATACCGGTGGCACAGCAAGAGAAGAAATCTTGCAGTGCCTGTGTAAAGTGGATTTCTGCAAGGCCTCGCTGCTTATCTCATTGCTCCATTAACCTTGTGCTGTATCTCTAAAGCTGCTGTGTGAAGTCCAGGTCTTGTTTAATCAGTGAGTTGTAAACTGGCCTAGGTGGGTCAAGCTGAGTGCGTTGTACATTAAATCAGCAGTCTGTAAAAAGAGGCCTGACTCCTACTTCTTCCACATCAATGAGGAATGAAAGTGGCGTCACACGCCCAGATTTGATCCGTTGGAAGTACTGAAAGAAAGTTAATTATTACGTAAAGTGGAACGATCACTGTGTCAATGTCAAGACTGCGGAATGTGCAAGAATCACTGACATGTGCCTGTGTCCGGTATTCAGGCTCACAGGTTTTGTGTTTGCTCTACTCTGCCATATTTCCATTTAAAGGCTATTGGCATACTCTGCTATGCTATCCATGAGTGTTTAATGTGTGTTCTGACTTGTGTGTTTATGTGTGTGCAGGCCGAAGGATGCCATTAGAGCAGTCAAGAAGAGACTCAGTGGCAACAGGAATTATAGGGAAGTGATGCTGGCTTTAACGGTGAGATAAAGTTGACGGAAGGAGAGCAGTAACTGCACCTCATTTACATGTTGTTAAAAATATTATTGTATTATTTCTCTCACTCGTTGAAATATTATGTAAAGCGAATTACTTATGGCCACTCAATCGTATCGCGTGATTTGCATGAGGATTTGCATTCTAAAACATCATGTCTATTCTGTGTCTGGACTTGAGCCACAGTTTGCCAGGAATAAGCGTCGTCTGAATGCATTTTTTTTTTTTTCTTCTTTTCCGCATATGTCAGGTTCTGGAGACGTGCGTGAAGAACTGCGGCCACCGCTTTCATGCTTTAGTGACCAGCAGGGACTTTGTTGACGGCGTGCTTGTTAAAATCATCTCTCCTAAGAACAACCCGCCCAACATCGTTCAAGACAAAGTGCTCGCCCTGATTCAGGTAAGCTAACATGGAACGTCGTCATAAAGCTTGTTGGATTACTCCCATGGATGATTTTGAGTCTATATATTTTTTTTTCCATAATGTTGTGCAGCAGAGAACAAGATCGAGTGGGTTAGTGAGAGGTGACGTTTGCAGCATAAGTGTTTATTGCAGCTTTTGCAGCTGTGTAGCGCTCTAGGAGGTGACCTGTCATCCCCAAGGCAGAGCCTCAGGTAAAGCACAGCGTCTCCGGGGCTTCAGCCAGGGGCAGCTCTAGTTACCCGTCACAGCTCAGGTGACTCTGCAATGTTCATGCGGGCTGCTCCTATTTCCAGCAGGGACACCATGTGACCGCAGCTTACAGCATGAATCCAGGAGGGACGTATAGTAACTGTGAGAGAGGATGTAATTTTCTCTTTGTTTATCTAGTGTGTAGACAAACAAGTTTGTGATGAGAGGTTCAGTTGGGAAAACTGTGTGGGAAAATTTATTGAGCAGCACTCCCTTTACACATCAGCTGGAGTATTGTTGACATTTCTTTCTTTTAGTGAGACTCGCAATACACAGCTGGGCAACAGACTGTGGTTGTGTTGTGCAACGCCCTAACAAGCCGTCTCCTCTCTCAGGTGTTGCTTGTGTGTACGCTGGAGTTGATGAAAGTCACAACGGCATTTAGGCAATTTAAGTGAAACTAAGTTGGGCAAGTGTACTCGACACAGGCTTTCTCTTGTGATCCGTTTTGTTAATTTTAGATGAAACTGTTCAAATATAGCACTTTTGGAGCAAGAACACCTTCAAAGTCCGCGTGCACTTGTTTATGAGTTGTTGTTTTGTCATCTTTGAACTTTCGCAATGGCCCAGTCCTGCTGAGGATGAGAAGCCAAGAGCTTTGTGGTTTGCTGACTGAATGCATTCAAGGCAGACAAACAAAATCATCAGAGAACAGACTCTTTTTACTATTCTCACATCACTTGCTTTGTTTGCTGTGTCAGCCCTCCCTTGACCCATTGTTTTTTGTTTTTTTGTTCCTCCTTTAACCCTTTTGTTGCTCTGCGTTCTCCAGGCATGGGCTGATGCGTTCAGGAGCAGTCCTGACCTTACAGGTGTGGTTCAAATCTACGAGGAGCTAAAGAGGAAAGGCATTGAGTTCCCCATGTCAGACCTGGAGACCCTGTCACCTATACACACACCCCACAAGGTAAGAGGCCCCATACAAAGCAGCCTAAATGTAGGCTAAGCTCCCGTGCAAACGTCAGTGTTGTTATCATATCAGGTAATTTGTCACATTATGAAACGGACATTATCTCTTTCTCTTTTGTTTCTAGGTGGCAGCTGCCCCAGAGGGTGACTCTACCCTACCTAAGTACAGCAGCACTACTCAGCCCACACCACCCTCCGTCCCACCAGCCTATAGCACCACTCAGGTCCCCAACATTCATGCCTCGGGATCCATCAATCCTTCACCGGAACAGGTACGGTGACATTCCCGTGAACATGCTGAACAGTTGGTTCAGATATGTATTTTCATTGTAACAACACACATTTCCCTTAAAAAGTCCAACATTTGTATTTTTGATTCTGCTTATCAGTCTAATTTCTTATTAGTTTATTGATTTCTGATCAGTTTTCTCTGTTGGAAAAACAAATGATCTACTGTATGATCAACATCAGAACAGTGGGTTATATAGTAGAGTAATATACTGTTATAATATTTTAGATGTAATAATATACATAATGAGCTATAATTGGCAATATGCAGAAGACATTGCCCAGGCTGTCTTCCCTATTCTGACACATCTGTAATACACACTCATCCGAACAGTGCACATTGTTACTGTGGTTGCGAAGCGTGTTTTGTTTTAGTTTTTTTTGCCGAGTGAGAGCCACATATTAGTCAACTTTAAAAAATTAGAAGTCGTTCAACCCCTTGTGGCTCATATATTGTGTGACATACGACGTTTAAGTTGAGTACTGGACGCGTTGCTCTATTAGGAAGCAGTGACGCTCCTGCAACACAGAGTCAAATACATCTGTTTTCCACCCTCGTGTGAAATGAAGCCACACTTTGGATTATTTCTTCTTCTCTGCTATGACTCCTCATGCATGTTTCCTGCATACACATGTGTTTGACATCCTTTGAAAATAAAATAAATGCCAGCATTGATCAAAGGAGTTGATAAGGTTAGAGGCATATGAACCGGTTCTAACCAGCTCTGGTCAGAATACTATCATTTGTCATTTTAGTTTTGCTGAGTCATACTTCTTTCACATACCCCAGACTTGGGGTTTACCATTCTGTGCAATACTGCTTAGATTTCTTTTTAACACCAGCTTTACTGATTTTATCTTAACTAATGTCATCTTATTTACCTTAATATCGTCCAGATTAGCCGGCTACGCAGTGAGTTGGACGTTGTTCGCGGAAACACTAAGGTGATGTCAGAGATGTTGACTGAGATGGTGCCAGGACAAGAGGACACTTCAGACTATGAGTTACTACAGGCAAGTGTGTGTGTGTGTTGTGGGGACATTTTGTTGCTGTGGGCTCCTTTTGGCTGGACTAAAGTTAAGGTTACAAGTGTTTAGTGTTAGGATTATGCTACGTTCACACTAGCAGTGAGAGAGCGACACGCTACGGTATATTTTCAATGGAAGTCGGCGATATGAAGTTGATGTCTGAAGCATGACGTGAAAGTTGAACTGTTTCTACTTTTTTTTTGGTCGCTCCTCTGATGCAGTGACACATTAACCAGTCGTATGTGTTTTCTTTGCGTGCTTGAGTGACACAACAGTGCTGACCGAGTTATAACTTTTGTTGCTTGTATTGTAAACGCACCGTTAGGCATGTAGTTGAGATAGTTTTTGTTAAGGTAGGGGCCTAGGTGGAGCAACTAAATCAGCAAGTGTAGACTGGTATGTCTTTTATCTAAAATGTCTGTACAGTCATTAAGAAAACAGTAACCTGGGATCACTGCTCTTGTGTGAGTGCCGTGTCCCTTTGTGTTGCTTAGGAGTTGCACAGGACCTGTAGAGCCATGCAGCAGAGGATAATGGAGCTCATCTCCTGTGTTTCTAACGAGGCGGTGACTGAGGAGCTGCTGCACGTCAACGACGACCTCAACAACATTTTCCTCCGCTACGAAAGGTTCAAAAACACATAAAAACACACAAATTGTACAAATGCAGAAGCAGACTTCTTCGTCAAGGTAGCCATGACGACACGGTGTATTTGCACACATTTGTTTAAATAGACTAAAGAGGTTTTTTTCTCGTCCTTCATATCGTCTCATTGTTGCTGCAGGTATGAGCGGTTCAGGTCTGGGAGGTCCTCAGCTCAGAGTGTCAACAACGGGGTGAGTCACCAGTTTATATTTCAGGTGTTTGCTCTGGGTGTTCCACCAGTTGACCCAGCTCTTCTCTGTCGTGGAGTTCATTTTCTGTTTCTGACATCCATTCCTTTCAGTTTCTTTAGTGTGAGCAAGCATGTCACATGACCCGACAAGCTTTACCAAGCCTTTCAAGTGCTGTCTTTCTGTGTGAATTACCTGTCAGCTGTTTACCACATGTCTGCGCCTGATGAAATAGAAACGCAACAGAGACACATGTTTGCTTTCATCGTAAAATTCAAAGCAGATGCCATTTCTTTTCATCTTGTTTTTTTGTATTTAGAATTTTCTCTTTTCCGTTGAATGCGTATTTTTATAATGCATTTCAAGTTGGGAAGCACTGATTCAACAGCCCAGTCATAGCTTTGTAGGAGGGCTTGTGGTGTGCTACAAAACGGTGCTTCAGTAACCATACAAGTAGCGATTTAACATGACTAATTTAACATGGATACCTGTTTACATGGACACTAAATATGATAAGATCTGGTAAGGTTTATGCATTTAAATGCCCCAAAATATAAATCAAGTGGTCAACAATTCTGGCTTTATGGGGATCTGTTTGCAGAAATGCTCATAATTATATTTTCTTAGGTGTATAAACGCCTGTAGGGGCTTAAAATGAGCTCTTTATATCTAAGGTGTTAAAACCAAATGCTCTCATTATTTTTTGTTGGCACCTTAAATTTGGTGGCACCATAACATTGGTTGAAATTAGATGACCACCGTAGGTTTTTCTACATGCTTGCAAATGAAGTGGTACGGTAGGGATATTCCATTGGAATCAGTAACCTCTTTGCTAGAAACCACTAAATCCTCCATCCTGGTCCTTTAACACATGGCTGCTCCACAGTTTAAAACCTAATAAGAGCTAGCTAGAGCTCAGTAACCTCTTTACTATCTGCCTCTCCCTTTCCACGTGCTCCACGGCTGATCACATGCCTGTAGCTACTTGCAGTGCAGGGCTTTCTTGCTTCATGTCCTTTGTCAGTTTCTTGTTCTTTCCACCTTCATCTCTGTCTTTACTGATTAGACCGTAAACATAGGTAAGAATCTGATAAATAAAACCATGTCGAATAGAGATTCTTACCTCTTCACTGGTGTCCCAGTTGTCTATGCATGATATTTGTTCCATAGTTGTCATGCCATTGCATTGTGTCCCTGCGCAGGCATGTTAATGGTATTCACTGTCTCTTCCTTTCTGTTCTTTTCTGTTCTTCTGTTTCTGTGGCTAGCTGAGACAGGCAAGTATGGAAACATCGTCAACCTCCCTACAGTGAATGATCAGTGTCACGCCACAGCGACTGTTGAAACATGGCTGAATAGCATGGGCCCGGCCTCCACCGGACTTTAGTGCCATAAGATGGCGTGTGCCTAGAATCACTGCCATGTTGCATTTTGCATATCTCAGTCTGTCAGTTAGAGATTTGCAAAATGGTCACGATAGAGCAACATGTGTAGAGCCCAAATATTCAGTCTTCCCTCCTCCTTCCCTGCTCCATTTTCTGCCTTCTTAAGGGGACTGATTTGTCTTTCCGGATAAGCAATACTTGACAGGGTGCATCTATCAGTTTGTCCATTTCCTAGCAACCAAATACTTCTCAGACCTAAATATATCTTTTGAAATAAAACTGTATTCTTGGACCCCCTTAAGAATCTCTTTTCCTGATCTCCTGCTATCCTCAGTCCCAGGCATTTTAATGCTCTCCTGAAGTGAACCAGCAAGTTTTTCAAGAGTGTGTCCACTTTTGTCACGCACCAAGTCTTCGTTTATAAACTTAAACCACAAATTTCTTTTAATACTTTTTTCCAAGCATAATCCAAGAACTAAAGGTTCAGTTTAACCCTGCCTTTTCTTAGCCTCCCACAAAGGATTTGTTTCGTTCCTCATGAGTCAGAATCCCTAGTTTCTTGTATTTGTTCCTTCATGAAATGAGAGCTATATTGAGTCTGATCGTTCCTCCTTCACCAGGTCCTCAGTGAGGCTACAGAGGACAACCTCATAGACCTCGGCCCTGGCTCCCCGGCGGTGGTCAGTAATATGCCGAACGCAGCCCCAACCAGCCTGCCCGCCTCGATCACAGCCCCCGCAGGAAGGCCCTCCTCCCCGGCCACCTTGGCCTCCCGTCTGGCTGGTTTAGGTACGCACATACTACCTCACAGGTTTGCCAAATGAAAGAACAGAATTCTTCTTTTTATTCAGTATGCTGTAATTGTTTATAACTACAGTTTAAATATACTGTAGGTCTTGAATGGGACCGGCAGTATAGGGAAAGTGTCTCTCTATCCAAAGTTCCAAGCTGTCAGAAAATTCAGAGAGTTTCAGGAACAAGGACTGAATTCTGCATGCAATTGCAAAGCAAATCTTTTTATTTTTTTCATGAGTGTCACAGATTCACTGCTGGAGTGAAGAGCTCCAGAGTGTTTTAATTGCTCTTTTTAATTTGATTGCCCATAATTAACTTGTGCAACAAAATCTATGTGTGCCACTGACCTCTGGCATTGGATTTAAGCCAGTTCACTGACGTCTCTCCATAATCAGAACCAGATAAGAAATGGTTCCATTTTGACACACTACTTGTTAATTACTGAGCTGGAGACGTGTTGATGGGCACATTTCGGAAACAGCTTTTTAACTAGCTGTTTTAGTTTGCATCTAGTCTTTATGCTAAGCTAAAAACTTCAAATGTTAACACAAGCAAGGTAAGAGTGGCAGATAAGAGTGGTAACACACTTTATCTAACTCTGAGCACAAAACTACATAAATACATTTTCAAAATAGCCAGACTGTTCTGTCATCCACTGCATATTGTTGGAGACTTCAACCCCCTCCTTATTCTGCATTTAACCTGTACAATAGCATCAGCAACGATTGCTTTGTGTTTTTCTTTGCACAATGTGTCAACGTTAAACACATTGTGATTCCTTCTTAGAGCAGTAGCTTGAAATTCTGTTATTTTATTTTTGCAGATGTTGGAGCAGACAGTGTCAGCAGCACCCTGAGCTCTCTCTCCAGCTGTAAGCCTCCACCTGCCCAGGACGACTTCGATGTGTTCGCTCAGACCAGGACTGGCGCTAAATCTGAACCGCAAAAGATGTAAGAACTAACCGTTTGTAATTCTACACGGCTCTCTTTTAACTTTGGATGAACGAGAGGGATTTTAGCTTAGCTTTTACAATTTCTGTGGTCTTTTTGTTATTAAATGATAGAGGGGACAATACAAGTTTTATTTCCTATGCTTGACAACGTCTTATGTCTCTAGTACTACAGCAGAAGACAGCCCCGCCACTGGTAGCCCTCCTCCCACTCTGGATGTCCTGCAGCCAGCTGCAGGAGCGGTAAGTTTAAATCTGAACTATACTCTTGATTGTTTTTTTTGTTTTTTTTAAGTCAGTCAGAGAACATCTGAGAAAGATTGTGTGCTGTTTGATGAGCCATCAGAGGGCAGACATCTTGCATACCACAAAAGTGAACTTTTAGTTTTTAACAGACCGTTTGATTGGACTGTTTTGAATAAGCTTAAACACCTCAAGTCGTTCATGCAGGACTAACAAGACTTATCTGTTGTTGGTGGCCTTATGACATGACATTACATTTTCTCTTCTGTGTTCAGAAAAAACAAGAAGCTTGTGGTCACTGGATGAATCAGTTGTTTTTCTGCTGTGGTATCACATATGATGCTGCTCCCTGCATTCAGTTCATTTTAGTCAGCATTACACTGCATTCCCAGCTTGATATTCATTCTACAATGTGTGGAAGTTGTTTTTGTGTTATTGTTAACACTCCCTCGTAGCCCGATCACTAGTGTCATAAAATCGTGTCACGCCATCCATAAACATTGTTTTTCTTTTATTTCCCCCCTCATACAATACTTCATTACGTTGCATTTGAGTTAACCCTGAAGTTCTTTTAAGTCATATTTTCTGTTGTGTTTGGGGTGGGAATTTATTTTTCTGTTTTCCACCCACCTGTGGCGGTCTCGATGCTGCCCCATAGGGTGTCGGAGGCCAGTCCACTGTCATGGATGACATAGAGCAGTGGCTGTGTACTGATGTGGTGAGCCCGTCATGATTTTATTTATTTTTTATTTTTTTATTTCTGCTTGCTTCTCTTTCCTTTTTTCCACTCTGCTGTATGCCCTTATTTTTATTTTTTTTTAAATTATTATTTAGGTAGTCTTATGTTATCTTAAAATAACATATTTATCTCATACTACATTTCCTCTTTGACCAATCACATTTTAATACTTAAATGCTTTTGACGCTTAAAAGTTACTAACTACTGTGCTGTGGGGACATTATTATGGACGAATGTTGCAAAATGACTATGGGCTCTTAAATGCAGATATGTTAAAGTTTAAAGTGTAATCAGGTCTTTGTTCACTGTGATATTAACATAATGGTCATTTATGTGAGATATCATTATATATATATATATATATACACTATATTACCAAAAGTATTCGCTCACCCATTCAAATGATCAGAATCAGGTGTTCTAATCACTTGGCCTGGCCCCAGGTGTATAAATTCAAGCACTCAGGCATGCAGACTGTGAAACAAGACATTTGTGAAAGAATGGGCCGCTCTCAGAAGCTCAGTGAATTCCAGCGTGGAACTGTCATAGGATGCCACTTGTGCAACAAATCCAGTCGTGAAATTTCCTCGCTCCTAAATATTCCACAGTCAACTGTCAGCTCTATTATAACAATATGGAAGCGTTTGGGAAAAACAGCAACTCAGCCACGAAGTGGTAGGCCACGTAAAGTGACGGAGAGGGGTCAGCGGATGCTGAAGCGCATAGTGCAAAGAGGTCGCCGACTTTCTGCACAGTCAATTGCTACAGAGCTACAAACTTCATGTGACCTTCAGATTAGCCCAAGTACAGTACGCAGAGAGCTTCATGGAATGGGTTTCCATGGCCGAGCAGCTGCAGCCAAGCCACACATCACCAAGTGCAATGCAAGGCGTCGGATGCAATGGTGTAAAGCACGCCGCCACTGGCCTCTAGAGCAGTGGAGACGCGTTCTCTGGAGTGATGAATCACGCTTTTCCATCTGGCAATCTGATGGACGAGTCTGGGTTTGGAGGTTGCCAGGAGAACGGTACATTTCAGATTGCATTGTGCCAACTGTGAAATTTGGTGGAGGAGGAATTATGGTATGGGGTTGTTTTTCAGGAGCTGGGCTTGGCCCCTTAGTTCCAGTGAAAGGAACATTGAATGCTTCAGGATACCAAAACATTTTGGACAATTCCATGCTCCCAACCTTGTGGGAACAGTTTGGAGCGGGCCCCTTCCTCTTCCAACATGACTGTGGACCAGTGCACAAAGCAAGCTCCATAAAGACGTGGATGACAGAGTCTGGTGTGGATGAACTTGACTGGCCTGCACAGAGTCCTGACCTGAACCCGATAGAACACCTTTGGGATGAATTAGAGCGGAGACTGAGAGCCAGGCCTTCTCGACCAACATCAGTGTGTGACCTCACCAATGCGCTTTTGGAAGAATGGTCAAAAATTCCTATAAACACTCTCCTCAACCTTGTGGACAGTCTTCCCAGAAGAGTTGAAGCTGTAATAGCTGCAAAAGGTGGACCAACATCATATTGAATTCTATGAGTTAGGAATGGGATGGCACTTCAGTTCATAGAATGAGTAAAGGCAGGTGAGCGAATACTTTTGGTAATATAGTGTATATATATGTATATATATATATGTATATATGTATGTAAATTATTAATTGTTTTTACTGCATAATCAAATCTTTACTGGAACATCTGACTGGCCTGAGTTGTCCAACAGCTGATATTTCAAGAGCTCCTCCTCATTTTGCACAAATGTGAATTATGTCAGTGAATGGGTTTATCAGCTGATTGGTTAGGAAAAAAATGATACGTATAATATAATCATATATACTGCCCAACTTTGGGTGAGCACTCATGACGGTAAGTGGCTCAGTGTATAATAAAACAAGGGGGTGTAGTGGTACAGGACATGAGACAAGAAGAAATTAATGAATTAATTAATATGTTTATCATTTGATTAGAATAAAAAAATAAAAGCATTAAAAGGTTTCTTACTGACACTTTGTTGGCCCTCTGATTGGTCTGCTGACCACCAACCAGAGGGTACTTACGCTTTGTCATGTCCCGACTGTCTAGGCTACTGTTGCTAGGTTGGACAAACAAATGCGGAGGTACATTCCCACGGAAAAATGTTAAAAACAACTAGTCTTTCCACTGGTTTTCAGTTTTTTTTTTCCTCTACTTGTACCCACACTTGACGAAGTGTGACAAAGAATCACATTTATCAGTTTTAACGCTAACTAAGTCGACAGGTTTTCAACGTTTTTCGTTAGGAATGGACCCCGGCATGGCTAGTGTATGTCTAACCTAGAAACACTAACATAGGAAGTCAGGACTTGACAAAGAGTCTTGCAGACCATTCAGAAGGCCAACAAAGAGTCAGTAGGTCTCCGTTCTTTCTGTAAACTTTAAACCACTCGAATGCTGCAAATTGCCAATAAGAATCAACTCCAGCCTATTGACTCTGAAGTGGAAAATAACTTTAGGAGTGGACAATGTGAAGGCCAGTTTATGGTTCCAAGCAGAGTGAAAGATCATAGGAATGGGTGATGATGCTACGCAAATGTTGATTGGCTTGAACCAGAAACTGAGCAATCTCTGAAGCGTACAATACAAGAAGTCAAAGAAAACAACCTATAAAGCTGTGGCAGACCGTGGCTGCATGTCAAAAACTTTTCACTCCAGAACAAAGAAGTTCTACAGGAGTTGTTCCACATATATATCGACACATTGCCACAAAGCTCTGCGTGGCGCCAACACAGTACCACGCTGCGCCCTTTATATTCTCGGTTTGTCAACACTGATGATCAACCATCTGTTTGTGAACATTGAGGACCAACCGCTCAGTGTGAGCTCCACATGGTGGTCAGTCACTCAACCCATTGCAGAATCTGGCAACAGGAAAGGCATTTCAAACTCAGCATCGTGTGAGATTCATGAACATCACACAATGCCTGCATGCTCTCAAGACTTGCCCTGCTAATTAGAGCTCTACTGAAACAATCAGGTGGAGGTCACGCTTTAAAATGTTTGTCTCCATGAGGCCCTGTTTCCCCTCATGGACCTTGCTGAACCAAGGAAGTCTCATCCCGTTTGAGTTGAAAACTTGTACCACTTCACTCCTTATGAAATATGACTGGTGGAGGATTGCTTAAAAAATACACAGTGATTTTGGTGAAACTTGTGTTTTTGGGCACACGCACTGGATCTGAATTTGACTTTTGGCTTGAGGTGCTTTGCAGTGGGTTACGATGGCCACAGTCAGCGGACAGATGTGACATTGGTGTTTTTGTTTTTTAACAGAAAGGAGATGAGGGCGAGGAAGGCGTGACAAGTGAAGGTAAGACAACAAAATAAATCGTCTAGGAATTTCCCTTCTCTTTCCAGCTATATTTTGACCGCAACCTATTTCAAATTCACATTTTCCTCTCTCATTTTTCTTTCTTCGGCCCGACACATCCAGAGTTCGACAAGTTCCTCGAGGAGAGAGCCAAAGCTGCCGAGATGGTCCCCAGCCTACCGTCGCCCCCAGGAGGCAACCCAGGTGCAACGCAGGGCACCCCCAGCCGCAAGAAGCCAGAGAGACCGGAGGACGCTTTGTTTGCCATGTAGACCTCCCACCTCTGACCTCCGATCCCCAGCCTTAGACCCAACCAGCTGAGCAGCATCACCCAAGGACAGACTGACCTGACACTGAAACACCTCAGTTCTGATCGATCACAACACTATTCAGTCACACTACAGAGATCTGTGCGAGATCTCGTCATAAAAAAGAGAATTACCAAGTCCCTCTGTTAATTTCTCACCAGAAAGGGAAAACCAAACAAATGGCACTTTGTCACGGCGCCCGGTGACAAATCTCGCCAATGTCGGAGACGATGAGTCAGCCTGCTTTCTTCTATTTTATGTGTAAAGAATCTCCTTCAGCCTGTTGTGGACTGCAGAGCTTCATGTTGCAGCTAATCCTGATAAAATAGGGTAGAGTTTTATAAAGAAAAAAAAAAAAGGAGTTCTTGTCATAGTTAGGAAAATCCATTTCCTATCCGATCCCTCGGACGGTCCCGCCAGACGTTTAGTTTTTACTACTAAAGAAACCCGTACAGAAATATTTTCCCGTTGCAGGCAGAAGCACTGATCGTACCTACAAAGCTCTTGTTTTGGTGTTCGTATCAGTCCCTTTGCAAGTCCGTCTAAGTTGAGTTGTAAATCTGTAAGTGACAAAAAAAATTGTCAAGATTATTAGTTGTGTGTATATTTAAGCTACATATGTATGAAAGAGATGGTAATTTAATGTAGATTTTTGAAAGGGGCTTATGCTCCGCTCGCTTTGACAATAGGGATGTACCTCACCGGGGTTTAGCAAGAAAAGGGAATAATATACATGTGATCATTTACTAATTTAAAAAGACGATGTCAAAAGAAGGGAATTTAGTTTTTGTTATCAGCGTCATTGCACACTGTACCGACACGCGTGTTCTTTCACCTTCCTCAAAATCTGCCTTGTCACCGCGTGGAACCTCTCCGACGAACTTGCGGGCAGTGGTTCGATGATTTTTGCCGGTCACAACAGATTTATTGAGATTATTTTGCTGAGATTTATTAGCCCGAAGCTGCTATAGTTGGTTTTAATTCCAGTTATTCTGATTTACGTGATCATGTCTATGCTGAACACGGATGAATCTGTTGGCAGGGAGTTATCGAGTTTTTACTCATTGACTGTAGCTTTTAGTTCCTTTGTGAGTTGACTGTGCTGTATGTTTTCTGTCCTAAAATTGAGCTTGAAGGACCAAATTTGTCATTTTTTCTGGATATAGAAGGAAAATACTCAGCGTTTTCCTATTTGGATCGAATTTGTTAAAAACTCCAGAGGATTCATGGCGTATTAATTCTGGGATGTGAGGAGAATCCAGCGTCACACTACAAAAGCAGTTTGCATGTTATTCCCATGCAAATCTCCTTTTATTTCTTTATGCTGACACCTCAGAAGGCCTGACCTTTCAACACGACATTTGTTTTCAGAAATGAGCTCGCCAAGTGCTACAAATGAGACATTTCCATCCCGACGAATAATAAATGTTACACGATCACAACGAGCTTAAAACAAGCGTGCACTTTGACCGTCGCGTTCAACACGTACTGTAAATCAGCTAACCCAGCGGGGTGTAATTACTGCGAGTAGATATCATTTTATCAGCACTACTTTTGTCTCTTCAGATCAGTATTTGAAATCGCTTTACTGCGCAAAATTAAAAACGGGAAATGAATTAAGGGACAGGATGAGAAATTACTGGTGTGTGTTTTAGTATTTTTTTCTTTTCTTTTTTTTTTGATTTTTATACAATGCTGCTGGACAATGCATCTGATTTATCATGGTTTATTGGTCATGTGTGGATAATCCTTTTGGTTGAAAGTGTCCATACAGTAAACATATGGAGATGGATTCTGGTTCTCCACTGATTGGTAGCTGTCAAAGAATCACCTTTATCTCATGAAGGATACATATTTTAATACATATTCTGCCTCGCTTTGAATTTTATGAACTGACCAGCACATGGAGAGAAAAAAACCAACAAAAAAAAAAAACAGACACAAATACTTGGGACACTTTCAACAAAGCGTCAACATTGCACATTTCTGAAAGGGACACTTCCTTTCTCCTTCCTTGTTTTAGTGTTATAAGTGCGTGTCAGCTGTTCTGTAAAGGAGAAACGGTTTATCTCAGTTGATTGAGGATTAAAAAAGAAAAAAAAAAAAGCCGCCTCCAAATCTGTGTTAAAAGAACTTGTTAATTTCCTCGGTAGCGTCCAGGATCGACCTGGTTTATTTCGGTGTGAGCTCTGTTAATGATTCGTTACTAAATCTCGAGAGTCGTCTCAGTACGGAGGAACAATCCGTTCCTTTGTATTTCGCTGGATAAAATGAAAAGATGCTCATAAGGGAGGCTGTGCTGTGTGACTGCTAACTTTCCTGAGTTGCCTCATCTCTCATTTCTCTTTGTGTTGTTTGACTTGTGCATGAACTCTAATAAAACATTAGCAGTGTGTGATCCGAGTTTTTTTAATTTTTTTTATTGTCTTTACTTCTGAATCGCCACTCCGGTCCTGTCCCTGCCCTGGCGGTTATCTTCGCCTGGCTCCCTCTTCAGATGCTAATAGCTGAAGCTGACCTGTAGTAAACCCTTTTCATTTACCTTACCCCTCCCTATAGTCCCCTGCCTCTCTCTCTCTCTCTCTCTCTCTCGCTCTCGCTCTCGCTCTCCCCCCCCCAAGAGGCCCGGGGGCCCCACACCCGGGGCTTCCCCATTGGTCGCCAGGAATCGCCTCATCCCAACAACATGGCCCCTCGCATTCTGCCTCACTCACTGGAGCGTTTTCCCGGTCAATAAGGAGGGGTGTGTCTGTGAGACAGTAGACTGAAGCACACAGGGATCACTGTTTGAGTCAGTGGGCTGTTTTTACAGTGAGCAGCTAACTGTTTTAAATCCTGTCAGAGCTGCCGGGGGATTTCGCTCAGAGAGGTAAATGGATGCTTTTGTGTTTCCTTTTAGATAATTGGAGGAAAATCCTGTCTGTACATAAATGTCTTTTGTCTATCTGGGAAAAAAAAGAAAAAATATGGTTGTAGATCAGTTGTATTTGTCAGTAGCAGAAGCACCATGTGCTGCTTCCTGCTGTGAAACAGTGACGTTACCGCCTCCCTTCCAACACACATTACATATTACTAATGCCTGAAAGCATATTCACTCTAATGTTTCAACATGTGTTGCAGAAGCCCAAGATGATGGATCGCCCAAGAATTCACTGAGACTTGGGCAGAAATCTTTTCCTTTTTGTTTTTATTGACTCATTTGCCCACATTGGTGATGTTTTGGATTCACCTCTCCACGAGCAGCTACTTGGCACACCCTGCTGGCTGCACCGCGGAGCCCGACAGCCCACATGTCAGAGGAAAAGTTTAGTTGAAAATGATTTCAATCAGCTCATCAATAATAAGCCAGACAGCGACGTATATGACAGAGAGAGCACACCTCCGCCCCTGGAATCATCAGACGCTGGCTGGCCAGAGCTGCGGTGCATTGTAGTTGCATTGCATGTCAGGCTAACTCAATGCAATGGATCTGCTTTGCAGCACAGAACTTGGTTATAAGACAACAATTAGACACTGTTATACACCTGCCTTCAGTTAGGCACCTTCATATAAAAAGCTCACCCGCGTTGTTTTTAACCTGAATGAGTTACAGGATGTTTAAACTGGGATTGTGTTGAAGGCATGCAGCTGGAGTTGGGCAGCCGCTCTCATGCTGAGTGATGTTTATTTAAATTACATTTTCAGATTAAAACATATTTTATAGTCGGCCTGAATCTATTGTTGTTTATCAGTTTTTCCACATATGCCATATGGGTATGAAATGATTAAGAGATGTGATATGTTGTCTTTGCTGTTTCTCAAGTCCCATGAAAAGACCTGAACCAGCCAATTGATCATGACGAACAATTAGAGTCAGCGTAATAAAAGCCTGATCTTGCCGTTGCTGTGCTACGTGACATATATCTTCATTACTTGGAACATGGTAGTCATACCACATACACCTGCTACATTTAAACACTCATTATTGTGACACATACGCTGCTGATTATAATCCCCAGCAAATGCACATTTTACTCCTCTGGATGAGAGGTAAAATGATCAAACAACACATTAGTGACATTTCTTCCAGTTTTTACATCTATAGTATACGAACGGGACGTACAATTTGTGACAGGAGTTTCTTGTCTTGCTGTGAATGTAAATAGTACCTTAGCCAAGTTCAGAATGTTTGAGGAAGATGTTGATTCAGTTTTACGTTAATCTTTCAGGCCCTTGCACTGGATTATATCACACTATAAACTGTTGTTTCTTGTTGCATAATTGCATATCTGCGCCTCTAACAAAGCGGGTCCCGAAGCTTCACTAAAGCTGGCATGTTTACCACACGAGAACTGACAAATAAAACAGATTTCTGATTTGAATGTCAAGCCCTTTTCCTTTATTAAATTTCCCATTTTCCATTTTCCCCCTAAAACCCTCCTGGTCACCTACAGTCAGCCGCCTCTCGCTGTATCCCTAGCAGGGACGTCCTTCCGACAGTCAAAACTGTAAACGCGTCCCCCTTCACGCCACTGATTGACATGCTGTGTTGATTTTCTCATTACGGACACTTGAAGCCGTTTAGAAATAATAGCATATTCCAGCCTTAAAGTGTGTACCTGCAGCGGCTCTGTGCGTGCCACCAAATGGCAAAGGGCAGAGATGTGTGTGTGTATGTCAAAGGCCTCGGGCTGTTTCACTGATCTTCATTAGCTGGTGGCTCATACTGACACGGGTGTCTTTCCCGTGCTGCCCCGCAGCTCAATCAATGTTTTTCTCCGCCGACAGCTTGAGGAAAACACTTCAGCGAGGAGAAATTACATTAAACATTACACATTCGAACAAACTTCCATCCTCATCCTCTCCGCAGCCCCACTGAAATCCACTCGCTAAACAAGCACTGAAGATTAAATGACCTATTTATGTTTATGATTTGATTGTTATAAATGTTGCAGATCACTGGTTTCCCAATTTCCTCTACCTGCGATCCAACCGTTTCTCGCCCTCAGCTGCTCATTTTAACTGCCAGGTACCGTGCATGTAATAAAGTCTGAAACTAAATAATTGCTCTTATAAATGAGAAGGATTGTGGAAGTAATTATGAGCAGCTGGCCCAAAGTGTTCCAAGGATTAAACAGGAATGAAACAAAACGGATGTATTTAGAGTTTAATAGAGGCCATTTATCGGGACGCTGTGCCACCAGCTACATTTTTATATATTCACTGACAGCGTAGTATGTGCATTGACTTTTCGGGACTGACTGGTGCCTTGCTTTCTCTTTAGCTGCCTCCAAAGACTCCCTGTAGCCCTCCAAGCACTTTATGCTAAGTTAATTTACCCAAATATATCCGCGGCGTCGTGGCAGCGGCGGCCCCGCTCCTCAACATCAACAACTTAGTTAATGGAAACTTGCTGATCCATAAACACTCGCGCCACCACAGACGTTTGCTGGGGGGCAGCTCGCGTATGAATGTTAAAAACCTCACAGATCGATGAGGGGCATTTGCAAAGGAGGCATAAGGTGTGTTTAATTATAACTGCGTCAGGGGTCCGCGGGTGTGTGTGTGTGTGTGTGCGCGCACCTCGTTGGGGGAGGTGTAGCCGCTTGAGCACGGGAAGGGGCCCCGGTATTTAAATAGGGTCACTTCTCGGCCTCACCTTGCAAGTGTTATGCTATATTAAATGCCACTCATGTTAAGTGTGTTGAAACCCTCCTCTGATGTAGTCAAGACATAATATAAAGGTTAAATTGAAAAATGTCCCTTCAACAGCACAGGAACACGCCATGATTGATCTCCCTCGCGCAGGAAAGAAATGTTAGGCAGGCCCCAGTTTCGTTAGGCCTGTTTTTAAGTGTCCGAATACAACGCGCTATAATAAGGACTGAGTGGATTAGAATTTAAGTGTCAGTCAATCAGGATTCAAAAGGTCAGTGGGGAAAAAAATGCAAAATGCGGGGAGAAATTGGGCTTGAAACGAGTGAATTAAATCAGAATAGGCCTTCACGGTGTAGGAAAAGCACAAATGCTACCGTTTATATTAACTCTTCAACTAGTCATGACAGTGTAATGTACTACGCAGTAATTTCAAGCAGGAGTATTCACTGTGGGGATTCACTCATTTAAATGCTGCTAAATCATGGAGGAACAGTGGTTCTTCAAGCTAAACATGCTAGCATGCTAAAGATCTGCTAGAGTTTAGCAAGTTAGCATGCTAACATTTACTAATTAGCAATAAACTCAGGGAATTCAACTGCTTTTCACACATCAACACGCAATGTTCTAGAAAATTTTAAAATGTCTCATTATATTAATTCACAGGCTATACACAGTGCTGCCAGTTCATTAGGTACACTATTGAAAACATATGCATTGTAATATAACAGCCCTGCCATGACTGTTCTAATGTTCAGTTAATGTTGAAACAGAGTCAGTAAGAAAGTCAACTATTAAGATCATTTTGGAGGATGTAGTTTATGGTGCTGTTAACAGTTCTGGATTAAAAGTGTTTCTGTTATTTCTGTTCCAGAATGAAAACACATTTGAATCAACAGCTCTCCCACATGTGTTAAACAAATGCTGAACACCATGACCTTCAAGAAGATAGAGATTTAGTGCAGGACTGAGAGAATAGTGTACCTAATGAACTGTTATGAGAGGGCAATTAGCCTGCATGTGTAGTCTAGATTTGGAAGAACAGTATGCACAATATCCTAAAACTGACACATGGAATGAGCAGTCTATTATTTAAAAATTTGCGAATAATTTTCTCTTTTTCGTTTTTTAATGCGATCGGTCACAGACAACAATGTCAGCTGTTACTGAAGAAAGAAGAAGATTTGCGTTAGATATGAGTTTCTCTTTCCTGATACATGTAGTTTGAGCATTTTGCACACTTTTCCAGTTGAATAAGTAGTTGTCCCCGGCCGAGATTCTTTCCATTTCTTTCTGTTGACTCGGTTTTCTGAAGAGTGACAGTGTTACATCCCCTTTCCAGGCAGAAATGCGTTTTTGCTTGTTGCTGCTTCACTCAGATATTTGAGATTCTCTGTGCGAGCAGAATGTTTCATTTGCAGAGTTTTACACATGACGACTGCGCAGCTATGTGGAAACTACAAGTATATATAATTTTGAGTGAAATGATTTTGAATTAAAAGTATTTGGGTGTTTGCAGTAATGGAGTTTTCACCGATTTATGAGTTGATGAGATTTTTAGAAAGGTAGTTTAACCATATATGTTTTTGAAACATATCAATGGGGTACATTTTTTTTTTTTTTTTCATTTTTTGATGGAATTAAAGAAAAGCCACACAATTCTGAATATTTCTTTTCTTTTATGAAGAAAATCATCTCAGCTTCTGATTCGGGGATAATCTAATTCCAACAAATCCTCGTTTTTTTCTTAAACACATTTTAGCTGTGCTGTGTGTATACATCTAGAGAAAACTGTAAACCTAGTCTATGTCAGCACTAGACACCGCACAAACAGTATAATGACAGAATGATGAAACGCTTTACTGAATTCTTCTGTTGACATTTTATCTCTTGGATGAATTGACAGTAAAATGCTTCTCTTAAGCGTTTCCATTTAGAATCCACCGCATAATACTGTACCTCTTTATTTTGTTACTTTTTTGTGTCAAGCAAAATTCCTCATGTGGAATTCTTGTCTATGGACGTCCTTATAATTCCCAGGTTTCCAAGTCTCTGCTAGCCTCCCCTCTTACAGAGTCCAAAAGTGCAGGTTCAGGTGTTGCGGCTCCAGGACATGAATAGGTGGCCCCGCAGGCCCTATATGTACAGGGCCGTGTGAGGATCTGAACCCAGGCAGGGGTGGATCCGGAGTGGATAGGATGTAGTCAATGCTAAACTTGATCTCTGACTCTGGCTTCCCCTGCTGGGTGGGGTTAGGGATGAGGTGATTTTGTTGGGGACCGGGCCTCGGCCTCTCGGGGTTCAAAGGGCAGAGGGTGGAGTCGGACTCAGGGCGTCGATCTGAGGGTAGGCGCTGATTGTTGTGGCTCTCCAAAGGGTGGAAAGGGGTTTCTCCTGAGTCACGGAGGCCTATTTTCATGGTCCTGCGACGCCGGCGACGCCGAAAGTTGCCGTTCTCAAACAGGTCGAGCATGGATTCGCAGCCAGCGGCAAAAGTCCAGTAGTTTCCCTTTCCCTTCTCATTGCCCTCTGTCCGAGGAACCTGAAGGAAAAAAATTAGTTATACACTAATAATAACACACTACTACCTTTATATGAATAATAACAACACTAGTACTACTAGTAAAGGTATTTTTTCTGCTTCTCTAGCTGAAAATGAAATGAAAGGAAACAAATACTATGACAGACTAAAAATACAAAACATTTAAAAGTCATATAAAAGGGAATAGAATATATTATCCTCCCCGCATTCAGTGCTTTCACCTTGATAAAGCAGCTGTTGAGAGACAGGTTGTGTCTGATGGAGTTCTGCCAGGCTCTCTGGTTGGATCGGTAGTAGGGGAACCGCTTCATGATGAACTCGTAGATGCCCGACAGAGTGACCCGCTGTTCGGGGCTCTGCTGGATGGCCATGGCTATCAGGGCGATGTAGCTGACGCACACACAGAGACACACACAGTTTGAGCATTTTCAGCTATTTCAATATTCGTTCGAATTTATTTATTAGCTCTGCAGTCGTCAAGTTTACATCTACGGTAGACCTCTTGAACTGCGTTCATCAGTCACAGATATATATATATATATATATATATATAAAACAGAACAGACATTCATTATAAAATTTGAGGACGTATATGGAAGTACATTAAGATCACTGAACGTGACAATATTGAATATGTCTGTGTTCCTGTTAATAGAAAATTCCTAACATAAGTTACCGAGGAACAATTTTATTTTAAATTATACTTTAGTTTCAGAAAAGTGCATCCAGTCACAAGTAGTTGTGTGACCCGGGTTTTTATATTTATACTCCAATCTGTTGATTAATGGTGACAAAAATGCCAGATATTCGAGGTATTTTCATGATTACTGTTATGTTTTAAGACTGTAATGAGTGCCATGCCACATCTTTTGTCTTGCCAATAATGACCAATTAATATGTAAAATTCAAATGACATAAATGTTAAAATATTAAAAGTGTAAAATAAACAAGCAGATGCCACATAAATATACATAAAGGAAAGGGATTAAAAACTGGTCCATACCTGTACGCGGGTCTACACATCTTCTTCTCTTCGTCAGTGCTGGATGAAGGATATCCGTCTCCATCGTAGTTGAAGCAGTTGAAGGGGTAGTGAGAGTTGTCGAACATATCTACACTTTGAGGGGTCAAATGCTTAATCTGAACTGTTTGGCTCATCTGACTGTCCCGGCCAAAGCCCAGCAGCAACACCCTGTCCTGCTGCTCTGCTCTGCCACCATGCTCTGCTCAGCCAGCTGACACTCACTCTGAGCTCGGCTGATGACGGCTCCAGCCTCCAGCCCCCCTCTCCAGTCCCCTCCTCGTCCCAGCTGCTCTCCAGCAGCGGCTGAGGGTCTCGAGGCTCACAGCCACCTCTCTGAGCTCTTTGAACTCCTGCCACAAACTCTTGTACACCATTGGTGTCTTTACCAACCACTTGAAAATGATATTAAAAAAAAATCACGTTTTTTTTTATGACTTTAGCAAAAAAAAAAGGCAAAATCAGATCTTCTTTCTGATTGAAAAATCACTGATAATCAAAGTGTGTGTCATCTTTGTATAGAATGGATTTTCTACATATTTTGACTGGTATAAAATTATGTGAATTCAAATGTGCATGAGGGGAAATTGTCACGCTCAAATGCCAGTCCTCCACTTGACTACTCCACCTTAAAGTTGCTCTAGGCTACATATTATAGCTGCTGGGCCCATCAGGATAATCTGTGCCTTGTTATATTTATATTTTCAGCAGTGAATCCTTTTAAAACTGTCACAATGACTGGTTAAAAAAAAGTGGATGCAGAAGAATCACAGATTTGTTTTTTGTCTTCACCTCCCCTTATAAGATCTGAGGCCGACGTTGGCCACAGTGCGACTCAACTGCTGATGGTTTGCTTGGAGATTCAGGTGTGTTATGATAGTAGGGGACAGTGTAGCCTCAAGCTGCTAGCCTCATGCAGAGTTAAGGAAAGGCCTAAAGAGGCCTGCTAGGATCACTTCTTTCGAACTCCACGATCCCAGACCTTTTTTTTTTCATTTATTTTTTTAGTTGTGTAAAGTTTGTCTTTTACATTAAATCTCAAATGAAAGGAACTGATGACAAAAAAGAACCCTTTAAAAACACCCAAATCTGTGCGTTAATCATGCCTGTTCTAAGTTACATCAAGTAAGTACATGCACCAATCAGCCACAAGATTATGACCACTGACAAGAGAAGTAAATAACGCTGACCACCTTGTGACAATTCAATGTTCTGCTGAAAAACTTTTGGACCTGGCATTAGTGTGGATGTTACTTAAACATGACCAGACACTAACACCCCATAGCAATGACACTCCTTGATGGCAGCAGCCATCCCCAGCAGGATGCAGCCTGACACAGGCACACACACAAAAACGCTTTAGGAACAACTGAAAAAAACATGAAGAACAGCACAAGGTGTTGACCTGGCCTCCAAATTCACTAGATCCCAAACTGATCAAGTATCTGTGGGATGATCCACAGAGGCCCCTCCCCTCAACACATAGGACCCAAAGGCCCCCTCTAACAACATTCTGTTGCCAGACACCACAGGACACCCTCAGAAGGCCCATGTCCATTCTCTGATGAGTCACAACTGTTTTGGAGGCACAAGGGAGACCTACACAATATTAGGAAGGTGGTCATGATGTTATGCCTGATCAGTGTAATTATGACCAGTGGCAATCCTAGGTTCAGGGGGGACCCAGTACAGACTAGCAGAATCTGTCATAGGGTAGATAGAAGGGAGTCCCTCAGGGGGGCTTTTATAGGTTTTAGGCTGTTTATGGTTGTCATTGCAAAATATAACAAAATGTGGTCATCTTGGGTTTTCCTTTCCCTTTTCTATTTCTTCAACAATTGCTTGCTTTGCTCCCTTGGTTTTGGCTTGAATGTTACACTGGGCCAGTCTCAGACTTACTAAATAAAGTAAAGCAAGTTTCAAAAGGCTAAGCATTTAAGAGAAACAGAAAAACATCCTGACCATCGGCTCTTACTATGGGTCAGTCACCAAAAATACTATTACCACATTTCCCATAACGCCTTTAATTGTAATACTTTAAAAAGAACTCAGTACTCAGCGAGTCAACAACTTACAGTCTAAAGAATTAGCTTCAGTATTGGTATTTTTTAAATGTCATTTAATGTCAATGATATGAAATAGATACATAATATTGGGAAAACACTCTCAATAAATAATAGTAAATTTAAAGATTATTTTTATTTATTTAAATATTTGGGGCTTTAAATCTGTGTGTCCAACCTGGGGGTTTTGTTTTACTGTCCTCAACACATCCAGATTGTAGATCACACTCACTGTGAAACCTATCTGCATCTAATTGATTTTCCCAGATATGACAACCCTTTTCCCGACGATATTGTGAAGCTGTTAGTACAGGCTGACCATTAATGTGCTGGCAAACAGACTGACCGTGGCAGCTCGCTGTGGCAGCTCGCTCGTCTGGACTGGACGTACATGCTCCTCTCCCTCACCTCCGGCAGGATTCTGGGTGGTCCGCTGGGCTCGTAGGCTGCCTTCATGTTTTATTTTGCTTCTTTTTATAGCCTAATCTCTCTGACTGTACTTAAAACAGCTAACCTCAAACCAACAAACAAGATCCTTTGCATCTTTGTTTTCTTTTTCTCTCCGTTAACTCTTTGGGGTGTGTATGTGTGTGTGTCCACTCTGGCAGACGTTTAGTCAACGACGGGAAGTTTTGTAGATGCTATCTATAATGCTCCATAATGGCTATAAATTGTTTCCGTGTCTATAAAACAGGGGGATGTGTATTTTGAAGGGCTCTTAACGGGGCAATTGGAGGTCTCCAGTGAGGCGACAGAAGCCGGGAAAACAGCCTGAGGTCTGCCAGGCCTCTGTGTGTGGCCTAGCTGGTGCAGGAGTCACCTATAGGTCCTATGGTGATGCTTCCCTGAGACTTTAAAACAAATGCTATTGAAGCAACTGAAAGGTCAAACCGGTTCTCAATTTCAGGTGCAGGGCCAGAATTTCAGCCTTTTGATGTGTTTCTTTATACAAGGTGTTGAGGTGCAGGTAAAATCAATCAGGGCAGGGCATAACCCTGCGAAGTACCAGATTCATGATTGAATTAATAATGAATGGCTGTTTGTCTCTTTGTGTTAGCCCTGTGATAACAAATCGATGGACAGCTACATTATTTAGACTGCGCTGTGAGGCCTCTGCGGGTGTGGGGTCCAGAAAATATGATGACAATGCTCAGAAATATGAAGAAATGGTGGAATATTTCATTTTTCACTTCGGCGCCACCATATCAAGTGGCTGCTTGTTTTTAATGATCAACTTTGCTGTACTTGCTAAGCTAAATCTACATGTCTGTGTCTACATTACAAAATGCTCATGAGCAGTTTTTGAGCATGACTGGTTTGAGCTCATTCAGGTGATCTGTCAGCTCCCAAACGACAAAAACAGACTGATTCATACGAAGCTGTGACTGGGACCAGCAGAAGGGAAGCAGTGCAGAGGAGAAGAAGAGGTCACAGTATCAGGTTGGTTTGAACTGAGATCTGATAAGGTCCTCGTGGCTCGCTCCCATGACGAGGCTTCCTCTGGCGTCCTGTCTGCGGCCGACCGCAGTGATTACAGCCCTTAGTTCTCCTCTGGTCACTCTCTGTCCCTCTGATGGTTGTCTCAGACGCCGCTTCCTCCATTCATCCATCGTGCCTCGGTGTGTGTGTTAGTGTGTGCGCATACATGCATTTATGTAAACCAACCAAGGAGCTTTTCCGGGGGCTGTTCTGTGAGGAAAGGTTATCAAAACACAACAGTGCACTGGGAACTGTAAACATGCTTATGCACAGATCTGGGGCTGAGGGCCATTTTCTTTTGCACTGTACTGTGCAGCCATCCCCACTGCCACCATTCACTGTCTAATTATACTAGGTTATGTAGAGTTCTACAGATAAGACATACACAACAGACCTGTGTTTACCAGAGTATCCAGACTGTCACAGGCAACTAAAAACACCAAAGATTCAGAATTATGGAGTCAGTTCATCTTGAGTGGTTGCAGCATTTTAATAATTATTATTCTATGCTGTTTTATTACTCACACAAAATATTACAAAATGGAACTATTATTATTATTATTGCTTTCCAGATTTTGCAGAACGTCGTGACCAGTACTTCACTGCAAACAAGCCCACAGCCAGTGTCAAACAGTTGATTGTTGTTGCGCATGTTTGAGCTCTTTAAGCTAAACTAAGCTAAGTTACACTTCATTAACTCCTACCTGATTCCAGATCCACACTTTAATCCAGTGATACTGATCACGTTAATACTTAATACTAACTCCTGAAATTGTGTGCTGTATAAACGAACCATTTCTGAAACAGGATGTATGAAATATTATTAGACTGGAGAGGCAGATTAGCTGAAATTGGATGCTTGTGTAATTCTGCCAGCTGCCAGTAAAGATGAAATAAGGTCGAAATAACGAATAAACCTGTGGTGATCATTTAATGGGGTATTCTACTCATTTTCTCATCTTACAGTTCAATGTCATAAGTCTTGAAAGTTTGCGGTGGAGGAAAGCCTTAAGATTTTTTTCAGCTTCTTCAGACAAGGGCCTCTCAGTTACTGTTCACAGTTAGGCCTTGTCAATTGAATTCATGTCTTGTGGTGTTCCCCAAGCTTCTGTGCTGGGCCCGATGCTGTTTGCATTGCATCTGCTTTCTCTCACAAGTAATTTCCAAAGGTATCTCCTATACTTGTTACATAGATGATATTCAATTTTGTTTATAAAAGGCTGGATATTTTGTTTTTTACTTTTAAAAACCGGCTAACCTGCCACATATAGGGGGCAGTAGAAAGTCTTGCCTTTTTGTCTTCTGCTAAATCTACACTGTGATCCAGTGTGTCTGGTGTTTGAGTCTTGATTATACATGCCTTACTCTCATCTTGACTAGTGTAATTCTCTGCTCACCAGTGCATCCCTGAACTGATTTCAGACGGTCCAAAATGCTACTTCCAACCTTCAGACGAAGTCGTCCGGAAGTCCTCATTGTAAACCAATCCTGATTTCCTTATAGTGGATTCCTATTAAATTCAGAATCCAGTTGAAGTGTCAGCCAATATTAGGAATCAGAGGTCCTCTGATCAAAATTTGTTGCATGTGTCTCAGTCTAGAAAAGGCGACTGTGCTTTTGTGGTTGTTGATCCTAAATTTTTCAGTCGACTTAAAATCTGTGGCAACGTTTAAGAAGCAGCTGAAGGCTTTGTTTCAAGTTGCTTTTGTTGAATTTTATTTATATTTGTGTTGCATTACTTTTTCTATCTGGTGTTCTGCGTTTATCGTCTGTTGCTCTATTATTTGCTTTTCTAACTTTTATCGTGACTCATTTTGTAGGGCGTTTCATCTAGCTGGATGATTTGTTTCACTATCTCCTTGAGTTCACAGATGATTGATATACTGCATGATTTAGCCTCTGGTCCTGCAGGGAAAAAAAAACACACACACACTCATTATGTTATGCTTATTTTTGTTTTATTGCACTTTTACCATGATGCAATGAAATTAAAAAATTAAATCCACAGAAACGATGAGTTCAATTAAAAAAACAAAACAAAAAAAACAAGAAGCGTTTTCACTTCAAGAACACCGTCTAAGGTCCTCCATGGATCCACCCATACATCCATACACACTGTGCTGCCCTGACACAGGACAATGGAAACTCAGACTGTGTAATAAAACCCTTATGGAACAGATGGAGTCAGCACGTACACATATGGAGACCTCCGAATCTTATCTATAGCTTGTACCCGGGAGGAGCTTAAACCTTTCCGCTATGAAACCAGACATTCAAGTATTTCTATCATTGCACAGGCACTAGATTTTCCTACTGTATATATTAACTTTCAGCCAGTGACTGAATCATTGACACCAACAGTTAAGCTATCAGCTGTTGGCGATGAATGAAATATACATCCTGAAAAATAATCTCTCCACAACAGCAACATCTGGACATCAAATATATTACAAAGAAACAATATAAAACTATTAGTGTCACATTTGGCTTTTGGTACCATAAATCTAACCTCATATCTGTCGCATTGAAAGCAAACAAAAAACAGCAGTTGCAAAAATGATGATCATGGTGGCTATAAACCAATCTTAAAGCCGGTCTGATTTGTAACAGGTTGCAATATGGAGAGGGTTGACTTTGATGAGTGGCACGGTGCTGGCAGCCACTTTTGCACACGCTCAGTTTGCCCTCTTTTGGACAAACGAGGAAGTACACCACTGTGATGGAAATTCAATTGCACACTTTTGACAGCGAGTAATGTGTCGTTGTGGTACTGATTAGTATTCATTTCAAACAATAAATATGAATTTTAATAATAAATACTCTCTCGAGGACATTAACATTTATGGGCAAAATTAATGGACAAATCCAGGAGTAAACCTGCACTCCAATCAAATATTTTGATCTGGAATAGCAACTATGAGATGCTGAAAACCCTCAGCAGAAATCAAGTTTTTAAAAAAAGACACAATGCAATAAAAACATTTTGCAGCAAATCAATAAAACATCATTTTGATAATGAAGACAACAGGACATCCACCTCCTCCTCCTCCTCCTTCTCTGGGAATGTTCAGCCGAAACACTTGCAACACATACCAACAGTTAGTAGAAACACACATTTGTGAAGACGGGGAGATTCTTTACAAGCCCATCAGAATTCACTGAATTCAAAAAAAACGGTCCCGAACCAGACAGACAAAAGGCGTCTTTCGCAAGACTTCAATGGTTTGGTTGCTGCGGTGGGTCGGTGGGTGCTTGGGTCAGCTGTGGTGATACTATCCTACACTACAGTCAGGGTTGGATACTTTAAGGAGTCTAGGTGATGTGCGGTGGTTCACTTCTGTCCAGCAGCCGCAGATCCATCCAGAAGTCTTCAACATCGCCTGCGCCACAAGCATCGGTACAGCTAAAGCCACAGCACTCTTTGTTAAAGTCCAGTCCAGCAGGCTTCCACTTCCACTTCCACGCAGCTTATATTTTACCTCAGGCAGGTGGGCTTCCCTGCAAGTTCAGCGAAAATCAAGCCCTCTGAGTAATTCAGCACAGATGGGGCTCATCTGTGTTGCAGGATGCTAGTACAGTTTGAGAGAAAGACTGGATTAGCTCAGTCCAGTCTAGGGAGTCAGTCCAGTCTTGCCACCAGCACCCCGGGGCAGCTACCTCCGTCTTGGGCCGCTGTGGCTGTGGTCTGTCCCTTGGTCTCCCTGGAGGTCGTCCTCCACCACATAGCTGTAACCCTCCTTTTCGATGCATTCTGACAGCACATTTAGCACCTAGTGACAGTGAAATACAAAAATTTTATTATCGTTATTGGATGACACATATTTTTCTACTTCTGGGTACAAATAGAGATCCAGTAAGGTTTTTTGGCTAATTTATTCCCTTTTTAAAAGTTCAATAGCATGTCTGACGCCACATTTGTGTCTGCACAATAAATCTGAAGCTACAATACACAGTTAGCTCAGCTTAGACTAGAAGCAGAAGGAAATGTGGTGAAGGAACTCCACAATCCACCGACCTGGCGCAGTCGTCGGTCCATGGCGTCCAGATGTGGCTGGATGAGGATGGGAGTGAGGCGGTCCCTCACCAGGGACTCTGCCATGAGCATGGACAGCTTGTACTCTTCCTTAGCCAGCATTTGCAGACGCAAATGGGTCGACTTTCTTACCCTGCAGAGAAACAGCGGGGGTTGGAAAGAAGTAAGTCTATTGCATTATATCACCAATACTAATATTGTGGATTCCCCAAACCTCTGGGAATGATCATGTCATTGCAAATACAACTTTCAGTTTTTATGCCTCTCCCTGGGAATCACACCCTTCTCAACCCACATATACCCACCATAAAGCATAGGCTTACCTGCAGCACTGTGTCAGGGGCACCAGGATGGACAGCTCATCATGGGAGTGTTTGCCAAAGCTAGGGCAGAAAACAGAACCAGGATGGTGTTGAGGTAAGAATTTTTAGATTATTTGACAATTTTTTAAAATTTTTTTATGTATTGTTCTTTTTTCTGTTATTTGTACACTCCAGCTACACTTAACCTTTTTATAAATGACAACTTGATAATCTCTGTGTTTCAGTGTTTCAGTGCTGGCTTACCCTCTACCATTGTCCAGATGGATGATGAAGGTCTCATTTCCGAACTTTTCAAATGTCTCGTAATGGTGGCGATCCATGTTTCCTGCGTGGGAATGCAGCCAACGATTTAGAGTTAATACATAACATTATGACCACCTCCCTAATATTGTGTAGGTCTCCCTTGTGCCTCCAAAACAGTTGTGACTCATGAGTGAATGGACATGGGCCTTCTGAGGGTGTCTTGTGGTGTCTGGCAACAGAATGTTGTTAGTGGGGGCCTTTGGGTCCTATGGGTTGAGGAGAGGGGCCTCTGTGGATCAAGCTTGTTCCAGTTCATCCCACAGATACTTGATCAGTTTGGGATCTAGTGAATTTAGAGGCCAGGTCAACACCTTGTGCTATTTTTTATTTTTTTTTTAGTTGTTCCTAAACCGTTTTTGTGTGTGTGCCTGTGTCAGGTTGCATCCTGCTGGGGATGGCTGCTGCCATCAAGGAGTGTCATTGCTATGGGATGGGGGTGAGTGGTCAGGTCCAAAAGTTTCCCAGCAGAACACTGCATTGTCACAAGATGGTCAGTGTTATTTACTTCTCCTGTCAGTGATTTTAATGTTGTGGCTGATCGGTGTATGTGTATGTCACGCCAACTTGTAGTATATACAACCTGTAAAGTACATACATACATTTTTTGTGTATTATCTGGCCTGTGAAACACTGATAGCAGCGTTGGGAGAATTAGCATCACCTTGTTCACCCATTCACACGTTCACTTGTTCACTCATTGCTCACCCATGAGGAAGTCAAAGATGGTCATGTCCATGATGTCCAGCAGTCGTGTGCCGCTGTCATAGGGTGGAGTCTGTTTGACTTCCTCGCAGTAGTCTGGGTCCACCTCCCATCTGAAAAGATTTTTAGTATTCTCAGTCCACTTAAATGTATGCTTCAGCACTGGATAAATGAATGCAATTGTCCTTTTACTGTGTCTATTCCAATTTATTCATAACCTAAGCTAAGCTATGTGTTTTTTCTTAATGGTAAGACTGAAGTGAATTGCTTTCTTGTACGAAGAGATCAGCTTAGACGCATGTATGCAGAATATCTTACAAACTTCAGACCTCTTACTCAGCTCTCATGAATAATTACCCCTGGTAACTGACAGCGAGTCTAATAAATACCCTCTGATAGCTGCACCTACAGCATCCTACTCAGCATCGAATCCTTCAGCATCTAATTTAATGAGCGCCACTGATCGATCTCTTACTCTGCCTTCTTGCGTTTGTGGTAGGAGCGTCTCCACGGGTTCCTCCAGGTTTTGCGTTTGGCCAGAGCCAGGTCTGGCAGGAAGGCTGCCAAAGATCCTTCAATCTGGTCTGGCTTGCCGCACAGAGCGTGCTCAGTGGAGCAGTAGTAGGAACACTCTCCGTAGAAGCACACATTGTTGGCTGAGAACCAGAAACAGAGCGCATGTTGTTATTGCTGCTGCAATGTTAAACCTCTGTTAAAAATATCAAAATGCTGATTTAAATATATTCTAGTATGCCACGCTGTGTTTAAAAAGTGTCTACTCTCTATTTGTCCTTTTGTCATTCACTGCACATATATTTAAAGCCCATGCTGCCTGCTTTTAAAATTAGCTGGGGATATTCACTGAGCTGCATTAATTGCTGAGATTGTCAGTATTTTTAATCCTGTGAGAGTTTTCCATGTGTATAATATGTAAAGTAAAGTTGTATCGCTAATTAACTGTCATGCTTTGGCACAAGGTAAAGTCCCTCGATAATACTAATCCCATGCAAATGAATATCTCACTAATTCAGGCCACAAGAGTAACTTTGCTCCAAATTATGAGCGAGGAAGCTGTTCATTTTTTGCAGGGCTTTTACTTTTATAAATTGATGGGTAATTTTTTTTAATGTGTTTCTTTTAAGACTGCCACCGAGGTGCGAAATGAAGGCAATGCGGGAGCACCAAAAACTGCAGTTCCACAAATGGCCACTTGAGGCTGGCTCAAAAGTGAGTCAAACCCCATTGACCTCCATCTTAAAATGGCCGACAAAATCTTTCTGTAATTCACCTGTTTGAATCATAACAAGGCTTAAAGTTATACATACACATGGGCACTTTGTTTGATACTGAGAGACAGCTCAACTCACACGTGGCAGAACCAAAATGGTGACACGCAGAGACACCACACTGAGCCTCAAAAATTAAGGGCGATGGAGGGTTTGTTCATTTTTACCAAATGTCACTCAACCCCTTTTTCACTGTGTACCTGGTGAAATGAAGAAGGTCCTCCAGAGCTTTTTATCTCGCGTAACATCCCGGATCTCCTTCGTCATGTTGACCAGCCTGCCGGCCACAGGGGGCACGCGGCGGAAGTCCAGGATCCTACGAGGCAGAGGCAAACACCGAGGGGTCAGTCTTCAGAAAATAGAAGAGGATTTCGAATTGTCCGAGGTGAAAATAACAAGCAACAGTGCCAGCTTGAGTGGCTGCCACACAGAGCCGATGGAGGCCATTAAGACACTTTCCCAGGATGTCAACATCTCCAGGGTAAATAAATTTCCATACATTTATTTAGAAAACCGCACAAACACGGGCAAAATGACTCGGAGGATGGAGAAGGATGTTGGTATACTGTAGAACCTGTATTGTAAATCACAAATTCATGAATACATAACAGATCGCTCTATGCACCTTTTTAAAAAAATAAATATGAAGTATTACAGCAGCCATGGTAAAAACAGACTCACTGGGTAGCCCTGAAAACGTTGCTTTATTTGAAAGATTTGGGAAAGTATTTTTAAAAAATCCACCCTAATACCTGTGTATATAGACCCGTCTGCAGAGAGCAGTGATAAGGACCTGCTGCTTGTAACACAGAAAAGCTTTTTTCACCTCAGATGGGGGGAGAACGCACAATCCCTCACTTTGGCGGGCCGGAGCTTCATCCATTAAGCCAGTGGAGTAAACAACTGTGCTGTCACTATGAAACCACATGTGATTTGATGTCTCTGCCAAAAGGGGGCACTGTGACCCAAGTAAGGACCTTAGAGATGCAGCACATGGTGGTAAAAACCTCCCTGTGGTATTTATGTGGCTGTGATTCTACATTTTTAACTTTCTAATTTAATATACTTGGAGATGCCAGCTTCCAGCAGCTTCTAAGCCTCTATTCCGTTTTGTGAGGTGATTCTGTGTCTTTGCATCACTTTACTGTGAACTGGAATCAGTGTCAATGCGCATGAGATGAAGAGAAAGATTTAACATGGCTGTATTTTTTTGAAACATGGCGTGGCTGTCTTCCCATATGCGTGCCACATGCCTGTTCTATGCTATGTCCTATGCCCCTGCCTTCAATACTGACCAACTACGACGTGAGCACGGGCTCTTTAAAAATTGATTCCCCTGACAACACCTAATGGCCAAGGCCTGAGGGCAGAGAGACGGGGAAGACAGGCCGAGATTAAAAATGGAGGAATGAGAGAACCGGGTGCGGTGAAAACGAGAACGCCAGGAAGAGGGAGCACCGTCGGACAAATGATGCCATCATGAAGTTGCGTGCTGGCAGGTGTAGCGAGACACATACACGCACAGACACAGTCATGTCTCTTTCCCCACCTCGCTGTCAAAGAGACAGGCGGACACAGGACAGAGCACCGCACAGCACTGTGTGGCCTGCTGGGTCTGGGCCTGCTGCCACGCTAAAGAGAAGAGCGAGGGCTGGCTTCCTTCATCACTCACACGCCTTTTCTTCCGTCTTTGATAAATTCCCACAGTGGCAATTTTAAACATGTGTTCTATTCAGGGTAGGGCTGACATCACTACTGCACATATTTCCAGCTGAAAAATGTATAAGACGCGAATGGGCTCTCATGAATTTGAAGCTACGTGGTTTAATATTTTAAGGTCATATTGGACTCTGTGAGTCTTCATATCTGCTGACTACCTAATGCAGCAAAACCAGTGCACTTCCCAGTTAAATCCACTCACATAATTAATGACGCTTAAAGCAGTGTAGCCTATATAGGAAAAGACAGTCGGTGTGTGTGTGTGTGTGTGAGGAGTCTGTGTGTGTGTCTGCCCCCTGGGAGGCAGTGTAGCCTCAGCCTCTGCACAAGCAGCAGCAGCAGCAGCAGCAGCAGCTCCGTGGACAGGCTCTAATTTAGAACAGACAAAATAAGGCAAAAAAATAAAGCGCTGCTTTTGGCAAACCCTGCCTGGCTTATATTTAGAATGGGCACAGGGCCTTTCATGCCTTTGGTTTCCTCCTCTTCCCCTTAACCCACACATATGCTGGAGCGTGTGAGCATATTTTCATGTGTGTGCACAGAGGAGGACCAGATGTGTGGCAGACTGGTGAGGAGCGCCGCTGCTAATGCAATTGCTGATGAACTGTGTCATTGTGCCTGCAGGAAAAGCGGAACCAGCGTCGCCCTCACCCTCTGTGGCCCCATTGTGCGTCCCTGCGAACACGTGTGTGTGACCTCAGTACCATCTTGTGTCAGTGCAAACACCAGCGTTCACGTCAAAACACAAGCCCTCCGCTCATAACAACGTGCGGCCACCGTGACGTCAGCCTGTCTTCAATAGCGCCGCTGCTGCCTCTCGTCGATCTGAGAGGCTCGTGAGGATTTCTCTTTTCATTAAAGTCTCTCCAGTAGGCCTGTAAAGTGTTAGCCTTGTAAAGGCAGTGTAGTCAGAGAGCGTGGCGGTTAGCTAAGCAAAGAGGCTGTGCTCATTGTTCAGTCAGATACTAGCTGCGGGAGGGCGGCATTCATTCTCTATGACTCACGGCCTCTCGGAGCTCACAGCCTCTACTGTACCGGCCGGCCTCACACTGAGCACTGTTTTGGAAAAAAAGATGAGTTTCTGGAGGATGGGAACGTACAAATAAGCTCCTCTGAGAAAATCTAGTGTTCATGGAATGTCCAGAAGAGAAATAGGTATGCTTGCAGTCGCGCCAGTATGCAGACACACATAAATCTGATCTGTATTGCTGTATTTCTTGGGCAGAACTTAATCCTAGCCTCACCTAACCCCAAATCTGGAATATTTTGCTCCAATCTAAAACTAGAGAACGTGCTAAACTGCAATCATTTCATCGTTACATCCTTTGACATTCCCCCTAAATGTGCTGCTAATGAATCAGTTATGCAACACGGAAAATACTAAATGCAAACACATATCTGGAAGCACTACTGTAAAACAGCGCTAGCCAGTTCTGGTGTTCTCGTCGGGATCTGTTCTCCACCCAGGCGGTTAATGAGGTGGCACGGGGACGGGCAAATTAGCAATCAGGGAGGAACAAAAACCTGCAGGACGTTGGCCCTCAAGGATGGAAAAATGTACTCGGGAGGTTAGATTAGATTCAGGAACGTCAGCTGTTTTTTTTTGTTTTTTTTTTTCTCTCTCGTCGAAAGTGTTTGTAGCAACAGAGCTGTTTCTGGATGTCATTATAGCTCAAGGCCAGACGCACACCACTCCTGCTCCTGAAGGGACTGATCTTCCCACAGCTAATTCTTTAATGTTTAGTTTAATTCAGATTTCCTCAGCGCCTGCTTTGTGCCCACTTTAATGTTTCTCCTGCTTTCAAACTCTCGTTCCAGACATGATAGTGTTGAACGCAGGAAGCCGTCCATTTGATTCAATTCAGTTTTATTTACGTGACGACAAGAACAGTCCAAAAGGTCTCAAGGCGCTTTACAGAACCCAGAGCTGGAAACTCCCCAGAGCACAGCTATTTCTGTTGTTCCTATCTGATGATCTAATGATTCATTTTATCCACATACAGCATTTATGGCAATTTAATTCCCTTTGAAACTCGCTAAGCTCTATTTAAAGTTGTTTTAGGAAATAACAAAAAAAAAAAAAAACTATGGCCAGTAACAAAATCTAGAGATGAGGAGACACATGGAAGTGAGCCAAGCAGACCTCTGCAGCTTCTCATCATTAGCTGCTGGTAGCACAACAACTCAGAATCTCTGAATTGTGTGTAATGAAGGCGCAAGGTTATTGACAGGCGGTGGAAAAAGAGCTGATTCTGTGGCCTTGTTTTTATTATTTAGCCTGTCTATTGTGAGCAAACCAGTGTAAAAGGAATGCATTAGCTGCTTTTTCCAGCAACATGGAAAAAGTTCCTCCAAAAGGGAGTTTATTTAAGAAAATATAGATAGCCTTGGTAGAATTGTTGTTATGTTTTGTGGCCCTGGAGTTTTACTCACAAACAATTTCTAAATCCTCTCCATTAAAACTTGCAGCACGCTGTTTGCTCAAGAACTTACCTGTGTAGCAAGACACAAAAACGATCATCTGCTTTATGAGGGATAATGTGTGGTGTGCAAAGAAAACCCACAGACGACAATGTGACAATTTAGTGTTGCAAACACAATAACACACACACACAGACACACAGAGAACACACAACCGCCTCTGAGCAGTGTGACAGGCTCGTTTCCACCTACTTGTCCAGATGAAAGGCTGCAATCTCAGCGTTGTGTCTTTCAAAGTCGGAGAAATAGAAGAAGTCTGGCGGGGTTTCCTGCTCCCGGGTCTGCCTGCAGGTGCACAAGGAAAAAAAAGAAACGCTCAATTAGCCGAAAGGTCAGGTGTAAAAGTCAGGCCGAGCCACTCGGCAGCGCTTAGCAACATCGAGCTGAACGCGTGAAGTTGAGACGTTTAGATAGGAAATTCACAAAAACATGCAGCAGGTACGCAAGATGACATCAACAGGAATGCAACAACACTGTGTTTGATAGGTCTACTGTACACGGCCGCTCAAATCAACATCGCATTCTCGCAGATGTCTCACTCCACAAGCGATAAAACGCTCTGGTTTTACGCCGTGTGCCTAATACTGCGGACAGCATTTGCGAGCAATAACCAAGACACAATAAACCACTGTCCTTGCCTCGCCAGAGTTACCGCCAGCGTTTTGTGGGGCAGCAAGGAGAAGGGGACAATCCAAGGTCAAACACTTCCTCCTGAAGCACCCGCTCCTGTTCTCGGGCCTGTACCTATTTCTGTCTGGCTCTGATCCTTCCCCACCCAAAAAAAAGAAAAAAAAATGCTTTCCACACACATTCTGCCTTAAAGCTCTTACTGGAGGGAAAAGAGGCTCTTAAAGGCTTAAATCCCAGAGCTGATGGAACACGGGCCAGGACGAGGCAGGACAGGCAGGATGGCAGGGGTAAAAAGGCAAAGTCAAAGGAAGTGGTGAAAAGAGCTGGTGAGAAGGTACCGGGTACAGAATATATGCTAATGTCTGTGAAGAATACAAAGACAGAAGTCCAGACTTCCTACAGAGAAGCATATTTTAGTTAGTTTTCCTTTTATACACACTGCCTCCTCTTTGCTTTTTTTTTTTTTTTATTGACAGTAAATACTTCCCAGAAAGGCAGCTGAGTGTGATGATTTGGACTGCAGCCTCTGCCATTTCTACTTCAGTTAGTTGAGGGAGGATGAGAAGAACGGAAACTATCTTGGCAACTTCTCTTTTTCTCTCCTTCTCTTTGTATTCCCTCTGGATGCCTCCCTCTCTGTTTATTTCGCTCAAACCCCCCCCCACTCATCTCACCTCCTCGGCTCCGCAGTGCTCCCTCGCTCAGAACGCTCCTCTGTTGTTTTTGTGCATCCACGGCTTTACACTTTATATCGGTCTGCATTTCCCTCCTTTTCCTCTCTCTGTTCCGTCCGTCACTCCCCTCCTCAGCTGGCTGGCTGATTGTAGCTCTGCAGCTGCGTGGCTGACATATGCACCAGTCATTAACTAGCCCATCATGGAGCCCAGGAACACACTCTTCCACTAAAAATCCCTCAATTTCCTCCTCTTTTTTATCAATATTTTTTCTGTCTTTCTCTAATCTTTCTCCATCCAGAGCGAGCGTTAGACAGATAGGGTCACACAGATGGGTGGCCAAAGTAAGCAGGAAAGTTTGATGAACATTTTGGAACATGTCTTTTAAAATGATATTTAGCTCTTGTTTGCACAGCAGACGTATGTCTTGGTAATCTGCACCGATCAGGCATAACATAATGACCACTGACAGGAGAAGTAAAAAGCATTGACCACCTTGTCACAATGCAACGCTCTGTGGGAAACTTTTGGACCTGGATGTTATTTAGACATGTACCAGCCACCTAGACCAGACCAGGAACCCCCACCCCATAGCAATGACACTCCTTGATGGCAGCAGTCATCCCCAGCAGGATGCAGCCTGACACAGACACACACACAAAAGCGGTTTAGGAACAATTAAAAAAAACATGAAAAACAGCACAAGGTGTTGACCTGGCCTCCAAATTCACTAGATCCCAAACTGATCAAGTATCTGTGGGATGATCCACAGAGGCCCCTCCCCTCAACCCATAGGACCCAAAGGCCCCCACTAACAACAGTGTGTTGCCAGACACCACAGGACACCCTCAAAAGGCCCATGTCCATTCTCTGATGAGTCACAGTTTGCGAGGCACAAGGGAGACCTACACAATATTAGGAAGGTGGTCATAATGTTATGCCTGATCGGTTTATTCCTCCTTTTTGCATTCTCACTCTCTTTCGCTCAGGTCATTGAGGCCATGCCAGTAAAGGCAGAGCGCTGTCTGTTGATTGTATCGCTCTCTTCTCATGGGCAGCCCTGCATTGGGGACACGGCGCTCGCTCCACATCAAGAAAAAATGAGACAGACTTTGAAAGCGGAGAGCGCACATTTACGCCAACGCCGCTCGCATGGCAATAGCACTGAAAAACCAACACATAAAGCCACTACAAACTATTTTGTCATCGGGGGCAGCTGCACAAAATTAGATGCTAATTTGACATGGCTGGTTCATTTTATTGGGAATATTGTTGTTGAGAGCGAGAGGATAAGATTTATGCCACTCTCACGCCTGCTTTCTGGCAGCCTATTAGCTTAGCTTAGCATACTTATGAAAAGGAAACAGGGAGAAACAATACAGACACTTGTAAAGCTCACTAGTAAACACTATATTTTATGTGAAAACCGACTTTAAACTCTGTCCATGTCCAATTAGCGCAGAAAAAAGTATGTTTAGTGCAAGACTGGTTCATTGGTAATTTAGTCTTTTCGCATATGTTTAGTTTCCTAATGATTTCCACCATTGTTTTCACATTAAAGGTTTTGTTTCGGGAGTTTTCCTAATGGAGCTGAGGGTCTAATTATAGATGTGTTGTTGTCTGTGGAGATTGTTGTCTAGAGATCAATTTGTGATATATGATGTAAGGCTGAACTGAGTAGTATGAATGTCTATTTTATTTTACAGTCTTTTCTATAAAGCATTAGAAAAAACAAACAAATTAAATGTTAAAAGAAAATAAAATAAAATGTTTTTTTTATGGGTGATGGGGGTTTAGTTAATTTTATTTTATTTTGCCTGGCGCTGGGTCCTCTTCGGGTTGCCCTGGCAACCAGCGAACGGTTCAGGAAGTTGTGTTAAGTGGTGATGGCTTAATTACTGAGCCTCGGGGAAGAAGAGGCTAGCAGCGATGTGACCACAACAGACCATGGACCATGAAATCCAGTGAGTTGTAGCGTTGATAGGCGAGGAGAGACCCTTGGCGAAGCAAAGTGAGCGGAAACTAATCTAAACTTTGAGAATAAAATCATAAAAGATATAAGGCGATTGGGGTTTGCTAAGCTAACTTTGCTAAGCGTAGTGACTCACTGTTTCTTTGTCATTTTCAGGTTGCCAAGCAACCAGTGGATATTTCAGGAAGTAGTTTTAATTACTGAGCTTAATGTGCTGCAACATTTTTGGTTGTGAAATGCGGACATTTTGGAGATACAGTATTTGCAGACTGTATCGACGCAGCGTCAAGAAAGAAGAAATGCAATTTCCAGGACTATTTGTGCTGATAGTAAAATAAAGATAATACAAGAAAGAAAACACTACAGACAAAATGTGTGACAGAGCAAGTTGAGCATTTTATGCCCACGCTGACCGTACAGGAGTGTCGTCATGGAGATATCTTGGAGGATGAGAATGAGCAAACACTCTAGAGCAATGATTCACGGTCAGTCAGCCTTAAAGAAACCCACAAGAATGCTTCACACAGTCCTACTACATAGCTCTCTCCGCATAAGGAAAGGTACCGCAACATGCCGCTTCATTCACAAGCTCCAATATGCACCCACCCCAAACCGTCTCAATGCTAGGTGCTAGGTGCTAGGTGCACATGCTCTGTGCAGCTCTGCTCTTATGGGGATGAAAACACGAGCGAACAGCTTGAACTCGGAAGCATGTGCTCGCATCTGAGGCAGATCTCTCTGGCTGTGGCTCGACTTGAAACGTGGCCGCACTGATGCTCCCCACTCTCAGTGAATGCCAGCCAGGAAGCAGGAAGGCTGGCTAATTACCGCGATCCGCAACCAATTCAAATGTCAATAAAGTTATTTAGAGCATGGCATTACACCCCCACTGACAGGGACAGGACGAGTAAAAAGGGGAAGAGAGGAAGAAGTGCTGAAGTTAAATAGAGAGTTTAATAGGGGCAGAGTAGAGGACACACAGTCCCTCAGTGTTCTCCTCTGAACAAACAACAAATATGCAGCTGTTGTGCATTATATAACTTTATGTTTGGATCCTCCAACAGCTGCACCTGGAGAATGTGAGCGTGTTCTGATCAAGCAAACCATTAGGGCCGCGTCGTTACATGGAAGCCGTGCTGTCGATGCGCGGTGCAGGAAACATACATAAATGCATGACCACATAATAAAGTCTATAAATGTTTGAGTACACAGTATGCACTGAGCTCACAGAAACCAGGGAGGAGGGCAGGGATGCCGGTTGCTCAAGAGCTACTCGTCCCTTTTCACTTTGGACTGCCTGGTTGAGCTTAACCTTTGAAATATTTACTAATCCACAGCGGATTTATGTTGAATGAAAAGTAGATCTCTTGACCCAAAGTGCCGGTGAAAGCCAGCACAGTATATTTCTTTTCCTCCTCAGCCAGGCAAAGGGTATACTATAAGCGCGATTTGATAGCAACCGTCCACACCAACGTCAGCCCCTTTATTATTAGCAGCAGGTGAGACGCACTGAGCCGAGCATGCCCAGTGTGACCCTGGCCCTGCTGTAAACACATAGTTTACACTGGGTGGCCAGACAGTTTCTTGGCTCTGCTCTCCGCTCGGAGGGGCCCCGGCAGCCACCGGGGCGGCGGAGGTCTAACGGCAAACACACAGCAGTGTGAAAATATAAGGGTGAATGAGAGTCAATGAGACCTGTTCATACTAGCTGACCTCTGCAGCACCAGCAAGGGAGACAGAGAGAGAGAGCGGGAGAGAGAGGGGGGAAAGGAGGGGAAATAAGGAAGAGGCATTTCCTTTCGCGCTGTTACTGACATCAAGTTGGAAAAGGCATTTCGCTGGAAGCTGTCACTCCTTTCTGGTATTGGTCACTCTCATGCTTAGAAACGTGCACTTAAACACAGCTTAAGAGCCGAAACCAGACGGATTTGTAACATAATCACGGATGAGGCTCTATTGTACATTTTTGGAACGATGAATGAGGTCACAAATAAGAAACAAAGAGATACTAGAGCGTTTTTAAACTATGCCAACATCTTTTAAAAGACTTGCACTGTAAAGCCGAGCAGCAGGAGTTTTAAAATTGTACCAGAGTTTAAAATCCGGTTGCATCACACACTTGAGGAGAAACTTCACAAACATTCTTCTGTCTAATCTCAAACTTGCACACACTGCATGATTTTGAAATAATAGTGCAACACGACAGGATATGCTCTGGGCTGTTTTCACATCTGTATTTCGTTCAGACTCAGGGAGTCATTTATACAGTATTGTTACAATGCTTCGTGTTCACACGGCAATCGAGACAAAGCAAACTACATCCTTGCGAACAGTTTGGAGGTTTGTTACAATTTTGCAGATTTCAGGAAGTCAGGAAATAATCAAACGGGAAGTGGAGCATTGGTAGTGAATGCTGTTTTCACACCAGCCCAAACGAACTGACCTGAGGGGGGGGAACTCTTAGTTTCCAGATAACAAGGTGTGAAAGCACCCTCAGATTATCATGCCAGACCAGGGAGCACTGAATGCACCCCGCCACATGATCCCATGGGGAAATGGATGTAACAACTTTCTGTAAATCTACTGATCCACACTACAAAGCACCTGCAAGCTGTTTTGCCAACCGCCATTTAAACTGAAAGAAGAAACTTTGTAGAACTTCTGTAAGAAAAAGTTAAAGTAGAGGGCTAAATGACTTTGAATTTAAAAAAAAATAGTTGGTGAACCGTGGTCAACATAGAGCGTGGACTGGAGGCGAGATGTAACACTTGTCTATGATAGTATGCTAGCTAGCATTAGCATAAAGAGCTAGGATGTTTACTGCTGCTAGACATCACCGTCACCTCGTCCATGAAGGCTCGTTTCTTTTGTTGGTTATTGTGACAGCAGCCCTGCAGCCCTGACGGGTCTACGAGTGATTCGGGGGGTTCAAGAGCGGATCCGTAAACCTTGATTTTATCAGGTAATCTAGGCAGAATCTCAGTATCGACTGGTTGGGTGAATTAGAAACTTCTGCAGTCTTAGCCCACATCTCTTTCAAACTCTGTGTGTTCTGTTCATAACGCGAACTTGGTACCACGGAAGAAATGATTGACCCATTTTAACAAGCTGACTTGTAATAATCAGTTAACTGGAATTGATACTTGAATTGTTGGAGTGCTCCTTCAACTATCCTCGCCGGCAACACATAGAAAAAAAAGTCACAGAAAGTTGTTGACCTCGATGGAAGTTTTTTCCATTTCATATGCAAATATTTAACAAATTTCTAAATATATACTAAATGTTCCTTCTCTCAAAACATTCCCACCGTTTGTGGACTCGTCGCTTCTCGCACCGCAAATCCCAGTGGCTTTAAGTTATTTATTATGGAGACGAATTCCAAATTTGCGAATGTCGAAATTATGCACAGAGCCCCGCGCTGTGGATTCTTTCCACAAAACTCATTATACATGCTTTATTTTTGCTCTTTTGCTTTTTATGTTTTTCACAGCCCAACCGCTAACTTTTGAACAATCCGCGGTCACGCTCCAGTTTTCTCTTTCATCTGGAACTGAGCTGGATTGTGGATATAAAACATTATTAAAATGTAGTTTTATTTGACTTTACAATAAGAGTGAATGTCTTAGCCAAGGTGATGTGTAATAACCCAAGTGTCATCGTGTCTCAGTGCATTAGGATATTGCACGGGGAGGGTGTTTTATTTAGTTTCAAAGTCAAACGGCCAATCGATCACCATGGGCCTATAGCTATAGTCGTAGGCCAAAGCAGATGGGAAGCAGAGCGGAGGAGTAAAAAGATATGCTGTAAAATATAAAAGGACAAGGGCATCTTCCAGCCCCAGCGGGTTCCCACCAAAGGGCTGACTCCACACACTTGTCACACATCATCTGTCAAACCCACGGGCACGGCAAAGTGCAAGCGCGCGCACAAAGCAACAAAAAAAGAGTTTTTCTAAACCTCAAGAGGGAGACGTGGAACTGCGAGGTGGAAGGTAAGCTTTAAATGCATAAGAGGGTAAAGATAGTGAATCCCATTTATGGGTCAAAAACACCAACCACGGCAAGGCTGGAGATGAGAGGAGGCGGTACATTGTTTTATCTCCGGCGTAACGCGTGTGAAAGCTGACCTTTTCAGCAATGACATTTGATAAATTGAGAAAAAAAATGGGGGTGTACGAGACAGGCGTACCTGCGTGTTTGCATCCGGCGATACGTTTTACTGTTTACCGGCCTCTGCTGCCATAACCCTCCGCTGTAATCTTATGTCCACGATGAGGATTTGCCGCACAAATGGGAAGCTGTGACAGGTTATTTTGTGTGAGTAAGTGCTCGGTGGGTGGTGGTGCAGGGAGATGACATTTGGTGTAGGTGAGGAGAGGACGGGGGGAGGAGGGGGGAGAGAAAGAAAGAAAGAAAGAAAGAAAGAAAGAAAGAAAGCACAACCGTTTTTATGATGGAAGATGCGAGAGAAAGAAAGAATAAAGGCAAGGATGTGTGAAAGCAGGAAAGAAAGTAGTGAGGAAAGAAACGGGGAAGAAACAAAAATAAAGGAAGGAAAGGACAGGAAAGTTAGATTATGTTTGAAAGAACGAAGAAAGGAAATACAAACAAAGAAAGAAACAAAAAGAGAGGGAGGAAAGAAGGAAAAGTCGCAATACAGAAACACATGGCAATGTTTTTTGTTTATATGGAGGAAGAAAGGAAAGGAAATGACTAACATTTAAGAAAGTAGAAAGAAAGGAAAGAGAGACAAGAAAGAAAGAAAGAAAGAAAGAGGATAAGCCTAGAAAGAACATCACATAATTATGAATGAAAGGATAATTGAATGAAAGAAACTAGAGAGAGGGAAGAGAAGGAAAAGTGGAATAGAAACAGAAGAAACTGAAAACTGTAATATAATACTTATGGAGGCAGAAGGAAAAGAAAGAAAAGAAAGAAAAGGGGAAAGAATGGAAAGATGTGTTAACCAGATCACAGCAATGTATTAAAACATGTCATGTCCGTACACTAAGACATTTAAATACTCCAATTATCACTACAAAGTCCCTTTTTTAAAGAAAAGGCCCCAGTCCAGAGTTGGAGTGATGTGACAAGAGTCAAACGTAAAGACACAAATTGTCTGAAAACAACAGCGCCGGCTTCAGAACCACATGCAGTCAGACCGTAGCGTAGTGCAGCCGTAATGAGTCAGGCTGTAAAAATTTCACCCAAGGATTTTTTTAACTAGCGCACCACAAACACCCAAGGGCTCTCTAAATAACCTTCACACCGTGATCCAGGTGTGTGTGTGTGTTTCTGAGTGCGTGCGTGGCGCTGCTTGTGTGTGCAGCAGTGTCTAAGTGTGATGGCTGTCATAGCTCCCGAGGCTCTGCGGTTCTCTTCATCCTCCTCCTCCTCCTCCTCCTCCTCCTCCTTTACTCCCTTACTCCTTCAGATCCCCGGCCTGACACACAGAGAGACAGCTGTTTCCTTCTAGCGAAGCTCCCTCTACCCCTCTCCCTCTCTTTGACACATTAGCACACACACATAGGTAGAGTAAAGTAACTACATCCAGCGCCAAGTTTCACTTCCGTGTCCTCGGGGCCGGCACCATGTAAATGCAGTCATCCCGAATAAATAGCCAACGCCTTCAGAACACAACAGCTTCTGCTTCTTCCTCCCCTTCTTATTTATTTATTTTATGTGGAGCCACTTCAGAGGGCTTTAGCGAAGAATAGCCCTAAATGAAAATCACTGAGCAAAACACAGCTATTAGAGTTTTAGCGCATGACAAGACACCATGAAGAGTGAAAGGAGGAGGCGGAGGAGGGAGGCTCTGGACGAAGGATGTTCAGCTAGATTGCTATTGAGAGGCCTTTTAGATGATGGCAAGAGACAAGGGACGGAAAGGTGAAACGAGTGCACCATTAATCATTGGCGTTAATCCTTTATGGCATGCAGACGCACACACACAGAGGAAGACGACATCCTTCCTCCCTCTTCCTCTCCTCTCCTCGCCCGCCGAGCTGTTGTCATGTCATCCTGTAAATATCCCGGCAGATAAAGCGGCCGTAAAGATGAAGCCGTCACCTCAACATAATCCGGGACATATATACCGCCGCCTCTGACAGCCAGCCCCCGTGTCCTTATCGGCGCAGGACGCCTCCTCCCAGCAAGCACACGTCCTGATACGGCATCGCCTCTTATCTGGGCACCGTCTTCCTATCTCCCTTCCGTCTCCGTAAGTCTTTCTTTATTAGAGAAAGAAACATCGGCCCTGCTCGCTTCTGTCTGCCGCTTTGGTGCTGGACACCGAGCTTCTTCTACAGTACATGAGAGACAACGGCCAGGGAGACACTTCCAGGAGTTGTCCTTCCAGTTCTGGGATACTACAAGGAAACGTGTAATAATTTCTCATTTCGTTTAGAACGCATGAAGGCCAGTAGGAAATCAGGAAGAGCTACAAGTAAATTAAATTCCCTTTGATTAAAAATTGGAAAATGCCTGATGCCATTCCTTCAACCTTGAATGAGGAGACGAAGGGTTGGACATGAGATACTGTGGATATAGATAGATAGACAGATAGACAGATAGACAGATAGATAGATAGATAGATAGATAGATAGATAGATAGATAGAAAAAACATAAGGCGTGATAAAACAAGATTTAAACCTAAGCAGAAACGTAAACACGCATCATTGAATTCCCACAGAAGCCGCGTAAGAGGACAACTGAACTGCTTTCTAATCTCCATTTCCAAAGCAGAGGTGGATTACACGTGTGTCTGTCTCCGCGAGAGGGAAGGAAAGATGATGAATTTCCCGGTGTACGGCATAAAAGATGATCCTTAATCTGCACAATTCATTCGGCGTTCAAACGAACAACATCAGTGAAGCGCCGCCGCCGTCAGTCGGCCCACAGCCGCATGAATGAGTGGTACGCGGGGCCGCATACTGACTAAATAATCACATTATGTTACACAATCGCACGGGCTGTGAATGTATGGCGAGATGAATCGGGCCTTTGATTGTGATACAGGGCTTTGAAAATAAAATGGTACAGTACATGTGATTCGCACGGTTTGAATAAATCTGACATTTAATTTTACACGTCAAGGCTTCAACAATGCGGGACCATTTTAACCCCGCGGCATCTTTTCAGGAAACAGCTATAGACTCTATACAGAGGCGCTTAAAAGTGTTTGTACCCCTCAGAATTTTCTATATTTCTGCATAAAACTGATTCAAAACGGATTTTCACAACATCATTAACATATCTGTGAGGTGCAAAAGTAAGTGAACCCTTGTTTTCAGTATCTGGCGTGACCCCAGTTGTGCAGCAATAACCGCAACTAAACGTTTCCGGTAACTGCTGATCCGTCATATGATGTTTTGAGTCATTTTTATGCAGAAATGTAGAAAATTCTGAATGGCACAAAAACTTTTAGGCAGCACTGGATATACAAGCTCAAAAAAGCTTCCTTCACTACTTTATTTAGATTCACTGAAAAGTGTTAGCCCTAGCATGTAGCTATTCTAAAGTAGATTTAAGCCTGCAGTTGTGCAAGTGGCTCTGAGAAGCTACACTGGCTACGTGTTAATAAAACATAGAACGCAGTTAACTCTTAGTTTAGTGTGTTCATACGAATACATTTTTAGCTAATAGGCATGCATTAGCAGTATCTACGTCCGTCTCAATCGGCGTTGTACACCAAATGACTGATACACACAACCCACACACTGAAATTACCATCCAGAGAGCTATCGAGCTATCACGGCTGAAATTCTGAGACGGCAATCAAACTGATGTGAAATAGTGTCAACGTAATGTGCAATTTGTAACAATAACCAGCAACCAACATCTCCTAAACATTCCCAAATGAAATTATAAAGCACTTATAGCCGCAATAATAACAATCATAGGAAACATATCTTTATTGCAGCTAAAAGGGAAGTGCATTAATGCTTTTCTGTAATGGAGACCAATGGTTAAACAGGCTTTTCTATAGAGCAGAAACACTTTTGATTAGTTGAGTGAGACCTCAATGGCGGAGACAAAATTGCCACAGTGTTATTATACAGTTCTACTCTCCGTATGAGCGCTAGCAATTTTTTTTTTTGATCTATTTATTTGCCATTCAAGCATGCCAGCTAGCAATCTGCACTTTTGGCTCCGGCCATTTAGATTAAACTCCAGCAGCGAGATTATATCCGCTGCCCTCTGCCCTCCATTGTTAGATTAACATGAAGTCCGACCAGCCGCTGTAACATTCATACATGTAGTGGTAAATAAAAACGGAACAATCAGCAGCAAAAAGCAATACCCAATTTCAGTTTAAGATCGATTGCGAGTCAAATTTAATTATCCATATCTGTAATTGCTGCATATTTGACTTCACTGGAAGCGCTTCAAGTGGCAGTTTGTAAAAATAGCCTCCATTCAGAATGAAAATCTCCTCTGGATGATTAGGGGACAGGCTTGGCTAAGACTGATTGCCGTGGCCTTTCCAGAGCTATTCTGGCTCTGCTGAGTGTGTGCCTTCCACTCAACATCGATCTATCGACCCACGGTCCAGTAAAACCTCGCGCAGACCAAAAGGTGAATCGCGCGCACACACACACTCACAACAACAACAACAATAACAACAACAGCCATGCAATCAGGCACAACCCAAGCACATGCATACACACGCAAACGCCCAGACAGAGACTAACAAGCGTGCTGATTTTTGATGACAAGATTGATGCAGCCTCTCTGAATTCTCCTTGCGTCAACAATACCCAGAGCCTCTTGCACTCCAGTCTGTGCGAGAGTGTGGTCGTGTACCACCGAACAGCCTTCGCAGGCTTTTGTGACAGCGATGCAATCACCGCTGTGTAATTGGAATTGAGCAGTTCATCCATGTAACCGTGCGGCTCAGTAGGTAGGGTAAGGAAAACGATCGCTATTGTCTGCTGTAATGAGATGCAGGTTGATGCCTCGGGGTTAAAGGTCAGTTATGGAAGACATGACTATATTCTGCCCGCTGTGTACGGTGCGTCTAAGTATTTCTGCATGTAAGTGGCCTTCTCCATTCTCAACTGCAATTTTCCTCCTCCGTCTTTATGCCCACTAACCTTCACTCAGCCTCCATGTAGCGGCATACAAAGCTGCCCCTTTACACCTCTGTCACAGCCGCTCTTTCTCTCGCTTATGTCTGCATTTCAGCCCCCACCGCCCTGCCCGCCCACCCCCTTACCCGGGCAGTCAAGTGTGGAGAGGAAAGCCTGCTTTAACAGCTCTTTATTTACAGTGCACACGCGGGGCCGCGGCGCCACACTCGATCGGTCGGGTAACATTATTTCCTCGTACGCAGTACGTTTCCTAACGCTGCTTTGATTATCTCACCTGCAATGAAAATGCAAGAGAATATTGACTAGATTAAATCATTAGTCAAATGTATATAATCGAGAACGGTTCACTGCAGGTTGTTTGGCTATCATGTTTGGACTTTGCACTCTTTCTCACACAGTGGACAATCTAAGTGCTGATCAAATGTAATAGGACAGCTGATATTTGACAGATGCATTTTATTCAGTAGGGAAATAAAGTGGAATATGACTCTATTGAGTATTGTAGAATAGAATAGAGTGGAATCAAATCAATTAGAATCAAACCAAACAGAACCGAATCGAACAGAACATGGAGAATAATACAACACGACAAAGTGGAATATAACAAAGTAGATAATAATTGGTTAAGAAGAAATCCATGACAATAAGTGTTAGTTGCATCCCTAATAAAATGTTTTCTTTTTCTACAATTATGGGATCACAGTCTCAGCCAAACACAGGAGAAACCCTCCCGACATAAACGGAGAGGCGCCCGAGATGAAAACCCAAACCAATTGGCTTTTTTTCCCCCTGAACAACAATTACTGCTAATTATCAGCTTCCCTGCTCTCCTCGGCTTCTGCCCTTAGCACTCGAGGCACGTAGCACACATCCATCCGCTCACTTCTCGGCCCATTCTTCTCCCCTTCTATCTCCCGCTCCCTTCGCGCGAGCAGCCCTCATCTGCCTGTAACCAAAACAGCGCAGGAGGAAGCCGGAGTGTCGCCGGGCCTGATGGGACAGCTTGAGTTCTGGCGCTTTTCATTATTCATGCCCGCCCTCTCACTCTCTCCCTCTCTCTCGTCGCGGTTTCCCTTCTTCTTCCCTCAATCCCCTCATCCGCCCTTTTGCTCTCACAGCGTGCAATGGATTTATTAGAAGGTATTACCGGGAGGGCCTGGCGTTCACGCTCTCGCGTCCGGATGGATCCGTTGCAGGGAGGAGAGAGGTGAGAGAAAACACGGAGGGGATAAGAAGAGAGAGGGAGGTGGGACAGAAGGAACGCAAGAGGTAACAGAACAGCAGCGACCACGAGAGAAGAAAAGCAACCAGGCAGACAGAGTGTATTCTTTAAAATCCATGTTTTATCATCTGTGACTGCAACAAGAACCGCGGTTATGTTTTAATGATGCTGTGTGGCTTCACTGAGGTACTGCCATGACTTCCCTCTTTATAATTCAAACCTTCATTACACCTGCCTCTTTTCGACCTGCCTTGTAACACAATAGGAGATCACAGGAATGCACACAAAAACACACACATCCTCACACTTCTGTTGCGCACATGTTGGTCAGCTAAGTTCCCAAACCTAGACAGAACATTGATGTCGACCAAGTCGGCGCATCTCCCGCACTGGAGCCTGTTCATTTCAGATTATGGCTTCCTGTTTGACACAGCTTAATGGTGCAAACACACACTGCAGATGGACACGGCCTATATTAATCTTCCTTTGAGAGAGTAGCCCAGCCCCTCTCTCTCGCACACATAAAAGCACGCACATGCTCACATTCCCCGAGGCGGCAGAGACGAGCCGGTGTGATTAAGTGTGTCACACGAGCGCGCGTGTGAGCAAAGGTATGGATGTGCTCTTGCATTAGCATACATGTCCCTGGGTTTGCTCATTTACGTGTGAGCACACACATGATGTTATGTTGTGCATGAAAAGCCCCGGCGCAGACACTTTCCTAAGCTCATCAAGCGCCTCTCAGAGCTGATAGACCACAGCTTACAGTACCAGCAGTAGTTGCTGCTGGAGGCTACACTGCTGAGAACAAAGCCAAGGCTCTGCGAAACATCACACAGGCCAGCGCCATCCAAACCCCCGAAGAACCCCCTCCATCGTGCCGCTCATTGTGCCGCGGAGTTATCAGGCTGTTCCTGAATAGGACGCACTAATAGAATTATGTGGAGGGAATGAAAGGAGAGGAGAATGGCGGGGATGGTTCTGTTGAGAGCGGATTCATTTCCAAAGGAGGCATGGACATGTGTTGTAGCCATTGTACAAGCGCCAGTCAATAAAGCCATGGCTGACACTGAATGAACTCTCAGGCGCGGAGTAAAAGCACCCAGAGGAGTCGCATCCTCAGCTGCGATTGCGTAGGGGGACGGCAGGAAAGAAGAAGACAGAGGGGAGGAGATGTGAGCGGCAGGCAACGCTATTTCCAGCGAAGCTTCTGCAGAGAGAGCAGGTTGGAAAAGTAGAGTTTTAAGAAGTCGCACGCACGCTACCTGCCGGCTTCCACACAAGCACATCTTCATGCTGTGATTCGAGTGAAGAGTGTGTGCATCCCCGGGAAAAAAAGGCAGAGGCCGGAGAAGTCTGAGTATCTGGAAACAGCTGGACACGGCCGATCAACACGGGCGCACAGCAGAGAGCCTCGCCCCGGAGTCAATCAGATCAGCAGCATGAAGCATAGAGGTTTAATAGTTTATAATGCATTTGAGCCTTGTTTCATGTTATTAACTTAGTAATAAAGTGCACAAGGTCGTTTAAAATGCATTTAGTGAATTTATAGTGCTTAAAGAATGCACTTTTTCCCCCCCAAATGTGTTTTGATCCAAGACATGCATCATTAAAACTTTCACATGTGCAAAAAAAAGTCCCTCATGCATTACTATCAACGGATTTTCGCTGCAAAATGAGAATCCACAAATACTGCCCCTCGCAAAATGACTGCTGCGTTGAAAATTAGACTCCAACTCCAAGAGGAAAGAAACTCTCTTCGCAGCAGGTTCCGACATCTTTGCTCGCTCACCGCTATCTAGAAGACGGCTATGTGATTTGCCTTAGAGCGTTCGTTCATCAGTCATGTCCGCTGAGAAGATCTTCCACAAGTATCAATAATTCGGTCAAATAAGGCAAATTGCAGCATCTCAAATAGAGGGGACAGAGTTCTCTTCTCCGTTACAGCCATAATTTGTCACTAATGTCACTAATGAGCCTATTTTTAAATAAAAATTAAGTCAAGCACTATTTCAAAATTTGCAGTTTTTCCCAAATGATTCGTGTGAGTCCATCTGAATTCAAATTTAGACATTTTCTCCGAACCAAATCAACGCGGCTGTCTTCCTGATGTGAGATTTCTCTTCAGTGTAATCCCTACGTGAGCAGGTGGGGCCGGTACAGGCTGCTGTGTTGCTCTCACATCTCTCATATTGACACAGAAATGGCTCTACGGCAATTGTGAAGAGGATGGATAACAACGCGTCTGCACTCTGCGCACATGATCCGGTTTTAAATGACACACCAAAGCCCTTGGGCACATGCATATGGCAAATTGGGAATTTAGTTACCCAAACAGTTCAAGGAGCCAGAGCCTCTGTGAAGGCTGAGCTAATCTCATTGGCCGAGACCTCGCTGTGTAGAACAGAAAGCTCCATATTTGTTGAGCTGATAAATTACATTGCAAATTGAAGCAAAGAAAGATCTTAAATATACATAAGTGGCAATGACTTTTTTTTGTTTTTGTCCTGACATTATAGTTTTGCAGTGCTGCGACTAGCAATTATTTCCTCAGTTATCTGATCAAGTGTAATTCTAATTTTAATCATCAGAAAACAGTGAACATAACAACATCCTAGAACCAAACATAATGTTATAAAATGTGTTTGTTTTGTACAATTAAGAGTTCAAAATAATAAAAAAAAAAATCATACATTTACAACAATGTACGACAAAACTGAAGCCAGCAATAGTGCTGCCGGTCAGTCATACTTAGACCAAAGCTGTTTGTTTTTTTTCAATGTGGAAGACAGTTTCAGATACAGAAAGGTATCTGCTGTGTGGCTGATGTTTATGTCATAAATATGTGACAAATGTAAGGCAACGCAGATCAGACAAGAAAAACCAAAAATTGAAAAACATAAGACAATTAGAAGCAGCAAATGCAGACATGAAAACCAGGGAGGAGTAAACAAAAGAAAAAGAAAAAGGAACAGGGCATGGTAGAACAGAATAGAATAACAGAGTTGAACTGAGTAGAGAAGAGTAAAGTAGAATTTAAGAAATGAAATGAAACGCATAGAATACAACAGAATAATACAGAGTAGAGAGTAGAGTAGAGTTTAATATAGCACAGTATAGCAGAAAAAACAGGGTAGAAAGACATGGGAACAATAGAATAGAATAGAATAGAATAGAATAGAATAATACAGAGAAGATAGAGTGGATCAGAGCAGAGCAGAGCAGAGCAGAGTAGAAACAAATCGAACAGAGCAGAAACACATGGAAATTAAACAAAACGAAATGAATAGAAAAGAGCAGAACAGAACAGAACAGAATAGAATAGAATAGAGTTTAATATAATTTAATATAGTGCATATAGTACAGTACACAAACACAGTAGAATAGTAGAGTAGGAACAAAACGAATAGAGTACAATAGAGTTTAGTATGGTACAGTAAAGTAGGATAGAGTAAGATAGAGTACAATAATGTTGAATAGAATAGAATAGAATAGAATAGAATAGAATAGGGCAGAGTTCTACCAAGTACAGCAGGATATAGTAGAAATGAATGTAACACAGTAGAGTAGTTTAGAGTAGAGTAGAATAGAGTAGAATATGTAGTTGTCTTGTTAGAGACCACGTGTCATGTCATCATGGAAAAGGACGCAGTCATTAATCAAACATTATTTGTTCTTACTCTTCTTTCCGCAGTTTTGTAACTTCACTCGATGAGCGATGTGTGATGAGCTGCCACTCCCTACGTGTCAGCACTGTGCCATGTATCTGTGCTGCTCAAATATCCGGTCCACACAGCAGACAACAATTTACTCCAGCAAACAGCAGCACCCTTCAGAGAGAGTGTAGAAGGCTGGAGAAGGACAGAGATGAGAACCAAGATCCTCTAACCCCCTGTGGTTTCTAATCCCTAACCTCTTCCACCATTATCCTGACAGACACACACACACACACATATGGGAGGTGTGTGCGCGGAGGTATGTGGTGATTGAATATTGCACATGTGCCCCCCAGAGTCTTGGTGTGCGCTCCAAATGGCTCCGTAAGTATGGCCTGGCTACATGTAGATGCCATCAGATTGCATCAGATTGGGGCTGAAGTCATCCCTCTCCTCTTCTTGTCTTTCATGTTGGCTACATTAGTGACAGGAGAGTAATCAAAGCTGCCATTAATGCCTGGCCATTTCCTCTGCCCGTGTCATGCAGGCCCACGGGGCAAGACTATGCTTCCACTGGACTGGAGTGTGTGTGTGTGGGAGGGGGGGTGAAACGGCTAAAACCATCCAGCTAATGGATTTTCCTCATTTCCTGTGGTTTTGGACTCCAAAGAAAGAAAAAAAAAAAAACATCTTAGATGATGGCGGTGCAAAGAGTAGTGATTTGTTAAGAGTGCAAATTTAGGAAAAAAGGGGTTCTATCTTTTGATCGTCTTAAACCATGGAGCCAGAAAATGTGCAGCGGGTCAGTCAATCTTAGACCGGGGCTGTCAGGCTTTTAATGCTGAGGCCAGTTTCAGATACAGAAAGGTAGCTGCTGCACGGCCGGAGTTTCTGTTATATAATAAATAAAAGGCAACACAGTTCAGTCAAGAACACACGTAAAGTCTAGAAACTCTTTATTAAAGATAAATGCAGAAATTGACACCACTCAGGTCTGTGTCCTGACAATGACACTAAAAGAATAGGGGCCGGGTTAAGACAAAGTTCCAAAACGGCCCAGTGTGGCCAGCTATATATTCCGAGTTAAAGTCTTGACGTTGTCAGACGTTTAAAGATGTACGTTTAATGACTGGTAACCCCGCAACAGCCGCTACCCTCACAAGCCAAGTTGCGTTCTATTTCATTCCTGCCCAGGAGGGCTTTAAAAAATACATTTTCCAATCCAAATGGATCTCTTTAATTGAAACATCCAATATGGATTCATAAAATATGCGCTGTGTCCTGCATCTTTTCGTTAGGAATGTCGCTTTGGTCTCGGAAGACTGGTTTCGCTGGACAAATCTTGCGAGACCGTGCAAGGAGATCAGTGTGATGGAGAGCCAAACCATGACAGACACTCCAAAGGTGATTGGAGGCCATATGCAAAATATGCCAAGTAGAGCTAAAATGTTGTGGAAATATCACAAATAGAGCCAATGATGACATTTGTTTTAGGTTTTAAGTAAAACTGAAATATCACTAAAAGAACTGAATCAAATACAATTGAATCAAATTGATTCAGGAAATAAGAAGCAATACCCAGCCCTAGGAAAGAGTAGGTTTTTCTTCCATTTTGCAGACAGAACAGAATACAAAATTTTGGGGAGAAAGCAAGAAAATGAAACCGACAGAACAAACACATTTGAATGGTTGATCACTGGATGACACAAGAAAAAAGCTAAGGTAGCTCGGCTTGGACTGGTTGGGCGTCACAAGACCGGGCGTCATTTTGTGGCGTCATATCTCCAGCTTCCCCTGATGATGACTTGGAGCCTGTTGCTTTTTTTCAGCGGTCGCCTGAACGCGCGCCGTAATGCCACGCCAACTGCCTCCCCGCTTTACCTTTCCATTCAGCATGTACACACAAGAGACGCCTCAATCATCTTCCCTTGGCAAGGAAATAATTGTGCTTCCAAGACGGCTGTGTACCACCGGCCGCTGCGATAAAAATGAAGCGATAAACCACACTCAGATATTCAGTGGCACGCTCACGAGTCTGATCATGGGGAGCATATGTACGTTGAGCATGTGGCTATATTTAACACGCCACATTCACCTGTAGAGCCTCCCCTCATTCTGAACTGAATGGCTGACAACGAGGCTAAACTGAATTAAACATAAAAAGACAAACCTTTCATTCTGTCTGCCTCCAAACTTCTCTCTTTCTCTACCCTTGAGTCGTACGGCATGCTACAAACAACCACTGAGCTTTTTTTTTTTTTTTACTCTTGTGCCTACTGCGCTCAATTTAATTTAACTGTGCCCCAACTTGTGAGTTTCTTCAATCAATTCCAGCTTAAAATTACCCACCAATCACCACTGCGCCAGTCTCCGGTATTAAACCTATGTCTTTGTCCCGGCGCTCTGAACATGGGCTGCAAACTTTGTGAGTAATTAGTAAAACAACCCCCCCCTCCCCTCCCCCGCCCACCCTCCTCCTCCAAATTCTTTCATGTCTGGATTGAAATTTATTGCTGAGACAATTAGTCTAATTATACAGTTTGCCGCATGGCTAAGGAGGCGGTGGCATGCTACTAAAACAGGATCCGACTTGCACGCCTCTGTTTCGTCTCCGGCTTTGACTGATGTCGCTGTTGCAAAAATCTGATTGTGTAAAAATGTGCACGGGTGCGATTTGGCAACGCGCCCGGCGGCAGGCGACCAGCATGCATGACTGATGGCACGCAGATCTCCGCGAATCACGGTTCACACCTCATAGCTGAAGTGATACGCACTCGACAAAAACAGAAGTAGAGAGGAGCGCTCTTCTGTCGTTGTGGGGGAAAAAAAAAAAACCTGCAAGGGGGCAGCGAGGGATTCGGCGTCTGAGAGGAGAGCACTGACTAATGAGAGAGAATGAAAGACAGAGAGAAAGAAGTGGGTTAGCAGGGAGTGATGGTAAAAGAAAGAGAAGTAATGAAAAAAATGGGTGTTGGGGAAAAAACATAAATCAGCGGGGCACGAATCGGGGGATCTGGGGAAAGCTTTTGTAAGAAAGCAGCGAATGAGAGACGGGGAGCACAAGGATCAAGGGCTGAGTGACTGCTGCCAGGGCCTGTGGTGTCCTGAAATCCCAGGGCTGTGTCTGCTAAATTGGTGGGTGGGGTACACGGTGGCTGTTGATAAGCAGATAGAAAACAGGGCTCAGCGCCTATAAATACGCAATAAATACACATAGGAAAACCCTGCGTGGCAAGGGTGCAGATCAAGGGAAGGAGGGCTCCGCGCCGCCGCAAATGCATTCGGCGAAAAAGCGCGACGTGGAGACGGAAGAGCGACGGATGGAGAGATAGAAGGCACGAGGAAGTTATCCCGGAGCTTTGACTGGTAAATATACGAGAAACAAACCCGACCAGATCTCTCCAACGTCACGAGTCATGTTCTGTTACATAATAAACGAAGGGAAAAGGGTGCATCTTACTCCGCCGACCTCTGAGGAACCAACCTCGTTTTTATTGCACCACCATTACAAGCTCACGGATGCAAGAGGAAGCCGAACGGCTGGAAGCTGGAAAGTACAATACAAAACTGACCTTGTTAAATATTTATAAGACTGTCTGGGAGGCTTTATGAGCCAAAGAAAAACAAGTTTTGCGAGAGGAAGAACAATAAACGACAGATTCACATTTTCCAAAAGACGGGAGAGGCAAGAAACTCACAGGAGAGGAGAGGAGAGGAGAGGAGAGGGAGAGCATACTGTACAGCGAGTATGTTTCTCCCGGCCCGAATCACTCATATCATATCAAGAGAAAATAAGAGCACCAAGGTGTTGTTGTAGGGAAGGAAAGCACGGCTCTCCTCTCGCTTTCAATTCTCCCAAGACCAGAGATTGAGGGGCGTGGCTGGAGGAAAAAGGAGTGATGGTTAAAAGAAGTGACAGGGAGAGAAAAGGGACAGAGAAAAACAGGAAATAGCTCGGGGCGGGTTACAAAAGAAGCAGAGAGGTGAATGAGGAAATAAAACAGTAACAATTTAGAAGCAGAATGAGGATGAGAAGCCTGAAAGGTGGCGATTAAATGAGCTGACGGCTCGTGGCAGAGTGTGGGAGACACCGATATTAAATGATGATTTGAAGTATGCGTTAAAGCAGTGCCCAGATCATTGTTTTTTTATTGCTGTAGTCATTACTCAGGCCTTTATGTCCCTGGAGAAATCCTTTTCTAAGACAATGCTGCTGAAAGATTCAGGAAACAAAGATACAACTGAGTTTGATGGGGCCTTCAGTGGTTTTAGCTCTATATGTAGCATTGGGCAACGTTGATCTGCTGATGGTGATATAAAAAAGAGAGGGGATCACTAAAGTTATTACTATTCATCGTGAGGGAACATGAATGTCAATGAGATTACAAACAAGAGGAAACTAGCAGAGAAGTAGCAACAAGAGAGCGAGCTGTAGTGATGATGGCTGAAAAACCTTTGGCAACAGGAAGTTGGCAGGTACAAAGATGAGCTTGAATCTCAACTTTGAAGTGATGTGACTGTGGTGACAATCTGTGGGAGTGGCTGATAAAATTGATGGACATACACCGATCAGGCATAACAGGCATTGATCAGTTTGGGATCTAGTGAATTTGGAGGCCAGGTCAACACCTCGTGCTGTTCTTCATGTTTTTTTAGGTGTTCCTAAACTGTTTTTATGTGAGTGCCTGTGTCAGGCTGCATCCTGCTGGGGATGGCTGCTGCCTCTAAGGAGTGTCATTGCTATGGGGTGGGATCTGGTCTGGTCTAGGTGGGTGGTACATGTCTAAGTAACATCCACATGAATGCCAGGTCCAAAAGTTTCCCAGCAGAACATTGAATTGTCACAAGATGGTCAATGACATTTACTTCTCTTGTCAGTGGTTATAATGTTGTGGCTGATCGGATGGTGTGTTGTCAATATTGACAATATTTCCTTTTCAAATGGAAGAAGCGCAAGACGAGCTAACTCCCTCCGCTTGTTTGACTGACAAACATTTGCTTTGTAACTGTCACCTACAAAGTGACGGACGACGCGTAAGTCATATGTGGACAGGAATTTCTATGAAAACAATACATGAACCTTGTGCTGGCACTGCAGGTAATGCCAGGGGAACACCTCAGTCAGTGGGATACATCCTCTGGGGACCATGAATGTCTAAAAAACATGACACTTGACAGCATTTTACTGGCAAAACAAGAGACTGACCAACAATGCCATCCCCAGGGAGACGTATAATATAAGGCTGGAACCAAGTAAGAAACCCAGCTACACTACTCAAACCTCATATCATCTTTGCCTGAACTTTGGAAAGTATTTCCGCACAGAAGTGGGCCTGTGGATTTGGTCCTCCATCTCTTTTATTAAAACCCCGTTAGTTAATAATCTCTTGTGGACGGGAAGGACGTCTTAAAGGTTCCACTGTTCACGTGGAGATGATGTGAGTATTGTTTGGAGACCTCGTTAAAAAAAAATCTGAACCGACTATTTTAACAAACTGAGAAAATCCACAAATGTTCCAGGTTTGAAAAACATCACGGAGCGAGGAAGGAGAAAAGTCCAGCAGCCAACTGGCCATAGACACAGGAACTGCCGCTTAGCTCCTCGTGTGCTGTCATGAATTTTCCAACAGGAGAACCAAGCAGCACTAAATCTTCATATAACATGCCAATTTCTCTTCTGCCTGGAGAAAACCTGGCCTGAAACATGGCTAGCAACAGTAACTAATGATGTACACACCGTGACAGATGCATGCACATTTAATTCAGGGGATGAAAAATACATGGTGGGGGGGTGGGGGGGGGATCTGTGTAAATTTGCATATTTCATATGCAGCCTTTTCTTAAGTCTTTTGCACTTAACCGCAGCTTTTCCATTACTGCGCAGCTGAATAAAGGAGCGAATATTGGCTGAGAGCTCAAACAAACTCCCGTTAATGTTTCCTTACACAGGATGACAGATGTGAAAGCCCCTTTTGAGACTGACTAATAAATTATGAGTTGTACCCTTATGTTTAGAAGAGGCAGTCTTTTGGATAGCGCGTGCTCTGTGTTTGAGCGGTCTGCCCGCTTGAGCTGCTCGTGGACGGTGAATTAGGGGAGGACGTGTGGAATTAAAGGTGGTCGCCCTGCCCCGCGTTAGACTCTGGGCTGTGATTTTACCAGATCATTACTTTGAATGATGAGTCAGGCACGCCTCCCCTGAAGTCGGCTCGTGCTTGGACAAGAACCGAGACTCCAAAGCTCATATTTGAATAAGCGCTGGGCAAACACCACAAATAGCCCCATCACTCCCCCTCACCAGCACCGCACTGTGTTAACTGAACACAGCACAGCATCACAGTTGGTAGGGAAGCACACGCTAATCCATGCCATTTTGCCAAGCTGCTTTCTCCTCACTGGGCCCAACAATGCTGAAGTCACTTTTCCGATCTCTCTCTCTCTCTCTCTCTCTCTCTTTCCTCTCCCTCCCTCTCTCTTTTTTTTGCAAACAACAACAAATCATAATCCTTTGGTGAGCCCGACCATATGGTCTTTTCTTTATCCTTTCTTTATCCGCACCCCACTGACATTAATAATCTGTAGCACTGGGGAGATGGTATAGGGCCAAAACATTCCCAACGTTCAAGTAATCTTCCTGTCATTTTTTTGTGCTTCTTTGGCAGAAACGGGCGTTGTCATTAAAATGGATGGATTGATATGCCGGTATTTCATTACAATGGATGATGAAGTTATCATGCTGTGGGTCTTACATGATTTATTGAGCGGCGGTGTATCAAGTGACAATGTGAAAATAACATGGCGGTGCGAAAGGCATCGCTGATAGAGCTTTGTATAGCTTTGCAGCGATTTCCGCTCACTGTCTAGCGACTTTACTGTAAAAACAAAGTCGTTTCCAATAAAAATCGGTTGTACGCCACCTCCTCAGACACACAGTGGAGCGTTAAGCAGGTAAATAATCGAATACGGAGAGTGAATACTACACTCCATGTCTACTTTGCTAACATGTAAGCCATAAGGTGATTTCTTTGCTCTGTTACTGCAGCTTTCCTTCAGGCAGACAAGGTTCTTGTAATAAAGAACGATGCACGAGCTATGTCATTCCGCGGATTTGTCTATTCATTTTCTGGCTAGCAAGAATGCAATCACATTTTAATGCATTTGTTGTCACTCTTGACAAATAATGGTTGCCGGTGTTTGCATTTGCGCGGCGTGTACCGACGCGCCGAGGCAGCACCTAGAGTGTAAACTGTAATGAAACTGAAGTGTTAGAGAGACAAAGTATAAAAAGTAAGGTGTGTCGATGTAAAATAGGCAACACACTCTGTTGTGCTACTTGAGCAGCACGTCCCGAGTGCAACAAATTACATGCTGTCATCACTTTTAAATTGTGCTCATTTCTGAGAGAGCCCGGGTTGTTTGGGCGCAGAGACAGGCTCGCACACCCAACTCTTTTTCAACCATGGGAGGCAGAAATTCATGTTGAGACTTGGGCGTTCTGAATGGCCTTTTAATCTTCCCATCTGAGGTCGGTTGCATCACTTGTTTTGACTATCCAACCTCCTTCCTTCCCTCTGAAGAGAACTTCGCCTGCAAAGCTTGGGGGGGCTGGTGGACGCAGATATTGAATTGTAGGAGCAGAACTTTCTACTCCAATCAAGCTCGTGCATGCAGCAGCGTGGAACAGATGTTTTAATCTGCATCTATACCATAGCCGGAGCGCTGACAGCTGTGGTTTCACACAACCCCTCTCCCACCGTAACCTTAGCCGGTCCTCTGCTGTTTGCTAATTACGTATCACAGCATGGCCTCATAATGCCACGTTCCTGAACGCCTCCCTCAGAGGGTGACTCTTCAGAAGGAGAGAAAGCCTAATTAGACCAAGTGTCCATCCACTGAAACAGAGAAGTGGAGTCCGAGTTGGAGAAATGAGATAAATGCAGTGAAAATAACAGTCAAAGACCTCGCAGTGCTATAATTAAACCTGACAATCAGGAATGTTGGAGAGCGACGGGCGAACATGGTATTTTACCTCCTGCTTCATTACAGTCTAATGATCCCCTTAAGGTGTTTCCCCTGACACTAACTACAGCTTATAAAAGGGATTGGTCTGTGCTGCCAGGACAGTGAGAAGAGACAGAGAGCTTTAATGGCTAGTGAAGGTGAAGACAGAAAGTAAGAAGAGGAAGATCACAGGAGGAACCTTGAGCTCTGCTGCAAACCTCCAGCACGCTATAAAATGTTGGACTCTTCTGTAAAACTGGAGCTGTCACGCTCTTTGGCAGGAAAACAGACATTTTGAAGGTGTTTGCCCCATTCAGAAATATCCCACTTTTACGCAGTGTTGGGCCATCAGGGCCAGCAAAGCCTTCCCTGCTTTATCAAAATCACTGGCTTACATTTTAAATTTTTCCATTAATCTTATTAAATTATTCCCAATAGCCTATTCTTCTCATTTCATGGATTGTCTGTCTCTCTGCTGCGGTGATTCCTGCATTAGAGCTTTTATCCAATCGTATTTCAGCCGTCACGTGTTGCCGGAGTCAAAGAAATCTGCCTGGGCCTTCATAATTAAAACTGCAGGTGGCTGAAGCTTGAAATACATTATAATGACGCTGTTAGGCCTTCTCTGTGGCCTACGGTAGCGTCAGCGTTTCAGCATTGATGCTTCTGCTGGATTTGACGTATGTGGCGCAGTTGTAGCGCAGGGATGGCTGCAGTGAGTGAGAGGAGACTTTTTGAATTGAGTTTCTTGCTTCAGTAATGGCATTCATCTCGCTATATGAGATACGATGCACCGTCCTGTTTTATTGTCTTTGAATGGCACCACACAGGTTTAAAAGGGATGCAGGATGCAGCCTGACACAGACACACACACACAAAAACGGTTTAGGAACAACTCAAAAAAACATGAAGAACAGCACAAGGTGTTGACCTGGCCTCCAAATTCCCTAGATCTCAAACTGATCGAGTATGTGTGAGATGATCCACGGAGGCCCCTCCCCTCAACCCATAGGACCCAAAGGCCCCCCACTAACAACACATTCTGTTGCCGGACACCACAGGACACCCTCAGAAGGCCCATGTCCATTCTCTGATGAGTCACAACTGTTTAGGAGGCACAAGGGAGACGTACACAATATTAGGAAGGTGGTCATAATGTTATGCCTGATCAGTGTATATTGTGACAAAACTCACAGAACTCTCAAAACAATGCTGTGTGCAGGGCTGAATGCTTTAAAGGAGCCATAACAGCAGGAGTTCCTCTGCTGCAAACTCAAACAAGACAACAGATGCGCTCCAAGAACCCGTTATGCTATTCTTTGAAATCACTGAATGAAGTCCAGTACATGTGTCTTTCATCTGACGCTGTTTTCATATTTCAGTCACACTTGTTTGTTCGATGCACACCAAGGTTTCCGACGTTCACATTTGTTCAAATGAAGCCCACTGATGTTTTGTTTTAATCCAACCAAGCCTGGCAGATGTCAAGGCACCCTTGCAAGTGAAAATGTATCCGCGCCAACTGTCTGCCATTATCACACAAAAACTGAGAAGTTTTAAATAGCGCACGACATCTGATGGCTGCCGGCCGAGCAAAATCAAACTTCAGTCAGGATTGTTGCTGAGACTCAGTTATCTCTGATCCTAAACTGGTATAAACAGCGCAGCCAGTAAACGAGTGCACGATTCTTGGCTGAAGCTAAAGGCACTGATTTATTTATGTTAACCCTTCTCCAAGAATTTCTAACTTCACAAAATGACAGGTTTCCAAAACTGAGTAAACGAGTGCATTGTGAGTCAACTCCTGGTGAGAGTAACTGAACCACATACAAAAACGCAATACAGTAAACATGGATTGGCTCTAAAATAAGATGCGTATGGTGCAACCTGAAAGGCATATATACGTGCTGGTGTTTCCACTTTCTATGTCAAGTATGCAGTAGGAAATACATTACACAAGAGACTGTCCTGCTACCTTCACTGACTCTGGGAAGAAATAAAAGGTTCATTTCCAGTCATGAAACACCCTCTGCTTCTAGCATCTGGCCCTCAATAATAATGGCTTCGTGGAGGGACGGACTCAAGCCAGATGAATCAATGTCTGGTGCTATTGTCACATCAACTGTTGAGGTGTACTGTGTCCAGACAGAGACAGAGTAAAGCCCGCCTTTGAGTGACAGCTCCTTCAAAGCAAAGAGACAAGATGACAGATGGTATCAAAGCCTGCATTCCCACAGAAACACCGAGTTGGATCAGGTTTTCTGAAATGTTAATGGGTGAATAATTAAGTTTCGCTTTTTATTTCGAAGAAACAATGAGTTTATCAGGGACGAACTGAGACTGTGACAGACCAGGAACGACATTCCTCCGAGACTGCGGAGAAACAGCAGAACAGCATGCATTTAAAATGTGTGCGTTTTGTGTGTGTGTGTGCGAGGCTTTGGCGAGTGCACGTGCGCACACACACGCGCACACACAGATGGCAGAGGAATTTTGCCGAGGCTTTGATATGCAGATTGGATGCTGGCTTGTCATTTCTGCTGGCTGCAACACTGTGTTATCGTTCCTTCAGCACCACATTAGAGCTGATAACATTTACCTGAAGGGGGCAGTTGACTGATAATATCATGAAGACATTCCTTTTTCCTGGAAGGCCCGAGCAAGGCCTGCGTGGAATTTGCCACAACAGCACCACTGCAAAGTGGGGCTCATTCTGTACGCACAGGAACACGCGTGAGTACACCAAGCACGCGAACAGATCAGAGGAAAAAGACAAAGAAATGTAACCACTTTATCTTCCCCCTTGTCTCCCTGGAAACTACAGTACAAGTACCGTGACAACTGAGACGTCGCATGTCCAAAAGCATAAGAGGTGGAAGTGAGACGGTGGCACTCACGCACGCACACGCTGAAGATTGCAACCGCAGCGACAGCGGTGCGGAGTGAAGACGTCTTCAGAAGAATGGATGCTGACGCTGAGCTTTCAGGAAGTGCAGAAATAACGTGTAAAATAGGAAAAAAATAAAAAAATCCAGAGAACGCCAGCGTCTAACAGACACGTCAGACTCAACGATTATGCTAATCAACCACACTAATTAAAAGTGGCACTCTGTGCTAGAATATATTACTGAGGAAAACGTCACATGCTTACTAATATCTGAATTCTACATGAATCCTGATGGATGATTACTATAGATGGCAGAATGCCAATGGTACATTAACAGATTATTACACAGGGTTACTTGCTCATGTGAAGCCCCCTCCGTCCCCACTGGGCCATAGATTAGTTGCATAAGCTTCTGTTACTGAGTGCTCCTAGCGTGTTTTTCTATAGTGCACTCGGCCATAGGCCTGCACTGTTTATTATACTTTGCATTACCGTCCAGCACGAGATCTGACCCATATTAAAAGATTATCAGCCAGTTAACCCTTTATATTTAATCACAGCGCATCCCGCAGTGTTTGCTGGGTTAAAAGGTTCTATCAAATAAGTAAAATACAAGCTTCACATTCGAACATAAAAATCACTTAACGCAGGAAGTCTAAAGATTTTTTTTTGTGAGAAATACATTACCGTTGCACAGAAAAATTGCTGCATTTTGTAGTCTTTATAAGCGAGGAACGGGCACAAAAAGCATTTCCATAAAAGCTGCTCTATTGTCGATATGCACTTGAAAAGGGTGAAATTTATGCATTACAGAAAAAAGCACTATTTAACAAAATGGTGCACAACCACGTTCTTGGGGCCTTTACTGTCTGGATAAAAAAAAAGAACACTTCACCAGAACCAGGGCGGTGTTCATCGCTGCCCTGTGGCACAACCTTGTACAATACTGATCATTTCTGCTGTGCTACTTTCTACTTAAATTCAGAGAAGAGGTTTTACATTTTTTGGCCCGTTTTGCACGGCAAGAATCGGGCAAAATTTCAGCTTCATCTGGTCTGGACAAGTCAGCCTTGTCTCATTTATTTTTCCATCACTTTAGAAGATTCTCCTCCTTTCGTTAATTCATCAGGGATGGCTACATGTGTATTAACCTGGCATAGAGCGTCAGTTAAACTAATGAGAGCTTGTATTCCAGCTATGCTTTTTTTAGGTTCAGTCGTATCAAGGTGAATGTTATAGTCTTAGATCTCTTAGTTTTCCTCCATCTTCCTAGATGTGACAACGGTAGAGCTAACACGTTTAGTGGAAAACACGTTGCAGCTGTGCTCTACATGAGCCTGGTGCACCGATAGCCTACAGTGTGTCACAGCCTCTATAGGGAAAGCAGTAAGGGGGTCAGATTATTAAGCCTGGGGGCTACATGTGATCATATGTGTCACTCCGCTGCACAAAAATATGTTCAGCTACTGCAAATTTCATCTGCAGTACAAACGATGACGAGTGCGCCAATTTCATCCGCTGGTGTGACTATTTCTTTTAAGCTGCTCCCCCAATCGTATTTGCCAGAAACACTTTTGATTTCTGCGCTCCTGCACAAACCCGCACAGTGCACAATAACACCCCGGTGCAACAATTACAACATCGGGGAAACAGTCAAAACATTAGGCGGAGAGCAGGGCAAAGCCTTAAGTGCTGCTAAATCGCACATCTCACAGTGGCTTTAATTGTAGATTAATTATTCAACTAGCAAACAGAAGCGGTGGTACAGCAGACATGAACAGAACTCGGATATTTCCTGAGGTCAGCCAGCACATTTACATGAAGATGTGCGCACCGTGTTGCATTCACAGTCCAGGAAGTATTGTATTTTGTTGTATTCTATTTATAAGAAGCTTGGATTTGATATCTGAGGGATTTGTAAGATCATATGTGTGCCAATTATTTTATTTATTATTATTTTACTTATATTCTGTTATTTATGTATATATTTTATTTACGTACAAGCATGCCATGGAATGGAAAATGAATTCACAGCGTATTTCACCAATGTACCTATATGCCGCAAGCATGTACGCGATAAGGTTTAATTACTATATGTACCGTACATATCCAATTATTCCTGTGACAGTGTTTAAACATGTTACGTCATGGTTCACTGCAAGTGCATGTGTGTTTCCATGTATACTGGAGAGCAGTTTGAGGGTTAAAATGGTCCTTTCTGCCCCTGCAGCTCTGGCATTGCCACTGTGCTGCTATGAATTTCCTAACAGAGCTGCGCTCATCATCTGTGCTCTGAATGACTTGTCCTGAGGCGGTTCATCCCTTTATTTCCCGACTCAAAGTCAAAGCAGAGGCACAGAAGACCTTGTGAATACAATATCACACAGTAAACAAGTGCTCATGCACATACTGACAAGCAAACAGCCAGAACCGACAAAATATATATAAAAGAGGAGGGGCAAAATCTGAGCTTTGTCAACAGAGGAGTTGTGTATGTTTGACATCCCTTTTATTCGAATACATGCAGGAACAGTGTCTTATTTGTTCTGTTTGGGGTTTTTGGCAACCAGTTTCTCCGTGTTCAGTGTTTTGCCTCATTTGAGGACAAATGTGGGCAGCTTTAAGCAAGAATAATAAGGGTGTTTCTCTGAGACATGCCCTCGCCATCTCTTTAGAAAAAGCTCATTCAATCTTATTCTTTCACCTCTCAAGGCTGGTGCAGCCTGACAATACAATATCATCTCATATATCTAGTCAATTTCTCACCGATATTTCACATTTAACACAGGCATTTCCTCCAGGCTGTTATTTGTGCTGCTGTCAATATGTTATTGACACAAACGAGGTGACATTATGTGGCTCCCGTCTCTTGTCTCCACGACATGTCAATCAAAAATTACTCATGGATCCGACTCAGCTCAGATATAGATCGCTCAGCGAGGAGGGGCAGCGGAAAGAGCAGATATCTCTTCAAGGAATACTGGAATTGATTCGCGTGTGACTGAGCCAACAGTCGGCTGATTGACAAGCGATACAATTAAGTGGAAGCTAGAAGGAGCGGAAGACCGTCATTATATCAATCATCAGCCCTTCCCCCGCCTTCCTTTGTCGATCATCAGCACTCATCATCTAATGGGCTTTGTGTGCTCTGAGACTAATTTCACTGTAAATATTACAATCACGTCTCTGGAGTTCAAATCAGCACAAAGTCGTAATGACATAAAGACAGGAAGAGACAAAGACAAATAGAACATAGGAGATGGTTCCACCCAGACACTCAAGTTCCAGTACTAAAAAGCACAATGCCATAGCTGGGACTTAAACACAGCACACGTCTATTTCTGTACACAGAGGTAACAAGGTCCCTAGTGGTCCTTAAAGTATTACCTGCATACCCCTTCATTGCACTAAAAGGTACATGGACATTTCTGACAGCAAAAGGCACGTTATATGTATTACTAAGATTTGAACTTGAAGGTAAGCTTTTGAAGGTACAAAATGTTTTGTTGCGGGAGAGGTCCTCCCAAAGGGATTGTACCTTTTCAAAGAGCACTTTTTCTTGCTGCCATGTGCGAAAGGTTCAGTCTAAAACTGTCGTCCCTTTCTTGCGGTTTGTGACGGGAACAAATGTAATTTTGGTCCTATAGCATATAAATTAAGCAATTTGAGTTATTCATGAGAAGGACTTCACAGCAGCAAATCAATCAAAAGTGAAAACAAAGGGCAACCGAGCAGTTGTTTGGGATCAGAGATCAGACAACAACTTTAAACACACTGCACATGAATTAAAGGAAAATACCCCTATCCCTGTGCGTTACTGGTGTCCCTCAAGGTCCTATTTGAGGCCCTCTGTTATGCTGTATAAGTCCAGAAGTTTAACATCAAATGTATGCAGACGACACTGTGATTTCTCTACATGGTCATCCTCATCAGCAAACTGCATCCTTCTGATACTATGTGAACAAGTAATTGAGAGTGAAAGACGTTCAACCTATTAAACATTCAGGTGAAATTCTTCATCGTATTTGTGTTGTTAGACCTTCATAAGCAAGAAAACCAATTTCATTACACTGCAATTTTATTAATATAAATGTAGATGTTCTATTTCACTGTGGCCCTTCACTTCTTTGTTGGGTTTAGTGACATGTTTAGAACTTTTAAATTTGGTTTTCAGTGTAAAGCTGATAAAAAGCACGATTACCCTGTATACTAAGGTGAACAAAGGTAAAAATCGTTATTCCGGTATGACATATTTCTTTCAGCCCACCACATGATTCTGCATCATAAGCACATAATAAGACTCTTGGTAGAAATAGGACTATTTTGCTCTTTGCAATCTGAAAAAGAGCGTCCGTTTAAGGTAGTGTGTCCCTGTAGCGTATATGCTGTATGTTTTGAAGCCTATGTGAGAAAATCAGCATATTGTCTCCCAACCAGACAGCGTAAAATGTTTGTTTGCTGGGATAAAGGCAGAAATTATGGAAATGCTGTAATTCAGGGTTATTTCAGTCCTGACCACAGGCATAACAGGATGCAGAGGATGACGAAGAAGATAATTGAGCTTAGTCATCAAACTGAATGTTATTCAGGTTACAATGTGGCTGCTGTGACAGAGAGCAGAGCTATGATGCTTTCCCAGCCCTATATTGCCTGTTTAAACAACACAGGGTTGGGCATCAGCTGGGATTGTAAGTCCCATCCCATAAAGCCTCTCTGATCCTTCAAGGCCTGTAGTCTTCACAAAAATTGCCAAACAAACCTTGCGTTAAATTAGACTAGTTAAGACTGTGTTTATTCCACGTCTGGAACACTGGACCACAGACAGTTAAATGGTGTGATTCACCTTTGTTGCTTCATATTGGATAGGTAGTATAGGCCCTTTGTGTGTGTACAACAGAAGCAGCTTAAAACTCTGCCGCATTAACAGCGAAATCGTAAAAAGGTGTATTTTTAATGTCGGACACAGAAAGAAGAACACTGCCATCGTGTAACCAAGTATGCAGAAAGCCTGCTAATGGATTTCTGCATCTGTGCTGAGCGGCAAAGAAAGGAAAAAACAGCAGACAGAGTAGCACACATGGAGGCCGAATGATGGTGAATGCTAAGAGTGAAAAAAGAGACATAAGAGCCAATAACCAAACAGAGAGGAGCAGCGAAAGTGCAACTTTCCACAGATATGGATGGTTGGAGGGTCGATCGTTACCCAGACACCGCTTGCATGCCTGCCTGCCCTCGCTGCCTGATTGCCTGGCACACATTTGCATTAGAGTCGAGAGGAGCCGAGCAGAAGAGCACAGCCAGAGAAGTCTTTGATCTCTCAGCCTCTGTCTCTTTGATGCATCATGTGGAAACACACCAGCAGATTTGGGAACGAGCAAATGATGTTGGGTGTTAAGTGGATGTGTGTGTTTCTGCGGATGTTAGCATGTGTGATCGCTGCGAGTGAAATGATTTATATAGCGGGAATGACTGTGCAAATCTGTCAAGACATTGATTGCAGTCCAAATGAGCACACACACACACACATGTCAGCATGGGTTGCCCTATTTTATTAAAGTGCATTCAAGCAGGAGGGAGTGGAACCCCTCCGCCCTTTTCTTTTTTTGCTCTGGCCGTTTTTCAGGATTATCAGACGTCACAGCAGCTCTGACAACCACAACTGTCAAGCAACAGATTTACATCCAGCCCCATGCTTTTCTCCCAAAATTGTCATTTCACATTTCTGCCTGGGTTCAGATTCGAGGCAGTGCACCAAGATAATCTGTGGATTTTGACTCTCTGCGTGTATTGACAACATTCTGTGCACACGTCTGCTCATCTGTCTCTCTCCTTTACCCCCTGTCTTCCCCAGTTCTTCCCTCTCACCTCCCCTGACTCCTCTCTTGCACTCCGCACCTCTCCTCTCTCCTGTCCCTTCACTCCTCTCACCTCATTCTCATCCCCGCTCTTCCCGGCCTGTCAGGATGATTTCAGGCTTGTTGCGTTTGGCCTGACTTAGTGTGTTGCGATTGAAACAGTAATTACAACACTCTCTGAATAGCTTTTCCTCCCTCCCTCCTACCTATCATCCACAGGCTTAACCCCACTCTCCATTCTGACATGAAGGGGCCAGCAAACAGCCTGTGTATAGAGAACCATTAACCCACAATTAAATTACAATCACCATAACAAAGGATGGGTGACATTTAAATCCACCAATCGGGGTGGGATTAGGAGCAAAGAGCACTTCTCTCGGGATGCGTTATCATCTAAATATGACAGTGAGGACAAAGGAAATGTGAATCAAACTGTGATGTGAATTCTTGAAATATCTCACAGTAGCTTTTACCACCACCAAGTACCTTATCTCCACCACAAGTTACGCTAAGGTGTATTACAGGGTGTAGAAGAGTAAGATCGGATTGAGAAGTGTTGATTTCGCTACTTCTTGCCTTTCTATGTGCGATATAATGATATGTTGTATTACTTATTCACATCTGGAATAGGATTAAAAGGAAATGAGGCAAGGAACAAAGGCTTAGCGGCTGAATCATGAAGCTCCAAGCAATTATGTCTTGGCACCATTATAGAGAGGTAGCTAAGGAAAAATAATAATATGAGGCCCCTTGGTTAACAGGTTGGCTAGCTGCTAACATCAGAAGCTGATGTTTATCTGTGTTTAACAACTCAAACCACAATGTGCAGCTGAGGACGATGGGAATGACATCAGGTATATATGACTATAAACTAAAATAATGGACAAATTACAGCTAAACTAATGATGGTCTAAAGCCGTGGGGTGACATGAAGGTCTTTACCAAATTTTGTGCCAATTCAATTAGTACCTGTGGAGATATTCCACAAATAAGTGAAAAATGTTCCCTAGTGGTGCCACGGAATGATACATTAGTGCAATACCAAAGTTTATACAATTGGTATTCTGGGCGCCATCAATGTCTGCACAATATTTTAATGCGATACATTCAGTTATCCAGCTTGTAACGCCACCAAAGCCATGTACCGACCAAAAGATTAGCCAGGCAACGTCACCAAACGTGTCACAATGCAATGGATTCTGTCGATCAGCTGGTTCAACCACTTCTGTTAACAAGCATGCAAATTTCATGCATCATTCATCATTCAACAACACTGACCAGATGGTGCCACATCCAAACTGATCAAATGAATCTGTGATAAAATGGCACAGCCAGTGTTGCCTGAGGGCTGCAGACCTCCAATGTGGCCTCTGAAGAATGTGATGTGTCACCTGAAAGCCCTCCGAGGTGAAATGCCTATTCAACATTTGGCTCTGACACAGCAGAGTGATGTTGGCCTTCAATCGAATATCAAGGTTGCGCTGAAATGAAAGCAATTTGATCTCGCCAGAGAGGAGAATGAGGAAACGAGATTGATGTTGTGAGGAGAATGAGCAGGTGATGGGATGCGGAAAAGGAAGTCAGTCGAGGTAAAGAGCTGCATACTTGGTGTTTTATGCTGAAATGGCACTGAAGGTTTAATGTGATACGAAAGAGATAGCTTTTCTTCTTAAACAGGGGAGGAATCAACACTGAACACCCGGCGTGGTGGAGCAGGAGAGATACGACTTTAAACCAAAAAGGAACAAAAAGGAAACGTTTAGCACCAGACACACAAAGCATTTTTGTGGAAAACCAGAATAACTTACTTCATGGGTTTGAACAATGCCTGGCCGTAGTTCTGGAAGGTCATGATGAGCTTCAGCTGCGTGCCTCCAGACTTCATTGCTGTTGGAGACAAACAAACAACCATTCATTTTACATTAAATGACAGCAGTTCCTACTATAATGAGACTTTCACTCTCTGACAAAAATTGACTGGAGTTTAGTCTTAATTAAGCACAAATTTGATGCTAGTTGACTTATTATTAGCTAGGTAGCCTACTTTAGGATTAAACTCAAACTAGCCTTGCTATAGCATTTAGGCTAATTAAGTAAGCTGCAATATCATACTCAATAAGTCTCTGCATTTATTTTTATAGTAAATTTTAATGTGTATCTATCTAAAATTACAGTTTATCTTATCAGTCTTTGAATACTGTAACTGATGGGCTGTTTTCTTACCTAAGCAGCTCTGCTCCAAGAAAATTTAAATCCAAGTCAATATTGCATGTACTTTGTTTTAAAAATGTACACAGACACGTTTGTCCTTAAAATTACAGTCAAAGACACTTGTGTACAGTCTTCATAGCTGAATAACATATAGACATAGCAAACTTATTCTGTGTGGGGACTGACTCTGATCGATAATAGTATTCTGCAACCAGTCTAAATAGATACTTTTCAATTTCATATGAAACAAAACCAAATATATTATTATAATTTACATTTCATCTCTCTAATTTCTTTGGATTCTATTAAATTCATGGTATAGAGAGGCAAGGTCTTATGGTGTACACCACGGGATCTCATTTTGGAAAGTAAATCTGCGGCAGTCAGTGACAAGAGATAAATAACCTTTTGAGCCCATTTCAATTATGCCAATTAAAATACTATCTAGTTAGTGAAACTGTACAGTGAGCTACATCTCTTGTCCTGTACAATATGCCACACACATATAACACCAGCATCGGCGTCAATGAAGAAGCAAATATTTAAGGACCCTTTTATTTAAAGATCTGTAGCTAATGGAGACAGAAAGTTAATTATATTTCTTACTGTGGGTGTTCAGTCTTTATACTTCAGCATTTTTACAACATATTGCAACTGTCTTGGCTTTCAAATATATCGTCATATGTGTTATTCATGATACGTTATAGATGGGATCAAAAAGTTTGTAATAGACCACTGTGCATATTTGCCTGGTGGTCTACTGGAAGTAAAAGGACAGAAAAATCAGCTGTAAAAGAACATAATCCCTTAATGTGTTATATTAGAATGGATTTGTTTTCCCTAGTGTACCTAATGAACTGGCAAGTGAGTTAAGAGGAACACTAAACATTTTGCTTAAGTCGATGCTTTTGTGTGATTTGCTCGATTTCTGTGCCGTTGTTCAGCGTACATTCATTCAAAGGAGACATGACATTCATCAGCGGTGCTATTACTTTAGCAGAATTCACGCATTATTATTTTCGCTTCTCAACTTTTATATTTTCAACCTTTCTAAATAGCTTTTTTGTTTTGTTGCTTTTAAATTCAACATAAAGGTCAAAAGATGACATCTCCTGTCGCTCACTATTCCAGCTCTCTATTAACAGGCTGTTTTTTCCTCTGTTCAATAAAACGAGAGGTAAGAAAATCCACATTCATCTAATATTTGCTCAGAATCCTGTACTGTGTATCAGTGTGTATCAGCCATGGTGCCATATGGTCATTTCATATCTGTGTAATCCAAGTAGACAACTACTGGTCCCATAACACTTGGTTTATCATCCATACTCCTCATAACAAATTATTCTCTTTTTAAAAGGCGTTACATTTCAATACATGCGTGATTTCTAATGCACTTTTTCACAAAATGGAAATCTACGTTTCATGAGTACAGACATACAGTAGCTACCTGATTAAACAATTCTAATCTGATCGGGTTCGTATGAAATGCACTCACATTAATCATTATTAAAAACTGCTGCCTGTCACTTTTTCGATGATAATGTAATCGATTAACATCGTTGAGAAGGGAGAACTTGGGCCATTAGTCTATTTAATGTTGTGCCAATCAGGCATAATATTACGACCACTGATAGGATAAGTAAATAACATTGACCATCTTGTAACAATGCAATGTTCTGCTGGGAAACGTTTGGACCTGGCATTCATGTGGATGTTACTTAGAAATGTAGCACCCACCTAGACCAGACCAGGCACCCCCACCCAATGCAATGACACTCCTTGATGGCAGCAGCCATCCCCAGCAGGATGCAGCAATATCAGGCAGGTGGCCATAATGTTGTGCCTGATCGTTGTATATAAATATACATATACAATCACCGATTTGATTTACATTTTCAGAAACATTTCATGGCAAAGTGGAAACCTGAAACATCAAACATTTCTTTTGCAATGAAAGTGAAGTTCACAGTTGCGTATGCACGCTCATCGTATACATGTGTCGTTGTGTGTGCTTGTGTGCTTGAGCCCTGAAAAGACTGAGAGCTGATGTCACAGTGTTTGTTTGATGGGAAGGAACAGTGAGGGGGTGAAGGACAGCCAGTGCTCGCCCAACGCTCTCTGTTCCTCTGCTGTTTACTCTCCGCCTGTATTCTCTGGAGGGTCTATCTCTGTCTCTGTTTCTTTGTGTTTTTATTCATCCTCCTATCCTTCATGTTTTCTCCATTTTTGCCATGATAATGCAGTCTAAAGGCACTCATGGGACTGGGCTGTGTGCTACAGGCAGGGCTAAAACACTCAGATTTTCCCCCACCCCCCAAAACAATGGGCACAGCAACCACTGCGCGTGTTATTTCTACCCCGATCGATCGGGAGCCGTGTTTTGGTGGCGTTTTGCCACGGAACAACCTTCTCAATCAATGTTTTCATTTATTTTTACATATGGGAATCGCGAGGACAAGCAAACAGTTTACTGAGAAAAAATTAGAAGTGAACAGATCAATGTTTGCCTGACCTCACCTGCTGCTGTGCGAACTCCAACTGTAATTGCAAGGAACTCATGCATGCAGAGCCACTATGAAAATAATGTTCCATTTCAGCCTCCACATGCAACAAACAAACCGTATTCAATGAGACTTCACGGTGCAAAAATATTTAGCTCTGTCTCTATTTGGGTTGTGCAGTGTCAACCTTGCAGACTTTATCAGTCTTGCTTTTGCACACGATATCTTCATCGATGCGCGTTGCTCAAAAGGTTTTATGGTGTAAAATACCTCCAAGAACTCCTATCCTTAACTTTAAATAATAGACGACTGCAGTTCTTCGGCTTCCATTGGTATTCTGCCCTGCAGGCCTGTGTTAAGACTCTATAATTACTGAGCCACCATGTATTTAGCTGGCAAGATATGCTGAGAACTGCTTCCTCTATCCACCCAGGCTGACAGGCAGAAAGCGAGAGGGAGAGATTTTGAGCAAAATTAGAGATCATGTTGACCAAAAAGAGGGAGAAGAATGAATGTTTTCTTCCAGTAGTTACCAAGCAGCGTTGTTAGTTTTATAAACGGCTAATCCTACTCCCTGATACGTATTTAATCTTTGCTATAGGCCGGTTCCATTTTTGTCATTGGCAGATAAACCTGACATCTAAAAGCCGTTTTTACCGCAAGATGGACGACCTTGAGTCGACAAGCTCTCCTGGAATGTAGGAGCTGAACTGAGCCAAAAAGGAAGACAACCCCCCCCCCCCACCTCCAAAAAAAAAGAAGAAGCAGGAATGAATTTGATATAACAGCCCCAGCATGGATTATCACCTCTATCAGGTATCTACTTCACTGTTTCTCAGGTTTTTACAGCTTTCTATAGAACGGCGGATTCACAGCACGCCTGTCAATCAAATAAAGAAAAGCCACAGTGCTTGATTCCGTTCGAACCGCAGCGTAGCCGTGTGATTTGCATGGAAACCAGGTGTTCTCTCGGACTTGATGTATTCCGCTGTGACGCCTCGTGGAAATACATGAGAGAAGATTGTGGCGTTTTATTATTCCTTCAGCCTTGTAAGGCAGGAGTGTGCAGGATGATCACATTCAACGCCGCTCTATGATAGCCTGCAGCCGACTTCCACCTTCATGCATAGTTGTGTGTGTGCGTGTGTGTGTGTGGCAGAGAGGAGCACACTTGTCAGTCAGTTCGCAGCGCCTCCTCTGACTCTTTCAAACCAGTTTAACCCATGAAAGAATGTTGGAGGGACACGTTCCACACAGACTGTCTACGACTAGTTGTTTGAGCACGTGGATACATTTTGGTTTGTGCAGCTTATGATTATTTAGGCCAGTTTACAATGACGAAATCTTAGTGGTGCCGCCATGGTGGGCCTTTTTTATTTTTACCTCCTTACATAGACTTGTAGAGCATTCAGCTCAAAAGCAGTGACTAAAAAATGATGACCCTCAGCTCCAACCAGGCTAAAAGTGTTATTCAGTTACACAGCCATAGATCTGAGACACAAGCCTCGTGAAGCCTTATACATAATTTTTGATCACTGTGATTATAGTGTATTATTATAGTATTACACCAATCATATCCCAGCAGAGCCAAAGAGCCCGTTATCATTATGTTACAACCTTAAAAAAGTAAAACGTGTGTTACTGTCATGAAGCGGTTGTTTGGGATCAAGCTCTGTGTTTAAACATTAAAAAAAAAATTTTATAAATAAGTCAACACATGCTCTATATAATATATGGATCCTATCATAATCAGTTTAACGTCATCCTAAACAGAAATGAAAAATTCTGAGTGTTTTGTTTGACAGTTAGGTTGAGTTGAAGTTGTGAACATTGCTTCTCCGACCTCTTAACCTGAACTTTGACCTCTCTGAATGGCACACCAGAGACAAATTGACTGAACGGCCGAATGGCACAGGTTAACTGTATGAGCACAACCGACGTCTGTTTCCACCAGGAGACACAAGCCAGTCAAAGTGTCCTTAATCAAGACACCGGACCCACTAGGAGATTGTTTTAATCAGGCACCAAATTACACAAGAAAGGTGACATTCAGCTTGTGTAAAATACTACCGTGCACTCAAATCTGTTCCTCCATGTGTGCCTTGATGACGTGCATCAGCCTAAAAGAAGTGGTTTTCTGCAATAGCAGCTCGGTGTCCTCAGAGTAAAACGCAAATTTTGACCCTCCGTCTGTGCACTGAAGCCCTCCTGCTGATTGCTGCCGCCTCCACCCACTCCCCGTGTCAATTTTTATGACTCACCGACGCTGGTGATCCTCTGGGTAACCAGGTCCTTCAAGAGAGCATCGATGACAGGGTTGTGTCTGGAGTACAGCTCGTATCGATTAATCCCAATGTGGAAGCGGAGCCAGTTGGGGTAGGAATCGGCCGACAGCCCCCCTGTGGGGCCGAACTCATCTATGTTGCCTTCCCCGGCCCTGAAGGGGAAAAGAGAGAGGCACAGAGGGGATTTTCAGATTTCTGTGTAAAGAGTGACAGGTGTTGTGTAAGAGCACAGCTTCAGAATTAGATTAATGTGATTGCACAAGACTGTGAGTCCTCTGCTGTGGAGTTTGGGTGTGTAAACTGGTTCTAAAATACTTCTTTATTGCTTGTGTTGTATTAGAGGTGATGGTGACATGCTTTCAAAGATGACTCAAGGAGCAAAACACTTTACCATGTCTGATCCTCTGCTGCCTTGGGGTCAAATCTGATGTCCGTGTTGACGTTGAACAAAGTGTCCTCATCTGTCAGAGATGGCAGGGGTCTTTTATATAAGGGGTGGTCATAGAGAGCAGACAACCTTGAACCCTTAACGGGCATGTTCTTGGTCACTGTGGAGTCCTGCATGAATTGTCTCTTCCTGTCACCACGCAGCCCCTGATGCTCTTGGAGCCTCTTGAAAGCCTGTGTTTTGTCGCCCGTGACCGGGATCCTTTCCAGGGAGTGGGAGGAAACATTTGAGCTGGGCTCGTTGCTGAAGTCCTGGAGGATCCGCAGAGTGTGCTTGTTAGGCCAGCCCTGCTTCCCCCAGCTCTGAGGCTCCTCGCTCGGCGTGTGCGAGCAGGAGCAGCCGCTGTTGCCGTGCCTCTCCAGCTTCGGTAACAAGTCTATCATTATGTGCAAGGAGCACGCGATGAGGAACACCATGAGGATCAAAAACCGGAATTTGCGAAGGAGTATCATCTTCATGGTCTCCCTTTTGAGCAGATGTGAGTATTTACTGCAAATGATCAGCACGCAGATGAACAGGCTGACTACATCGCTGATGATGTTTATTAGACTGGACGCCAACCTAATGAAATACACATTAAACACGTACGACCCATCTTCACTTGCCGTCTTGAGTAAAGGATTCAGCGTTCAACCTTTGTATTTTCAACATCAGAGTCCTGCTTGAGTCGCGGGTGTTTTCTAGGCGAGGTTTCAGAAGCGCAAAATCATCCGCAGGAGTCCAGGTAAAACAGGTCGAGACGGCTCAGACCAGCGGTCGATTTGCGCAAGCCTCATCCTCTTCACACTGGACCTCTCCCCCTTTCCAGTCGGCCACAGGATAGTTCTGAATTGACACCGACTGGCGGAGAAGTGAGGAGGATCCACGGCGAAAATGATCCGTCAAACGTGCGTGCCCAAGAGGTCCGACTGCAAGCATCGGTCTCGCCGTCCAACCTCGTTCCTGTGTAGGGGAAGAGAAGCTGGGACGCCGAGAGAGATAGAGAGAGAGAAGAGAGAGAGAGAGCGAGACAGAAAAACTAGAAATATGAGAAGTGCAGCTCTAAGTGTTTTTCGGGAAAGTCCCCGGAAAGTAGTGCGTGCTCTGATTCACCCCGGCGACCCAGGATGCGTTATTCGGCCACATTGAGTCCCGATTATCACATGAGGCGAGCCAGCGGAGAAATGTGCACAGGTTGCAAGAGACAGAAATCCCCCTGGCGGGGCCGGGCAACCTCCAGGAGTGCAGCGGGATAAGAGAACGCACCTCTTGTAGCATGTGTGAATCTGGGTGGGTGTGTTAAATATGATGATGAAGCCAAGACTAGATCCTGCCTTTGCGCAGCGTCACCGTGCGCAGATTGGCTGAGGAGTGAGAGAGAGAGGGAGAGGGAGAGAGAGGGAGAGAGAGAGAGAGAGAGAAGGAGAGAGAGAGGGGGATAGTGAGACACTGCGACCATGTGAAGCGTATAACTCCTCGTCTGTATTCCTCTTGGAATAAATCCCCCCCTTGCACATCCCGCCTGCGCAAGAAGAGGGCGTCTTTCTACAAACCAATGTTCTGCCTGGTTCACACACGGCAGCAACCAGGAGCGGGATTTTTTTTTTTTTTCTTTTCTGAAATCCATCTGCTGGAATCCCTCTGAAATGTCTCCTCCGAGACGGCAGTCAATCCATCGATGATACATTAGACAGGCCTATTAGACCGCTCATCAGTCTGAGGATCCAGTTCCATCCTGCACTGCTGCCACTCAGCAGCAATCGCATCTTCAATAATGTTTAAAGGCTGCATGAAATGAAAACCACAGAGCACCTTCCTGCACCGCTCTCCAAAAGCAGAGGCGACTTGTGCAGCATGGCGAAATGAAATGACTCCACGACTTTTCTGCTGCTTTGACCCCAGACTTACTATCTACACTTACTCCATACTGCATGAGAGCCAAATACAGAGCTCTCCAATATCCAGTCAGGGGACTAATGCTTCTTTTTTATGGCTAATTGGCAGAGCATTAGGGCTGCATCCCTGCTTCTATAGTGGCTGTAAATAGACAGCAGAGAAAAGGTAATAAACCACTTGAATTTCATATATGTAGTCCTATATGTGCATGAGTTACTGATCATGCCGTCTGCGATTACCTCCCAAGATTAGTTTTTAATTAAAAAGAGCCCAGATAGAGAGAGAGAGAGAGAGAGAGAGGGAGAGAAAGAGAGGGAGATGGCAGTTTGTACCAACACAGAATCGACTCATACAAGAAAAGTGGAGATGGCTTAAGCTGGTCTCTATGGAGGGATTTACCCAGTGGAAAAAAACATTAGTTGTGAATGTTAATGAAGCTGCTTTAGAAGCAAAATTAAAACAGCAGCGTAGAGATCTTTGCTAATCCGATGCTGTGTGTGTTTCTGTGTGTGTGTGTGTGTGTGTGTGTGTGTGTGCCGGCACACTGGGGAGATGAGGAGGAGATGAAAAGCAGGAAGGAAGCATCAGGTGTCAAATCACCAACAATGCATTTATAGAGCGCTCTCCTCCGCGTGGTGTCAGACATAAGGGTAAGATTGTCGTGTTTTGGAGAGCATTCCCTTTAAATTAGTGCGTAATGAAGGGTTTACACAGTGGCCGCTGACATTTCGGGGCCCTTTAACAGTGACTGGTTCGCAACAAAGCGAAAGGTCCATCAGATCACCTCCTCTGGTGTTTGATGTCAACGATAGCGCGGGCGTGGGAGACAAAGTGACGCTTGTTGTCTGACCAGATTTTGTGCCAGCCACTGTAGCCCGTGGCCCAGTAGCCTGAGGTGAAACAAGCAGAGATGAATGTGTATTGATGTCAGTCAGACATGGATCACAGCAGTCGATGGGTCAGTGCTTCTTCTCAGGGCCTGTCTTTTGCAATTGTTGCTGAGCCTTTTCGAGAGCAATCAAGAGGACCCCTTGATTCTCTCACTTGGGAGCTGCTCGGCCGACGCGTCAACACATTTTGTTTTTTAAACTTATTTTACGTGCTGTCAAAAGAAATTAGTGCTTCACTTGTGGTAATAGGAGCGGACTGTTGCACGATGACAATTTGCAACACTAAATTAATGATCTTACTCCACTGCTGTGCAGAAATGCAAGCCATCATGACAAAGCGCAGCTCAGGGAAACAACACATCCACGGACAAAAGGATCCTCTCTCTTGTTTCAGCCTTTGTCACTCAAATATTCTACGAGCAAGGAGATCTTCTTTCAGTCACAACCCGTGACATAACAGACTGATTGAGAAACACCATCCTCCCTCCATATCCCATGTTGCACAGGTATCATAAGTCCCCAGACCTTGCACATCAGAGGAGGAGGAGGAGGAGGAGGAGGAGGAGGGCAGGGCATCCTAACAGATAGCTGACTACAGCGCGAGTCGTAAATACAAAAGATTTATGTCCTCTACACTTCACAGTGTCTCTCAGTGAGATAGCACAGGGGGATAGCGAGATAGCACAGCCCCTGCTCCTATCTGCACAGTGAAGGGTGAGGTTTGTACAAAGTCTACCAAATAGATTCAGGTGAGAGTTGACTCAAGTGTGAATCATATTTCCATTTTGTTAGATGATATCATAACAGAAACCCCATTAAATGTAAAAAAATAAATTGAAAAAAAATTGGGTTGGAATCGTTTTAATAATAACTTTGTGTTACAGGCAGGAGTGTCTCAAATTAAAGGCACAGCTCACAAGTTTTTTTTTTTTCTTTTACCCCTGTAGTGCTGTTTACTCATTTAGATTGCATTGGTGCAAGTATCTTCCCAGAAATGAAGTTGCAGATCTTGTGGCGAGATGTTTCATAAAGGGACTATTTCCTGTGTGCCTAACTACACCCTCAAACCTTATCACTGCGCAGAGAGAGGCGTCCATCTACCATGAAGAGGAGCCGTCATTGCTGGCCTCTACGCATCTATCTGTTTCTCCTCTTCTTCTATGTACGCTGGTTCAAAGAGGTACGGCTGAGACACGTTTCAAGTCTTAGCTAGCTCCAACCAATACAGCTGGCTCACCCATCACCCTGGAACTGGCTGGCAGTCGAGGCGGGTGTGTCTGGACAGAAGATGGATATATTCTCCTTTCTTTCTTTTACTGTGAGGTCCACAAGCCGAGAGCCATCTAGTTCAATCATATTTGAGAGAAGACCAAAACATCCAAAACTCTGCAACTCGCGTCAAAACAATCCGGATGCATAAACTGCCCGACAGGCGAGAGTAAAAACCATATATATATATTTGATTTTGGGGGTGAGCTGTCTCTTTAATTTGATGCACCCCTGCCCGTAACTGGAAGTGACAATGTGCAGCAAGTAAGATTTGTTATCACGTCAGTTGTTCAAAAGCTTTTGGTGTAACGATGGCAGCGGTGGCCAACCTACGAAAGGATTTCAATGTACCATATTTAAAATGAAATCTGAAAGTCGGCCTGAAGCTGCATGGAAGTAAAATGTTGACATGTGTATACTATAAGGGAGAATGCGAGAGCAGGTCGGAAGGCCTCAGTGCGTGCTTCGCATCCCTCCACTCTTTCTGCTATTCATGCTGCCCTCTGTATCATCAGCGTTCCATATGTATTGTCTGCGTAAATTCATTTGTCTGAATCTGCCCTTGGTGTGACCAGGGCTGAGTGGCGAACAAGACTAATTTCCATCCCCGAGCAGCGTCGCACTCGCTGCATCTGATACGGCACATTTGAATGGATATTACAGATAACAATGCCCTCTGTTGGCCCCAATAAGCCTCACGCCATTCTCGCAGCTCCTCCAGCTCCTCGGCCCTCCTCCTCCTTCGCGTTTCAGCCTATCCTCATCTCCTTTTACAGTTGCGCCGCTCGGGAGCCAGATGTGTAAACGCAAACACATTTAAACTGGCATAATAGTCGCTTCTCACAGGGGGCCAGAGGAAATCTTGAAATCAGAAATGTGTTTCTGAATAGCAAAGCGGCTCTTCTCTCAGTTTCAATACGCCGCCTTTCTTGGTACTGTTTGTATTCTTTTGTATCCCTTTTCATCCATTTCCTTATAATATTTGAATGAATGATGCGCGTTTTGTTTACACAATTATCACTTGCGTCTGTCAGCACAAAGCAAGCTTGACATTCTGCTTGATTGCATATTAGCGGTGTATGAGGGAGATGTGCGTTTCCTTTGTGATCATCACTTTGTTCTTACTTACAGAGGGATGGAAGTTGTTGATAAAAATAATTGGCATCTCTTTTGGAAGGAATACGATATTCAGAGGGAATTCATTGTTCCTTAAGATGATGCCCGGGGGCTTAAAAAGAAACACATCTTGGCAGCTCTTTACAGATCAGTGGCTCGACACAAGTAATAGTGTATCTACAAAATATATCCCCCCATGAATAATTAAGACGAAATGGTAAATTAAAGTGAGCAGTTTTGTTCTCATTAGCATAATCACAAGATAACTAAAGCTACCTGTAGCTCAGATTTTAATACATGGCAATGTAAATGTTATGAAATTACACACAGAAAAAAAAACCCCGAAAAGAACCACAAATGAAAAAAATATCAGAACATCAGTGTTTCCAACCAATATTTTCTTTCCTCCTCAGTGTTGCAAATTTAAACCATCATTAAAAAACTGTCTACTTTTTGCACGTTAGCATGCTAATCTGTATACACAAAGAAACGGGAAAGCACCACACCATAAATCAAAATCAAGTTTCAGGAAATTGTTTTCAACTAATATTTTGCTTTCAGTGTGTCACTATGGCAAATATAAACCATCACGGAATGAAGAAACTATTCACAGGACTGAAAAACTATACAGTTCTGTGAGGATATGCAATGTTTGTCATATCTTAACACGTTAGCATGCTAATTGCGCACGTTAAAAAAAGTAAAAAGTATTATTAATTAAAATCTAGTTTCAGAAAATCATATAATAATAAAAAAATAAGAAACTATTAACAGGACTGAGAAACTACAGCCATGCTAGCTGCTCTGTGAGGCTAAGCAGTGTTTGTTATAAGTTTAGCATGCTGCCATGCTAATATTGGCAGATTAGCACGGACCACAAAGTGCAGCTGATGGAAATGGGAACCAAAGCACTGCACACACTGAAAGAGACATGATGACGGTGCAAGATGAAAAGCAAAGGTATCGCCATAATTCATCCTGAGGGTCCGAACCAAATTTCATGGTCAAATTTCACAATAAAAGTCCTCAGAATTCCTCCTTTGTCAGCTATGGATGTTCAAAAGAAAAAAAAAAAAAAATCCAGTTCATTAAACTGAGAATGTGTTGCCCTGTAGGTGTGCTGTCACAGAAGATTCCATTCAAATCAAAGAGAGTTTGACTTCTACTCAACTTGAGTCATATCAGCAAACATCAGACTCATTCAAGCCATCTTACCCCTCAGAGATGAATGAATGAAAATGAAGGAAGCAGCTAAAACAAGCTACATATAGTAAAACTCTGGAAGGGAGGAAGGGAAGGATGCCTTTTTCCCCTTAAATCAAGACTCTTAAGTGGTGATGCAGCCTCTCCAGGGTCATCTCTTAAAACATCTTAAAAGCCCAGACTGTCTGTGGCTATAATAAGATGTTATTGAGAGTTCTCCTGACCCTGTCTGCCTCCCCCTGCTATCAGACTGTGGAACTGACTCTCCTTGCCGCTCTACCTTGGGGTTATTTTTATGTCTGTTTAGGAGGCACACGGTCAGCACTATACTTACCCAGGTGTACGTCTTGTTTGGCTTGTGTGTGTTAGTTCAGACTCTGAGAAGTGTGCACAGCGCCCTGTGGAGAGGAGGACAAAAATGGGCACTGTGTAAATGAGTGTTTGAGGTTAGCGCAGAAGTGTGTGCGTGTGCTTGTGGGTGGATACCTGGGTCACTAGGTACAGTGATCAGTGTGTTTTGGAGCAACTGCATCCAACCAGAGGTTCTTGCTGTGTCCTGCTGGCCGCCCTGTAATCCTATAATTAGAGTTTGGGTGGACCACTTTAATGAAGGCTGGCTTGGATGGATTAGTGTTCCTGTTTGGATCATTTTGGTACAAGGGTGTGTTTATTTTAGAGTGCGGCTCTGTTGACTGCCAGGCCTCCCCAGCATGGGGTTCACTGCTCGTCCAGATATAGCACCCTCCCTGACCCTCGCTGAATACCAGTCATCTGTGAGAAATCTGTTTGTTAACTTTTACCCTGATTGCCTGAAATGCTCTTTGGCCTGTAGGTTCATTTGTTTAGTTACACCACCACCACTAGAGACCAGTGCGTCTCCTAGCAATACTTTCTCATGGTGGGAAATACAGTATATTTGCCACCTTGCGGAGAGTTAGATGACGTTACCACTGTCAGCTAATTAGCTTAGCTAAGCATAAACAAACTTGGTGGTTTTATGGGAGGGTCATTGTGCAACTGTCTGGAAAGAAAAAGGAAACAGAAAAAAACAATAAAATCTATTCTTAACCTCTTACAAAACAACAACAACATATTTCTAACTTGTTATTTATAACATTTCGGAGTAGCTCGTGCGTAGATATTAACAAAGTGAGTCAATCTCTTCCCCACTTTCTGTAGTTTTTGTGCTACGTTAAGCTAGCTGGCTGTAGCTTCTTTAGCACACACACATGCTAGTGTGTTTGTTGTTCACATATAACTCTTTTAATTGCATTTTTTTTTTTTATGCTAAGCTTTCAAGCTTCCATATTTATTAATGCTAAGCTAACTGTGTCCTCGCTGTAGCAGCTTTTTTCCCAAACATTGTAGTGGTAAAATTATGAATTCAGTTATGCAAAAATATGAGGAACTAAACCATCACTGAATTTAAAATTAAGGATAAAGTGCATTGATGACAACTTTCAACAGAAAAGTAATAGTTAAGCAGTCCCAGGTTAGCTTCATTCTCTGTTTTGTGCAATTTTACAAAGAATATTTGTATTTCCTTTGGACATAACCATCAATGTAAACTAGTCCACTTAGGTTTTGGCAACATGTATTGGGCAATTTCCACTTTTCTGGAACATTCAGATTTGTGGAGTAAAAAATAGTCCATGGTTGGAAACCAACTTTCTGTAATTAATTTAACTGAAGAAGTAAACCGAAGTGAAACTGCTTCAATCAAAAGTGTTTCCTGCATTTAGGACTTTGAAAAACTAGTTTCTAACATTGTTTAATATTTTAAATTTAGAAGTTATTACTTTTAACTGAGCAGAGTTTTGCTCCAGTTTTACTCAGTTAAATTTAAAATTTAATTTAAAGTTTCACCAAATGCTCAGTGACTGCATTTCCTCTTTGGGGTATGGCACTTTTCCCATCCCTGTTAAACTGCTTTACTCTCGCTCTGATGTCTGTACCTTTCATTCTGAATGTTATTCATGCATATGCCCACATCTTCAGTTTCATGCAAATATTTGAATTAATCACTGTAACCACCATTTGACTGAAAAACATTCTTATCTTTTGACATGCTCTTTTTGCTAAACACATTTTTTTCTCCCTCTACGCTCTTTACATGACCTCTTTAACAGATACCATCTCACAAAAATCAACATTTATATTAGAAGGTTTTATAGGTTTAGCGCAGACTGACTTAACGAGGAGAGCGTGTCCTGCAAGAGCAAAGCCCAGTGTTGGGACCTGAAAAGGATATAAACATCCTGATGGCTTGAAAACACTGAAATCTCACTATTAATCCAGGCGCCTGCCCGCCAGAGACATGTTTGGGTTGCTAAATGCAGTGGGAGTGGAGGAATCGCTCGGCAGTAAATCTCAACAGTTATGACAGGCGGGCTAAAATAGAGCTAAATGGAGACAGATCCCGAAGTCGTTAAGTCAAAATGAGAGAGAAAGAGATATCTCAAAGATTTGACTCAGGGCCAACACCATTAGGAGAATGATATATGAACCTATTCTGTCCAGGATCTTTACTCATAGCGAATAGTAGACAATGCACACACACACACACACACACACACACACACACACACACACGAGTACACACATTATCTAACTTGTCTATTTCACCAGCACTCTGCCGCTCACTAGCAACTCCCACACATACAGTACACCTGACTCCTGACTGCTGACTTTGCAACTTATGCCTCCCCCTTCTTAGTTCGCCTCCTCCTCTCCATCGGTTTCTTCTTCTCATTTCAACAGACTCCTGTAGACCTGTCAAAGGCCCCATTTTCTCTCCCCTTCTCCCCTTTCCTCTCCTCTCCTCTTCTCTCCTCTCATTAGTGTCCTTATTTTGGCATTTTCCTTTTTCTTCACATTATCCAAATCCTGATTTTCTCCTCCTTGTGCTCATCTCCTCGCTGTGTGTAAACCATGTCCCATCACTGTCAGCCAACAACAAACACAAAATGCCTGCATAATGTTGCACAACGTTTGCAAGACGCAGCGGGCTCTTCTTGGCGGCGCTGCCCCGGCTTTTCATTGTGTTGCTTGGTGTGTGTGTGCAAATGTGTGTCACAGTGACAGTGGTCCTTGTTTTTTCTCCGGGAGGTACGAGTGTGGTTCTAGACTCACACCGGTGAAGCTTCCACGAAGCCGCAAAACTGCAGTTAGTGCTGGGTTTTGAAGAATAAAGTGTATTTTGTGGATAATGTCTCAGAGAGTTATTGTGCAACGGTGTCGTAAAACCGTAAAAACACTTACAACATTTTTTATACTCCGTTTTATGATCAATTTTATTCTCCGGTGCAATCAAATAGCCACTACAGGATCAATGGCGAAATGATGCAACAATGCGCTATTCATTGAAGGGGATTTTTTTACTGCCAACATTTTTATCTGAGTACTAGCTTACACTTGTATCATGATAAACTTTGTGTTAGAGTGCGTGGTTGTAGGAAACTCGAGTATGTGAGTTCAGGGGGGTATAACTTACTTGCTACAGCAGTGCACAAGGCCAGGGGCCGTATTCCTAAAGATTCTTAGCGCAAAGAGTTGCTCCTAGTGGCCAAATTCTAAGAAATTCTTAGAATCATGATGTTTTCTAAGAATTTCCCTTCAAAGTTAGGAGTAGATCCTAGTAAAGATAAAAGGTATTCCTAAAGAATCTCAGCTCTTAAGAAGCTCTTAAGGTGAGATATGTTAAGAGCAGGGAGAAGGAATTTTAAGAGGCTTAGGAGTTTCTTAAGCAGAGGAGAAAATGTCAGAAAGGAGGCATTTATCTGTTGTGCTATATTTTCCCATGCCCGCCTCTTGGCTTGGAGTGTGACACTGGGGCCAAATCTACCTCTCAAAACACTTTTATTCTCACTGACCAATTGAGCCAGAAGCAAACATTGTTCCTCTATCCAGTTGGGTTTCCAACTTCTTTTCTTCTCCATTGCTGTTTGGTTTGTGGAAGATTTGAATGCCGACCAACACTGCTTCCTATCGGCCGGTTAGCAGTCACAGAAGTTGATGAAAGCTGAGCCATTTTGCCCTCGTTAATACCAAATGGATGAAGTGCAAAAATGACCAGCATGGTAAATGAATGTAAGCAAATAAATATAACTATCAGCATGTGAATACTGTGCAAGTGGGCCTGAGTTTTCACTCATTTTGTAGGATCATTTACACAGTCTTCATAGAGATTAGATTCTATGATTAAGTCTACTGATTTGACGGCCCATTCTATGCCCATTATCACCAAAAATGTATTTTTATCTATCTTTAAGGATCAACCAGTCACACCTTTTGAAATGGTGACTCATACCTAGCAATGGGGTCAACAACACCTCCTCATTTAGATAAGAGTTTCTGTCCATTCCTTGCTGAGAAGGTTCTGGAGTCACTCCTAAGCTAAGACTCCTTGCTGGGAATTTTTAGGCTAAGTTAGGAGATCTCTGAGAGGAATCTTTAGGAATACGGGCCCTGAAGTAGAGTTGCCAGTACACTCCATCAAACATGTTTGCCAAATGGTTGAAACGCTGCAGAAACCCCTCTCCTGTTTGGGAAACTTCTCTGTAACTTACAGAGACCAGTAGGTCACCATTCACACTGATATCTCTCGTGGAGTGCCAGCGGGAATAGGAGAGTAAGCACCCTTTCTGGTTCTCTACACAACAATTTGTATCACTTTTCCTTTGAACAAACAAGTGCAATTGTCTTCAAATTGAAATGTGAGCTGACAGCTGAAATTGAAGCAATTTTTGTGTTTCTACCCTCTCTGTTGTTGGGTTGACCCTCACTTAAAGTGTGTGTGCTTAAAACAGGTATGAACCAAAGTCCGGGGATTACTAAAGTCACCACGAATGCTTCAGGAGAAGCCATCTCTGTACGACGGTTTGCAGCTTTCCTTGGCTTCTTAGCCTCTCAGCTACTATGTCTGTGATGGTTCTCAGTCATCCAGGTCATCGTACATCCAAAAGAACTGAGAACAAGGCCAATTTACAAGTCTATTCTTTGAGGTCTGTTCAACTTTTTACCTTTTGTTTAAGACACAGAGCAAATTTCAGTAGTTCTTTACAGTGAGTTTGGTGCATCTGCAAATTTAAAAAATACAAAATTGCAGGAACTGATATGCTTATACAGAGCTTGCATGCTATGAATTTAACTCATGATAGATAGATAGAAATTTTCCCTTTTCTAAACCATTTCCAAGGACCACTATCAGGATGGTTCTGCGTGACAAACCATCTGGGGCTTCAGGTTAGCAATAGCATGGTTTAAAAACATAAATATTGGTGTATTAGAAAATTTGTGTGGTGATACAGACCTTAGACTTATGGATTTAATTGTTAATTTAAGCTATCAAGGCCAAAACAGAAAGTATGCAGTGTCTAAAAGTTCAAGAATTCACGATTTAAATGCTGAGCGTACAGTATATAGTGTGTGGCTTTGTTTTGTAGGGCTTTTTTATTTCCAGTTTTAAAGGTGCTGTGTAATTAAAAATATACTAAAATGTTAGAACTGGATATGTTACAGAGGGACACACGTAGTGCAGTGACAGACTGAAAGGGCAACATAAATATGAAAGACACAGGTTGCATTTCTGACATCAACAGAGTGTTAGATGCCCATCTGTATTCACGACGATCAAAAGGTCAGAGCGTTGTCCTGACATTCTCAGCACCTCTGGAGCTCATATCCCCCTGCCGAGTCGTGGAAATGTTATTGTAACAGAGAGGGTAGCTGGACTTGGCCCAGTATGGCACAGGAAGTGTGTATCCTGAATGGAGTTTCCATGAGATTCGGAGCAGCCTGACCTTTCAGTGATAGCCTCAATGTGAGGTACTTTCCCCTCAGGGAAAAAAGAAAAGACGCGTCTGCTGTTTTCTTTCCCTCAATGGGAGCTTTATTGAACCAGGGAGTAAGAGAAAGAAGCAAGGCTGTTTCTCCTCCACTTTCCTTATTGAATGTCAGACAAAACTGCGATAAAGTCTGACCCTCATCCATTTTGTAATTTTGGAGAGCGAACTGATATTTTACAAAAATAGTTCTCACCATGCTAATGCATTAGGAACGGAATAGCTATTAAAATCTGATAGTGTTTCGGGCGCGTTCCAGTGTGCTCCCTAATACTGGGGGATCTGAGCCATGAAACATGCTTGGCTTTGTGTCTGCTCTTCTTTCATTCACAATAAAATTTTATTTTTTGTGATTTTATTCATCTTTGTATATTTCACATTAAGAGATCTGCCACTGTAAAGGCAGTAGATGGAGTAAAATACAACAACCTGCCTGATAAAACATGCTCAGACTATTTTACTGCTATCAAATGGACACCGCATGCATGACCTCCGCCGTCTGTGTTTTTGCCATTTAAAGGACATATTGATTTAGCTTTACACAAAACCATTCCGGTCTTATTTCCCTTAAGACCTCAACATTAAAGCTCCTTGTGCTCACGTTGTACCTATTATTACTCTTAGTAGACCAAGACACACAGGAACTTGTCTTTCAGTTGTCTTCAACACTAACACCATAACATGCAGAACGTGTGAGATAAAAAAAAAAATGCATAAATGTTCAGTCAAATCAGTCAATTATGCAGTGTTTTAACAGTTATTTTCCTTTTACAGCAGTGTGAGTAATTATAAAAAACACAGCCAATGTTCCTCAATCCCTTCTCTCTTTCCAGTGATCTCCAACGAGAAAAAGTCACGCTACCAACAAGATTCTTCTGATTCGTCTTCTTGCCTCTGAGCACCAAGTTATGTTTATTATCTGGAGCGTCATAAACTTTTCTTAGATCCTTTTTCCCTTTATGCCAGAGACAGTGCATTCACAGAACCCAAGTTACATTTGTAACTACCGCTTCTCTGTCTTGGGCTCCACTATACTCCCTAGTTGTTGTCGGCTTTAGTTCCTCCTCTCTTCAGCTCTTGCAAACTATCATTGCTGGTTGACGTTAAATGCATCCCTACCAGTACCCACAGAAAACAGATTTAAAATTACAGTACACTGTAAAATACACACAGTCACATAGTTCTGATTTGCTTTACCAACATTTTGTGCTTGCTTAGCAAAGACTGGAATGTAATGGGCATTCATTCCCGCACTATATGTTGTCAATTAAGCTTTGAAATCAAACTCTGGTGATTTAGTTGTGGTTTTTCTTTTTGAAATGTGTGTTTTACTTAATCCAGTTTCATTCAATATAAAGGTCAAACAAACCTATGCCGGAGTCAGTCTTTCAGTCTCACATTCCGTCAACTGAGTTGTCCTTGCCAGTCCCTCTGAAAACAGAGGCCCTCTGTCTTTGTGAATAAAGAGAAAATCTGTGTTGCAATAGGCGGTGGTTTGCGGTGTCCACGGCAGGTGGCTGGCCTTGATTGTATTAGACTGATGACGCGCTCAAAACGCTAAAGGAGAAGGTCTGTTTTGTGCCAACAAATTATCAGAAAAAAAGAAAAGACTTCTACAGCCCGTGCTACACCAAAAGGTATGAGAGGGGATAGAGGTAGGATTAGGGTGGCAGACTGAGTATAGAGCTAGATATAGATGAGATCGTAATGATTATGTGAGATAACAAAAAAAAAAAAAGAAGAAATCAAAATAAGATCCTTTATTAAGACATTAAACAGCAACAAATTCAGACACTCATTTTCCTCTGAACACCGTAGAAACATTAAAGCCTCAGTTTTATGTTTTTCCCAGATTACCATGCCTCTTGTGTATCTCAATGATTTCCCTCTATCTGATTCCCCGTTGTTTGTGCTCCCAGCTACCTGCCCTGGCTTTTTGCCGGAGCTTTGTTGGGCCCTGAGAGAAGCTTAATACCTGTGGCTGATCTTAAACCAGTAAAAGGCTTTTTTCTCGAGCCTCCCGCTGCACCTCATTTCCTTCTACTGGAGGTCATCCTCAGACAACAAGAACACTCAAAGACAAAGGGTGAATATGTTTTTTTTGTTAGTATATGGTTGAGAGGGGTTATTTTGAGCCACCAAGGTCTTGAAGTTGATATAGTGTTTGTGATCTTCCTTTGAATCCCTAGCGGTTCTACTGTTTGAATGATGGTGCATCCATCTAAATATCCAAAGAAGCACATAACAATGAGTGCAGACGTAAGGCTCATACTTCCTATTCGTTTGTTGAACACAATAGAGTCTGGGAAACTGTTGTGTTGCATGTCCCGGGCTTTCAAATAGGCTTGAATTCAAAGGAAGTGCCTACAGTGCCCAGCGCTTTTCACAGCAATGGATGCTGTGCCAAGGTAAATGCGCAGGAAAGCCAGTTGATTTGTAACAGCACTCACCTAAATGGATACCAATCACTTCCAGTGAAAAGCAGAGTCTGTGTATAATGACAAATTCAAACGAAGCATACATACACTCTGTGGTCAGTGATTGCAATTAAGCCCAAAGACACTAATACCGTCTGTCTCAATCTGTCGTTTAGCCCACTTTAAATTAGGGAAAGGAAAGGAAAACAATCCTGAGCCTCTGAATAGATCTCGGTCAAACAGGGGTAAAAAGTCAATTGGATTAGTAGTCTTCAATCACTCAATCCCGCTATTGATCCCCAGCCGTAGGAAATATCTGGAGGGCTGCTGCAGTATCCAAAGTGGGATTGATTGGGAAAATGGGACAGACAGGAGCTGATTTCGTTGATGCATTCAATCACTTCTAAGTTCAAACAAACACACAGCAGGCTCTAAACACATACACAGACTGCATTAAAACCATACACGGCAGAGTCACAACTCCGTGAGGCTGCACAACGGCACAGCGCTAATTTGAGATAAATGTTTCCATGCTAATTGTGCCAATGCTAAGATGTTTAAATGTTCACCATATTAGCCTGCAAAACTTCGATAATCCCCACCGCCACCTCTTTCCTGGGACACACACATACACACATTTGTGCACACCCAACACTAGTGCATTCTCTGTAACATACCACAGCTCAGGCTTGCTTTCAGCGTGTAATGCAATGCTGCGGAGATCAATAAAACACTCGCATGCTGAAATGTATGTCGATTTCTTCGCATCTCACCGAGTCCATCTCCTAAATATAGGAGGATATACAGATGCAAGTTTAGAAAGACACAGCATGTCTGCCTGTGTGCTTCACTCGCTTATAATAAATGAATCTGAAGGTGAAGTCTTCAGATTACTAAACCCTGAGTGCCAGCAACAACAGCTCCTGTAAAACCCACTAAATGCAGCCTTCCCTGCTTTACCGCTTCACCCCGGCTTGATTGGACTGATTTCAGTGATTGTGCAGCGGTGATGGCTGGGTGGCGGCGATGAGGGAGCGGAGGGCTAAACACAGGTTTGATGTGTTTACAGGAGTTTGGTTAGAGCTAGATTTTAAAAACGCATTAACTTAAAATGTACCCATCCAAACCAAAGCCAAAGTAAATTGACTTCATCAAACACCTCAATTAACATTTCTAGATCATCAAGCACTCACGTATTCAAGGAAGAGTGTTTCGGAAAACAAACATTCACTTATTTAAGTACTGCACTCACAAGCTTTAAACATGTAAATAAATAAGAAGCCCGTGCGACAAATAGCCCATTCACATTTGTTCAGTTTCTTTTCTAAAAGTGTGATGAGACAACCATATCAGTATTTTCCCCTGTCACCAAACATAGAAAAGTAAACAGAAAAGTAAATCATGGTGTTCATTTGCAATACAATAGTGATTTACAATCCAGAATCCTTCTACTAACGCGCACAGAGGTTGCGGAAAACTGATTAGGATCCTGTTAAGATTCATTGTGGTTGGATGTCTTTCATTTCATTAGCCACCCACAGAACTATGACATCAATTTATTGGCACGTTCCATCCACTATTAGCGGTTAAACCGAGTAAAATACTCTTAGCAGGAACGGCAACGGAATTACCAAGACGGGAGTTATTACAGCTGGATCCATGTGAAACAGTTAGTTAGCTCTGTTTTGGGTTTTTGGCAGGAGAAAACAACCTTTTAGTATTTGTGTTAGAGCAATCACTGAGTCACTGGTATCGATCAACAACCCATATCGACCTCCATCCGTTCGCTTTGTCCTACGGGGCAATAAAAGTCTTACTTGTTAGTCCTTTTAAGTGGAGCTAAACGATGCCAGGGAAACATCTTACACTATAAGACATCTGCCAGCGTCTTGGTTTTATCAGCCTTTACTCTTTTTCTCAAGGGTTTCCTGGTCGGCATTGTGTGCAAGGATTGTGACACTGAGCGGTCGGACCAGTCGAGCTGCTATGAAGTTCCCCATTCCTCTGCAGCTTTTACTGTACCCAGTGAGGCTCGGATTCCTTTTAGTTGAACGGCAGCCGGGTACACACATACACACACCAATGACCTTGGCACTGCGAATAGAGCCACTCCATAATTGCATTGGTTAACATATGAGTAAAGTCATATCTATATTACGCACGGGGCTAGGTTGTCTCTGCCTCACATTTTTCTTTCTCTTTGTTTTCTCCACATTCCTCTCTCTCTCTCTTTCTCTCTCTTTCTCTTTCTCTTTCTCTTTCTTTACCGCCTCAATTATAAGGGCGTGATCTTGTGTTGAAAGGGAAAAGGCTCAATAACTCATTTGATTTGACTCTGAACATGTTTCTCCAGGTGCTTGGAGGGATACTGTACATGCCTCTGGTTCGAACAACAAATCAGGCATAAGGGTTATTCACATATTCCTGTTTTTTCACTGAACTGAACTTTAAGGCCCGTGTTCGTCAGCCGGAGATATTTCAGTCCAAATATTCCTAAGAAGCTGAATTTCAACAAAAATCCATACCATCGTTCGGGATGTGGATTATCGATCCTCAGACGGAGGCACGTGCAGGGAGCTGGCACGCACTGATTAATTAATTCATCCTCAAATCAACAAACGTTCAAGGATTTTTAAGGCATGAGTAACCTGGTTAATGTTCATTTTCCACCTTCACTTCAAGGGAGTGATTACTCAATTTATCCTTTAATCTTAAAAAAAAAAAAACTACTTTCATTAAAATGGAAGGTAGGCACATTAAACCTGAGGCATCTGTTATTTGAAAGATAGACGCATGAAGCTTGAGATAACGTATATGAAATATCACCATCGTTATTGGCCACCCAGCACATCTGACAGATGGCGTCCATCTCAAAATGGTTGTCGTTGTCTTATCTGGGCAGTGGCAGATTGAAATGTTAATGAGGCCTTTTGATCAACGGCAGCCATGTCTGTCAAGTTAGCCTTTAAACTGATCGGTTTGTTTGTCCAGAGGATAAAAAAAAAAAAAATCAAACCTCTAGTCCGCTGACCTCTTAGCTGAATTAAGATACACAAATACGTAGTTTTTGTCTGTTGTCGCCTGCAGTTGGTGCCCCGCCTCCAGCTGTGTCCAGCTATTGATTTGGTCCTAAAAACAAAGAGTGAAGAAGAAAATCTTTTTGATGGGAAAGGAGGATTTATACAAGAAATCCCGAATGAAGATGGGTTTTAGGGACAGAGAGCGACAGATTTAGGCCTGAAACAGAAGCAAGGCAATGAATATATTCATCTAAAGTTGAGGGGAAAAAAGAATAGATCTTTGATGTTGCTCAATCTCCACGCTTACAGTGAACATTATAACTTCATTATGGCTGACAGTGGAGACAGGGATGAATGGATTTGGCATGTCTCACCACATGTCTATCATCATAACTAAAACCATTAATGAGAACATCCGCCGCACACCATTTTCAGTCAGTGCTGATTGAAAATTGGTCCCCTGGGAGTAGTTTGTCAGACATTTCCAGAAAACGTGTAAGCGTTTGTGTACCCTCTTTACTTTCATAAATTACCATAAAAATATATATACACACTAAAGGTGGTTACAGGTCCGTTGTTATTGCGCCGCAAGTGCATTAATAAAACCTGGGCCATTAGCTCATTATTTTAAATGATCATTTTACTGCTTTAGAGTGACTAAAACTAATGCTAGGTCAACAATAAGGAAAAGACAGGAATGTCAAAACCTATCAATGCTACAGCACAGAACGCTTGTGTCAGCGAGAGTAATTACACAAACACCTGACACTGACAAACGCCGACAGTTTGTAGCTGCTGTCAGTTGCTTTTGTTTTTAGATTGTAATCCTTCCTCTGAACACCAAGTTCATATTTATCTGGAGTATCGGAAACATTTCTTGGACACTTTCGAGATTGTATTTCATTCATCAGACCTCCAGAGATTCGTAGAACCTTAGTTACTCTTGTAACACTGGTATCTCCGCCATAGGCTCTACTACTCCACTATACTATAGTTTCATTGAGTTATTCCTCTCTTCTACTTTGACCAACCAATCTTTGCTGGTGCACGTACAACGTCATCACTTCAAGTACGCCAGTGCAAGATTATAGCCACAGATAACGGAGTTAAATAGAGTATTCATACTGTGAAATACAGATGGATGACAAACTTAATCAGCATTGTGTGAACTGGGTTGGGATGTAACAGATGTTCACTTCTGTGTGAATTATATCAAACAAATCTCAAAATATGCTAAGTATTTGTCAAAGCTGTGTGAAAACCTAGGTGATGAGGATGTGCAGAAATATATAAAAGAACCGTGAAGTCACCCATTGGTTTCTGGGCTGACATTTGGTTTTGAGTATTTTGGACATTTTTATAGAGCCAGGCGTGAACATGCGGTATCTGGACGAGAGGGTGGAGTTGGGGAGTAGCGAGGGATGGATTTGACACATGGCACACCCATACCGTTTGTTTTTTTTCAGACAGCCTATGCTCTCAAGACTACAACTTGCGTATATCAATATTTGACAGAAAAACAAAAATATCACCTTTCAAAAAAAAGACAGTGAGTAGGACACATTTGCACGGGAAAATTTGACATATGTTCCATGTCTTTGCCATGAGACACAACACCTGGACATAGCCAAGAGAAAAGCTCTGACATAAACAGGGATGGAAGTTCTATCTAAGGTACAGGATCACCTTCCACAGAGACACAAGGACAGCAATCCCTTTGGAGCCTGAACGTATCACCTTGCCACCAGTGCTAACAGTGAGCCTTGCTAGCCTTGCTAACAAGTTCCCATTTTCCAGCCAGTGGAATACAAACCTAGCCGATCAATGGGTTCTTCTAAACGAGTCATGATTGTGTCAAAGTTTGTTGGCTATACGTATAGGGCTATAATATTCATTCATTCATTCATCTTCTGTAACTGCTTGTCCTGTGAAGGGTTGTGGGGCTTGCTGGAGCCTATCCCAGCTTAAATGAATGTATAAATGAATGGGTAGTTGTGTCATTGTGAGTGTAAAGTGCTTTATGTAAAAATAGGGAGAAAAGTGCTATAAATGCGAAAAGATCATTTAGAAAAACTGAGGAAATAGCTTCAGCTTCATTAACGTTTGTGTTTGCTTATACCAAAACTAATGAGGACAGAGTGTCCCAGTGCACGGTATACATGCTATTCTGTGTCTTGATAGTGAAACTGGGTTTCAGTGTTAGATAAAGGGCTGAGGTGACGGTGTCATGAGGTTGTCAAACTGGCGCCATGTTCCATTGTATTAACCAGCGACATCTCCCGTGGGTGCAACTGCACATCCTGCCACCCCTCTGTCCCTGCTTATTAGACCTACACTCATCCACTAATGCATCACCATGACACACTGCACCTATACATAGCCACGTGTTTACACAGTGAGCAACATGACCGCCTTGTTGCTGTTGTCCATCATATTTCCTACGCGGCTACAGAATGTGTAGAGGAAGCCACAGATGACAACTCATGCATTACTGTGAACACCATTAGTCCGCTTGACTGTCGTACTGTACTCATATAAATATACACATTATGACTGAAAACTGAATCGACATACTATCCTTTTTCACAATTCACTGTTACTCATAATGCGGCTGAAAAACACTTTGATCTTAAGAACTCTGACTAGATCTCTTATCTTCAAGATAAAGAAGGAGTTATTATTTTTACAACCTGGAATGAAACATTCAAAGCTGCCAGATTTTCTTTTCACTTGATAGTGACAATATCTTACCATTAATTGAGGATAATACCGTATGTATATAAAACGTTACACATCTCTTGGCTTTTGAAAGAAGTGGACTGTTTAATCCAAAGGCTAAGGAGATACGTGGGAGTGAGAAGGCCACGCTACACATCACACTGGCCTCTGAGCAATCTAGGACAAAGGCCTAATCAGCACCCAAAAAAAGAAATAATAACCTTAATTATAGCCATTCAAAAAACATTTTTCAAGTGATGCCTCTTCAGCGCTGTTGGGACGAGGGTCATGAGGAACACAACTGCTCCACGTGGCCCTCAACGGCACATCTAATGTCACTCGATCATTGTTCCAACATCAGATATACAATGTCTCATTTATCTCACTGTGCACTCCTCATTAACCACGCTAGATTCTGAGACGGTCTCTGGAGGCCTAATAGCTGCAATTAGCAAAAGAGCTGCTCTGTAGCATGAGTATCACGGCGCACATGACACCCAGACACTCCTCTACACACACACACACAAGCGTGCACACACACATACTGCGGCTGGAAACCTGTCACAGGGAATTGCAGCCCTGGTGTGTTGAGTGAGAGTAAGATGGAAGGAGAGACAGACCCAGCAGGCAAAGGCAGAGTTTCTTGTGCATTTGCTAATAATGTTGGGCTGAGGGTGCCAGGCTTGATTTCATTGGCTGTCAAGATGAGGACCACTGGGCCTGGATTAGCACTGGGGCTAGACTCCCTATGAATTAAAGGCTGTTTTAATAAGGCCTTTTATAGAAAATTCACTAAAAGTGCCTGCATTAGCTGCATTTAAACCAATTTACCCGTTTAAATGTAATCTCAGCCCTGGTGGATAAACAATTGACTTTATGAAGGCCTGTGGCTCAGATTTGCCATAATTTTAGGTTCATTAGCTAATCCTCATTTCCTCTAAGTGTTTCTAATATACAGAATGGAAATTGACAGGTCTGAGTGAACAACGTAATCCGATTATGGAAGTCATGCCCTGTGCTTTATAGTGATCAGAATTGTTAATTCCACTGTTTTGGATAATTGATTTGTTGATCCATCAGTTATTATAATTTTTTGTTATTTTTTGTGCAAGGATTAGCAATTTATTTATTTATTCACTAATAGAATGATTAGATTGATGGAGCAATCGGCTGGTACTAATAGTAAATTTAATTTAGAACTATGAAGAGAAAAACGCAAATTAACCAGCGTCTAATTAAAGGATGTTTAGTTTTTCTGAAAATTCACTCAAGTATGTGACAAAAAGTTCAGTCCGCTAGGGAAGACATTTTTGTTCTGTATTTACTTTTGTCCAAACCTGATAATTCAGGTAATCCCATCATGATCTGACTTTGAATTTCTCAGTCTTCAAGTGTCCTATGAAAGTTCAGTGAGGACATGGCGATGCAGGAAAGTCCATTACAGTCAGCACTCCTTGTACTTGCTTGGACTTCAAGAGCTTGAGGTGTGCTTGGTTTGATTATCCTGCTGCAGTGTGACGACGTCTCCACAAACCAATGTGGAGCCTGTCTCTGTAGAATGGATTCCTTGCTTCTCCTGTGTCAGAGAGTTGATTCCCCCCATGTTTCACTGTGGGTATGATACAATGTGGCACCATTCTCTCCCCTGTTCATCTCCCTACATAAAGTACCCCCTGTTACTGTCCCAAATCATCATCATCAAACTGTAATTCATCAGCAAATATAACTTTTTCTCTTCTCCTACTAGGAAATTTCATATCCCACCTGAAGCCTTTTTTTGCCTGGCAAGAAGTGTTTCAGAGACGCGGAGTGTTCTCTGAGACTTCATGAGACGTCCTTATTTTGACAGGACTTTTGCTGATTGGAGTCCTGCTCTGCTTTTCTACCTCTTAGAAAACAAATGTCCCCTCTCCCGACGGTGTGCTCTTGCACTGTAAATACTAACATTCAAATTAATTAGAAATGATTAGTGAACCAAACTCAGAAATCATCAACCTATTGTGAAGACTAATCTTAAATAAGTAACTAGTAATTTGGGTTTGGAGAACATGCTTAACTTAATGTACTCGACTTCAGTTAAATTAGAAAAAATAATTTAATGTCCCAGGTACCTTTGGGCGTTCTTTCAGACATGCGCAGACGTGGCTGACGCAAACCTTGGCGCCGAATCGCGGGCTCTTTTCGACTCGATATTTTTCACCTGTTTGGTAAGTAAATATTTTACTTTATTTTTTGTCAACCGTCGAGTTGTTTTGTTAAAATGTTAGTATGTTTTACTGCTAAAGAAGGGTAAGTGCAGTGCTGCATTATCTGTCGCCAAACTCGTTCATTCCACATATATTTTCTTTATGGCCAGTGCTAGCTAGCTGTTTCCACTAACGTTAATTCACATATGCGGCGGCTACATACTTCTACTGCGTACTACTGTCGGCTGTCGTAGCTCGTTACTAACTATGAGCTGGCAGACTCTGTGGGTTACAGGCGGGGCCCGAGGACAGGTGCGCGCGTGTGTGTGAGTGACAGAGGGAGAGACGCAGACCGAGAGCAAACAGCTGGAAACGGCAGAACGTACCCGACAGATAAAGTCGCGTACCGACCAAACCGTTGTAATTATCATAGAAACGACTTCGCCAGGAGTATTACGAGGCTTTCCTGATCTGTAGGTGACTTTTTTATGTGATTTCCGACACGGAAAGTAATTATTTCGCCTGGTAATGGAACGGGTTTGTCCGCTTGCCTGAAGAAAAAAAATTCTCATAGGAATGAATAGAGCCCCCCCCCCCCAAAAAAAAAAAAATAAAAAATTCAACAGACATTTTTAACAATGAACTGCTCTAGCATACTTTCACCTAGAGACTTCATTTAAAATGTAGGTATTAACGCACTTGTTGCTCATTGTAGTAAAGATATGATAATTGCTAACATTCGCGGCTAATGCTTTACTAGCATCGCACAGCGCTAGCTGCTCATGGTAGCAAAGACATGCTAATTGCTAACATTTGTGGCTAATGCTAGAATTAGTGGTTAGCACTAGCTGCTCCTGTGTCTAAATAAACATGTTAAAAATGACTATTTGAGGTGTGCTTTTTTAATGAAGACCCCGGCAACAGCCCACTCGTCACTCTCAAAATTTGCGCTGGAATTTTCTAGTTTTTTTTTTCCTTAAAGTGGTTAATGATAAAATTCTCTTCTCTTTTCAGGTCAAGCAGAGCAGTGTTATCCAATGCAGTGGACCTGTAAGTACTGCACATTTGTTGCCAAAAAGAGGGGCTACTTGCTTAAACATTACCGTTTAAAACATGGATGCCACACTCGTACATCTCAACTCCCATGCCTGCATATGGACTGCCTTTGCACATTTAAATCTTTTAATGCCCTCCAAGTACACCTGTCAACATGGCATAATAAAAAGGATTCAGGCAAAATCGGGGAAACTGCATTTCACTGTCAGTTGTGCAACTTTGTAGAGCTTTGCACAGAAGCAGACTTTTTTACCCATTTGCGACGACATCTTAAACTGAGACAAATGGTTGCTTGCCCATATCAAGACTGTTACTTCCAAAGTAACGTTTATTCTACCTTCAATGCCCACAGAAGCAAAGAGCATCAGATACGCAATGAGATGGTATTCAAACCTGAAATTATTTCAGCAAATGTAGTTGAAGAGCTTCCAACTAGTGCAAGTGTTCAGCTGGAAGAGAGTGGCCCTGAAAATGATGATACTGACTGTGAATTTGCTGAGCTGAAGGATGTGGAGGACTTAGAGATTCAGTTGGAACACAATGTAGCAGCTCTTTTCCTGAAAATGTCATCAATTCTTAACATCTCTGAAACTGCCCAGCAAGAGGTCATAGAGCAGATCAACCAAATTTATTTGTTATCACAACCATTGCTGCATTCTTCTATTCAAAGAATTCTACACACGCATTGTTCAGATGTTGATGATGCTTTAGTGAATGAGATAGCTCAAGTGGTCACTGAGAATAATGTATTCTTCAAATTCACTTCTGATGGGGGATCATTGTCAACTGCTCACAAGCGAACATCTTACATTTCAAAGGAATTCTCTTTGGTTATGCCGATTGAGTTTGTCCTAGGAAATGACAATCAGACAATTGTGTATATCCCCATACTAAAAATGCTGCAAACTTTGATGAGCAATAGAGACATTCTGGAAAAGACCATGTCACATGAGGCAACTTTGTCAGAGCAATACAAGTCTTACAGAGATGGTTCCCGCTTCAAAAATGATGCTTTCTTGAATGAGGAAGAGTTCAGGATTGCTCTTTACCTGTATATTGATGATTTCGAGGTGGCCAACCCCTTAGGAACCTCCAGAAAAAAACACAAACTAACTGCTGTCTACTGGGTACTTGGCAATTTACACCCTAAATATCGCTCCTCTCTTCATTCTATTCAACTTGCTCTGCTTTTCAAGGCCAACAGTGTCAAAGACCATGGTTATGGTGAAATTCTCCGCCCTCTAATTCGGGACCTTGTTTTTCTTGAGCAACAAGGCATATATGTTGAACAGTTGGGAGCCACTGTTAAAGGCACAGTGTTATTTGTAGCAGCAGACAATCTGGCTGCTCACTCTTTGGGAGGGTTCTTTGAAAGCTTCACAGTTACCCAAATGTGTCGGTTCTGTATGGCCAAGCGGGAAGAAATACAGGACAAGGAAGTACGGACAGGATTTTTTCAAAAAAGAACAAGAGAAATCCATGACAAACAAGTGCAAGATGTGTCTCAGGATTCAACCAAGGCTCAAGAATATGGTGTGAAACGAAGCTGTCCGTTGACTCAAAGCTTGCAACATTTTCATGTTGTTGAGGGGTTCCCCCCAGACCTTCTGCACGATCTCCTGGAGGGGATTGTTCCACTAGAATTGGCCCTGTGCTTAAAGGCACTGATATCAAAGGGATTCATCTCCCTTGAGGCTCTTAATGATACTATTAAACACTTCCCATACACATTTTCAGACAGAACAAACCAACCCCAGCTCATTCCAAAGACGTTCTCTTCAAAGTCAACAATTGGAGGAAATGGACATGAAAATTGGACTCTTCTCCGACTTCTGCCATTATTTATTGGTCAACACATTCCGAAGGGCGATGAAACCTGGGAGGTTTTAATGACCTTAAAAGAAGTGGTGGAATTGTCAGTGTCCATAAACTTTACAGAGGAGTCCTTGTGCTTTCTTGATAGCAAAATCTCTGAACATAGAGATTTGTTTCAGAAGGTTTTCCCGGGTGAAAAGCTACGACCAAAGCACCACTACATTGAGCACTACCCTGAGCTAATTCGAACATTTGGTCCTCTGTCTGATGTCTGGACAATGCGTTTTGAAGGAAAACACAAATTTTTTAAAAAAGCTGTGCGTTACTCTCACAACTTCAAAAACATACCCCTTACTTTAGCTAACAGACATCAGAAAATGATGGCCTTCCACTTAGCTGCCTCATCTTTTTTTAAGCCTCCTATTGAAATTCACAAATTGAATTCTGTGATGGTTTCATCATTTCCAGAAAATGTCCAGAACTGGCTCAATCAAAGGAGCAACAAGCTGAACACAGTACTTGTAGCTTCCTCTGTCTGCATTGATGGCATTAGGTACAGTGCTGATATGGTCATTTCTGTTGGATCCTGCTCAGGGCTCCCAGATTTCAGACAAATCACAAACATTGTCGTTATCAACACAGATGTAGCATTTGTCTGCAGACTGATGACATCATGGTATGATGAGCATCTCAGAGCGTATGAACTCTGTAGCAGCCATTTGCCGACCTTTTCAGTCACCCAGTTGTCCGAAATGAATGATGTTTTTCCTCTGTCACTTTACAGAGTTCATGGCAAACAGCTTGTTACTCTCAAACGGTACATATTGTGCTGAGTGGATTAAACACTTGCCTGTCTCAGATGGATTTTTATTTTTTACAGGAGGTGATATCAAAATGGAGCAAAGACTGATGCTGCGAGTTGTCATAGATGAAGACAATATACGCAAGCTAATTTTAAATGAGAGACCGGATTCCATTGAGGGACTAAAAACACAGCTGAGTGATAAGCTGTCATTGCAGTATGACTTCAAACTCCAATATGAAGATCCAGACTTCAGTAATGCGCTCTGCGATTTGACTGAAATAACTGATTTGCCTGAAAGAGCTACTCTGAAAGTCATCCCTCTTGTGGCTCTTGAGTTGACAACCCTGTCTTCATCCACTGAACAGACAGACTCCAGCTCAGTAGACACTGAGATCTTGTCCTCCACTGGTTCAACACCTTTACCAAGAAGACAGTGGCCTGAGTTCTTCGACATACCGAATTTCTCTGTGGATGTAGCATACCGACTGAGACAGGCAGATCTCTTATTCATGAGCGATCGTGTCCCATTGACTCCGTCACGAGATATGAAACATGACATACTTGAGAAGCTTGCCGAAACAATGTACAGTTTCAAAGCTTATCCAGATGACGATGACTTCAGCAGTGTTGCAAAAGCACTCATTAGCAAGCACCCCAGCCTCACTGAACCTGGTCCCCAGCCAGGATGGTATGGCTGGAAGAACAGCCTTAAATTCAAGATGGCCAACTATCGTACAAAATTACGAAAAGCAGGATGTGATGATGTGATGATCAATGGGGGTAAACGAAGTAAACACAACCCAGAAGGACCATCATCCAGCAAGAACATCAAGCGGCCAAGAAGAGGTGAAGCCAATTATTTGCCTAATTTACCAGACAGACATGATGAAAGCAGCCTTGAAAATGCCAGGAAGGTTGTCATAGAGGAAACGAAGAAAAAACGACCCAATGCCAGTTTAGTTTCAAGAATTATGGAAGAAACATTCTCACTGCGCAGAAGGGAGATAGTGACACAGGAGCCTCCTGTGCAGAGCATGATGGAAAGATGGCCAGCACTGTTCACGGAGAGACAGGTAAGATACTTGTTTGTTTTGGCCTGCCTTACCCCATATAGATTCCAGCAGACCAAAATAATCATGATTATGATTTTTGCCATAATCGAGCAGCTCTATTTCATCCTAGTTTCGCATGTCAAGCTCTTTCATTTGCTATAGTATTAATTGAATGATGGTCAGCTTAATGTTGCTATCCCTCTTGCTATTTCCTCTCTCCATTTTTCAGGTCTTTGCTGAGTTTAATCGCATTGCCAGCAAGAATCTTGAAGGCGACTTCTATGAAGCCCTAGACCAGCACACACCACGCTTCATCGATCTTTTCAAGTCTAAAAAAGGAACTGTGGGACAAAAACTGACAGATTTGATGCAGGACATCAACTGGATGGTAAGGATTCTGTTGTGTTCTAAACTATTTTTCTAATAATTAGTTGTGTGCATTCTCATTTTCTGTACAATGTCATATATGCAACACATATTCCCCCAAACTCTCAAAATATTACAAAGTTCTGAACTTATATCTGTTCTCTCTGTATTTTTAGTCACCTGATGTGACGGCACTTCGGACTGTTGTCCTCAAAGGTCTTCCAATTCTCCTCAGTGAAGACTCCAGTCAAGTCTACACGACATGCTTTGTAAGTAAAAGAAACATTCATCTCTTTTATTGCAGATCATATATTTTATGTATTTCATAGCTCTGTAAAATATTTAATATTCAATTATTTTCAGTTGATCAGAAAGGCTCAGACTTTAAAAAAAATGTATACCCATTTTATGTTTCTTTATATTTGTAATAGTCAATACACTTTAAATATAACTTCTCTTTTCTGTACACGTATCTCCAAGTTCAGGTATTTGTAGTTCGAATGTTTTGATGAACTGAAGAATTATGTGGTTTATGGTTTTTTTTTTTTTGGTTGAGGAAATTGTACCAGATTCAGCCAGTCCTGTGTGCTTTTTTACAGGTTGCAGCGAAAGAGGAAGCACTTGCCTCAGTCACAGTTGGAGTGCTGACGGTGATCGAAGATGCTCAGCAGCAGGGTCCGAATGCAGTGCACCCCCAACCCATCTCCATTGCCATCATACTTGAGGGAGGTATTGTCATGGACAATGTCAGAGACTTTCCCCAGGCAGTCTGCCTTCTATTTGGGTTCATGTATGCCCTTCACTTGAATTACCCAAAATGCATGGAAAACACATTCAAATTCATCCAAGCAGTCATGCTTAGACTCGGCAACAAGACCCTCCCTCCAAAACTGATCACACTGCAGAATAAACTACTGGGGTAGGCCATTCAAAATTGCTGAGTACAAACTTTGCCAGTTTTGTGAAGTGAGAAAAAACAAGGTAACTTGTTTACTGTTCCAGGTATAATGTATAATGTTACGCACAAATGTTACACTTTGATTGTGTTTGTAAGATAGTGATACTGATTTGTTAATTGGCAGTAAGACAGTGATGCATTTTGTTATTTATCACTGCTGTGCACTTTAGAACATGATAACATGTTGATTGTAGTTCCAGTTAGTTCCAGTTAGTTAGAAAGGAGGGAGGTTGGTAGATAGGTAGGAAGGTAAAGAGGTAGGTAGGTGTGGAGGGAGGGAGGGAGATAGGTGTAGGTAGGTTTGAAGGTATGAGGGAGGGAGGGAGGGAGGGAGGAAGGTAGGTAGGAGGGTGAGGAGGTAGGTAGGTAAGTGTGGCGAGAGGAAGGGAGGAAGGTCTAGATAAGTATGAAGGTATGAGAGTATGGAGGGAGAGGCAGAGGGAGCAAGGCAGGTGTTGGAGGGTAGTAGGTATGTAGGAAGATAGGGAGGGAGGTAGGTAGGAAGGTAAGGAGAGAGAGAGATGCATTTATTGTTGGCACTTTTCTTTTGTGCATTTTCCAATAAATCCAATGAGTGTTCACTATTCATTGTGTTTTTGGGGGTCATTACCATTAGGTAATGTTTTTTTGTTGTTGTTAATTAAATTAGCATGTGTCATTTTAATGTCTATTGTAGAACTCTTTTAGGTCAAGAATATATTCAAGTTAAATTTACCTGAATATGATAGATCGGTAAAACTAAAGAGAATTAAGCTTTCACAATTCATGAATATTAAGTTAAATCTACAAAAAAAGATATCTGAAATCCATTGAGTTGAGTTACTGTAATCCAATTTATATAAATTAATTTGAGTACTGCAAACTCAAAATAAATAAGTTACTGTAATCTTATATGTTAATCTGAGTACTGCAAACTCAAAATAAATGAGTTACTCTAATCTAATTCATATAAGTTAATTTGAGTACTGCAAACTCAAAATAAATAAGTTACTCTAATCTAATTTATATAAGTTAATTTAAGTACTGCAAACTCAAAATAAATAAGTTACTCTAATCTAATTCATATAAGTTAATTTGAGTACTGCAAACTCAAAATAAATAAGTTACTCTAATCTAATTTATATAAGTTAATTTAAGTACTGCAAACTCAGAATAAATAAGTCTCTGTAATCTAATTTATCTAAATCAACAGAAATTACTTTTTTTCAGAATAACGACTTTGCATATTTTTTTTAAGTAAAGTCAACTTATTATTTTTTACAGTGTGGACGGTGTAGCTGTGATTTGACACAGACAGTCCCGTCTGGCTTGCAATAACAATCTGGCTCATGACACTTTGTTCTGATGTTTTCCGCAAGGCCATCAGCAATGCTTCCAGTGGAACCTTGAGGCACAGACATTTTTAGAACAACTGAGCAACGGCTGCAGGTACGTATTTACTTGAACAAGCCACTGATGAGTGAAACTAGAAACTCAAGGAAACCTTAACACGATATCAGTGTCACACATGTGCTTAAATTTAATTGTTAACGTAGGAATAATGCGCCTTAAATCTTAAATATGTCTAATTTTACAGAAGATGAGAGATTTTTGGAGAGTACTACTTATGCATGTACTGTGACTTTACAGCACGGTATAGTATGCAAATGAAGTCCGCAACATGCTGAGAATTACTGCACACGAGAAGATCAATACAAATCTCAAGTCTAAGAAGGGGCTTAGAGACAGGAGCCAGTTAGCTTAGCATATCGACTGGAAACAAGGGGAAACAGGACATAAATAAATAAATAAATAAATAAATAAAATCAGCCTACAAGCACAGTGAAAAGCTCACACATGCAGTTTCTAGTTTGTTAAAATCTGTGCACTAACAAGCTGATTGCAATGCTACCAAGGAATAGCTACCGCGTCTCTTATTTTTACAGTTTTGGACTATTTAGACCAAACTATATGACACGGAAATAATGGACAGAGCCAGACAAGCAGAGGTGGGTAGTAACGCGCTACATTTACTCCGTTACATTTACTTGAGTAGCTTTTTGGAAAAAATGTACTTCTATGAGTAGTTTCAAAGCAGCATACTTTTTACTTTTACTTGAGTACATTTGTGAAGAAGGAGCGGTACTTTTACTCCGTTACATTGGGCTGATTCTGCTCGCTACTTTTTTTTTTTTTTTTTTTTTTATCGATCCGTCTGCCGCATGGTCTGTTTTGTTTATATGGGGAGAGCAATGATTTAAGGTCGGGACTTCCCAGAGGCTCTGTGACTATCACATGACTGCATCTCACCAATCAAATGTAGCCACTAGCGACGTCTAACTCCGTTTCACCAATCAGGCAGAGCCGAGCCATCACATGACCGCACACACACATAATATAATATATAATAATAATATATATATAATAATGCACATCATGTGCATTATTTGACATTATTTGACCTGATAAATAAAAGAGGTTACTCGACAGTTACTCTGTACTTGAGTAGTTTTTTCACCCATTACTTTTTACTCTTACTCAAGTAACACAGGGTGACAATACTTTTTACTTTTACTTGAGTCATATTATTCTAAAGTAACAGTACTCTTACTTGAGTACAATTTTTGGCTACTCTACCCACCTCTGCAGACAAGTTATCACATTATTTCCTCTATCACTTGTTCACCAGCTAACCCCTGTTTGCTCTTTGATGCTGAGCAGGTGACTGTATAGGAGGCTTTTAGAGCGTGTTTGCTGAACACACAACACCATGGAAACGAGAGATGAACTAATATAACAAGTTAACAATGAGTTCAAAGTCGCTGACGAAAGTGCACGCAGAGACAGGCGACAACATGTTCGTCCATCATCCGTCAGCTTTATGCTGCGGCGATCTTGTTTACCGTTGCTTGGCAGCGTGTGAGGGCTTGTGAGGAGACGAGCAACAATCCCCAACCTTACAGACGAGTGTTGAACAAAAAGCAATATCAAACCCGGAGTTGTGGAGAGTGCAGCGGTCTACTCACTGACAACTACATCACATCAGCGACAACGTGGCAGGCGCCATCATTCCGTTTGATGCTTTGTTCCAGCCGAGCATACTTGTCATCCCCTTTAGATGACAAACATCGCTCACCCGCTGCTTTTGTCGTGAGCGGGAGCAAGAGAAATCAAAGCTGACAATGAGCTTTGTCTTTTGCTGATAAATAAGTTAAAGCAGCGTCTGAGTCTGGACTGTAGCTGGAGTGGTTATCTTTGGGTTAGAGAGGGCAGACGCTGGAGCTTTGCCAGCGTCCGACTTTCCCATGAAGTGCTTTTCACTCTTTTTGACTGACTTGTCTGCTTTATTTTCTTGATGCATGGACTCTTAAAAAAACTTGCCCAGGGGTAGGGTGAGCTTTGTTTTGGCAGCGTTCAGTTTTTGTTGAAATCACTTGCCCAAACATGGAAGTAATGGGAGGTCTCTCAGTTCATAAGTCATTTATTTTAGAGTATTAAAGTGTTTTTCATTATGATTATGCTGCCAGCTTTAAATTTACATGCCACAGGTACAATCGGAGACACACTTGGCTGCCTGTGCAATGTGAGGTTGCCTGTTCATACAGAATTCTCCAAAGCAGCGGACCATTTCTCAGATCTCCTGTGCTGTAAGTTTTAGTCCAAAAATCTATGATGGAAGTGTCCAGAATCTGTATTTGTCTCAGTCTGTGCTGCAGCTCTCCCTGTGAGGACAGCTGTCAAGGTCTCGCATAAAGGAGAGGGATGGGGTGATAGACGAGAACGGGAAAGATGATAAGGAAGGAGCGAGGAACAGGAAAAAGATGAGTGGCTGATGACCAGTTTCTCCCTCCCAGAAAACCTTCGCCGCTCTATGTACGTTGCCAGAATAACAGCAGGAGAGGGGGAAAAGATGGAGAGTTAGCAAAAGGAGAAATAAAAATAAAGGTGCCAGGGACAGTGACAGGGAGGTAGTTTAATTGCTGCGACAACCTGACCCGTCAGGTTTAAAACAAGGAGAAGAAGAAAAACTGAGAGGTTGATGTGGACAGAACAGGGTCCAATAAGTTACTATTATCTGCCATGCTGTCTCAGAGCCATGAGCCAGATCCCCAAGGTACAGTTTGTGCCTATGTTCAGACACATGTGCACACACCACCTACTGCACATCATCAAATGAGAACGACTAGTAGACAGACGGATAATCTGACACAGAGGCAGACAGACAGGTACGCGAGGTAGATACGGAGGCCGTCAGTCAGAGGCGAGCAGGCAGACAGGCAGGAGGGCAGGCCGGCTACGCTCAGGCACCCAATGTCCCCAAGCAGCTAGAGATATTACTGCTCCACTGAACAGCATAATGACAGTCTCTTCTACTTCACATGGGCCGGCCGATGTGAAAATCTACTCATAGTCGTCCTTCGCTCCAGTTCCATCAAGAGAATACACGGTGGCAGCGCCCTAAAAGGAGCAAATATGGCAGTAAACGACTGCGAGGCTAAAAGAGAGGAAGCTTTTTTGGCTAAGTAAACTGATTGGAGGGTGGGTAAGTTTGGATGTTATCTACATGAGGGTTAATGAACGGGAAATTTCAGTTCCTTTATTTGAGCAGCACTGCTGGCTGCAGGGGAGATGAAGTAAGTTCCTGTGCGAGTGTTTGTGCAGTGCAGATCTGTCTTCAGATGAGCTCAAGACCCACGGCACACTCCGTGGGGAGCTTAGAAACGAGAGAGCGGTCTCCTGGTGAGGGCGCCTCCCCCCTTCCCCACCCCACACACACACAGACTCACTGAAAACACAACTCGTCTTCGATGAAGACAGATGAACACTTCCTGCTAGCCGTTGCCAGGGAGACTTTGTGAAATCGGCTCAAATGTTTGAAATATGGCTCGAGCTTCTCGCTGCATCCGTCTTGCGCGGACGCAAACGTGCACATCTCCGTGCCCAACCAGCGAACCTGACACACGCACGCACGCACACACACACACACTTGCATTAATGTCAGTCACTCTCCTCCTTTCGTTATCCAGATGATTCACAGGGAAATTATATCATGTGGCGCAATGATGCAGACTCCAGAGTGTGATAGCGCGTTTTATTTGGTCTGATAGGATGGCAATTAGCCACATAATTGATGGGCAGCCTATCATACAAGGCTAATTAAACAAGCATTCACACTACAGTAATTGGATTTTTAGTTCACAGAGCCACTCAGCAAGTTCCCACCAAGGTGCAGATACGAGGTATTATTCATAATTCTGTTTTTTTTTTTTTTTTTTCCTGATATCCATTTGCTTTTTAACTTCCCACCTTGAATGCTAACTAGTCACTGCAACCCTTTTTGATTTGCATTATTTGCCGAAGCCTCCGTTTCTCCGTGGCGATCTTTGTGTTCACCTCTATGTATATTTGCTCCTACAGTGCGTTCTTCAGGAGGAGCGTGCGAACTTGAGCACTGACTAAAGAAGTGTGAAATGAATCAATTAGGCTGCGACCGCGGATAGGTAAATGTTACTCTCTCTTTGCTTTGTCTGAATAAAAGGAAATTCTGTGCACAGTGCCCGGAGGCCTTTATTTTTCGTTTTCAAGATTGCATAGCGGCTATTGTGGTTTTTAAATTACAGTAGGTGTGGGGTGGTGTGTATGTGTGCGTGTGTGTTTTGTGCAGAACAGACTCAAACTTTTAATGCACTATTCATTAATGTGCTTCTTCAGCAGATAGTACGGCGAAGATAACCTCAGTCACTCAGAGCTATGCCTCCTGCTTTTGGGAGGGAACCGAAAAAGACAAGAAAGCAATTATATCTCTACCACCATACTCATTTTCAGGTGCTCTCTCTTTCCCTCCCTCTCTCTCTCTCTCTGTTCTCCCGGGCTGATGACAAATGGAGGAAGAGCTGCAGGTGCTGATGGTGTGTGTGTGTGTGTGTGTGTGGTGGTGGGAGGTGGTGATGGGCATCATGCTTCATTTCCGCTCATGTTATGGTGGGGGAGCAGCGCTGACCACAAGCACTGGCAGTTTTTAGGGCTTTTAGCTGCCTCTCTTCACTCCTAAAATCAGGCTTAATGGCTACATTTTAGAGTGATGTGGCCGCCGGTCGTTCTCTGCTTCCTGAGTGAGATCTTTTTCTGGTTGAGCCGTGCACCTTTCGTATCCTGCAACTGACCCTGGAACTGAGTGTCTCGCTCGACTAAAAGAAGACATATAAAGGATCTGTAGCAGCTTTTCTCATTTCCATCTAGCTACACGTGCATATAGTTTTGATACTTTTGGTGTTCAGCAAATGACATACCATATATCTCCAAACATAGAGGTCCTGTGATGCTACTTGTCCTGTGTAACTCTCTGCAACTGTCTTCTCATTCTTTCTTGCTCAAGAATTATGACGACTGCGTTGGCAGCTGTAGATGAAGGTTTGGACGGCAGTTCAGGGGCACATTCAGTAGGGCGTCGCTGCACAGCATAAGGAACCTATCAAGAAAGCACAATCTCCAAAGCATTGAAAGAGGGAAATCTCAAAGGATGATGAGATGGAAGACATGCACGGCAGCACATTTCGATGCATTGATTTTATTTATTGATGCGTTATTTCATTCATCTTGTCACTAAAGATGGAGCATGTTTACATGCTGCCAGGTAGCTTGTGAATTCACAGTTTAAGGTGTACACACTCGAAGGCAAAGAAATTTAGCGTAAAAATTAAAAAACTAACTTTGTGGATGCCAATTTTGTGGTGACATGATTAAGCAGAGCAAATAATACAGTTGATTGACATATCACAGCAATACTGGGTACCCCAAATGTTAAGCGGAAGGACACACTGTTCAACGTCAAACTATTAGAGCAGCGCATGAACGGAGTCTCCATCAAACCCAAACTGTACAACGGCAAAGCGCAAAGTTCTTCCTGAGTACACACACTGATTTTTACAGTAGCTGTATTTAAGCTTAAGGTTATCATGTGGGTATGGAGACTGGGCACAGTCTGATACCTGATATCTGATATTACTCTTTGTAAAAGTCTGATTGGTTTTCTGAAGTCTACTTCAGTAACGTAAGTACTGTACATACTGCATAGGACGTGGCCTCTCTAATCAGAAATACCTAAACCAAGGCAACCAGAGCCTTGAACATCTACCAGCGACCAACTGTCAGATTTGAAGTGATGTGAGACAATTAAATTGCTATATACTGTAGGTTTAGGGGGCTTTAGCATCAGATACAGTTCCTGAAGTGTGGACCGGAGTTATGATGTCACAGCATGAAGTTTAACGTCACAGATTATGTCGTATGTAGCTTGGTAGCTCGATTCCTATGACAATATGAGTCTGGTAACACCATTTGGATTTTATTATGAAGCGTGATTCAACCAATTCACAGGAAAAAAATAAAAATACTGCACCCAATTAGATTGTCCTTCAATCAACCAGAGCCATTTTCAACTCCAGCAATCTGACTGCGTTGCTTTAATCTTCTGTTCATCACCACATAAATGTCATGTGTTGCGCAGATTGTAAAACCCTCAGGGACAGCGTGTGATTTGTGACGCGTACATTTAAATGTTGATTTGACACGACAGATGCAAACACAGATTATTACATATGTGGAACAACAATATAGTATATGTTTAGGTTAAATGTACAGACCGTAGACAACGTTGAACTGCCTTTGTGTTTCTTATAGCCTAAAAGAGGTTTCATTCATCCCACGGGTAGAAATGCCTGGAGTTTAATTTCAATGCGTTTAAAGGAATTACTCCATTCCTGAAGAGAACGATTTAGCTGCAGTAACGTTGCACAGCAGGTATGTCAAGCTTTGGATTTCTCCACATGCTCAAACAGAAGGTAATAAAAATAATGCTCTGTGGCTAGAGAGTTTAGACAGGGGTGGCTGCTTTTCCCAACCACAGTTGATATATTTATATATACAGAATATATTGGACAGAGTTGTCAGTCACTAGCATCATAACATTTAATGAATGTTTGACACAGCTTCTATTTTCTATGCATGAATTTGCCATCTTGTGACAATTTAATGTTCTGCTGGGAAACTTTTGGACCTGGATGTTACTTAGACATTTACCACCCACCTAGATCAGACCAGGCACCCCCACCCCATAGCAATGACACTCCTTGATGGCAGCAGCCATCCCCAGCAGGATGCAGCCTGACACAGGCACACACACAAAAATGGTTTAGGAACAACTCAAAAAACATGAAAAACAACACAAGGTGTTGATCTGGCCTCCAAATTCACTAGATCCACCGTGACTGGTTAAAAATGAGTGGCGTCCTTTGGTTTACTGACCAGAAAAGTGAATTTTGAGTAGAAATGATTGCAATTTCTCATTCTCAAAAAACACGTGGTAGTATTTTTACCTGAGAGTCTTTTACGCGTACAGTAGGTGTAGAAATGTAACCAGTGACTTAAGCTTTCATCCATGTCGCTTCAGAAGCTCTCATAATCAGTCCACAACGCGACTTCGCTCTTGAATAATGTTTCTCGGCAGCTTTGAAAACATAAAAGATGCTCGCTGGGCTGCTTTTGTTCCCGGCTGAATGTGAAGCTCAAGCTGCATTTCATTGACACAGACGCTGTACACCAGTACGGCGGGATACGAAGCGTTTATTTGACAGCAGCCTGGCATTATTAGGAACATAAAGAAGATACAAGATATGATACACTTGTACACGTAACAGGAGTTGATTGCTTTTCATATCTGCACTGACAGAGCAGTGATATTCTGCTTCTCTTTGCTCAGAGAAAGAGAGAGACAACTGGAAGACAGCCTTTCATCTTGAAAAGATTTAGGGAAGCCGAGACAATGACTAAATTAAAGCGTCTTTTTCTCTCTACCACTCCTTTTTTCTCATTTCTCTCCTTCCCTCTATCATCTTTCAATCTATGTCTCTCTGTTTTTCTGATTGATACACCCATTTCACGAAGATTTCACGCTTGAGGAGTCCCAAATGGGTCTGCTCTCATGACAAACAGATCAATTTTTATAGACTTGAAAGTTGCTGGTCTTGAAAATTGTTTGACTATCTTCAAGACACCGCAGAATTTTGTGGCGGTGATATTTCTCTCTCTCTCTCTCCGAGTCACGGGCTTCACATGCTCTTGTCGTTTTGATGTTACAAACCATTTGTGAAGATGCTAATACCCATCATTGCCCCCATACGCTTTCCACAACCTCTCATGTTCAAATGAATTTGCAAAGGTGAAACACAAAATGTGTCAAAGGGGGGAAAAAATACAGCATTTTGAATGCTTCTGAAACATCTGTCTGAAAATGCTGACACAAAGATGCGCGTGATATGCTTTATAGTCTGATGGTTTGTAAAGTAAGCAGCTGGTGGTCGAGCCTCTGAGCACGGCGGCTGCAAGATGCTGTGAAAAGATCCACCTGGCACTTTGAGATATGATTGGCAGCCGAGAATCACACTTAAGCCTGATAACATATGCGCACATATATATACACCCGCAGACCCAGACATACTGTATACTGTATATACGGGACAGAATCCCAAAACATGCCAACACGCAAACACTTGCAGCGACTAAAAAATAAATAAAAGAAATGCTTCCATATGCATGCGCCTGCCAGCACACACAAACGACGCAATTAAAACGTCTGTGTCTCCACCTGCAGTGATATTCTTCTGAGCAGATTTTCACAGTGAGCAGAGCAGTCATGTCTCTGAAAGAGCTTTGATCACAGTGGGGTCTCGCGGTGGCAAGGTGAGCGGTACATTTACATCTCATTCAGAGTATACAGCAAGGTGAGCCTGCACGCCTCACTGATCCTTCCTCTGTGTGTGTGTCTGCGTATCCGTGTGCGCACTCGCTTTTCATTCTCTTTTCTCCTCTCTTGTAACCACTTGTGTGTGAGTGTGTGTGTTAGCCTCGTGAATTAAATCCAACAGGTTGATAGGAGGCATTTTTCACGGTGTGATTTCAAATGTACAGTATGTGCATTACGCAAAGACATGTCAAAGATTCCCTCTGCCTGCAGGATTTACAGAGCAGGATGCTGTTTAAGTTTTTCCACTATATTGGTGGGTCTGTGTCCTGCTGGCACTTTCTCCTGCTGCAATATTGCCAATGTTTTCCGCTGCTCCAGACTGCACAATTCTTTGATCAAAAAAGGGACTCAATCAGTCGATGTAGTCTCTGGATTCTACAGGCTCAAATGTGCCACTTGCTGTGAATACCGACACTTCGATGAATAAAATGTGAACAAGCAAGCTCAAATATACATTTTGGACTTTTGGTATTCTACTCAAACTAGCATTTCTGGTGTGTTTCACCCAGAACATCCTAATCTGGCTCCACCTATTCCTCGGGTCTGTGTGGAAGCGTTATTGTGTGTGTGCAGGATGTGAGGGAACCACAATTTTCAGGGCTGTAATTCTCCATCAGTCTGACTAACAAGACTTTTCGACACGACAAACAACAGAGGCCTTGAGTGTGTGTGCGCGTGTACCATGGATGACAACATTTACCAGTCTACTAAATCCTGACCAGGCAGCCACATAAGCAGCCAGAATGGTGGATTGTGCTCCGGAGAGCAATGACTCGTAACACTGATGGGGGGACAGTAGGTGGAAGGACAAGCTTAGCTTGATTTACTCCTCAGTCAACAGTGGAGCCGCTTCGCTGGCTGAGATTTTAACATCCTTCTTCAGTTTACACTTCGTATTGAAACACAATTTCTTCTGCAGGAAATTTTGTGGAAAGAGTTGAAAAGTGTTAAAGTTTAAAGGAAGAAAACTGGGAAAAAAGGAAAAGTGGACAAGCTACTCAGCTAACTAGTTAAAGTAATGCTATGTAACGTTTGCTGAGCACTGGAAACAGATGCCTCTGCGGCCAAAGGTGGTAATTATAGGATCCTAGTGCATTATTATTGCATTCTGCTGGGCTGTATGTTCTAGTGGTGAAGGGTACTGGAACACAACCTTTCATTTGCTCCACCGACAAACAGCCTTTAGGATATTGAATTCAAGACACAAACAGCAATGAAAGAGGAGTGTAATTCCCAGACCAAACTGCCACTTCAACACAGTTTTACCTCTGCGTGGAAGGCAACGATATATATTTCCTATCGCTAGCTAGTGGGATGTCTAGTTATCAGCTAAACCTCTGTCAAAATGAGTTACTACCGTCAAAGCGTACGGCAAAATAGTGATTCGAAAACTTTGGTGACGCAGCCAAACATCAACACAAGACCTAGCAAGAGAGCAAATATTACTTACTAGTCCAACAGCAAGGAGGCCAGCTTGGCATCTGTCTTGCAATCTTTTATAATACGAAGCTTTCGCAAACAACAAAAAGCCAGGATGAGACGTACTCATGTCCAGCATGCTGAAAATACCAAACTGATTTAATTCTTATAGGCAGCTAGCTGAAGACCCACTGTGAGATCATACCTATTTAACCCAGGTTGCATGGCACAAGAACAGGTGTATCTAAAGGTAAAATAGTTGCATGGTGTCGCTTTAAACGAGGGAGCAGCAGAAAGTTATGATGCAGTTTCACCGAGCAGAAGAAGCAGGTGCAGAGCCCCGTGGTGGTCGTGCGCAGGCATCCAACTCTAATCAGACCAGGTAATGATGCGCTCCTCGGTTTGTCCAGTCCCAGGCGGGGCCCACAACAGGTGAGTCCGATTAATCATCTACACATCTCTGGTAAACAGCGAGCAGACACAATTCATACATCACTGCATGATTGTTCTCAGCTGGACAGGATGGAGCTTATTCACCTTTAATCAATTCCAAAATATGTCCCCGTTAGCATGCAAAGTTGGACCTTGCGAAAACCTCTTTCGCAAGAGTTTTTTGGTTGAGGAGGCGGATGTCATCCTTTGTTTGGGGCGCTGCATTTAAAGCACAGCTCCAGCCACTTGAGAACTTTCCAGATATTTCCCCATCATGCAAGCTGCTGACAAGAATTTCACAACAGCTTCAGAAGCCAGGGACTGAAAAAGTCACAGCAACCTTATTTTTTCAGCAAGTTTCTTCTTACATTGTAATGAGATACATATAAAACGGGGCTGAGGTTATTTTTATATCGAGCATGTCTCCGAGGGCGACAGCCTGAGTGGAATATCAACACTATTTAATTTTTAAAACCTGTTTCAGTTCATCCACAAACTGACAAGAGCTGCAGCAGTGGTCAATAGCAAGGCATATCTCATTACGGAGCTAACATAGCACACATGCTTTCTCATTGATTTTCAGCTGTATTGGAGAGACGTGCACACAGGTATCCAAGTATACAATCAGGCAATTGACAGGGTCGATCCGTCTGACATGGGAAGGTGGGAAAATAGGGAGCAGGTCGAATGTGACTGGAGATTTTCTTTTTCACAGCGCACAGATGTTGGACTCGGAACCACAGGAAAGTCATAATAATTGGGTTCTTTGAGCAGCTTGTCACACTTTTCATGCCGAGATGGCGTGTGTCTGATTAAAAAAAAAAAATCTTACCGTATGACGACAATCCATACATGTAAACAACTCCAAGCGTGTTGTTTTTTTTAATGACTAAATTCATCACAGTAACGCCACATGGACTCAGTTTGCAGTGCTCCATTTCTGTGCGTCATCCATCTTGGTACATATTAGAGTCTCTCTTACAAACCCCTATGGAAAACCATGATACAATTTATATTCTTAAAAGGTACCATATGGAGTTCTTGCCTTTTATTAGTTAGATGGAGTCATCTCTTTTCAAGTGGGCTTCTGATTTGTTAGCGTATAAGGAAACTTATCCCCAGCTCGCTAGGGGTGAGTGGTAGCAATATAAAATGAAGCAGGTGGAAAAAGCTTCTTAATATAGTTGTTGAAATAACAAAAAGTGGAGCAATGGGGGCAGCGGACACTACTCAAAATAAATATAACAAAAACAAAAGAAGCACTTAACTACAAATATGCTTTCTAAGCTAAAGGGAAAACCATGTTTCCTATTGACACTCTTAAAAATGAACCAAACAAAACCCAGGAAGGAGGCGCACCCCTACACCTAGTGTATCTGGAGATCAAACCACTTTGTGAATACACTCTGTGAAGCCAAAGAATAATGCTGGACTTCGTGAATGGGCACAAAGGCTCTAATGAAAACGCTACTAACAATCTGATTCTCAAATAGAAAGAGGCACCAAGGAGAGCTGTTCAATACACTACTCAGCTGCCTCAAATGGCAGCGCAACGTGTCATTTAAGCTGGTGTACTAATGATAGCAGCGGTCTGGCATTGACTCAGACATCAGACGATTGAGTGAAGACTGAAGGCAGATCAGGGGAGGAACCAGGAAGTCATACAGTGAACTAGGAAGTGGTCCATTTCCACTGGTACAAACAGACAGGTGAGACACACACCTGCTGATAAAGGCAATTAAAACAATATTTGTTGAATTATTTTATGAATTACATGTTATATAGAAGAGACCTCAATCCAGAGAATTCCTGGTAAATGGTCCTGAAGCTCGGACAAAGATGTGCAGTGAGAGTGGAGCTGAGGCAAATGGGTGTCACAGAGAGCGACTGCTTGCAACCTGTGATGGCACCCACCTGCCACTCAAAGCAGCCACGCCTTTAATTATGCACAACTTCAATCCTTGACACAGCCTAACTGGTTATTTGAACATTCATCCATGTAGCAGGAGCATGTTTATTTCTGCTGTCATTTTAACATGGAGGTCTATGGCAGTTGATGCTCCGTTGGAGCCAGCCTCAAGTGACCACTTCAACAATGGCTTCACTTTTCAGCCCCAGAGGTTAGCGCTTGGGTTAATATAGGGAAATCAGTGCACAAGGTTGCTGTACAACACAGGTACATTGTATTTCACTCACGAATGAGGTGTGGGTTGTGACTAAGAGTTAGCTTATTAGCGTCTCTCGTTCACTGCCATTCAGCTCATTCCTTCGACTCTAGCATGTCTCAACATCCAGGCCTTGTTATTTAGGAGAGTACACAAACAGCAGCCCTAGCCACAGAATGAAAATAACTATTTTGTGCAATGAAGTCAACGTCAGTGTATAATTGCTGTGAGGGACCAAGGTCACTCCGCTATATGGATTTTTTAATTTAAACTAATCAAGCAACTGGCTTCAGGAAGGGAAAAAGGAAATGCATTCTACACATTTGTTAGGTCTGGAGGACACAAACATTATATTTAATGTGCTGAACAGCATCCATGAAAAAAAGTACACGCTTAAAAGTCCACGTGGACAAAGATAACAACATCAGAAACATTGATAATACACAGCAGTGACAACATAAGAAACAGGAAATTGTCGAATATAGTACAAGCCCCCGCACCCTCACGTGTGATAACTGTCCTGCAGCTACCGGAGGTGGGGTCGGTCATGCACTGACAGGAGGCGAGGGAAGATGAAGAGCAGCCTGATGGAACAAGTGACAGCACCTGAACCCCATTATCTCTGTCTGGATGCAAAGCATATTCCTCCGGAACGTACGCGTACGTGCAGGAGCTGAGAAAGAAATAAATGCCGGCGAATGCTGCTCATTTCCAAGTTGACAGCTTTTTCCAAAAACTGAAAAAAATAAACAATTTTCCCAGGTTGCATCGTCTGCATCAACCGATTCCACTGCTATCAGCTGCAGTTGTGAGGTCTCTTCATTAAGGTCTGAAAGAATGGATTGTTGCCGTGTCCCTGGATAAAAATAGCTTTCTACCCGCAATATTTCACATTCAAAAGACGACGCATGAATCCGAGCAAAAATTAGTACACGAATAGAATCCAAACCAAATGAACATAGGATTTAAACACCAATTATGTGCATTATTGAAGCGCACCCAACACTGACAACATTTGAATCCTCCTAACACGGCTCATACAGGGATATTATCATCGTGCAGATATGATTGTTCTCAAATTCCCAATGATTTTCTGTCCAGGTTGGTGGATAACACGACTTCCATTATCTCCTGAAACTCAAGAGCTCAACCATAAACGACAAATTCCACCAATCAATACCGTAATTTCATACAGGAATATACAAGGAGTTACAAATGGGGTTACGGAGGGGCGTGTGCCGGGAGCAATGTCGCATTTTATCCCCAAGACACGCGGGATGAAAGCCGACATCAGCGCATCTGTCTGGCGGCAGCGAGTATCAGTGGAAGGACGGACAATTGGACACTTTTATCTGCTGGCTTTGATGTTGAAGAGGCTGATGGAGGTTCAAGGACAACCGCGACACCGTGGGCGGGGTGGGGTGGGATAGGTGGGGATGGTGCACAGGATAGGAAATGTGCATGTGTGCAAGGGGGAATGAGAATAGAGTGGGTGAGATAAAAGAGAAAAATAACAAAGAGAGTGAAAAAGGGAGAGGCAGCAGCCTCGACTGTGACTGGTCTTTAAACATTTACCTGTGCCTGCCTATGCTGAGGGGAGAAATGGCTGTTTGATTCCATTACACTTCTATTACAGCTGTAGTTAATGGCTGTGTCACAGTCTATTAACTGCATTCATCTTTGCTTCTGATATATAACAGGACATCAGCGTTGAACAAAGACAGATGAGTGTGGCTCCCTGCTACGCCGCTACAACTCATACCTTATATCCATGCACGGGATGAGGCGAAGGACACGCACACATACTCTAGACACGCAGGACACTCGCCGCAAACACAGGAAATGCACAGTAGCTACAATATACAGTAACACAGACATTCATCTTACTGTCCTCTCCACACTAAGGCAGCAGTGACAGCCTTGCGCACAAGTGTGATAAAGGAGAACGGAGGGAGGTGGTCTTAATCTACAGAATAGATACAGACGCGTATTTTGCACAAGCATCCGCATTTGTGGAATCAGACGACATGACTGTGAGCATAAATCCAGTCTGACAGATAAACAAGAGAAGGAATATATACGGCGGCGCGCATGATTGACTGCGCGTGTTAGCATATGTGGATTTGAGGCTTCATTCACAGCTCAGCTCACATGCATATCTGTTCACCAATGTAACCTAGTTTATACAAAGAGGTGTGCAGTGCAAGACCAACAACACGCATCAGAGCTTTTACTGAATTGAAACATTCCTTTTCTCTCTCTGATGTCACTGTTCTGTGTAAATGCAACATACCAAAAATAAAACATATCCTACTGAAGCTAAGGCGCTATACACACACATATATATATATATATATATCCAGAATGAGTGATGGGAAGTGTGAACAAGTCATATATGATTTGTATTAAGGCTAACACAAAATAAGGAGAAGCAATGATATTATGAATATTGCTGCATAGGTTTTGGGCATCTACCATTTTGTCCTTGTGTAAAAATTGTGGAGTAAGGTAATTTAAAACTCTGGTAGATGTGCTTCTTCAAATTATGTATAATTATATAAGGTCTCTTTTCTTAAAGGTTTTAAAGCCGAGCAACACGACCAGAACAAGAGGAGGGCAGCTCAACCTAGAACACATCCTGCCAGCAATATTGAGTTTGATTCTCTTCAGTTTTAAAAGTCACACTCTGATCTCTAGGCCTGAAATGAGTCCCTGTACACTATATAGTCAGATACAGTTGATGGCTTCCGGCCTAGAAGCTGTTTAAAAACAGCCAAAACGCACAGAAAACCAGCCAAAATATAGGATCGATATTTTGTTTGGTACTTTAACCACCCAGATTGCTTGCGCTAGTGTAGCCTTTCATGAGAAACAGTTCATACAGAAACAACCCGCAGCAGCCAAATACTCACATCTAGCCACTGTGAAGCCATTTCTCATCATGTAGTTCACTGATGGGCCTGTGGAGCGCTTCTCTACTCTTTAGAAAGAGGCATCGCCAACAACTGTACCAACCACGGTTTGTCATGTGAAGATAGTAGGCGTCTTCCTCTTGGCTCAAGCAGAGCACGTTGAGTTTAGTTTCAAATCAACACTAAAACCAATCTCTATTTTTATACCTGCAAAAAATAATTAAAAACCTCTGAATTGGGCATGAAACTGCTTCTTAATATATGTGGCAACAGTGATGGGTACTATATAACACTTCATTTTTATGCAATAGCCATAATGTTAACAGGTAACCCTTATAACATACCTATAGTATGTACGGGCCCTTCTCATGATGTCTCAGCAACGCCTCGAGGGAACTCCTTCAAATCCTTCCAATTTGGCACGAGCGTTCACTTGGACTCGAGAATGAACTGATTAGAATTCGGTGTGTTGAATGTCAAAGGCCTTTGTGACCCCACAGAACACCCCTGTGATCAAAACTCAATACATCACCCTGTAATTATGACGGGTTGGTGGTGGCGTATATCCACGAGGTGGTAATTCTAGATTACATCTTATTTTTAGTGCACATCTGCCGAACAATGCGGTGTGTCACATTTAATGTATGCTAATATGTGTCGGAGATCTCAGTTTACTACACACCATAAAGTATATTATATAGGGCAAAGTTAAAGTGAACAAGGGCCTTGCGTCTGCTGTAACGTTTTGCACATTAATTTGTTTCAACACATAGTAACTGTCAAAATTCAACTTCATGCATCTTTAACATTTTTGCACTGATAATAAAAAATTCAATCTGCAGAAAATTTGAGCTTAAAATTCTGGGTAGACTTTCTGAAGCAGTGTGCAAGCGCCGGGCGTCTGTATTGGTATGAGACAAAGGCAGACATGGATAAAGAGCTCCATGCACGTTTAGTTAATTTCATAAAGGGATTATACACGGTCTCAGCAGCGCCTTCGACTGAGCCGCTCTAAGATGAGGCTCTCATTGCTCCTCTCCTCCCTGCCAGCTCTCGTTCTCCCAGCATTAACCTATTTAGGGCAGCTTTTAGACCTCTCCGTCGCCCCTATACTCTTTCACAATTTATGAAGCCTAATCAATACGGAGTGGAGCACCGACATGAAAAATGGTCCAGGGGAAACCGCAGAGAAGAGCACATCAAAGAAAGCCCCCCTTATTCTGCAAGAGATACCACTCTCCAAATTAATATAACCTAATATACAATTTGAAGAGCACGGACCCCACAATAAGAGGACCGGGCCCGGAGGCTAATACCTTGTTAAAGCAGTTTTATTTTACCCTTCCTCTTTCCTGCCCTCGTCTACACCCCCTCATAAAGCTTTATCAAAAGCTAATTATACTCAAAAACAATGAAATAACTCACAGCACGGCAGCCTCTGCAGAGCTTATTGTATGAGCCTCTTGGCAAGAGTACCCCACAAAAATTATATTGTCACTTACCTATTAATGAAGACAAGTTTGCGCGCACTCTTTGGTCCATTTTAATTTATATTAATTCTCTGTCAGCCCTCGTTATGAGCATTATTAAGCTGCACCCGGAAGCAAAACAAGGCTTTTGACCTTAGCAGGAGTTGGAATAAATCTCTCTCCATCATTTAGCGGCTGTGAGCTGGCGAAATACCTTAACAAACAACCTGGCAGAAGGAGGTATGTGAGGAGAATTTAGAGGGGCTGAAAGAGATTGCAGAGTTTTTTTAAAAAAAAGGAAGTCCAGAGAGCAAAATTAATCTGGAAGACAACTGGTGTTGGAGACCGTAGAACTATGACTGACATAGCCTAATATTAGGATCTAATTCAAAGAAGGCACTTGACATTTCACAGTAGAGAAAAGGCCGGGTTTATATAATTAAATTATGTCTGATTTCTGCACTTGAATAGATGTTGTTCATGGTGTAAACACCTATAATTTTCTTACCAGTCACAATATCTGCTGTGAAAAAAGTCGACCAACTTTAAATGGAACTCGTGCACAAAATGCAAGGTGCTCAAGTGGCAGCATCTGCTGATCCTGAGAACACAGCAAAAATGCAACTGTTAGCATCTAGAAACCACCAAGGCCGACACTTTAGCCAGCTAACAAGCAACTAGCTTATCACAGCAAGTGCAAAGGCAAAATGGAAGGTTGAGACCATTGGCATTTTCCTCAGACATATAAAATTGTGAACACTATATGACTAAAATAATGGTATTTTAAATTACCATTCACCTCCGCCAGTTTTGTAAAGGCCAGCAAACCGTGAACCTCTTTCCTTTCTGAAAATTTCCACACAAGAGGCCACTGTTCATAAGGACTTTTCTCATACATACGGTAATTTGACATGGGAAGTCATGTACACAAAATATTTGGTGTTGAAGTGGTAACATCAGCTGTAAGTCCTGAGATCACGGCAACATGCAACTGTCAGCATCTAGAAACCACCAAGGCTGACATTTTAGCAAGCTAACGAGCGGCTAACTTATCATAGCAAATGCGAAGGCATAATGAAAGGATTGGGCCATTCACATTTTCCTAAGAGATATAAAATGATATATGACTAAATTACAGCATTACCATTCAGCGCTGTCATTTTTGTTAAGGCCAGCAAACATGTCACAACTGTGAACCTCTTTCAATTCTGAAAATTACCACTTTTCAGGTATCGCATAAAGTAAATTGAAGGCAGCATTTGACATTGGGCGGTTGTGTACACTGAATATTTGGTGCTGAAGTGGTAACACTCGCTGTAACTGTTGGCGTCTAGAAGAAATAGTGGCTAACAGTTTAGTGAGCTAACGAGCAGCTAACTTAATGTAGCGAGTGCAAAGGCATAATGGGAAATTTTGCTCGGACATAATGTTATAAAGATAACACTGTGACTAAAACACAGTGCGTTAACTTATCAGTCAGGTCTGGACTACCACAACAGGGGGGCTGTTCATATGGAGTTTACTTGTGAACTTGGCAAACACAAGACCATTTGAAGACTGCATATTTTGCACCAGCTTGCTAGTTTTAAAGTTACTACGTTACTATTTGAACTTGACAACTTTTAAAAAATAATTACTAGCCTATAAACGTATAATAAAACTGGCACTGCAAACTGTGTGCTTGAGAGTTAGTAGTATTGACATTTACAAATAAGAGGGCTAGTTTGTGCTAGCAATGCAGGCCTAGAGCAACAGTGGTGTGTTACTACAAGTTCTGCCTTTGTCACACACTGCCCCAGAAAGCATACACAATCATTGGACACGGGGCAGTTCTAACACACAAAAACATTCTTTATTACAGGAATTGATCATTTGAGCTGGTAATATCTGGAAAGACTAGAAGAGCTGTATGAATATTTAAGCCTGTTCAAGTGTTCGTAGAGGCCAATTGTGAATGTTCCTTACAGGCTATTGCAGTGTCTAAGACATCTGGGACAGGTGAGTTCACTCTTCTCTTTTACTTGGCTATGCAGCACTTAGTGGATGCAAATACAGCCACAACCCTCCCTACCTAAGAGCTAATTTGTGTGGTGCAACATTTAAAAACTTGCAGATGTACAATTTTTCATATGCAGTCAGGAGACTATTCCATCAAAGACGAGACAATTCCTCCACATCTACACTTAGTGCAGATCTATTTTAAGACAGCCGCATCACTAATGTTTTTGACAGTCAGGTCGTGGATAATGTCCACACCAGAAAGCCTGCGTCACAGCTCTGATACTAATAGAATTAATGCTCAGCGATCAGCTAATGAGGCTGAAACGGCATCATTCCAGTCAATTTAACCCAACCGACGTGCCTCGATCTGTTTGCATTGTGCTTTAGTAAACTACATAATATTCCTTGTGGCTCTTCGTGTTCTTGTGAAATTTACTTGGACTCTGAGTGAAATTTCACCAGCTGATTCTGTGTCCCTAACCAAGACAAACCTTGCCATGTAATATTCACAGTTGCCTCTCTGGCCGCCAAATTAGTTGTTTTGCCCCCCTTATCGCAACCCATTCTACGAAGAGGGACCTGCTGTTAAATGATGCATTCATCCTCTGTGGCTCTGCTGGCTCATTCACTGCTTATGGTCAGTGCTGAGTGCCTATTCTGCCATACTTTCTGTGTTTGTACGGCTATAACAGTGCTGACTGAATGTTATTGGTATTCTCCACACAGCAGCCTGGCTAGCAGTCTAACTGCCTGTCTGTCTCTGTGACTGGCATAAATATCTGCACTGTCTTCCTGACTGCTGAACTGACTGACCACCTGCCTGAACAACTGATTGTCTTAACTGCTGGTCTGACTCCGTCAAAATCGAATTTCTTAAACGTCTGCCTTTCTGTCTAAAAAGCCGACCATTTGAATTTCTGCCTGAAGGCTCACCTGCCTGTCTGAGAGCTTGACTCCCAAAATACCTGAATGTTTGACTGGTTGAGTGTGCACACCTGTCTCTCTTCTCTTCCCGCCTGCTTGCCTGCGTGCGCCAGAAAGTGAATCACACAAAGTCAAAGGAACAGGTAATAATGATGGTTTTATTTTTGCAAGTGATTAACTCGCCTTGCAGTCACCCACCAAATGTCAATAATAAGCAGTAAAAGGCAAGTTAAAATAAGAATCTGACAGCGCGTCTCTGAAAACACCTCATACGTCAAATGGTTCACTGTGAATCACTTCTAGACCTTTCGTCCTCATCTCATTAACTACTTCAAGTTTACTGCAGATATGTCTGGACTTTCAAGGTTAAAAGCTCTGTGCAGCTGTGGGGGGGGGGACTGGCCACAGCTAGAGGTGTAATGGATACCTTGGAGGGGAAGAAATTGCATATGGTGCATTGTTATTATTATTTTTATTTTTTTTATTATTAGGTCAAAAAATGCTTTGTAAAGCATTTGCAGTGAGACGGAATAACAGAATGAATTTCTCACCGGGATAATGCGCAGCAGAGCCTCGTCCTCAGCGTGTTGTCTCTATAAATATTCAGGCCTGCAGTCCAGGGGTCATGTTGGGCGGCAGGAAAGCAGCGCTTATTCAAACAGGGTTTTGCCGGTATGTTGCAAAAGGTTGACAGAGGTCGTGTTGACTGAATGACCCTGTGGCCTGCCTCATTTCTTCTGTACATAATATTTAAAAGCGTCTCCTGTTTTACCGTTTCTCATCACTATCCTCATCTTACTGGCTAAAACCTCTTACAGCGTTTCTCTCCACCGCCCCTCTAACCCTCCATCCAGTTCTCTTTCCCAATCAGTGCTATACTCCTATCCTTATTACATGTTCTTTCTTGTACATACAGTAGGTATTAACAAGACATCTAGAGTATTGCATATGATATATTTAGTGGTACTATTGGGGCATTTTGTTAATTTTTGAACTGACTAAAACTTTCACTTTCACAATTTTCACTTCTGCATCCAATCTGTACTACAGGTATAAGTATCATATAGCTCTACATCCTGTGCTGTAGCCTAACATGCACCTCTTTAGACTACCTGTCATGGCGACACAGACCATGGCGACTGAGATTGATCTGAAATGCATTTCCTCAGTGGCTACTAGACAAGCACCGAAAAATTCACCCTCCTTCTGCCTCAGACGGTTCAGCGGCCATATACGCCATCTCCTCCTACGCCTTCTCTTTTTTCTGCTTCGCAGTGATTTGAGCAAAACTAAGTGTTACTCAACATTTATTAGCTCTGAGTCCAACGTAATTTGCTAATGTCCTGTCGCCGCAGTTGGAAGTACACCAAGGAGCTTGACACAGCAGAACTGAAATCCTGCCACCCACAGGCATTGTGGTGGCGTAAAAAGCTCTGCATAGATTATACAGGCACAGAAGTAGAAACCAACTTTAAGGATTGCTGTTACCCACACCACCACTCCAGTGTAAATGCTTATTTAACTGGCTGCTGGATGAAACATTAATAACCTCAGAATGGTTTTCTCAAGCTTCTCATCTTACTGAAGAAAGTGCTGATCACTTTGTGTCTAATTTTCATCTCTGTTTATGAGCAGGAGTGACATAGGAACATGCCGTTCAGGTGGGCAGCATCATCGTTTAACCACGCAATGGAAAACTATGAAGCAACTTAGCTATGATTTCTTTTGTCCATCTGTTATTTTGTAATTGAGGTGGTGTCAGTTCAATAATATCTCTATCTCGCTCTCCCCTTGAAATAGTCTGGACCTGACAGATTATCAAGCTTCGGTGAAAGCCATTTCAACATCTGCTGCTGACCTTCCAATAAAAATCAACAGTCTTCATTTCTACATCCCTCCTTCGTTGCTCCCTCTGTCTGTCCTTTGTCCCTCCATCACTCGGCCTTTTCTCATCTCCACCATCTCCCTTCAGAAAGCCCGTTCAATTAGCCATCTGCTAGCCTGCGCCGACAGCAGCGGCGGTGGCGACGGCGTGACCGGCCAGTTTGATGGCGAGACCTCTGCGATCAGAACAGGTGAGTGGTCCGCAATCATCCGCTTTGATTACTCCCTTAACCACTGCAGAGCAACCAATTTACCACAGGGTTACCACTGAACCTATTAACCTGTTAGCCTGCACGGGCACCGCAGAGGAAATTGGATGCTGGAGGAAGGATGTAATGCAGTGTTTTCTAATGGAAATTGTGTAATGTGTGCCCTTCAGGTGGAGCCAAAAAAAAAAAGATTGTGACATGGTTACTTGTGTTGCACTCATTAAACGTGTAATAGGGTACATAATACAAGAGATTTGCTGTTTTAAATACCACTTAAATACCACTCCTCACATTTAATTCCCTGTCCAAAGGCTTTTTTTGTACATTCAAAATAATGACAAACTCATTAAGGTGCATGAAAACATCTGCAGCTTTAATCGGTGTACGATCTGCGAGATCTTCGTGTGTGTGATGACAAGGTCAAGTATGATCAGACACCAATTAGAGAACAACTCAAGAACATCCCCACTGATTAATTGTTTTTTTTTTTTTTTCTGGACAGCATGTCCTTTGACTTTCACATGTTTGGAGGATTATTTAAGTGTTCTAAAATAATTGCATTATTGAAGGTTTCCCTGTGGCTTTTCGACGGCAGTGTAGTTATTATTATTGTCAAGAACAGACCTGTGTTAGATGAGAATCTTACAGAACGGTAGGCTACGTGGTTATAAGGTGAAACATTATTAACGATCGCACAGAAGGCGCTCACGGCAGGGAGTCAAAGCTACTGTAATGGAACTGACGCAATAATTCAACAACAAAAAAAAGGGCTTCCTCTGCTTTCTCCTGCTGTAATGCTGGAAATCATAGAGCTGCTGAGAACAAGCTCAGCTCTGCTCGGAGTCAATTACACTAAGCTACACTCCAGTGGGATAAATGAGCCCAGAGAAGAAAAGGATGTCAGCAGAGGGATGGATGAAAGGAAGGGACGGATCTGTTGGCTGTGCGGTTGACTGTCGTCGGAGCAGGGCTGTGTGAGATTTCACTGAATACCAGATTAGTTTTGGATGTTGGTGTTCTGGAAAAATAAAACCCCCGCTGCTCTAACGAGGTCCTGTTGTAATGCCAGACATGTGGCTGCTCTAGGTGCTTAAAACCTCGCCTCCAAGCAATGAAGTTTGTGTGTTGCAGTAAAAAGAAAGAGAGAAGAAGAGAGAAGAAAGTTAAACAGCTCCAACTACAGAAATGTCAAGGCAAACTTAAAGACAAAATATACTGTTAAAGTTTGAGTTTATATTGTGTTTCCACTAATTTAAACATTATACACCCATCAGGCATAACATTATGACCACCTTCCTAATATTGTGTAGGTCTCCCTTGTGTCTACAAAACAGGTGTGACTCATCAGAGAATGGACATGGGCCTTCTGATGGTGTCCTGTGGTGTCTGGTAACAATATGTTGTTAGTGGGGACCTTTGGGTACTATGGGTTGAGGGGAGGGGCCTCTGTGGATCATCCCACAGATACTTGATCAGTTTGGGATCTAGTGAATTCGGAGGCCAGGTCAACACCCTGTGTTTTTTTGAGTCCCTAAACCATTTTTGTGTGTGTGTCTGTGTCAGGCTGCATCCTGCTGGGGATGGCTGCTGCCATCAAGAAGTGTCATTGCTATGGGGAGGTCTAGGTGGGTGGAACATGTCTAAGTAACATCCACATAAATGCTAGGTCCAAAAGTTTCCCAGCAGAACATTGAATTTTCACAAGATGGTCAATGTTATTCACTTCTCCTGTCAGTGGTCATAATGTTGTGGCTGATCTGTGTATCTTGCATACTTAATCCATGTAAAAACCTCACAGAGGTGACGTGCCAGTATATGCAAGTATTTCTTGTTCAGACTCAGTAACTTCCAGGAAAATATGCGGCAATAAAGGCCCAAATCCCAAATATTTTTTACACAAATTAAAGACGTGATGGGACATGTTGGTTAATAAACTTTACAAGTGCAGCTTGGTTAGGTTTTGTTAGTTTTGGACAGAGCCAGGACAGCTGTTTTCAGTCTCCGTGTTGACCAACGCTGTGCTAACTGCTTGTTACACACACACAAAGCTTCGACGCTTTGCGACTCAGCTTTTTCTTCCATTTACTTAAATACCATGCGAAGTACTGACAGTACACGATATTGGAAATTTTCTGGAAGGTCACGGTTGTGGCATACTGTATATGCTGGTGGTTTCAGAAATAGCGGCGGTGGATCATGTCATCATGCCTTTGGACTCTGTGACTTGCAGACACCAACGTTTGCCTAGCAGCAGCATTCTCACGGCTTACATCTTTTTTTTCCCCCTCCTGAACGACAACCCTTTTGCATACACCAGTTCCCATGTCGTAACCACGAGCTCCTGACTTCCATTTGAAGGCAGTATGAAACGGGGGGGAGGGGGGGGGGCTTAAAGAGACACGATCAAATATGGAGCACAGTGGTATGAGAACAATAATGAGGGTTTTGAACATGAATGCATATAAACCTATTCTTGTTTTAAGGTATTAAGTTTAAGGTCATAAGCAGGTGAACACAACGTCAGTCTCCTCATTCGTCCTGTGTATCCCTAACCTCTAACCTCCTCCACCCTGCGTAGAAACAGATAGAAATAGATTATTCTGCTTCCTTAACATACTCTCATACATATGCTATCTTGGCAAGTCTCGCTTATTAACTCTGAGCGTCCTGTTTTATGTATTGGCATATAATTCAGGCCGACTCTATGCATGTCATGAATCCATAAGTGTCTCTAATTTGGGACGGAGAAAGGAGAGCCGCAGCAAGGTGACCCCAGCTGTGTTCTTAATCATCAGCTGGTCTGGATGAGGTTAAGAATGGAAATTGGTTTGGCTCTGTCGTGAATCTATTATCATATCTCCTCGCCCCCGTCCACCCCCTCCTTCTTTGTTTCTCCTCTCTGTTAGCCGCTATTTTACATCTCACTCCCTCACTCTCCTTGTCTATCCGTCTCCTCTTTGTCATTCACTCTTTTTCGTCACATCTTTTTCTCTGTGATGTTAAAAACTGCCTCAGCATATTGATAATGGGATTTATTTAAATAGGCCTTCTTAAAGCGAAGGACATTCTCTGTGACATCTGCAGTTATTATATTGAATCATGTAGGTGATTCTCCAGGTTGTCTGTATTATCCTGCAGACACTTGCTGACCAAGAACCAGGCTCTTCTGGTTTATATTTAATTTTTTATCTCTGTTGTCCTCGCGAGTCAGCTTTTGGCACTATCTACTCACAGCAAAAAAAAACAAAAAGCAAACAAAACTTCCCCTTTCCATCCAGCCAACGGTTCACACACAGTATGAGGTTTCCTTTCACTACAAACACTTGTTGGTTCATTAGGAGCCTGTTGGACTGACTGAATGACTGACTGTGCCTTGTTAGGCTGATTAAACCATCACGTCTAATTAGGAGCTGTATCACGGCTCAGTTCACAGCTGCTACATCAGAAAGATAGAGGATACACTCTACTGTAAGCGTTCAAATTCCTGGGCTCCGTCTGCCATCTGAGCACACGGAGCCTGGCAGCAGCCATCACAGTGAAGGTTCAGTCCAACGCCGTCTCCTCCTTCATGTGCAGCTGAACCTGGTAATCACCAAAGAGCCCTCCAGGCTACATATTGATAATAAATTAATGTTCTACACGTTGCTCGCTCCACTTTACTCAAACACAAAATCCTTTTTTTGAAAAGAACCAATAAACCGATTCAATCAAGCACAAGTAAGTAGTTAGAGCATGTGAGGGGATTCAGAAACACACTGCAGGGGCTGAGTAAAGCATTTGAATTTAAACAACATTTTTAACCTGTGCCCCTACATCAGTTCACACTGATTGCCCCTCTGTCACGGTAAATAATAAAAACAAAGGCGAATGAATCTCTTGAATTGGAAGTAGATAGCTGGATACAATCAGATATGATCAGTGTTACAGTTTGGATGTGATTTGGGACCAGGTCAGGAAATGGCTTTGTATTTGAGATGGTTTTGAGACTTAGAGTATTCACAATAACTAAATAATATATTGTATTTATAGGTTATTGTATTGTAACGCCTACCCTTCTTTTTAGAACAAGTTACAGGCATTTAAGTGTGCACACGTTGTCCTGGTTCCCAGTCATATTGAGAAATCATTTAGTGTGATGTAAGGCCAGCATGACTGATGATGACTATATCAGAAAAGATTCTCATCACAAACAGACATGCCCACATGACTCACATTTATTAACCCCAACAGTATATCCTCCTAACAACAGTATATCCCCTGTTCAGACATAACAATAATGTGAGCTGAGCTAAGTTTTCATTTACAGCACTAGTTGTGATAAACCAGCAGGTGGCCGAGTGTTAAGAAGGTTGAATATGAATAATAGTTACCAGTCATGAGTTATTAATATTAGCATCTGAGGGACAGTCTCACCTACGTTTCATGGTTGCTGGACACATTTCAGAGGTGATTTTTATCAAACATTTTGTCTTATTAAAGAAGAACACGCTGCATGCACCACACCCAGCACGAATCATTTAAAGGCCACAAGAGACAACAAACTATCACTCTGCAGGATCTGGTCCCTGAACAGCCTCCCCTCAGTAAAAGCGCATCTGTGGCTCTGTTCAGACCTCGTACCAACCTCGTGTCCTGGGTGATCAAGTAGTAAAGGTAAATGTTCTTGTTTTTATACTGCACATATTCACTCCCACACATTCACCACGCCTGTGCCAAGCACTGGGAGCAAGTCCGGGTTCAGTGTCTTTATCAAGGACACTTCTGCAAGTCGTGCATATATTGGGGATTGAACTGCTAACCTTTTGGGTTGTTGACAACCTGCTCTACCTACCAAGTCACAATAGGGCAGCTTGAAGCACAAGTGTAAACAGCGGTAGAAAGTGAATCATTATTTTTTGAGACAGTAGCAATTTGTGCGATAGTCTCCTGCACCAAAATGACGTAGGCTACGTGTTGTTTGCATGTGAAGTGCGGAACAGTGATCCGATTACAAGTGGTCACTGGAGACAAATGTGGAGATGCAATTTATACTAGGTGTGAGTACACATAATTCGCGCCGGCCACTTGAGGTTGTATCATCCAGGACCCGTGCTAATAGCCCATATGACCAGGACTTCCGCATGCCTAACATGAATCTCCTGGTAACACGCTTCCTGTAACACTCCCCATAACGTTGCCGTTTGTTGTCCACTTGTGATTGGATCACCCAAGACATACTAATGGCAGGTGTGAACAAGCCCACTGATTTCACACTTGGCTGCTGCAATCTAATTCATGAAAATCCATGTAATGGCCACTATGATGATCAAGAATTGAGAATGTCAAACCCCGTCGACAAATCGTTTAATCTCTGCCTCACTACCTGTTCCTGCTGGTCAATTGACATAATGTCCTGCTACCCAAATGCAGAGGCAGTCAATAGCAGATTCTGGACTTTTGTTTGACTAATAGAGTACTACAAGTGATCATGGAAGAATAGAAAATGTCGAGATTCAACACATTCAAGCAAAACTTAAGACACGAGAGTATTCTGTACAAGAACTTATTTTCCTACTTGACTTTTTGGAGATGCTATGCACCTGAGAGGACGTTCTGAGAGGAAATCGTGCATCAGCAATGTGGGATTCGCAGGAAGTTTGGCAGTGTAGTAGTAGGGCAGGAAGTGAATGGAGTGCAGAGAAAAGTTTACAGCGTCAAGTGGAGGCCAGATGCAACATTAACCTTCCACCGCCTTAGGAAACAGAGCTCTGCAAGGTGAAAAGGTTTTGTTGCAAAATAAAACCTAAATGCAGCTGGCACACACGGTCAAAACTGTTTGCTTTTGTTTAATTTTTGGACCTCGGGGCTCGTGGCCGTGAGTTCACCTTCCCTCATCCCCGAAGAACCCAAAAACTGCTTCACTTGTTCTGATTTCTAGTCTTTTATTCAACACAGCTGCAAGAATTTCTTTTTTTTTTTTTTTTCAGAACACAGCCTTTTACCAGGCTGCAGCTGTGTGATAGCCACTTAGTCAATACATGACCGGATGTTAATTGTTACATTAAAACAATTGATTTGGTGGAGAGGTCCTCAACCTCACCCAGCCTCAAGTGAAGAATTGATTGAAAAGCAACAGAAACACAATCAAGGAAGTACACAGCCTGAACAAGCATCCGCCACAGTGAAACAAACATAACTGATATTTGAATTACCTGCTTAAATTCGTTCAATAACACTTCCAGTTAATGAACCGTTGGGATTTTCTGTGTAATTGTGATACACGGTGACCTTCGTGAATCCAATTGTTTTCATGCATCATATCAACATTTCATGCATCACATCAGCATTTTATGCAGCATTTCTTTTTTAACCACACTGCCATATGGGACCACTTTGAACAACAGGATCAACAAGTCACTCCAAGTCCACCGTCGTCCAGCGGACAACAGACCCTCTGGCCAAAAATAGCTGCTCGCAATGAGGGGAACGACTCAAGAAAGTTAAGTGATAATAACGGAAGTGTGACTGAACTCATAAATTTGCTCATTTGAGGAAGGCATCAGTGGTTATTAGATGATTTGGAAAAGGAAGATGCAGTGTTTGATAAAAAAATAAACTAATTAATTTAGAAAGCGTTTTTATCTCATATCATTGCTTCAAATGATTTTACTGGTATGAACACACGTCATCAGAACTGACCCTAAGCGGATACATCTCGACTTTTGCTCTACAATAAAATCATATGCACCCTAACGCATCCGTTTATCGGCACCAATACATGTTTCACTTCAAATCAGCACAATCACCTGTTGAATCATGTTGCTGATGTGAATACACACTGCCCAGTGCATATCGACTAATGCTCATACTGCACAAAAAAGTTATGGGTAACGACTGAGTTGTGATGAGAAGTTTTAGCATCTTTTTCAGTTTCCTGTCACATCATGGGAGCTTATCTACCTTCTACTAGCTGATGAACATAGTGCAACAGAACACAGAACAAAAAGAACATTAAAAAGCAGAATATTCTTGCCAGGAGTAGGTGGTGACGCCCACAGCTTCACTAAAAAGTGTGAGTACTGCCATAAACACAACTCGTTTCTCCTTTTTTTCTGTCATTTATGCATAAGCTGATCAGATTATCAGATAAATCTGGCCAGTCCAAAATAATATACTTAATTTTGTTAAAAAAAAAAAAAAAAAGCTTCTTAGTTTTGCTACAAGTTGGCATCAGCTCGGCACCAAATTTCTTTATACAGCCATTTGCTCCAGGAACAGCAGATCGGCTCGAAAGCACATGGTGCTGCTCCTCAGCAGGTTTAAAAAATAAATAAATAATAAATAGTCAATTAGAAGCAAGTGCATCCAAAAAGCATTTCAAAAAGGCGTTTCACCATTCATCCGAGTAGCTTCTTCAGTTTTTTAAACGCTTTTTGGATACACAATAACCTGGATGACTGAGAACCTTCACAGACATAGAGGCAAGTGGGCTTTTTGGGAGGGGGCCCTTAAAGAGAAACAGGATCTACAACGGCTCAATTCAATCAGAGGATGAACTAAAGGGCTGTGTAAAGAGCCACTATAAGATGAAATCGATTTTTTTGTGAACTGTGAATCATGTAAAGCTACTCTAAGGGGGTCCTATAGATAAAAATATTGAATTGGAAATGTGCGTAATAGGTCCCCTTTAAGTGAATAGTAATGCTGCAACATGGAGTCAGGACATGGACATAAGTGTTAACTAAAGTGTTCTATCAAGTGGTGTGTCTCATTTATCGAATTAAATGACATTACATGAGTTTACATACACTGATCAGGCATAACATTATGACCTATTTCTATTATTGTGTAGGTCTCCCTTGTGCCTCCATAACAGTTGTTGTTATTCACTTCTCCTGTCAGTGGTTATAATATTGTGGCCGATCAGTGTACACTTGATGATACTTTAATTAGTTCTAAGATTTCAACTTTATCTCTAACAGGCCAAAGCATTATCCTTCAGAAATAAAAGCCAAATAAAATGTTTCTTTTGTGATGTTATGTTCCTTTTTTTTTGCAGCAATTTCATTTTGCAAATAACATTTCCGTGTAGAATGAAGATGAAGACACTATTACAGACAGTTCCCAACTTCCCACTTGTCTTGAATCGGAGCCAACAGCTAAGTAGTCGAGTCAAAATTGTGTTCGGGGCAGATGCTTCCACATTAAAATAAAGTTAGGAAAGGCTTTTTCTTTAAAAACCACAGATAAGGGATATGATGAAAACAAAGACGCAGACCACGTGTGCAATCAGATGCTCTCACACCTTCTAGTACCATGCATTATAGCAACACATTAGAGAAGATGTGTTAAAGTGAAAGGATCACAATTAACCCATTCATGTCTTAACTACACTATAACTGCTTCGTTGAAGTGTTTGATTCAAAGTGCTTTTTTTGCCTTTGAAGGAATAATTTCCCATCATGCTAGCTTGTTAGCATGGCGGTTAAGACGCCCTTGCCAAAGCATGCAGTCTGATAATACAAACAGATGCCACAAGAAAGGCATCCCAAACATCGGCTATACACAATTTACTTGATTTCCTGCGACTGAATGATTCCAGCAAGGAGTCAGTGAGAAGATATCAATAGGAGGAAATAACGTGATTCACTCCACTGTAATTAGAGATTCAGCGAGATGAAAAGAGAAGATTTGCTCTTTGACACGGGTCACCCACAGAGAAACACAAATGCTATCTAAATGTCATCAGGCACACTGTAGCTACAGAGCCTCGTGTGAGAATGTGCACAGTGAATTCATTATTTTCATCTATTTTCATCTCGGCGCTATTATAACTCTGTCAAAGGGATGTGACTCACAGAAGAAGAGAAATTGGAAAGCAAAGTTAAAAGTCACAGCCGAGGAAAGCGTCTGAATTATTTTTTTTTTTCCCCCGCCACCCTCTCAAACAAGAAATGCTCTCCGGAACAAACGGAGTCTAATATTAATTTGTTTGAGTACATTCCTCCGCTGATCAAATGGGACGATCTCTTCATTGTTGTATGACGAAACTGCCGGATTGAAAACTATCTGCTGCTTTATCTCTCCTCCCCGGACTTGGTGGCTGAAGCTATCGGAGCACAGATCAGTAATTACTGCAGGTTGTCAACAATTTATCACTGAGGTCCCATGGGCTCCTGCTGCGGCGGGGCCATGATCACGCTCGCATGCGCACGTACGGACGCGAACGTGCCGGTTTGGCGCACACATGCACGAAGCCTCAAAGACACACAGTTGTCCGTGTGACAGTGCGTCGCCTCTCTGTCCTTCATGATAACGCAGAGTGCCTTGAGGAAGGTTTGGCTCTTGTAGAGACTCACACACACAGAAACAGAAGCAGCAGCAGAGATTCATTTACTGAACTGTTTATAGACTTGGCGGAAAATTGGTTTCTATAAATATCTCTTATTTATTCTATTACTTTTCATTTTCCAGGTAAACAAACCTCTCCCATCTAGGCGCTATGCAACATTAAGATAAAACCCAATTAAACAAATTATACGTTGGCCATTGATTAATTTATTTTTTTTTACTCAGTGAGCGAACCCATCGCTACAGTTCTGCCATCAGAAGCACATCAAAAGTATCCGGATGTTAAACTACGTGGCAATACGCTATGAAACAGCAAAGGTCATTTCCTGTGCCGTCGACACCTTGCAGCAGGTGCACGCGAACCACACACAAACCCTCCGTCGCCCTACTGTTAAATATGATTTATGAAAAGTGACAACAGCATCAGTGCTTTTAATTATTAATAGGGAAGAGTGCGCGGGAGTCATCTCTCAATCCTCCCACAAAGGTAATAGGGTTATTTGTTGTGGCGGAGGCCCTTACACTTTGATTCATTTGACAACCGTCCCTTGTGTCAAGTGGAACAGGAACGGCGCGTAGATAAGAAGGCTATTCTCGGTGATCCGGTGACATTGACCTGCCTTGCGCGAAGGTACTCACCCACATGGTACGAGCGTGCACACATTCGCAAAACCCCACACACACACACACGTTTTTATACTGATTCAATCTTCCGGCCAGTGTTACAAGCCCTCTTATTGAGACAGTGACAGTATTACAGGAGATGAAGGTCAACGGGTGACCCCTTTTAAATTACATCTCAGTTGAACGGAATAATAATAAAAAAAACACATTTAGCGGTTAAATGCAAAGGTTAAGAGATCGCGCTATGATATCCTTTAGCCAATGTCAACCAATTCTTGCTTATTCCGATTTTAAAACGGAACTGTTAAATGCAATTTTCCGTGGTTGCGCACTGTGTTTATCATTCAAGGCATCTGCCACGCTGCACAGGGGTGGGTAAGGCACGGCGCTTCAGTCTGTGCTAATTACAACCCTCCTGTGAAGGTACACTGTACTCTGAAACCTTTTCACTGCTCCTTTTGCAGGACTGCAGGAGCCCAGAACAAATTAGTCTAATAGCTGGAAAGTGCCTTCTAAGCAGCGGCAGAGGTCGTCTAGTTGGAAACACGCTCAGCTAAGCCGGACAAGGACAAAGCAAAATATGGCTCATGTCATTTGGATCTGCTTCAAAGGTGTTCCTGAACGGTGGACAAATGCAAATTAGAGGCTGATGAGCAGAACATCAAAGTGACAAAAAAACCCTGTCCACAGATTAGATGTTGGAGTTACAATTACACCGAGGTAGCACCGAACTTCCTGTTTTGCCTTGATTACTGATGCTATGTCTGTCAGGCTTTCCATTGGTACATATGCAATTTTAAAATTATAGTGTTGCTGATTAAAAATCAAGTCTGAGTCGAATATAGATACACAGATTATGGAAGGCTTCTCAGTTGTAGACTGAAATGACTGATGAATGGAATGACAGCTGTCAGTAGAAGTTTTAATGTTATCAGCTAATTCTATAGCTGGCTAGCTGAAAATAAGACATTTTTTCACAATTCCAGCTGACTTGTTTTAAACTAATAATGATTACTACATGATATTGTGCCTAACACTAGACTACAGTCCTGTTAAAAATTGGTATCAATGTGCGTCCCAGGTGACTGAATCTCAACTGGGCAGCTCTACAGTAAGCACTCTTGTTTGCACCTGACATTAAAATGGATCTCCGCAAAAATCTCGAGTGACAACATGCATTCATATCTCGGTTCCTCGCGCTATGTGCATGATGATGTTCTGAAATAAAAACCTTAACTTGAAACCACTTGAATAAAGTATATTTTACTGATACGTAGACAAGGTTTACTTTTACTTGAAACTGTATTTTTGTTTTATTTTTAAACTGCCTAAAGTCTGAGTATTAACGTAAGGCTTCCCCATACTGGGAAAATGAATACAATTTTTTTGCTAAATCCCTATATATTATTTATTGTTTTTAATGAGCACCTCTGCACTTGAAGTACACTGTAAGTAAATCATAGCACTGTAAGCAGTACGCTAGTTAGCTCGACAGGCTAAGGTTTGGAGCTTTTATCAAAGCACATAAACGCACAGTTTGTTATAGTTTTTTCCTCTTCCTCTTTAAGTACAAACACATTTTAGTTATCTTACTACAGCTCAGTGCACGCCCCAACTTTATCATGTGAAGAAATCCGAAAGTTAAAAGGCTCCATCTTCTGAGGAGGGGGGTTAGCTTCTTTCCATTTGATAAACCCTTTTTATCATCTGCAAACGCTGGACTTTAACATTCAGAACTGCAAATAATAAATGTATACATTTTTTCCCTCAAATTACCCATCTAGATATGTGCGGCGCTCATGTTTGAATGTCATTTCCGCTTAAAAATCTCATTACGGGCGTGCTGCTACATGCTACACCAACAAAGTCAACCGTGAAAAAGTAACCAGGAAATCCATCTCTGCCTGTCTAAGATCACACCACTATCTATTTGTTTATCCCTCAGAATGCATCAGCAAACCAAATTAGAACTCATATCTTTGTGCTCCAGGCTTCCCAATAATATTTCCAATCAGGGGACAGAATTATTCAGGGGTGTGTGTGACTACTAGCGATCTGTTATATTTGTAATCGGTCAGGCAGCATTACGAGCTCGGGAGGGCTACAGTTAGGGACAAGATTAACTAATAATTGTGCAGTTATTTAGACTGCATATTTATATTTATCTCACCTGCTGAAATGCATGTGCTTGGCAAGAGTCCGTATTTCTGTGCTGTGACTACAAACGTGCTGCAGTTGGATATGCATTTTTAATCATTTTCAAACTTGTAAGTAAGCATTATAAGCAATCTATGATATGTGAAACCTGCTGCTGCTTGTGCTGTTATCATTAACACGGGATTTGACAGGAGCAGGTGAGGCTGAGAGCTGCTTTTTGCATGTGTTGAACACGTAGTTACAGATAAGAGTGCGCTCGTTTGATGCTAAAATGGGTCTTTATCTCATTTCAAGTTGCCCGGGTGAATTTCACTGTAGAATTTTGACTTGGGTTCTTGATATTTCAAAATAGTTTCTATGACTCTGAACTATTGTAATTGTTGCAGATTTATTGATGAATTATGGATGAATACTTGACAGAAATGCTGCTGCTTCTTTGCATCTGCATTAACAGACTTTTTTTTGGCAGCATCGTGGCACCACAATAAACTGTCGGTTCAATACTGATGTGTTATATATTTCTGATAAAGTGTTGATGGTGTTAGTAGACAGTTACCTTGTGGGGCAGAGGGATTCTCGAAAGATCCGTAGATCATGAACTCCATCTTTCCAGGCTTTGTGCTTTGAACTTGTGGCTGATCCACTGAGACGTTGACCAACAGCACCCTGTCAGGATCCGTGTTCTTTTAGGTATTTCAAGCTTACTTTTAAAACCAGAAGCAGAAATTGGAGAAACTACAGTTGTTTGATTTTTATCTTAAATCCAAAAACAAAAACATATATTAAAAAATGAAAAACCTCTTTTATTCTGTTGTCTAAAACCAAAAGAAGAAGGTTTAATATTCCTTCTACTAACATGACTGAAAAAAATAGAAGTGCAACATGTCCGTATTTTCCTTCAGTGAAACAGGAAGTAGCCTACATCTAGTAAAGTGCTCTCACAGACATGGATCATTTTGTTCAGCACTAAATAAACTGGGTGCCTCTCCATATTCAGGAGACAAATGCTCAGAGATAAATTCAGATGAAATACTGTACCTTGTGTCATTGTAGAGTTCCCACTTCCTTCCTGGTCTGGCCAAAACGTGTGTTAAAGGGTGGAGCTCAATTAAATATGGAGGCTCAGGAAATGGACCGGACCATCACCTGTGACAGCATGGGGGGGATAGTGCTTCTTAGCCTCATAGCATAATTGCCTAAGTCATTTTTTCTGCCACTGTTATAATATCAATAAAAATTGTGTTTTTTCTGGCTTTCCGAAAACGTTAAAATATGACTTGGGCAATTATGCTATGAGGCTAACGAGTTGTAAGTTATTGTCTCTGTTGTTTCCCCTTTGTGTTAGTGTTGGGCTGACCGGTCAGTATATAACTTCCACTTCAGTCTCCTTTTTCAGGCCAGTTGGTTGAAATAAGGTGTAGTTTTGTTAGCTGTAGGCTGAGTCTGGTGCTCCTTAGCTAACCTCTTTTAAGGGCCCAGTTGACTTCTTTAACCCATTTTTTTCAAAAGCAAACCTGTGCCTGTTTGTCCTCGACTGCTTGGTCCCTGTCGGTCATAAAGTCTAAAATTACATTGTAATATTCAAAAGTCATATCTGTGCTACCAACAGAAACGTTTTTGCTAGAGAGCTACTAAATCATCAACTCCTGTGAACAACTTCTTCTTCTTCATTGTCTTCTTTTTCACCTACAAAAACATCTGGTTTTGTGTGAATCAAATAATGGCTGTTTTCTTGTTTAGTTCACTTTCTGTTTTCCTTTTTTTTATATATTAAAGGACGGAAGGTAAATTTACTAGTTTAGCATTTTTTTTTGTGTTTTAGAATCTAAAACCAAACTTGAAATACCATAAAGTACATGGACTTGGAAGGAATTACAACTACGGGTGTGTTTTAGGTGCAACAAATTTTAAGAAATCTTCTAGACGCAAGAACCATTTCTACATAGCTAGCTAGCTACACTGACTGCTGATCGTTGCGTTTTGTCTTTGTTGTTTTCCTACTGCGTCACGTGGTTCATTGATCTGGTTGTTTGAAGTTCTAATCAGATCCCAACCACAGCTTCTCAGGTGGTTCTGTGTTAGCGACCGCTTGCGGTGGCGGGTTAGAGGCCGTGGAGCAACAATAGCTTTGTGTTGAGTTGCGTTTCAATATTCACCTACTGCTTTGCTTTGTTTTGCCGTCACGCAACTGCTGACAGAATTATCAGCCTCCTGAACTACAAACCACTCTTTTCCACCACTTTTTTTCACCAGCCAGCTGTTGACGTTGTCCGCTCGCTGTAGCACACAGTGAGTCCAGTGACGGCTAGATACTGAATCAAAGCAGTAGCATTCTGTAAAACCAAAACATGAGCTGAAAGACAATAAAGTGCCCCGTAGAGCTGAAATGAACTGCAGTCAGGTAACAGGTGTCTGCGTTTGTCACTTAAAAGCGCGTTGTTTCTTTAATTAATTCTCCCCGCACCACTTTGTTTTAATAAAGCTCGATTTTCCACTCTTTATTTTATTGTGTGCAGTAAGATTCGCTGTAGGGCATCAGGCTGAATTATATTGCGTTTTTAGATGTTAATTAGTCACAAAGAGTTTCACTTTGGCCAAGTTCTCCATTAAACCAAGACTATTTGACTCACAGCGAAAGAGTTGCACAGACTCCTACTGCGCTCCTAATTGTAGAATAAACAGATCAAATTGCTACACTGCTTTCCTGTTGTGTTGTTGTCATTCTAATATAAAGAGTGGACACTTTACTTTATACGCATGATCGCAGGAATACATTTGCTAATTTTGATGTATGTGCTCATTAATCAAAACCAAAAGCCAAAAAATAAAGACTTATATGTTCTTGTTTTCAAGCCAGGACTGCTCACTAAGATTTTTAGCAATAACAAGTGTCGGAGCCACCCCAAAACAAAAGGGTGAAATCTACTGCTTCAAATTAATTCCGACACTTTCTAATTATTTCCCATTTTTTTCCTTTCACCATCTTTCAGGGCAGTCGGAGCTAGAAGGTGTCTTTTCATCTGAAAATGCCAACGTGAGAAGCAATCGTCACCAGCTGTTCGCTTTCTCCCCCCGTGCTCTCCCCCATCGCGCCTCTCCTCGCCGGGATTATACACCAGGCCCGGACTAATGAGTGGACTTGAAACGTTTTTATTTTTTTTTCTCATATTCATCAAGGTGAACCTGCTGATCTGCTGCCCCTTCAACCTTTTCTCTTATTCGGTTTGTTGTCTCGCGGCTTGGAAGGATTCGCCGCTGCACTTGCTCTCACTCAAACTGCCTCAGAAGCACACGTCAGACTTTTGATATCATATTTGAAGTCTGAAAGGTTACGTGCAGAAATAATGGTTATGACCTAAGACACTTCCACTTACATCCTGACCTGGAGCTTTTGTGACACATCTTTTGTCTCTGTTACAATAATGATTATTTTCTGTTGCAATATAAAAGGGGTTTAGAAGGAGATACTGTCAAGTGATAAATAATAGATCTCAATTTCAAGTCTCTCAGGCTCCTTATAGACATTTTTCTGCAGCTAAATCTCTTTTTGCCCCACTTGGTAAAGACCTACAAACCCCCTTTTCCCATCAAATGAATCACACGATTGTCTTTTACCAGCAGTCTTGCAGAAGAGACGTCTTGACTTTCATTTACTAAATATGGAATACAACTGGCCTAATATGGAAATCTTTTAAAATGTATCACTGGGGGCAGCGAAATGGGATTTGCGCTAGATGTGAACGCTGTTCCTCGCAATTGTACGGTAATGGAGGACATATCCTTCCACATCTCTGGCAGACAAAGGGATTTGCTTTCACTGGAAATCTTTCCAACCTTGTTCCAAGCCCATTTGGAGGTGTAAATTCACCACGCTTCACTCTCAGAAGTCAAATTTACCCCGGCTCCCTTGATAATTCCTTCCGATCCATTACCCGGCGTGCTGATGTGTTTGTGCTGTTTGTAGCTACTGTGCAGCTGTGTCTGCTGCAAAACATACAATCAACCGGAGGCAGACCTAATGCACACAGGCGAATTTATTTGGCAAACAGGGTTTTATTTGATTTCCTGTTGTGCGGCGGCGTACAGTACTGGAGAGAGCGATATTGTGTTCATTAGTTTATGTGCATTAGCAAAGGAATCTAATGGTTTATGCATACGAGGCCAACAGCGGAGCACTCGGATGATTTAGGATGATGCTCGTTTTATGGAAATAAAAGCAAAAAATAAGAACAGATCTTGTAACGCGTGGACGCCTCCCCTCCTCCTGGATTTCTGTCAAGACCATTCTTTACCTTCCTCACCCTCCTTCTCCCTGGATCCCCCTTCACCTTCCCTCCATCGCCCTCTCTTGTTGCTGTCAGAACGCATTAGGACATTGCTAACGAGTGACTTAAATTAGGATCCCCCGCAGCCCTATCCAGGTGTGGGTAATGAGGTGGGAAGACAAGAGATTGGGGCTCCTCCTCCGCTCTTTCACTCCCTGATCAACAGAAAAAAGGAATTTCACCATGTCCAGGCAACACATCAAAAAATATTCCCCAGAATCCCCAAAGGAGTAACGAGGTTACACGCCGGTGAGATGACAGACGAAATGAGCTTAAGTGAGTCAAAGACACGCAGTTTTGAACTTAAACACAATTTGCTGATGCCGTTGGATTTGTGACAAATGCTATTTGTTATGTATCGCTGTGAATTTATCACAACCAGCACCAGGACGCTCCGACGCAGACAAGCTTAATGATATGGAAATTGAAGTCGTAAGTTCGTGAAATGCAGTCATGAGTTCTATTCTCAAGGCCATCAGTTAGATCTGAGCTCCGGAGGCTGATGGGGTGTGATCTGTTATCGTCCCTGTGGCCTGGCCTCTCACAGACAGGCTAAATAGGTGGTCTCCCTCCACTGGAGGTGGAAATGAATCTGGCCCTCAGATCCCCACTCCTTTCTGCTCCCTCTTACACCCTGCTTGTCTCCCCGTCTACCTATCTAGGCCATCTCACTTTGTTTGACGTGGCTGGTGCAAACAGCAGATGTGTGTGTGTGTGTGTGTATTTATATATACCTGTGAGCTGGAGCCTCAACTTTCCAAAACTACAGAATGATCAACTGCAGCACAATTTTATTGAATCCAATTACCTTCAATTCTTTCTCCGGCTGATCTGATGCTGTGAAGCAGCAGAGTCAGCTAAACATTCAGGGGCTCCCATTTTTCTCGCTCTTCATCACTGTCCATCAAGCCGCCTTGACTTATCAGGAACAACAGAGGCCTTGACAGAGTGACATAGTTACAAATGATGGCCGTGATCTGGCCCGCATAAAAGTTTTGAGAAAACTAATCTTATTACCATCGCTCCTCGCTGCCTCAGCGGCTTTCTGGTCCAAGAGACTGCCGTTTGAGTTAGAGTAGAAGAAGCAGAGACATCTGGATGTGGACTTTCCATATATACATGTAATAAGGTCCACTGGTTGTCTTGTCTGTCTGCTGGGTTGTTGAACCATCACTCCAGACGTATACACAGCTTCTCCTCTCAGCCTCTGCTCTCAAAACCATATTTTTTTTTTTTTTTTTTGCAGGAGGATTGCTGTGTGAGGAAAATAATGTTAAGTCCACTTGGTGGGTGTCGCTCATAATAATGCAGACCCTGGATCTGAGGGGAGTTGCTGAGATTGGCCAGAATTAGAATAGGCAAGAACTTTTCACTGCCAGTCAAATGTGCATTTATATAAAGCTAGTTAGCCTGGCTTTCTGGATGTCTCGCTGAATAATTACAGCTAAACCTCTTGAACATTTGGTCCGTCTTCAGCCGAGCACAGAAACCTGACTGACTGTTGCTGTGATGGTGCCAAATTCACCTGTAACTGTTTTATATGGCATACCAGATCACAAGTTACTATAGTCTGCAGCCAGGAGATGTTGGGTGTAGCGTAAAAAAAATGGAAGTTATCTCTTCAGAGCTGGAATGAAGGCAAGTGGACCTTACCGCTTGGATGAGCGGTTGGTTTTGCTTTGCTTTAGAAGAACATGCTATATTTCTTGTTCAGTCTCAACCCATAGGACCCAAAGGCCCCCACTAACAACAGACACCACAGGACACCCTCAGAAGGCCCATGTCCATTCTCTGATGAGTCACAGCTGATTTGGAGGCACAAGGGAGACCTACACAATATTAGGAAAGTGGTCATAATGTTATGCCCACAGACTGTATATAAATATGGACATTGCGTCCTCACTTCCTTGCGTTGGCCAAACTGACAGAAATGTTGGCTTAGACACTGTACTTATTTATTTATTTGTGTTTTCCAACTCTCATGGTCCCGCTGGACAGCTTCATGGAGCAGTTGGCATGGCAACTTGTAGTGATCATGATGTCACATCCTGTTTCTAAAGCATCAATTAACTAACTAAGATAAAACTTCTCAGAGAAATGGACACTTGAATATGCATCGGTGTTATATTAACAACCTAAAATGAGAGAAACAGTCCTTGAAAAAAATTATTAATTTAACGTGTAATTTAGTGTTTGGCCCAGGTCCCACCCACTAACATGGAGTGGGTGGAGCTTATGACCAGCCAGTCACCAGGGGGAGCTCTAGTTGCTTTGGCTTCACTTTAGAGGAGCTGTTCCGCTGTCCATCTTTATACAGTCTATGGTTATCAAGTCTTATCAATGCAGTCACAGTGTTAATATTCTCAACTAGCTCTATTTAATTATTATGTTATTTGTGATGGGCGTCCCTCTTTCACAGGAGGATACAAAAGACACCTGCTACCTTCAAGAGAACACACAAAACACAAAACCACAAAGCCCTGGTTTTGCCAGTAAATGTCAAGGTGGATTTTTCTAACATTGTGAAAATTTGGATAAAATAAGCTCCACTGTGCACTTATGTGTGATCTCTACAAAAAAAAAAAGCAGACTTTAAAAATATGACTTGACTAAATAACTGCGACAAGATACAATGAGATCAATCACACCTTACAGGAGGGGGCTGCCTTGCCAGAGTCTCGCTGGAAGCTGATTGGACAGATTGGACACGCTCCAGCTTGTTGTTGTGGAGCAGATTGGTCCCCAGTAGCACCTGGTGCTTTGTCTCCACTTTAAACAGCTTCGGTCTTTGTAGCTGGCTCCTTTCCTGACACAAAAATCCCCTGTGGAAAAGGGGAGAAGTGAATTGGTGTCTGCCCTCCTCAGGTACATCCTTCACCCCCCTCCCCCCACACACGCACCTTCTCCCCTCTCCTCCACTCTCCTCCAATCCGCTGCCCACTCAAGCAGCTGTCAAGGTGAGGCGGTTTTACATGGTGAGGCTCCAATGCCCTTGTCCAATTTCACTTTAGAGTGAAGCTGGGCTGAACATGCCAATCCTGATATTACCAAACAAATTAAATCACGCGGTTGGGCGCAGAGGAGAGGGAGAGTGCTGAGGGTGCTGGGATGAATGAGTGGAGGGAGGGAGGGAGGTAGAAGGGGGGCAGTTGTCAACCAAGCTGAGCAGGCCGGTCTGATCAGGACATCCTGGGAGGAGAATCGCTAATTGGCTTGAGACGGAGGGGAGCACCGGTGGGAGACGGCCAGGTCGCCGCTGGCCGTGTCCATGACAAAACCATGATGGCTGACAATTAAAGGCCGTATCAGAGATGGAGCGGCCTCAGGAGGCGCAGGTGAACTGAGAACTCTGCCGGTCACGGTGAAAGAAAAACATCTAAAAGATTTAGGTGATGTGAGTTTGCATTTCTGGGTATCATTTACAGTCTGGTGGTCCAGTCCTCTTCTTTCCATGATAAAAGATCAGAGAGGAGTTGACCTGTATTGTCTACAGCCGCTAGCAAAAATGACACTAAGGGCCTGTTCAGACCTTGCATTAAGATCTGATCTGGGCGTTTAGATCAGGTAAAAGACAGGTGAGAACACCCCCGGGAAACACTGAGATCGCATTTGAGTGATCCGATCCTCTGACCACATTTATAGGCGGTCCGCATTCCTTTGGTAGCGTGAACACAATGCATCCTGAGCTGCATTAAAGACCGCCTATACTTAAGCCAAATGAGTTAACATGGTGGGCTTTGACCCTCATCACATAGATGATTCATGATCTCTGTGAAGCAAATACTGCTTACCACCCTGCCGTACACAACAAGACAAGCAGATCTTTGGTTTTCCGAAGCAAGAGCGACATGACGAAAGTTTGTATACATGTTTCTTCTGATGGACACGAACATCTTCCCGAAATTTTATGAGAATCCACAGTATTTCATAGCTGTTCTGACATTTAACCTAAAACCAAAAACGTTGACTACGTAGAAATGGATCGAGGACTGCGCTAGAAGAAAAAGTCAGAGGATGGCCAATGTTGGTAGGCTCCATCCTCTGGGGACCATGAATGCCTCTGCAAATAATAATAATAATAGTTCTTCCAAGAGAAAGGAAAGGGGAAGTTGCCATGTTAGAGCTGCTGGCAGCTACTATTTAATAACTATATCAGTGTTACGAGACAACTTTTGACATCACGGCTTTATAATCACATCCATCTAGAAATCCATTAAAAAACAGAGCTGTCAATTTCCCCACCAACAGTCTCAGCCGACTGGAGCAGAGCTTTCCCGACTCCGGCCCCGCTGCTTTTCATTTGACACGTCTAATAAGGAACGATTTAGGCCCGGGTGAGCGCAGTCAACTTGTTAAACAACTGGAGCCGAAAAAACAACGTCAGCCGGTGAGACCTAAGACAGGCTGCATTTTCCATAACAGGCGCAACTCGCTTTCGCTCGTGTGAAAAATATTTGGGTCCTGCCTACCCATCACCGTCGGAATTGCTTTTGCCATCTCACGCGAGACATACGGAGGCGAACGGCACACGTTCCGGCGCGGTGTGGTGTGGCTGTTGTCGAAAGTGATTAAGGGAAAAGTGGTAAAGCTCTAACATCTTGCAGACGGAGATGGGAAACCGGTGCAGCAAATAGTATATTGCAACAATCGTCAGAAAAAAAACACACAACTCAGACGGATTAATCATGACACTGAGTACAAGGGGGGCAGTTTTTTTCTAATCAAACTGGTTCACTGACTTGTTCTGGCGTAGATTATATATTCTTTTACGAACTTTCCACTAGTAATATACTGTTACGTTAAATGTGCTTTATTACAGAGTATAATGCTGAGCTGTTCCTAAAATGAATGGTCTTTAAGTCTGTTTATTTATAACCCGGGCGTTTCTGGTCACACCGCGTGCCCTCGCACTGTTCCCCCGAGTCAATCTTAATCACCATCAGATAACTCTCTGACAGACCTCCCCCATGTTCATTCAAATCCTAAACCCATTACTGGGACTCGTCTTTATTGCTGGCGAGCCTCCTTCGCGCGGCATTGTCGACGCGTTTCTTTGTAGCACTGAATCAATGCGAGGAGCAGGAGCACCGAGCCCTACCGCACGCCCATTGATTTCTGAGGCAGCGTGACGTGCTAAATGGTGTTCGACATCATGAATCATGTGAATGCCACTCTGCCAGCCACTCGTGTGATTAGGACGGTCTTTGATTTAAGCAGGAAATGGGCTTCCTAATCATGGATGTTAACCCCTTAATATCTTGTCGGATGCAGAGGTTTTACTGCAGGTGTCTCAGGATAGTTTGCACCGTTTGAACCTTGAGGCTTTGTGCTTTCAAACAAGCGCCTGCACACTTGGCCTGCATTTGGGCCAGCTAGTTCAGAAAGGGTCTTCATTTAGCTGAAGAAATGATGTTTCGGCCATAAAGTTCAGGAAACGGTGGCTGAACCGGAGCCGTGGCAAATTTCCAAATGCTGCTAAAATGAACGGAACATCACCAGTAGAAGAGGTTAAAGAAAGTGCATTCAAAGGAACAAGCGGAAGCTTTGCAACACTGACTGTAGCGCTGCAACAATTCAAAACAGAATTCAGGCCATTCTTGTATTTCTGTCCTAGTCAGCACTGTTCGCATTTCTTGCTCCAAAGCTGGCCTTTCTCTGTCACCTTTTTTTTTCTTCTTTTTACCATATACGGCAGCCTAGGAGAGCTAAAGCAGAAGATTTGGAGTGCACGGTCAAATCTGTGCAGAAAATATAGTTTGTATTGTACTGTCTGTTGTGCTTTGCTAAATTTGGAGCAAAACCTCAGGGTTACAAAACCAAAGCGCACTCACACCGGCTGCGTGTTCCGCTGATATACCCTTAACCAACACTTCATGCACACTTACGCTAATACCACTTCAGTGTGGTATTCGGCGCCAAGTGCACTCCATAATTAATCGTGCTCCACTGCTCCACTTTCCGGTACAGCTGGTGTCGCCACCAAGAAATAAACAACAAAGGAATATGCTGCTGCCGTCGTTTCATCTTAAGGTTTGTTTGAGTATGGGATGCCACAATTGCTCCATGGTGTTTCCACCCATTATGTACTCTACTTTCAGAACAATATTCTGAAAGTGGCTTCATTAAGAAACGCTTGAGCCCCCTGTGTTATATATGCAGCAACAAGAACATGACCACAGACAGGAGACGTAAATAACATCGATCATCTTGTGACAACTAAATTTTCTGCTGGGACACTTTTGGACCTGGCATTCATGTGGATGTTACTTAGACATGTAGCACCCACCTAGACCAGACCAGGCACCCCCACCCCATAGCAATGACATTCCTCCTGCAGCAGGATGCACCAGTAGAAAACATCAACAATTTCGTCATCATTTGCACTTCTTGCAGCATGCTTTTTCGTTTTCTGCTGTTGTGAGAATTTGCAGCGGATTTCTGTCTTTGGTCGTGTCGTGAGCAGTTGTGTTTTGCCTGTTCGCACGTGCTTTCTCAAGTCGCAGCGCTTTGACTCTCTCGCCCGCCCTGCAGGTTGCTAATGCTAACCCAAGCTAGCAGCTCCTTTAAAGCTGTAGCTTTAAACAGACCATACAGGTGCAGACCTTCACCGGGACGCAAAAAAGACCTGTCTGTTGTTAAAAAAAAAAAAAAAAGCTTCGCTCTCTTCAAGCCCTTCACTCCAAACTCCTTCTAAGCAAAGCGTACAAGAACAAGTGAGCCGTTGATGGTTTACTGCCTCACTGTCACCGACACAAAGAAAGTGACTTTGATTGCATACCACAGTGCTGTGTGTACAGCTCGGGCAATTAAAATCATAATGGCAGATTTTAGACACACAACTAATGAGCTCAACTCCTCTGAGCGGAAACGCCATTAGAAGTCCTAATGGGCCTCATTCTCTGAGTAACAAAACAAATCCTCAGCTGTTAGATATGAGCTGCGCGGCCTCCCTGGCTTGAGATCAGCACACAATTGTTTTTTTGATTAATACTGTTTGTTTACATGAAGACACAAAGAATCGTCTCCCCCTACTGCGCTACAAAGCCCGATACAAGGAGAGATGTATAATTAGATTCTGGCTGTGAAAACATAAAGAGCTGTTGCCATCCAGATCTTGAATGATGAATCGGGAAGAGAGGAAAGAAGAGGACTGGAGTGTTAGTGGAGTACTTTTTCACCTCTGTTCTCTTTACTCTGAACAGCTTCATCCAGACTCTACTGTACATTTTCATTACGCTGTATCCAAATGTGTCTCTTGAGAAATATCGTGACAGCTTAGTTGCTGGAAAAAAAAAAAAAAAAAAAAACTCTGCGTCCTCCACTCCTCCCCCTCTCGGCCGTCCCCCGCGGGGATGAGGATCATTGGAGGGGGAAGATTTCATCATCTGGTCCTGCCAGGATCTATTCCTGCTTTGGTGTGTCCTCTGAGATCTCTGCTCCGTGCCAGCGCTGATGATGATCCAAGCTCCACACCTCCACACCCACAGGAGCGCATCAATCACCTCCACTCTTCTCACACTCCCGGTGAGAGGGAGGGAGGTGGTGGTGGTGGTGGTGGTAGGGTGGAGGTGGGAATGCGTGGGGAGGTGAAGCCTTCGCCTCCACTTCACTCATATCAGGGAGAGGAGGAAAAAAGGAAATAGAGGAGAGGGAGGGAGGTGTGGTTGCTGCTCTTGTCACCTCTGTTCCTGTGATGTCTGTCTGCAGTCGCGGGCTGCCACCAAAAGACCCTAGAAGGCAAGTAATGACACATCTGCGGGGCGGTGATGTGTGTGTGTTGTGGATTTCGCATTTCACCTAATCTCTCCCAGATCAGGACCGACACCTGAGGCGTGAAATAGATGCCTGTCCCAACAGAGGGCATCCCGGACTTCAAACGCCGTCGTTCAAAAGGTACTCCGAGACACAACGGACCGAACGCGAGCCTGTCTCTCTTCAGTGAGAAACTAAATCCCTCCATCAGGTTTTAGACTCAAGACGGCATGAATACCATTTCTCGTTTCTGGAGGCCTTGGTTCCAGGTCATCGAGTCGGCCTGGCTTCTGTTGTTGACTTCGACACAAGCTGGTGAGTAAGTGTGGATGTTGAGCACCTTCCCTATGCTGTACGATATCAGGAATTAGAAAGACAGTAAGTCAAAACTTTTTCACATCTCAATTTCAATCGACAGAAGTAAAAATAAGCAAACTTTTTGTGGTGGCTTGGTCTCTCCCTTAAGAACTGAAGATGCTCCAGCAGAAATCTGTCAGGTTAGTGGTTTAATACAGCTCCAGAGCAGCAGAGAGGGAAAGTACCTTCACAGTGGACTATAGGCCAAAACTTTATTAGAATGAAAAATGTTTCAACCTTATAATATCAACCCCAGTGGATTCTACCTTTTCCCTCAATTTCCGTTAGTCCCACAATGTTCTAAAACACCTTATTATATATAATAATAAAACTATGATGGTAGATTCATGGTCCCCAGAGGATGAATCTAGTGAATTTAGGATTATTGTCTGAGTTTTTTTCCACTTATCCAGAGAAAATCTACCAGATGTATTGGTATAATACATTTAAAAAGACATTCATTGTCCCAAGATGATACATCCTAATATCATGCGTACTACTGGATCAATTGCTATGAAATCCAGAAAGTTTGGTTTATGACCAAATATCAGTAAAAGTGAGATTAATTCATTCATTTTCCATAGCCGCTTGTCCTCTAGATGGTCTGGAGAGTATCCCAGCTGCCACTGGGCGAGAGGCTGGGTACACCCTGGACAGGGCTTACACAAAGAACTCTGTCCACAATCACTCATTAACCTAACGAACATGTCTTTGGAGTGTTGGAGGAAGCCCAAGTGCCCAGAAAGGCCCCTGCTGACAGGGGTTCGAAATCCAGAACCTTCTTGCTTTGAGGCGTCGGTGCTAAGCAGCGATACGTCTAATCTAAAAATATCCCTTACTCTCTCACATATATCATGCACACTTAACCGTTACTGACCGCGTACCCTTGGTTGATGATCGTTTCATATATTCAAACATTTTTTTGTGATTTGAATCATCTTGGTGCAGTTTTTTTTGGATTGTTGATGCATCTGAGTGTAAGCGATATTGTAGCGTGTTACTGCAGCACACATGGCCCTTTGCTGGCCTCTAGCCTAATGCGTAGGGTAAACCTTGCCTTTGTCCAGCAGTTTTCTTTGTATGTTCACAGGTAAGAACCTCTTGACATCAGAACGACAGATACAAAGAAGAGATTCACGATGACTGTTGGAGACTACCAGCTGCGGCTGAGACTTACAATCCAAACTGTGTTTCCTTTCTCGCGTGGCTCAGAGAGGAAGAGAAACATTACAGGTAAGCATGTAGAGGCAGTGGCTGTGTGTGGATTGTATAGAGGCAAACAGAGATATAACCTTTGTTTATGAGTGCAGGCGGGCCGGCTGACAGTGTGTATAAGTCAAGCGAGGCCAGCCCACTTGGAGATCTAGTGGCGCGCATTAATCAAGCACCGGGGGGGTGGGGGGAAACGCCTCAGCACACCTCTGCAGGACTTTCTAACCAGAGGGAGGGAATGACCACAAGGTTATTGTACTCCATGAGGCAAGAGGCGCGCTCTTGATTCGACACCGCTGCGCCGAAACGCCGCTCCATAAATGTCTACTAACTGTGAACCGCAAGGATGATGGCGATAGACTTTTTAACGGCAGGGAATGGTTCATCTGGAGTCATTTCACAGCATGAGTTATTACCGCAATAATATCCAAGAGTGCGTCCTTCAGGGTGATTATAGCTGTGACAGTGATGCAGTAGATGGGAGTCGCAGATGGGGATTACTAGCTATTACTGCTGTTTTACAACTGGGTCTAAAAAATAAAAACAACAACTCGGGAAGAAAACTAATTGAGAGTTTTGCTTTATGGTAATTTTGAGCACAGTTGAAACTCATTTCTGAAATTCATTGGCTTCTTTACAGTGTAAAGAAAGACTGCAGGAGGGGGGAAAAAAGAGCGAATACGGCTTCTGTGTTAAAAAATTATTTACAAGGCAAGAGGCAATACTTTTGTTGGGAAAGGCGTAGTACCTTTAAAAAAAGGGGAGGAATACGCATACACAGCTGGCACGGGAATTACATATTTGCATTCCAGCTGTCATAGCTTAACACAGCATCAGTATACAAGGCTGATACAAAGACAAATGTCAAGTAAAATGGCTTTCGAAGTAGGAACACCCAGACTCAAGCGGCGGGTAAAACAAAAATGAAAGAGCATCTGTTATTCATAGGACAACAATAATCCTCATTTAGCTGGGATTCAGTTCTAAAAAATAACACAGTGGAGAAGACACGGCTATTTCAGAGGAAAGATTCAAAATAGAAAAACCGGAAGCTTTTGTTGCAAGTGAAAGACGACGCAGATGCAATCGAAGCGAACGACACAGGAATTTCCCGACTCTTAAATAAAAAAACTCCAGTAAGCGTGGCTCATTATGACACTTATACAAATATCTGCTCTGCCTCCGTGTCACAATAAAGACAGGGTGATCACACACAGATTCCCTGACATTTTTGTTACAAAAATAAATATAAGTTGAAGAAGAAACTGTGTTTTTGTTAAAAAGAACAACTATAAAGTCCAAATGCTGCTATTGAACATGCTGTCACAGTGTGACCATCCGGGCTTTTGTTTCCACTTTCCAAATTATTTCAGTGTATTTTGGTCGAGAAAGAAAAAGTCCATCATCGGGCTTCAGTTACAGTGAAGGGCGAAACACATGTAACAACCCATGTCTGTGTCTGTCAGATAGAGGTAAACAAAAACATGTTTGCCCTGCATCACGTCGTCCTTTCTCCCCTCTGGTTTCTCAGAGCCAGGGGTGCCAGGCAGGATCCATGCGACACAGATTGTCCAGGCTGTTTGCCGCAGCCACCAGGGTGTTGACCTTACTCTCCCCTCCCTCGAACTGAGCCAGGTTATGGAGGCGGGTCATGATGGCTGTGACCGCCTTCTGGACCAGCGAGACCAACTGCTGGGAGTCCATGTTCTCTGGCTGGCCGGCCGGGGACAGGGGAATGGACGTGTCCTCCTGGGTCTTCTTGTGCCACGCAATAATCTCATCGCGAAGGACTGCCTTCAGGATGCCATCCACCTATTGGAGAGAGGACATGATGAATTGAGTTTTGAGAAATAATGCAGTAAAAACAACAGGTTCAAAGAAACAATCACTGGTTATGTGTAAATGGACAATACTTATTCAACCTGATTGAAATCGTTCTCATCAAAGAAATTTGTTTTATAATAAATAAGATCATTAAATATGCCGTAAATATAACTGAGGTTACATGTGTAACCCCGGTTCTCTGAGTGGCATGGTTGTCACCCAATGAGAGACACGAAACAAAAGCTCAACATGCTCAACATGCTCAACCAGAAACACGTCACACCACTTGATGTCTACGTGACGTGGTTATTTACTTCCTTAATACAATTTTTTTTTTTTTTTTTATTATTCATTACCAGTTTGAATATTTCAGCACTGTCTTTTCAAAACTTTCAAACACATCTTGTGATCTTCTCCGGTGGATGGAGATTTTGGCATTTTTAATTCATAATTTTTTTTTGGGCCTTTTGTGCATAGAGGGGATATATATTTTTATATTTTTTTAATTTTAATATTAATAGGATGTCTTCTCAGGTGACCTATAATGGTGTATTAAACTTTTCAAGGCACTGTAGTATAATCATATTGCTGCTAGCTGTCTTATTATGAGTCATGTAGCTACTTTAATAATCATAAAGTCGATCAATTACGTGTCAAACTGACGCTGTTAATATGTAGAGCATGCTTGTCTCCTCAGTTAAGTTTCTAAGCCGATTGTCTGTCGTGGGAATGAAAGCAATGAAATGTGATAAAACCCAGGTTTATAAAAAGTCACTGCCAATCTCAAACATATACATAAAACAAAGCTGTTAACTCCAATTTAGGGCGCGTCAATCATCCTCGGGGAAATTTCTCCGTGTTGTTAGCAGCTCATTATGGTGGCGCAGAACTGAAATACATAACCATCTAAACCATGGAGCGGCCGCAACTCTGGCAATCATCACCTAACTAGGTACGCACCGTTCCCTTACCTAAAGTGTTTATAGGTTTTCGGGTAGCCCTGGATGTTTATATGGTTCATGGCTTCACTATATTTGAGCGGATGATTGTTGTGTTTTATTGTGTTCCCTAGTAACATCGGTTTTCTTTGACCACAATAGGCACTGGCCTCTGGCATCTGGCCCTAACTAGTTCACATCTCTGAGTGTTTTGTTTATTTGCATCTTGCGTGTCCTCCACATCAGTCAGACTCTAAGTATGAGCCAGACCTATACATAGACACCACACGCCTGTCATTACTGCCCTGGTGTACATATATTACACAACTTTCTGACAGCTCCTTTTTTTTCCCCCCTCTGCATTGTTTTTAGTTGAGCCTCAGGGAACGTCCTCTGTGTTGATCTAAGTTTAGGCGCTAAACAGTATCGGGTGAACTTGGCAGTAGCTCAGATTTGACAACAAACCACTCCTCGTGACTGACTGAATAAAGTGTATCCTCACTGACACTGGCAGTGTCACTTAAATCAAATATTTCAATAACTGATTCTCTGGTCCGGCCACATGCTGTATTCAACCCCTTTATTCACATGGAAAGTAATATGTAGTCTTAGTGTGATTGAAGGGAGCGGACAAGCTTTCCATACCTTAAAGTTTGGCTGTGCGAAGCATCGTGCTACGGCAATCATGGAGGCGGTGAGCGGGCCGGAGACGCCGATGGTGGTCAGGAACTCGGAGATGTTCGGCGTGAGGCGAAACGGAACAGGGCGATTAGCGTCCAGGTCGCCCGTGGCGTCGTTGATGTCGAAGCGGAAATAAGAGACGTTCAGCTTGCCTGTATCCTAAAGACAGTGAACAGAGCAACCTTATGTCGGCATTCTTACAAAACAGTGAGGACATTTATAATAAAACACTGTTAATAAGAACCTGCTGATTAACATGAATCGTGGTCTGCAAACATTCCTGTCTGCAGTTTCCTCCACAGTCCTTTGAATACGTAAGCAACGCAGCAAAACAACTCTTCTTCGACATAGCTCACGCCAACAAAATGGTTGCCATTATTGATCTTTGTGTCCCAGACACAGTAACATGTCAAACTACCTGCAGCACAGCATCTATAATCCTCTATCAACTCCCACTACCCTCTCCTACCCTACTGACTTAAATATATACAGCCATGTTTTCATCTTTTAAGCCCGCATTTATGTGCGAGAGGGCCGCTACACGAGCAGCCATTCCAGAGAAGATAAGCTCCCTCGTATGAAAAAGTGAGCAGCTATGACAGCTTTATAGCAGGGCATTTCATTCCAGCTCGCGCTCGCTCGCTCGCTCTCCTCCTCTGTCTCGCCTCTTTCCTCCCTCCTCCTCCTCCTTTCTCCTCACCCCCCCCTCTCACCTACTGTCATTTGCTCCTCCAGGCCCCGGCTGAGGGCCTAAAGGCAGTGGGCTGAGACACCAGCAACCCCCAGGAGGCTCTGATAAGCCAGCAGACAGTTGGCTGTGGAGGCAGCACTCAGAATGTTAAATCACCAGACTAGTGGCCAGCGATGGCTTCATTTGAAGGCTGGTGTGAATGGAATGACGCAATATTAATGTGTCACCTGTAGTAACTCGGGGCTGTGGGAAATGACAGATACTGGGTACTGTCAAACACAAAAAGAGTGATATAATCCTATAAGGAAATTAAACACATTCTCAAGAGATAATGCCACGTCTTATGAAGACGGGTGTTGAGAGAATTGGCTCCGACACCGCTCCGACTTTTATTGGTATTTTGGTGCCGTGTCGTACATTGGAGGGAAAGAGAGGCGCATACAGGTAGGAGATTTATTTAAGTGAAGCAGCACAAAGCAAGGTGGGAAATGTATCAGTGTGTATGCTCCACTGAAAGCAACTGGGTCTGATTCTGTCATTTTACTGGCAAAAGTAAAGAAAATATGAAAAGGATGGTTAATACTCTGGTTAATAAACTGGCTTCAATATTAGTGTTTATTGTGTTTTAAGCAAAAATGTTAGTAAAGAACTGATCTATAAATTACTAGCAGACCAGTGTCATGATGCAGTGAGACCCGCTGGGTTTATCTTTATTAATTAAATGACACCAAGCTGCTATGAACTGCCACAATCAATACCACACACATCCAACCAGTCAGTTTAAGACTCAGTACACAGATGTGTGTGTGTGTGTGTGTGTGTGTGTGTGTGTGTGTGTGTGTGTGTGTGTGTGTGTGGGAGATGTGCAATAAAATCATCAACATTTATTTCTACAGTCATTGTACAAGTTAAATAAAACAACCCTTTTAACAACTGGCTGCTACTTTCTAGCACATTGAGTCGCTCTGCACAATCCAAACAATAATATAATTTAGAGGAGAAACCTCTTGTCATTTATTGAGCTGTTGATGCCATGTGCCACTATGACTGGCTGTGAAACCAGCGATGTGACTGACCAACACTGGAGTGTCGGTGGAGACACCCTACAGCTTACTGCTCTGCACCTGTCATTGTAAAGTTAAAACTGGGCCCTATAACTGAATTGGGCCCTGATGAACGTCTCAAACTTTTTTTTTTTCCCTGTTGATGCCTCACATCATTGCTGAGCTCTGTAAGGGCTAACGTGGAGGAACATAAGGTGTCTCTTTAGGCAGGGTGAGGCACTGTGTTGTGGCTGTGATGTCCTGTCCTTGCACTCTCTCTCTGTTTGTGTGTGTGTTTGTATGTGCGTACACTCTCCGCACCGTAATCCTCCTGTGTCTAATGGGATCTGTGGAGTGGAACAGGCAGAGAGGGGGCTTAATACCAGCGCTTAGCTGCCCGGAGGAACGCCTGTCAGCAAAGGCCGATTAGGATCAGAGGGGAGGGGTGGCCGACTGACACAATCATCTTTAATAATGACTTTGAGAAAGCTGTCTGCAGACCCTTAGCAGCAGACAGATGTGTGTGAACCGAGAGACAGACGCGCATACACACAAACACGGGCTCTTCAAATTGAAACGTCTTTGATAGCTGAGCAGAGGGACTGAATATAACGCTCTGTCAAAACACCCTTTGCATTGACAGCGGCTGGCTGACTGATAGGCCTAGCGTGAATGTCATGGGGGAGAATGGTAATTCATACAGCCTGATATGGAGAGGGGAATGGTGATCTCTTAATGCATCTACGAGTGTGTATATCTATTGAATTAGCCGCCGTCAAATGGATTCTCCTTGCCCTTGACAGGAAGTTCAACACATATCCATTTGTGCGAGTATCCTACCTGTGCAATCTGCAGCATTTCAGGGTTGAGTCTGTTGAGGTGAAGCATGAACTCAGCCAGGCCGATTAGGGCCAGCTGGATGGTGAACATCTTACGGAAGGTCCAGTAATCGGTGGCATTAGGGAACGTGTGGAGAGCCCACTCCTTCAGCATGCTGCGAGGAACCATGTTGCCCTGAACCTCTTTCAAGATGTCCCTCAGAACCTGGTAGTAAGAGGGAGCAGAGTTTAGGTTGTGGTCTAGTTAATACTGGGTCATCACGGGTTACTCAGCTTGTACTTGAGTAAAAATATTGATCCTCTTTTTGGAACTGAACTGTGTGGGTGGATTTTCCTTTTATTCAGAAGGCCAAAAGCTGACAGCAGTTCATTTTATAGTCATCTAAAATATCATCAATAAATGTCAGGAATCAAAAAGCAAAGGCTCTCAACAAAACAATCTTAAAACTTGAAATCCATCATATATTAAGGAGAGATAGTCTGCTTAATCTAAGAACACTCCAAAAAGAGCATTTGTAGAACAAAATGTACTGCAGCCATAAAAACAGTCTGCTTAATTTAATTTAGCAGACTGACTGTCTGGCCTTTGTTTTCTTTGTGACTGGCCTTGAAGCAAACCTAGTGAGCTGATCGGGTGCGGGAAGGATTTGTGCTGATGTTTTTTTAATAAAGAGGAGCAGACTTATTATTCCAGAACAGTTAATAGTCTGCAAAATCAAAATCAAAACTGGCAAACTCGAGTCCCCCGTGGTTGAATATTAATGCAGGAACGTTTGACCAGGCAGTTGTATTACATGCTGTCTGCAAAAGTTTTAGAATTGTGTCCGTACCTGGTGGCTGGCCTGTGTACCTCTGGCCTGCACAGTGGCCAGACGATCGTAATATCGGGAGATAGGGTTGTCATGCTCGATGCCCTTCTTGGCACAACGCTGCTTGTAGATTTCCACCAGGGACAGAGACGAAGGATTGTCCTCTACTAGGCGCATCTGGGGCGACACTGCCACCACTCGGGGCACTGGAGAGATGGACGGAGGGAGGGAGAAGAAGGTGGGAAAGAGGCAAGGGCCGAGCAAGGAAATTAAAATCGAGTTAAGACAGAGAGGCGGATAGTAGCGGGAGAGCAACCACATCAGTGATACAGAAACTCTAAACATTTGGCTGCACTTGCTAGCAAATAAACTCTGTTTTACCACAGTGAAAACCACAGAGCTAAACCTACAACTAAAATACTCCAGAGTTGGTAAAGAGCTGCACTGAAGGCGTGCCAGTGATCAACACCAAGCAGGGTCAAAGGAGGTAAACGGCTGCCCATGAGCTGCACGCATAAAGCAGTCTAAACACAAATCAAATCAATACTTTGGTGTAACCAAATGGGTTGGAAGAAACTGTTGAATTTCCCCTCAAACAAAACATCAAGAAACAAACCACGAAAGGAGAGGAGATGGTGCTTGAAAACAAACTGAAAATGTTTTGGTGTTATCACAGTTCACGGCTGGTTGGATATGTGATGAAAAGATGTTTTTCTTTTAACATGGCCCTGAGAGATTCATCCCTAGTCACTACAGACTTTTGAAACTCAAACAAAGACAGGCTCGTCCTTGGTCATACCAGTGAAGAAGAGGTGCCTCTTGGTGGTCTCCTTTCTCTTCTCCAGACAGGGGTTGAGGAGGCGGAGAAGCTGCAGGACCCTCTCCTCTCGACGTGACTCGGTCAGGCAGGCATCGTTCATCACCAGGTAGGGGTAGATCTTGCCATTGTGGCCACGGATATAGAGGCGCCGTGCAGCAGTGTTGTGTTTCTGAACAATTTCCACTCTGGGCATGAACCTAGTGAGGGGTTAGCAGAGAAACAGAAAGAAGGTAGTAAACAATGTGAAGCAAAAATGGATGGAAACGTATATAGGCAACTCTAATATCCACCATGTGTTGAAGAGATCTTTACCTGGCAATCTTGATGTAGTAATGCGTCGGTTTGGGCATTAGGAATTCACCCGGGATCTCCACTTCGGCTGTTTGCGCAGAGAAGTTGCTCAGGAAACGACACTTCTCCTCAATGAGGAAGAACTTAGGGAGCTGTTTGGTTTTGGCCTCCAGGATCTTGATCCACTTCTTCAGCTTGGAGATCAGATTGTGTAGCTTCATGGAGCCTGGCACGCTGAAGTCAAAGTCTGTGAGGAATGGAGAGAAGAAGTAGTCGTCACAGCACTGACATCTTCATTTATTAATGTTTTTAAGTGTCTGACAGGCTTGGTGTTTTTCTTCACTGCGGCAAAAAAGGGGGAAAAAAAACATAGTATGAACTGTGCTTTCAGTGGTTGCCCCCAAACTCTGGAACAGCCTACCCTTTTATACCAAAGCTGCCCAGAGTTTGGAGCATTTTAAATCATTGTTGAAGACCCACTTCTTCTTTCTGGCCTTCAGTCCAAGCTAAGCAGGATATCTTGGATTTTATTTTGCTACCGGTTTTAATTACAGTTTTACTAACCCTAACCCTTTTATTGGTTATTTCAATTCACATTTATTTGTTTCATATTTAACAGGGATTGTCGATTTATTTATATTGTTCTGCTTGCACAGCACTTCGGTTCAACTGAGGCTGCTTTTAAATGTGCTTCAGAAATAAACTTTGACTTGACTTGTGCTTGAAACACTTGCCTTTTAAATAACATGGATTTTGGTATTGGATCAATTATTCTCAATGAGTAAACCTGTGCGACATTAAGAGTAAAATTGTGAAAACAAGCGACCAATCAGATAAAGGCCTTAAAAGTGATCAGATAAAATCCTCAGGCTAGCTGGGAGTCTGGAGGGGGGAGTCGGTGTGTTACACTCCATCCCTAATCAACTAACCTCAAAATGCCCTTCAGCTAGACACTAATCCTCCAACTTCATTTGGACGTGCTCTCAGCCACCAACGCAGCAACACCGAAAGACTGTAGAGGTCATCTCCTTCATGTGTTTGTGTAACCTTTAACTGGGCCTGCTACGTATATATTAGTAAATAACATGCTTCATAAAATACTAAAAGTGGAGGACCCTAATCAAAAATTAAGTCAGCTATAACTAAGAAAATAAAATGTATGGAAATTAAGTTTGAAGGCTTACTGAGGATTAGATGACATTTAAATGTAAATGCTGACACAGAATCCTGTTAGAATAAGTACAGTGAGATCTGGGTATTTACTTTACAAATATTTGTTCTGCCTCACGGCTGTAAGGGTTTCCTCAGTTCATCCCAACTTTTTGCCAAATAAGAAGAAATTCAATGTAAAGGAGTTCCTGAGATATTGATTACATAAACAATAATGGGATGGATGAGAGACCTGGACTGTTGACGGTGAAAAACTAACCAGTTTCCTCAATTCCTCAAGCCATGTGAATGTTTTTTTAAGAAAATGAAAGACTTTCCGTCAAGGGGTTCCTGAGATATCGCAGTCACTAGAATGGGACAGCCAAACTGAGGTGCATATGTAAGGACAACCCCAAAACATAAATCCTCCAGCCACCACTGTTGCCAGCATGAAGGCGTAGAAACCTTTTTCTCACAGCAATGGCTTTCAGCATGGCACAAAATTACATCTGGAAAATTCCCATTATAAATATTGTGTTGCATAGCTGTCCACTCCACTCCAGCAGTGTGGTGCAGTGCCTTGCTTAAGGGAACTTCACAGATCAGTTATTCATGGCAGGCTGACAGCACGAGGAGGCCTGTTTGCTCTATCGACTTAAAACTCCCAGGCGGAGGCCGGGAGCTGATTAAATTAGAGCTATAAAAATGAGAGTCTTAAAGTATTAAATTCCTGTTTCAAGTCACAACTCATATTGCACATAACATATTGTGATGAGCTGCAGTAATAACAACGGAAGGAGGGGAAGTGAGCCAAGCAGGTTTTCCATTTTAGACTAAAGCCCCGAGGACATTTCTGTAACATGAATGCGCGCACACACACAACCACCTCTCCTATTTCAGTACACCCTGTTGTGCCGCCTGTTATAATGAATCCATGAAACTGCAAGGCCTTGCCATTTCAAACCTGTTCAATCTCTCCCAGAGTGAGACCTCCTAATACTTTAAATAAGCCCTTTAAAACAGCCAATGTTCTTTTCGGAGTGGCCCTATTTCGCTATCCGTCCGCCTGCAATTCACCTGCCTCCGCGGCAGAGGTAAAATTGAAACAGTCCTGAGAAATTGCAGCCCGACAACAATTCACCCCCATAAAAGTGTATAATGCTTACAAATAGAAAAAGCGAGACATGCTGCACTCTTTTCGAAGCAAGGAAGCAATATCATTTATCAGCAATATCAGTAATATCATTCCGTCCTTATCGGATATAAAACAATTTATCTGTTTAAATCTGAAGGAAGCTGCACATAAGACACTGGCTTTCTGTGTGTTTCACAACCTATAAATGTACCTGCATTTAGGCATTGTCAAACATGCACAATACAGTCATTTTTAGAAACAAATGGTAACCGATATTCTGCTTTTCCTTGGACCACATATGCATGTAATTGCTTCAATGCAGTAATTAGCTTAATGTTTCAAATCACAAAATGTCAAATCACTAAAACCAATAAAAATATTAGAACTTTCCTCACGTCTGCCAGATAAATGCTCTCCACATACAGCACAGGATGGACAGACCGCGGCTACCTCAGTTTCCATATGTCGACACACATCCCTTAATGTGTGCCAACCCTAAAGCTGTACACTGTTGCTGAGAGAAACCACGGGAGTGCTTTGTAACGAGTGTAATATAGCCACAGAGACCGGAGGAGTTATTTTCAGTCCCCCTGAACTTATCTTTGACCCGTGCTCGGGGGGGGAAAGGATGCTGAGAAAAAGAGTGCAGTGTGGAAAGTAGCCAGACTGCTCTCTGACCTGTGTGCAGAAAGCAGAGCTAGTACACTGCCCTACCTGGCCTGCATGACAGACACAGCAGAGGATCTGCACTGCTGCACCAAATTATGGTTTCATACTCAGGAGGTGGGCCCCCCCTGTATATAGAACCATCATTCCCTCATGTGTTGCCCTGGACCTGACTCTGTGTGGGACTGTATGTGTGTGTGTTTTCTGTGGTGGAGTCTATTCGACTTCATTATGGCTGATTGGTGAACTGAAGTAGAAAGTGTTTCAGAGGTCACCACGGCCGCATGGGCAGGGTTAGAGTGGTAGCTGCATTAAAAGTTTACATTTAAAGCTCCTTATTGAAGACTACATAGGTGCCAAGCCAAACTGCTGTACAGAATTATGCAGAGTTACATTCAACTCTGCTAAATGTAATTTTAGCATGACAAATGATTATTCAATAGTGACAGAAGCAAAAGGCCAGGAAACGTGTCCATTTTTTCATGAAAAGCTCTTCTGACAAAAGTCTCTGGAACAGATCCACTGCTAAAACAGTAACTCATGCAAATAGCATTCTCCGTAATTGGATTTGAATGCCTCCCTGCTGCCAAATGTTATATGTGCACACATAAACCCATATTTTCCGGCCCACAAACCCTGTGAAAGCAAGTGAGCCACTAACGTGGTGCGGGGAATGGGAGCTTGGCTGCTCTGCAGCTCTGTAAACCCTGTTTGTTCCGCTCTGGAAGGCTTGTGTGGTTTCAGTCTCTGCCGGCCCTGCTCCTGCGTCACCGTGGGGACATCTGTGTAGTGATGGTCGGCAGGCACCCTGCGAGGCAGAAGTCCTGGTGACGCCTGGCTGCGCGAGCACAGCTGGCATTGCAACATCTGGTAAAATTCATCAGCAAATCGCTCACCCTCTCACTCAGTTTTGTTTGTGTTGTTCAGTCTATGTGCAGTTCCCGAGCTTCTGCGTGCCAATACCATCACACCTGTCACAGTCTTATTGTTTTCTATTTGCACATTTCCTCTCTTACATTTCTTTTGCTCCTCTCTGCAATTTTCTATGCTCATTAGTTCTGCCTCACACTTATTACCAGTTTGCTTTTCATTCACTCTGTCTCCTCGTCTTCCGCAATCTCAGGGCCAAACACAGAGGAGAAGGGAGAGGAGGACAAAAAAGGGAGGGGTTGCGCGGAAATGCAACAACAACAACGACGACGACAACAAAGACGCTGAGATGTATAGCGCAAATGTAACTGAGGCCACATGTATGTGCAGTTAGTCCCCAGAAGTTAAAGTCAGCAAAAAAAAGGTTTATTTGAACACTGAAAGCTGGGGAAGCTGCAGACAGTCCTTGCTTAAACCGGGTCCAGTGAACTGTGGTTCAACTCCCTTATGTAATGTAGGAAAACAGACACGTGGCTTCCAAAAACAGGGGAATGATTGTTTTGAGAAAAATGTCTCAGAGGGGGCTTTGGCTAAACTAAAACTGCACCTGTCCCGTTAATTCCACAGCTTGCACATAAATCTGAACATGTAGGCAACGATGACTGGAGGCTTCAACACTGCGTTACAAGCACGCACATGAAAAACACAGAGTTTTTGCTTTTAAGGAGGCAAATCCAAAAGGGAGGATAGATCAGAGGACTGTCTCTCGTGTGTCTTCGAACACCCGATTGTTGATGTCAACATACAACACCTCAGAGGATAGATTTCAGGATTTAAAGGTAGACAGTTTAAAGATAAAAGCTACATACTGCCAACAATTCACAGTCAATGGGCCGTTTCAAGTACTAAATGATATCAGTCAGTAGTGTGTAATATCTAGTAAAACATGAGCACGCATATCAATAATAAAAATCTCCCCTGGACAAATTCAGTAGACTTTGTTTTCCGCACTGTTGTATTATCCAACGGCAATGACTTTAGTGAACCCACACAAAGGGTTATTTATATTGGTAATTCGTTGCCGGCGAAGGATTTTCTCTGTAATGAGAACAAAATAACTACTTCATTATCGTTGCAGACCAATATGCAGCAGGAAAAGCGTATTAAGAGTTTTATCTCCATTCCACAGTAGCTGAAGCAGACTCTCGAATTCATCTATCTGTTCCAGCATTTTGTGAGCGGTATTCAACTGTGGTACAGAAAGCAACCAGTAAACAATGCTTATGCAGTGCTTGTACCTATATCACAATAGGTACAAGGTATAATGACACAGCACTTAACTGGTGGCTGATGGTACCTTCCTTGTCTTACTGGGGGTACATACATTTGCAATTCAGTGTAATATCCTAGAAACCCAGTGTCGTTTGGGTGGAAATGATATATATGATATATAAATCCTGCACTGAGAAACCATTTCACCCTGACACAAAAATGTGCAGAGAAAGAAAGAAATTTCAAGTGAGTTTAAGTAGTGTGTCTTGAAGAGAAAAATCTGAACTTTACAACTAAATATCATAACTTTATTCAGTAAAACTTATAAAAACCCTTTCAATGCTGCACTGGCTTAGATTAGAAATGCTGCAGACGTGTGAATAATCAAAACCAGTGTGGGCGTTTGCTCAGACAATTCAATAAACAAACAGACACGCGTACAAATGCCTATTTCTGACCAGGATGGTCACCAGCTCCAATCCCTCCCTAAAATCCAATCATCCTGTCGGAAACCTTAATTACTGTGTAGAACACCGGTGCCCCAGCTGCTCCAAGCGACAGTGCAGCCGGCTCTGGCGCTGATATGAGTAGGGCGAGTGTCTGTGCAGATATAATGTAACCAGTTCAATATATCGGTACAAAGGCCAGTCTGCCGCCTGACTCATCATTTAAACTGGAACAGACATACAGTAACACAAATGCAGCTTTTGTTTGCTCAGAGGCAGCTGATGTCTCCTGAGGGGCTTTAGTGAGAAGGGCGAGGTGGTGTTTCCGGTTTTGATACCTGGCCAAATGTCGCAGCTTGTCATATTCTCACAAACTGCTTTTGTGGTTGTCTAAAAACATATGCTCCAACAAAGTTGCAACAAAAAATTCAAGTGATACTGAAAGTATCAAGCAACTAAGTTTAAAAAAAAGACAGATTATTAATGTGATATGAAAAGACTGCGTTCCTGTATGGTTCTATGCGCTCAATCGCATTTTTTGTGTTTTTTAAAATGCCAACCAACCTGTCGTGAACTGGCCCTTCATCTTCTGGAAAACAGGGTCCTGGGCTGTGGCCTGCGCCCGGCGGGCAAGCGACTCAGAGGCAGCGCTGGAGAACATGGTGGAAACATTGGAGACGTTCTCCAAGCCAACACCAAAGGTGCTGACCAGCTTCTTGACAAAGTTGAGTGTGTGTGGTGTGATCTTGGCGTCGGAGACTGCACCGCTCTTCTCAAAGGCCACCGAGTAGCATTTAGCCAGGCCCTGTTGGAGCTGCCTTAAGACCTGCAGAGAGAGGAAGAGAAAATAGACAAATACTTGAATTACATTGTTGTTATTCAGAGACGTCCAAACTTTCTTCTCCAACGTGAATCATTTGTCAAGAATCTGTTGAGTATTCCCTCTTTCAAACTTTCCACTTTGTACTTTTCTAGAGGAAAAACAGCAATGTGAAGTCATACAGTGACCAGTGCAAATGAGAGAAGGAAAGGGGTGATGGTGTCAGCATACCTATGCCCCCTCTTGCCCAGTGGAATGAAGCATAGAGCCTGCAGCTGCTGCCGAGCGCCCCAAATCATCACAGGTAATCACACAGATACACACAGCCCTCCCAACAAACTCCTAGCCCTAAATCCCTTACCCCATCCTACACGCTCACTGCACCCATCCATCAGTTGTCTCAGCCTTCCCTCTCCTACGGCCTTTCCCTCACCCGCAGATTAGCTTCTGTGTGTGGATGTCGCGGCTAAAACGGCTAAAACGTTTTGCAGCAGCACCACATTCATTTTGGACGATTGTGTCAGGCCTACCTCCTGGATTGACATCAACACAGCTGGCTAGGTGGAAAAAACATGTATGATCTATTCTCACTATGCTGTACAAACAACATACTAAAAAACTAAACAAAATCTGTCACATCTATTTGATCACACTGCATAACACTCATATACACGAGGTGTCCAACTTGCCTTCATATATCAACATTCTCACCACCAGCTGTATTATTTCCTCACCACGCGAGCCACTAAAAACACACACGTCGCAATAAATCCAGACATACACAAAGGCGGCACCACTGTTCCTCTCACCTCTTCATGCCAGTTCTCTCTGAACCACACCATCTGGTCCACAATGCCCTCCAGGGAGGAGAGGAGGGTGGGGTGTAGCTCCCGCTGCATGTGCATGATGCGGCTGCAGCGCCACATTGGGGCAGTGGCCCGGATAGGGCCCGGGTCGGAGGCCCCTGAGTGAGGCTGGGCCCCGACCGAACTGGGCTGCTGCTGGCCTGATGCATCTGGGAGAGAAAGAGTGGAGATGAAAGGATGAGCGGTGAAAACGGAGGTGTGACAGATGAAAGGAGTCCAAATGGAATTGTGTAAAAAAAATAAATTTGATTCTAATTACAAAGCACGATTGTTTTGGTAGAACAGAAACAACTAACACTGGGTGAAGTTGTTTTTCGCAGAGCATATTCCACATTTAATTGTCTGCACCTGTACATACTTTCAAATGTAATAACTCAGCATGATAGCAGTAAGAAAAAAAGGCGGCTATGTTTACTCACCACTTTTGTAGCGCTCCCTCTGCTCGATCTTGAGAGTCAGGTAAAGGGTACGGATTGGGAAGTAGACAGCCTGGGGGTACACTCGTCCCACCTAGCAGATAAAAGAGGGTCACAGATTACATTTCAAAGACTCCCCTCAGGACTGCAAAGGAGAAAGGGAGAGAGAGAGAGAGAGAGAAAGAAAGAGAGAGGAAGCGGACAGAAGTAGTGAAGGGAAGCAATGGAGAGAAAGAGAGAGTGGCAGAGAGATACCATGAATATGTGTGTGTCAGAGAGCGAGATCATACGGATACAGCCGAAGACCTCTGCTGTAACAGAGGGAGTGTTTGAAGCTTTGAGTCAGGGGAGTTAGCGAAGTTAAAAACACGTCATGGCTGAATTACAAAACCGAATGTGACTGATGATGAAATTGCCTACAAGACTTCAAGAAAAGTCACTGACAGCACTGGAAGGCTTAATGGTTGAAGTCGGGACATAAGAGGTTTCAAGTTTTAAACACACAGCAAATTCACCTCAAACTTGGTGGAGTAGGATTCCTTTGATAAGTTACGCGCCAGGTGAATGCAGGGTCTACCTTCGGTGTAGATATAATTTATACATCTGTCTCAGGTCATAGTTCAATGGAAAGAAACAGAGCATTCAGTCTCTCCAAGCGAGATCAGTTTCTGAAATCAAAATGTCAGCTATAAAGCTGTGCAATGAACTAAAAATCAATATTTGGAAAATTTGCAACCATGCCAGGATATTTGGTTGATATTTTATATCTGTTATATCTGTTATCTGATTGGAAAGAATTGAACAGTTTGGTTACACAGCTTACTTTGAAATGTGACACAATGTGCAGGTCAATCTTTTCTATATCCTCAAGTTTTGAATGAGCAGTAAAAGCCCTGACCAAATACTCAAACACCCAGTTTCTGTGGCAACGATCCCAATTCCACACTTGTGTCACCCACTGACGCTGGAATACAAAGGGGGGCAACCACTGCAACAAATTGCAGACAGTGTAAAGGACTCACCCTTTTGGATGAGAGAGGTGAACTCAGCACTGATAAATTTGTTTGTGTGTCATGCCACTGTGACTGCACAAAGTGAGCGCCTCAAGGTAGAACATGAGCTGTATTATTAAGGTACAACAAGCCTAGTCACAGCGTTTCTATTTTTGAACCTTTAAAATATGAGCTGGATGGAGTTTTGTTTATAATGTGCTGCACAGTCTGACCATTCGTGTTCCTCCCTCCAATTGCAAAGTAAGTGTAGACATGTAAACTGTTACTAAAACAGACTAAAAGTTGTTGTTTTTTTTTTACTTGAAAGGGAAAGATCCCGCAGCACGGTTTTATGTCCATTGGATTTTGGTTGGAGACCAAACCACAAGGTTCTTCTCAGGTCTCAGAGCACGATTTCATAGGCTACAATTACAAAGCTACTTGATCCTTTCTAGACCACGCATACGCCTGCAGGGCAGGAAAGGATACCTCCACATCTCAACAACAAAACTGAGTTCAATATGATTAAAGGTGGGTCGAGGATGGATGCTGTCGGAAGGGGCTGCAGGAATGAGACGGAGGAAGAAAGGGAAGAAGCTTTTCTCACACTTTAGCCTAAGGCTAAATGGATTTTGGAACCTCTAAGCTTTCACTGGTTCAATCCACATTCCTCTGACATCTAACTCAGGTCATCAGAGGGATTCTCAAACTGTACAAATCAATATTATACAAAATCTACATCAGACTGAGAAAAAACTTGCCCATGGCTAACTAGAACGTACTGTATTTATCCTTAGACTACCTAGAGTACCAAAAGGGTTACTCGACATCTCAAAGGCTGCTGCTGTTCTAGGTCTAAGGAAGTCTGGACACGATACAAAAGGAGAGAACAAAATTATCAAACTGCACAACATCTAGGAAAACACTTTTCACTTACTCAACGGTGATCTAAGCACACCTCAGCTACCATCAAAAAGCTTTAACTGCTCTTTTGTGGCTACTACACCTCCATTTATGATGCTGCCAGCACAAAAGGATGACTGCAGTCATAAAAAATCTAAATAAGTTAGTCTCACCCTTGTCCTCAGGGGAACCTGTGTACACACCTCTGCACACCTTTACATATAGAGTATTCAACAACAACATTAGGAATGCCTTTTCTATTCCTAATATTTCTCAATTTCAATTTTTATAGAGCACATGTGGCCAGTGTGCAATTTTCAAGATGCTCTTTTATACAGAGTTTAAAATAGAGAAGAGACGAAGATTTAAAATGAAAATTATTCATTGGTAATGAGAAGTGAGGCAAAGTCAGGAGTAAGTGGAAGAGGGAGTTCTAAGAGGCAGCTAACAGCTGCATTAAAGATGAAAGAGGAAGGAATGCAGAGAGGAAGAGGAGGAACCACAGATCACCACACTAATGGGAAGATAAGAAATGTCATATTTTGGCGAAGCTAAGGTGGGCTGAGGGGAAGAGGGCGCACGGCAGACAAGGAGGAGGCAGCGAGGGAGGGTGTGAAGGGGTGCCGAGATTCTCGGCTAACTTCTGATTCATCTTCCCGTCTGCCCCCAGGCGCTCTTCTCCTCACCTTCATCAATATTTCAACATACGTTTTTTTAAACATCCCGCTGCCGCAGAGAAACTCTAAATAATTCAAGCAATCGAGAGAGATAAAGAATGCCATGCATTAAAATGTGGTTTTCTTTACATAAAAAAGGCAGTAAAGAAACGGGTGTCAACCTTTTACCCTTCAGTAGTTACAGGACGACGATGAAAGGGCAGATCTCAATGGAGGGGAAGGCTGTACAGTCACACACTGACATCCATTCATATAAATACGGAAGACAAGTACTTTTTTAAGTCAACTGGAAGTAAGAGGTAACAACTCTGAACTACGTGCTATGCACTAATGTCCTTTAGAGAGAAGGAAAAACCTAGTCAGATTAACATATCACATAAAAAATCTGACAAAATAAAACAGCTGTACTCATATTTAACTGGCAACTTGCATTAAGTCATCTTCTTAATGGGCTTAACAATCAACCATATCAAGTCATCACACTCTTGGCCTGTTTTTCAAAGAAAGTACTACATCTATCTTGTACACTACCCACTTGTATTTTAAAACCTTGTCTCTTCTATTTATCCTCCTTCGTACTTGCTCTACTCACATCCTCTATACAATATCCCTGCTCTGCTGCGAGGAAGGCTGTTTGTTATAGCAGACTACTCTTTGAAGATCACCCTCTTCAAATTGTGCGGAAATAATACTCCATTAAGCAAAGCAAATTAGTCCTCGGTTTAATTACTAGCTCTGTTCCCGCAGTGCGGATGCGTCCAATATTAACTTTATAATCATTTCTTGAACAAATAATTTTAAAAACCAATTCACCAGGGACTGGTGAAAGCCAATAAATTGCCATAAAAAGTGACAGTGAAAGAATTTGAATGCTTAATTTGGTAAATAGAAAGCAGGAGAGAGAGCACTTTGGCGTGAATGCAGTTAATTTATCTTGATTAGAAAGACGTGCAGGAGGACTAACGCTGACACACCAGCCAGATGTGCAGTCCCAAATGGATGAAAGAAGCCAAGGAAATATTTGATTGATGGGTGCGGCAGACATCCAGGCATTAAACTGAAGTCGGTGTTGAGATTATTTTACAAAGCTGTGTGATAGATGGATGTTTTTATTAATATTAAGTAAATAGTAGACTAAACACAAGCATTTTGCTTTAAGCGCAAAATTGAATATAGTTCTGGCTGTGGGAGGTTTGTAAAAGCCTCACCTGGCTGATGAGGTTGAGCAGAGGTTTGCCTTCTGACCCAACCAGGCACGTCAGGAGCTGTGGTATCCATGCCAGCCACTGGATGGGCGGGACTCCAATACAATACTTATCCACCGCATCTGCGAGAGTGTTCTTGTCATCAAAGCTGAGCAGCCACAACACCTAGGGATGAAAAAGATGAAAACAAATGTGAGGAGTGAAGGAGGAAGCTGAAGACAGGTGGAGAGGCAAATAAGAACAGAAGGAAGAAACAAACATATTAAAAGTTCACTCCGTTTTTTTTTTTTTTTTTTTGCCAAGAAAGTCACAAAAAAATAGTCTGTACATCTCACAGTAAAGTAAAAACTATGAGACACCATGAAGCACGGGGTAAGGTCTCTGCCATTAATCAGACCGTTGCTGCTTCTCTGGCTCTGTTCACAGCAGGCGGGGGGTGGGAGAGCAAATATGAGTACATCTTGGCAATCCTTACTATGATCAAAGTGGTGCCAGTGCCGAGGTGCTGTCAGCTCCCCTGGTGCGCTTGTGTGTGCGTCTACATTATGATGAAGACATTAACCCCAGCCGAGCCCCCAGGCTCTCTTTAGCAAGCCAATCCGAGTACACAGATTGTTTATAATTACTGATAATGACTGGTCATCTCACTTCATCCATCAGGACTGAGAACTGCCAACCCAGTTTGGCAGCACAATACTTGGAGGTGGGATAATTAGAAAAAAAACACATATAATGTGAATGTCAGGCTGATAATAGCCTTTATTATCACAGATAATGACAGTAATATCTCATGCTAACACTGGACATGGCAAGAGCCTATCTATTATTTATCCAACCTGACACAAAGTAGTATCTGGTTTCTGTGTTAACCTCTAGAGGGGCTGCACTGAATGAGTTGGTGTGTATGTAAGAAGGTGGATGCTTGTTAGCCAAGACTCCATCTAGTTTCCTCCCTCCCACACAGAGCTAACTGGACTGGTAAGTATGGTAGAATTGGTCTGACTGTTAGAGAAAGGTCAGTCCATGTACAGGGTCATGAGATCGGAGTGTCGGGGGAGGCCATTAGTCTGTTAACCTCCAGTGCCAGAGGATGGCCTTCACTTCACCATCGATCTACTGTGGGAACCTATCCACACCGTCTACTGCTAGACTGTAATCGATCAAATTACTTCTCTCTGCTTGCAACTCTGAAAAGGGGTGAAAGAAAGCCTTTCCTCTCATCACCACCAACAATGTATGAGCTAGAGGTTAGGTAACAATGAAGTAAAAAGTGACCCTCAGAAGAAGGGTTGAGTGTGGTTCATAGTTTTAAAGAAACAAAAGTTTAGAAAATAAAATATTTTCACTCTTCAATCATCAAAAGCTGAGGTTAAGAAATAAGTAACCAACATTGTGCTGCCTATTTCAGAATTTGTCCTCACAATTTTCCTTTTACACTCTAACCACTCTCAATCTTGGATCCCTCATTACCTTTGCTAGGTACTTGCGGGACTTGCTCTCGTTTTGGTGGCGGCAGGCGTGGAGGTAGCAGGTAATGGCGGAGACTCCCAGGTGGAGCTGCCTATCTTTGACAAAGATGTTCTCCAGGTAGTCACCCCACATAGCCCAGGCTTTCACCAGGACGTCGTGCATCTGTACGGCTGCTGAGAAGGCCTTGTTGGCCTCCTCTGACCTAGAATAAGAAAGAAGGGAAGATTGTTAAGAGTGAAGGGCGGACTACGTGTAACGCAGAGCGTCAAGGGCAATTGAGCAAAAGGAGGTGGCTGGGGTAGAGGAAGTGGGATTGAGTGGAAGGGAAGTGGGAAGGAAAAAAAAGATACAAAGTAAAGAGGAGCACTGACAAGAGCAGAGGGGCTAAAAGAGTCAAAGAGATGGATGCAACGACTGTGTAGAGAGAGGATGGGGGTGGTGGGGGAACAGAGGAAAAAAGAGAAAGATGGAGTGCACTAGAAACAGATTATGATGATCATATCCTGAATCATGTACTACACATCAATAAGCACCATATTTCATTTGCTGTAATCTTCAAGGCCCTTCTCCTCGGCATTATAGAGTAAGCATTTAAACCAGAATGAATTAACGCTTCCAAGGTTTCGTTCTCTTATAATGTAATGTGAGGTGAAGCCGACGCTGCGATGCCGCACAGATGAATCCATTTAAAACCGGATGACATCTTCCTATTTTATCACAAATGACAGGGCCACAGCAAGGTAAGAACCACAGCTATATTTATCAATATACAGATACAATGACCGCAAAGAGCGTCGCCGGAGCACGGTGAAGGCCGCGGGCTGATAAATTTCAGAATCCTTCAGCGTTTTTATCCTCGCACTGCAATCTAGCAGTCACGCCGATTTAACTGTTAAATAGCAGGCAAAGACAGACAGGTGAAGTCTGGCAGGAAACCCAAGTTTTGACTGCACCGTTAATGCTGACAGGGAAATATATTCTGAATCATCAGCTATTTTCACCGCGCCGAGCAGCTTCTAACCACTCACTGGCACACAGTATGAATAATTTCCACACACCTTTCAACCTTTGATTAATAAATAAGACGCAAGAGGCGAGACACAAGACGCGCTACCCTGCAGTCAAAACAAGGCCTGTCAATGAAAAACTCTTACTGAGCCACAGCTGGTAAATGGGCCTCCATTTTAGGAATGCTTCCAAAACTGCTCTCCCGCTTGCTTATATTAAAATCTCTCCCAAGCCAATCAATTAAAATGTGTTATTATAAAAGGCATTTTGGCATGTGATTAAAAAATGGGAGCTTGATTGCTATGGGAGTCAGAGCCGAGGACCCTCCAGTAATACTTAATGGGGTTTCCTCAGTCACTTTGCGAGTGTTAAAGTACATTAACTGTTTCTACTAGCCAGCTCAACAGGAGCACAGGCACCCAACAGACTGTCAAATCTCTGACACCCGTTTAATTGAATGATCCCAAAATCCTCCGCACATGTGGTTGCACACACACACAATCTCTGAACGCCTAGCCCCCACTCTGCTGGTAATTCTCCCCCAGTGTAGGGGAAACTTAATGATTGCAATAAACCCTGCTGAGGTGGAGGCAAGTTCTGCTGATCCCAGAGATTTCCGCAAATTGCCTTGAGTTAATTATTCGGCTGCATATACATTTAATAAGCCTTCCTCAATTTGTCTTTCACCCCTCAGGATGCCATGTCATGTCAAAGATGATGGGCGGAGAGGGGACTCCGTGGTAAAAAGTGTTGCTCTGGGTATGCATGGCACAGACAAGAGTGCAGACAGCAGATGTATGGTCCACAGGCAAACCCTGCAGCCAAAAATAAATTACTGACACCGTCGCAACCTGATGACACAGATCACTTCTTAGTCATGTCTAATGGGTTATCTAGTAACATAACCTGAAGTATAAAACGCCCACACAGAGTTAAGGGACCACTGACACAGTTTCAGGACAGTGTGGTGATGAATAATGGGAAGAAAGTGATACTAAAAACAAAAAGGTGGGAAAAAAAATCTGATGTAAAAGTTGGTTACAATGTGAAAATACTGGTGGACTTACTTGTTGATTTGAGCCAAGAACATGCCCTTCAGGGCATAAAACTCAGCCGTCATCTCCTTGGTGAAGTACTTCAGGTTGGTTGACTCTATCACCTCTAAACCCTACAAAACAAGAGGTGAGAACAGCGCACAGTTTAACACTTCAAACAAAACTGCAGGAAGATTCTGAAGCAAACTTTCCCCTTACGCTCGAGAGGGAGGAATTGTGAAGAAGATACCATGACATACTGTTTTGGGTAGGGCCATAATCACAGGCGAAAAACAAACAAACTGCTCACTGTTCATTAAGAAGTGGGAAAAGAGGTGTTAAGGGAACTAAACTTCCATTACGGTGAGCCTCTGATTAGGTGTCCCCTATGTGCTGCTGTGACAAACGATGTGTAGCAGGAAAAAGAGACAGAGGGAACCAGAGATGAGATAGAAGAGAGAAAGAGAGAGCGGGAGAGGGGTGTCTACTGGCACTTTTAATGACTTGTGGTGTAGTGAACTGCTTCTATTAATCAGAGCACTCCATGGGCTTAAGAGCAAGCTCCTGAGTTACGCTCTCTTATAAGTCTCATTGCTATTACTTGTCACCTAGAGCCACCCCAAACACTTCTTGCTCTTACTTATTTTCCCACTTGAAGTAACCCTAACGATGCCTCCAACTGCTGCTGCTGACACAAATCAACCCTAGTACTTAAGCCCACTAAGTGCATCAAATGTGTTTATATAGAAGAGGTACAACACAAGGCCGGTGCTTCTAAAAAACATATATATATATACGTTAAGAGGCAACTGACTATTTGATATAAAAATAAAAGAGAGCATCTCACCTGCATGCACTCGTTCTTGCCCATGACACCAGCCAGCTGCAAATAACACTTGACCTGCTGTCTGATCTTCTGGAAGCAGTCGACGATGGGAACTGTAGGGATGGTGTGGATGCGACTCAGAATGTCTAGAGCCACATTCACCAAACCCTGAGGAAACAACAGAGGGACAAGGTTTCATAAGTGCAAATGAAATATTTAAGGAAACTTGAGAAACACAGATGCTCAGCTTTATGTTTACTCATCCACATTTATTTCGAGCTTTTGAGCCTGAACCAGTACCTGTTTGCGACCTATCTTTCCATACTGAATGATGGCAGAAGCCGAGGCATGAACTCCCAACATGGCGTTGTTGTTGTTCGGATCATGCTGCGTGTTCGTCTCGTACGCCGTAACTATGGCTGTGGACAGAGAGCAAACAGTGATGAACACGGCATTTCTCTGAAAGTCGACAAAGCAAAAAATGAGGTGAGCCTAGTGCAGTATGAAAAGTGGGGATCTTCTAGCAATCTGAAAGATCTGCCGTCATAACTCAGAGGAGGGCACTGGGGACACTAAACGTATTGAACAGTAAATGAGCCATGACGATGAATTTCATCAAGAAAATTCCATTTCACTTTAAGTTTGAAGGCTGTCACGTATAAATGAAGTGGATTTTATTGGCATGGTGCTGCAGAACCAACGCTATCATTATTTCAGCGCCTCACACTGCGAGTTGGAGCTCAAGTTGCTTGAGACATCACATTTTGCAGTGGCTGCCCCTCTGAATGGTCTCAAAGTCACTGCAGGAGAGAGCAGAGCACCGAGCAAAGTAAACATGCGAGTGTGTCAGAGTGTGTGTGGGTTATGTCCTGCAGTGTGAGAAAGAGTGCTTTAGTGGGTTGACATTTTGAAATGTACAGGGACCCTGAGGGGTTCTGCACATCTTGGCCTTTTAAAGAAAACCCCTTCCAGGAACTGGTGGATACCAAAGCAGCAATCTGAGAGTGTGTCTCCAATGAACGTCGAATTTAGAGGCAGGACTGTCGGAGCGCATGTCATACCTTGGTAGTGGTGTTGGCGCCACATGAATATGCTGCTCCAGTGGGACAGGTCATCAGAAACAATAGGCAGTCGATTCCTCCAGGTTTTCACCACTGTCTTCATGTCATGGAGGCTGGTGTTGCGGCCCAGGTTGGCTGGCTGAAGGCCCGTATTAATTTGTGCTGCTTCTTGGAGCTCAATGATCTGCTGTGCCGCCTGGGGAGACATCAGATTTAAAAATTAGCGATCGTGTTTTCTGTAACTTACATATAGGATTCATGATTATATTTACCATCAGTAATTGAAAAGTTAAAACTTTTATTGGGCTGGCGACAAAGCCCAACTAAAGCAGAAGACAAACGGCAAGATTCTCATGTTTATAACCACTAATGTTTTGCTGAAAGGTAAGATTGCGTCAAAGACTTGGCCCAGGCACTACAACAGATGAACTTAATCTTGTTAATATTTTGTCTACACATCTAAACAAATGTAAGCTGCTGTCCAGATTTCCTGTTTATAATGCATTATGCACACAGTGTCCATCTGCCGTCCATCAGCTCTTATGAAATCTCCTCCTTCATTTAGGGAGATTTCACAGGCAATTTTAAGTATTCTTTTTTAATTACAGCGAGCAATTAAAAGGAGTAATTTCTGCCTCATTTAGTGTTTCCTCCACTTTTCAGCGTACAAGACAATAAAGCAGAACATATCTAAATATTTAAATAAACGGAATGAAACGAACAAGACTAAGAAAGATAGCTGATACATTGTTAGAACATGGATATGGGGTGTTTGGAGATCAGGGTTTCATTAAGAGGTAGAAAGATGGTACGGGAGACGGGAAACCGGAGATAGACGGAATGAATGAGAACAAGGGTGTTGGCAAGGGGGAGAGAGTGTGAGACTGTTGTGTTAATGGAAAAACACAGTGTGAGCATGGAGAGTAAAAAGACATAAAAGATAATGTAAAACGCAGCAAGTGAAATGGAAAGAAAAAGAGGCCTGTTACTGTATTGACACGATACGCATTGATAAGAAGGAGGCGATGCTGAAACTCTAAGTTTCCACTAAGTTGTTTTCTTAAAACCAAGCGGTAACCTCCAGGCCCGAAAAATGAAGGTGGCGGGGAAGTGCACAGACTGCAGTTCCTCGAATGGCCAGATGAGGCCATCTCCAAAAGCGAGTCAATGCCCATAGACCTCAATGTTAAAGTGACCTTCTTTACAGCCCAAATAAACATGTTTCCTTGCAAAAAGCTCTATAGCCAATATCAACCATTTACTGTACAGACAGTAGTTCATTTTCACATAACTCGCCAGTTTAAATTATATCATGGCTAAAGGTTATGATGCAAAAGAGTGTGGCCACTTTGAGTGAGAAGTGGGAGTACATAGAGGTTGCTAGCTGTCTGCCAAGGCATCACCCTCCAACCTCAGCTCCATTCCTGTATCACCTCTTCGACTATTTAAAATAAATTAAATATGCCAGATGTTAAGAGGAATCAGGCACTGCCAAGATGGTGACTGACTGAATACTTAGTCAAAGAAACGGCATGAAGGAACAAAAACGCATTATTCATGTGTTGGAAATACAGAGCAGCAGTATCTTTGTGTGAGAGTCTTTATGTCTTCTTACATTACTTCAATAGCTAATCTGCTCTCATGCAACCAAAAAAAAAAAACCCAACAAAAAGATGGGAAAGCGTGAAAACGAGGGCTTCTATCTCATTCCGTAAAAAGAAGCCCCATTGATTGGCCCAAAGCAGCTTTGAGAACAGATAATCAATCATGCCATTATAACTACTCATCAGTCAATATTAATGCCAGCCCTCATAATCGATAGCGTGGGTGATAATCCATTGATCGTCAGTCACTGCTGAGAGCTGGGATTTGATGATAACTTGATTCAAATGGTATTTGAACCCCGGCTGTATTTGCAGTCTGGGCTTCGCAGTCTCCGAGGCTCGCGGAGTCGTGAATTTGAGATATAGAGTTTGGAATGGAGATTTACAACAGGTCGCTTGGCTGGGCAGAGGAATAAATAGCTTGTTTTCCCATGGCTGGGGTAAATAATTGGACTGCACATATGCAAGCACACGCAGGCACGCACACAGCCGAAAGAATATGGTCACACAATTCAAATGCCCGTGTTGAAAAGATAAATGTAGTGAATCAGAGCAGCGCTGAAGACTTAACCCCTCCCCCTCCCTCGCAAAACAAAATAAATTAGGCAGTACAATATTTTTCACAATTATCTGTTAATATCAGCTGATGGCCCATTTCTAACCTTCATTCAGACCATCCCATTCATCATGTAAATGTAATTCCGCTGCAGGTATTTAATCAAATAGTATCTGATGGCAGGGAAGTAATTACAGCCATTCTAAACTAACTCTCTTTCTTCCCCATTCTCTCTCTCTCTCGCCCTACATCGCGGTGTCTCAGGGCTACTGATGATCCCTTGGCATGCATCTCTTCAAGTGCTTATCACGACAGACTTCCTTCCCGTCACTACTGTTCCTGGCATCCTGGCATCCTGGCATCCTGCCTACCGCGTCGCTTTAAAGGCGGCCTTTCAGCGTGCGCTTCGTACACTGACCTGCAGCAGGGGCGTGTGCACGTGGGAAACGATGTGAGGCAGCCTCCTCCACTCGCGAATGGCCAGGCTAGAGGCCATCTCCACCAGCCGCTCTATGAAGTTGAGCTGCTGGTCCTCTGGGTTGCAGATGGCCAGGTAGCCGCGGTGCATGTTCACCTTCCACGCCATCTCCTTGGGGCAGCTCAGCTCCACCTGGAAATGAAGAAGAACAGCTCGATATTTAAACACAAATTTATCATCTGAGCAACTTTAAATATGACTTTTAGTTATGCATATGATTAAAGGATAATAAATAAGCAAATATGAACATTTTCAAAGAACATTATACTGCCGTCACATTACCGCAGACTTGAGAATGACAGCAATCTAAAGGTGAGCTCGTCATTGGCAGTCTCACACCAGCAGCAGACTTGGGGCTAGCGTTGCTGCCACGTACATATCAGCATCATTCACAGGAACGCTGCTGCTGCTGTTAGTAATGGGAGGTTTTCTACTTTGTTCACCTGAAATTCATTAATATTATCTGCATTTTCTATCAGTCTTTTTGTTGTTTTGACATCTGCTAGTTAAAAAAATCATAACTTCGTTTATGTTCACGCTAGAAAACAGTTTGAGTTTTGGTGAAGTTGATGCGCCTTATTCTGCATAAGGTGGCACAGTTAGTGTACTGTATGTGGCATTTTGTTTTCCTGTGTGTGCGTTTGTTACCATGTTGTCGAGCAGAACAGCACACACTCTACCCGGCGCTGTGAGTGTGGCCATTTTAATTAAATGAAAACATCCGAGGGGAAAGGGCCTATGACATTTTCCTTGCATAATTTAGTACTTAGACAAATACACAACAATACTGTTTCCGATTCATTGTCTGAGTAGCTTCAGCAGGACTTCTGTACTAATGACTAATAAACCTGACGAGTCTGACACGGAGGCGGAGTAATGGAAAAGGCCCTGCTATTGATTAAAACGCTGAGTGCATTAATGCTAAACAAATAACAGCCACGGGGAGCCTCCTACGTCACACCTGGGGTTTGCTGGTTTGTGTCTAATAAGTGGGTGTGAGAAACGCTAAATGAGAGAAGGCTAAAAAGAAGAGCGAAAAGAGCAAGAGAAGAGGTGTGTGTTTGTGTAAGCTCTCCCGATGCTGCGGAAAATTAGAGTGATCGGCCAAAGTGCACTTATCAGGGGTGACGCTTGATGAATATCCTGGAGACAGGGTCGCCCTTATCAAGAGCCAGCTTTAATTGAAAGCAGGGACATTTGTACTTTGCCTCTGAGCTGGTGAGCAGTGGGCAGGCAGGCAACTGGAAGTCTTGCTCCTCTCCTCCACCATAAAACAAATCACCCTGCAGCAGATGCTGGGGTAATTATTCACGCACGCAGCTGTCGTAAATATTAGCCGTTATAGCCAGAGCTGTGGAGCGAGGGATGATAAGATGGAGGTGGAGGTGAAAGTAGAGAGAGTAGTAGTACCAGAAAGGGGACAGAGTGAAGAAGAGAAACTGGGTAAGTAAGGAACGAAGGAAGGAAGGAAGGAAGGAAGGAGGGAGGGATATAGAGAAGTTGGTGTTGCCATCCAGACAATTTAATTAGATGTCACCTTAGGACAGAGCGAGTCAATGGATTGGTCCCAAGTCTCCTTGAAAGAGCAAAGCAGGAGTATTTGTTATATGTCAGGTACTATCACACGCTCGCCACCCATCTACGCTTTGTTTTAGGAAACATGAGGCCAATAAATTCACGGAACAAGCGGCTGAACTGAATTTGCACAGCTTTACGGCCATCTCTCTCATTCTCCCAGAGGGTGTGGGGTTATGGAGGGGCCGGACAGCATTAATATCAAGTTACCATACTTCACACTAACATGAGGCCTGGGCTTAATATATAGCACCGTACCGGAAACCAGGAACAAAATGAAAAAAGTTCAGTCGGACCTCTCTGGTTCGCTGGGTTCAAGTGCGGGCTCCACGGTGTCTGTGACTGTGTAAGTGAGAGCGTGTGGTTCTAGTTTCTATTTTCTGTCAAACTGCATAAGTGGGGTTACTGCAACCTTTGGGAGAAATACACATACATCATTTTTACATATTGATTGCCCACTCCTCACCTGCGAAAGAGCCTCTTTCATTGCTGCCCAATTGGAAACCCTCCACGCACACTCGAGCACAAGGTACGGGTTTGAGTGGCCTTTAGATTGGCCATATTCAGTCAACGGTTCCCACTGGTTCAACTCCTTAGAGCAGCTGGAGATGAAAGGACACGTTTAATCTTTAAACAGTTTATGCTCTAAACAAGATTTTTAGCGATAAATAAAATATTTTTTATTGGGCCATTTTACGGTGCATTATGTTTTGGAGCTATCTCAGCGGGTAGCTTTATCTGAATGAAACATTTAGTGTTTAACATTGTGACTTCTAAAAACAAATTCCATGCTTCATATATCTGCATGGTTGCCTTTGTGTTTGTCTCATCCATATGGTGAGTGTTTCATTTGAATCTTATGATTTGCATGGTAAAATACACCAAATATCATACTCTATGTATCTATGATCTGGTGATCATGTCACTTTTTTTTGCAGGACAGTAAAGTCCATAATGTGTAGAATAGGATGAACAGATTTAAAAGCAGTATGTACAGAAATTCTGTTTGTTTCTGAAGTGTGAGTAACGAAATTAAATGTCCAATAAATGGTACACAGTACAGTGTGTATAGTAAATAATGGAGTTGTAGAAATCTTACCGTATCCAGTGGTCCTCCCAGAGCTGGTACTCAGGGAAAATGGCAGGGGAGACGTTGCTTCTCTCGTGCTCTTTTCTAGCCTTCTCCATTGCTTTCTCGTAGCTTTCCTGAGCCTGAACAGATGTGTTGTTAATTTTTCAGAACACGCTCGGGATGATAACGTGTTAGTATAGCAAACTATCAGGCACATCTTCTTAACAAATGTAATAAAGTACTACATCCTCCAAAATGACAATAAAATTGGGGGGCTTCACGGCAGGACTGTTGCATTAAACTGTGATGAATGGGTATGTACGAAGTAAGGGCGCTCCAATCAATCGCCCAATATTCCACATAAATAATTTGATCGGCCACCTCTATAGCAGCCGATCAGAAAAATCTATCATGACGATGTGCAAGAATCTCAACATAACCTATTGGAGCACATTCAAAATAGACTTAAAGACCAGATGCAAACTGTATCCTGTGCACGTTCTTCTTTTTTTATAACATAAAATAATTTTTTATTTTTACAAAGGAAGGCAAGGCTATGTTTGTTATGTTATTATGGGTTACAAATGTGTAAATTGTTGGACTTTCTATCAACTATCAATGTTCAGCACTCCTAAGTAACTGGATGTATAAAAAATTGAATTTTAAAGCAGTCAGTGGGAGTACGTCAAGATTTCTCTCACCTGTTCAAAGAAGCCATGCTGCTCGTAGGCAATCGCTGTAGCTGTCTCAGGGAACTTACACCTCTTCTGCCACAAGCCTGCCCACATGTCCTCCTCTTGGAGCAGAGAGTAGAGCTCTGCCAGGGAGTCTAAAATCTCCTATATTAAAATAGGAGGTAGGACAAATGCAGTGAACAAACTGTACATTTAACGTGACAAGATTTGCTAAAGAGTCTGGTTGAAACAGGATAAGAGACAACTTTTAACATCAGGCTGCGTCAAAATGATAAATAAAAAGGATAGTAACAGTTCTGAGAAGATAACCATAAAACATATTGAGAGAGTTATGGTACAAAGTCAACTATCTTGTTTTTGTTTCCTGATAAAGTCAAGGTTTATGTGGAGATTGCAAAGTTATTAAATATTATCGGAAACTATCCCGTTTAAATCAAAATCACATTACCTGTTGAGGTGGCGTGATGCTCTCTTGTTCGTAGAACTCCGTGCTCTGCTTGGGTTTACTGTGCAGGCTGAGACCCTTTTCAAAGGCCTGCTGCTCCAGCATGAGAGTGGAGCGGAGCCAGAGGTTGTGTGTCTTGCCCAAGTACTTCAGCACGCAGGGGCGGATGGGAATAGGAGGAACACACTGGGACATCGCTTCCACAAAGCAGTTTAGGGCACTGGGTTGGCAGTCCCTCTGGGCCTGGTGGCTGCCGCTGCACAGGAAAGGACTCATTTCGCCAGACAAAGCCTGGAGAGGAAAGAGATGATCAAGTACTCATCTTAACTTTAGCTGCAGTACACTGATATGGCATATTGATAAAGGCATTCCGTTGCACATACGGGATGCAACATGATGCCATTTTCCAGTAAGAGAAAGCTGTTAAGAAACAGGAAAAGAGAGGTGGAGGATAACAAGTTGGAGGACTGAGAAGGGACAAATGACAAATCGTATGCTGCCTTCTTGTGTATCCAGACCACGCGAAACATCATCAACAAGTTAATTAAGGATTATTTAATTCCAACAGAGATCAGCGACATGTGCTGTGATTTTATATATGCATCATTTTCCAAAAGTGGAACATTTTGCAATAGTAAATTTAACCACTTTCTGTTGTTTTCTAATTTTAAACGAATGCACTTTAAGGTGATGCTAAATATGTGAAAAATGCATTATCTGCTAGTTTGAACCACTCCTGGCCACTCTATGCAATCAGAGCCTCTCCGAACACCCACATCTGGACAGAATAGACTTTGAGCGTGATCACAGGGTTCGCGCTCTGAAAATCATGACTGACATACACTGATGTATTGGTAATGAATATAATTTTCTCTGCCCGTTGACAGCATGGAGTAATTTATGCCTTGATGGTCACTTTAATTAGACTGGTGGTGGTGAACGCCAAAATGTCATCAAATTCCTTCCTAAGGAGAATAAGATTTTCTATCATTTCTATGTAACAGTCAACCCAGAGATATGGGGCCTGAGCTGCAGTAATCACTCTATTTTCACCATAAATTGACATAATGGTGGTACCGAATTCAGGACTAAAACGGCCATCAGAATAAACCCATGTGACAGTTTTTTGAATTAATGTCATATGAAGAAAAAAATATATATATATATACTGAATAGTCCCAGTGCCTGCATCTTTTAGACGTTTAAGAGTTCAGTCATTTTAAATCAAGGCTTTCGGACAAGATACTCCATATGCATTCTGGTTTGTTAAACTCATTACAGCTTTCCTCTCTTTTTTTTTTTTCCATATTTAGCATAAATAAATCCGTCCTCATTAAGCAGAATTTCACGTTTTGAGACAGTAATGAGATGGCCAAGGTCAGAGATACCGTCTCCTTTCTGATGTCACTGTTGAGATACACAGATGTTGTGTAGTCGTATACAGCTTGTGTGAACTCAACATTACACACGCACATCAAAAACACTGGGTATGGAAAGTACAAAGAAATGTGTGCTTAACTGTCATTTCGGATTTTGCAAGAAAATAAAACTTAAAATTCATTTTAAGATGTAGTGGAAAGAGTCACATCAGATATTTTGCTGCAAACTCGAACGGGCATTTTGTTTTCGTCAATGCTAAAATATGTTCAGGCAAGTGACAAGGGAGCGTGATTTTATTTATTTTTTCTCCTGTTGAATATTGACAATATTTGAAAATCTGATGACATCAACTATATTTGCGCTGCTTCTCTGAGAGAAACAAGATAGATGCCAGTAAATTATACTCACATGCTGCTGCCTGTCAGAAAGGATCTTCCAGAGACGAGGGAAAAGCTGAACCCATGTCCGTTCAGCCAGCGGTGTGGAGATGTGACAGAGCTGCACCAGAGCGTTCAGAAGTGCCCCCGTCTGACAAGGAATAGAGGACAAATTACAGCTACTGGCTGCAAACTCTGAAAGACAGTTATTCTTTGTCTTCATGACTCAAATGTACTCCTCAATCCCTTCAAATCAAGGATTTACCCTCTGACAGGGTGGTTTAACTGCATCAGAATATGCCAAATCTGAATAGGAATAAAGAGGGCACAGGGTCCTAATACTTTTATACATTTAACATATCCAACAAATAAGACATTGTAATTAATTAATGTGTCTGTCACTTGTCAGTTTCATCCAGCCCCTGAAACTGAAGGACCAGAGGGATCAAGCTTACCTTGACCTCCCGTAATGAGTCGAGGAACTTGTCATGGCGGTTGGTAAGCATGTGCAGCTGGTTGCCTGTGTCCCGTTCAGCCTGCTCCTTAGTTTTGGGAATGGCCGTCTGGTCACCTGGTGCCAGCTCTATGTCAATCTCCACATCCTGTCAGGGAGTATAAGAGAATGAAAACAGCTTTCGGTGACGCTTTCACATTTAGTCTTTACATCAGACATATTATGACATTAACAAACAACAGCTTCTTGGTAACGAGTGAGTGTTAAGAGCAGAGTCAAGTCTTAAATAAAAATATATAAGCCAAGAAGTCAGGTGTTATTTTTTCTCAGATCGACAGAAACACACTCTTAATGGGATAATGTGCTAATTTATGTGACACACACTCTGTGGGCCACATGTGTGTATGTGCGTGCATCCCACCTCTTCTTTGGTCTCGCTGTTTTCTCTCTCCCGCGGCTCCTGCTTGACGTGAGTTGCCATGGCAAAGGCGGCGCGATCATGGCTGTCAGCCAGGTTGATGACGTTGGTGATGGACGGCAGCATGGATCCCTGGCAGCTGGTGCCGATGATGGTGTTTCGTTCGCACACTGCCAGCAACAACTATCAAAGACACAAACAGGTGCGAAACACTGAACAGAGGATCGCTGACAGTAAGTGACGGGTAACAGGCACGACAAGACGTTAGCTGGAACTAAACAAGCCCTGTTGTGAGTGTCAAAAGCTTAAAAAGCACATTGAAAGTTCAGTGCTGTTTACCTCTATGCACTGCTTGATCCAGAAGTGGCTGCCCATGGCCTCCCAGTTCTGAGAACAGCAGATGTAGAGTAGCCTCTCATAGACGCGTCGCTTCATGGAGGCATCAAACACCTCAAAGAACTTGGCTCTGATCTGCGGCTGAGTGCAGCGAAGCCCCGACAGGAAGGCTGGCTCCAACTTGGATGTGATGTCACTTCCTGAAAGGCTCTCATCCCTGAATTGGAGAAAATCACAAGTTAATTGGTTTAACTTGGCATAGATGCTCACCCATTTAACTTTCATGAAGTCAGGAAACTGTCATTTTTACTCAGATCAGTAAATTGTTTCAGGGGACATGGATTTTTCAGCTTGGCGTAGCGCTGTTCTTATCAGAATATGAGTCTTGTAACACGCCAATCAGATTTTACCTACACAATTGAAGCAACTACATGATTTTTAAAAAGAGTAATATATAAATATATGATATGATATGAAATATGAAAATAACTGACAACCCAATTTATTCTGGTATTTGTGTGACTAATCACACTTAATACTAATTAGCAGATTACAATACAAAAAACAATCTTGCTTGGGATTAAAGGATTATTTAAAAATATGGCATGCAGGTAAGAATCTCACAGCTCACAGCAACATTCAAACGCAAGCATGTTTAAACAGCCGTGTCATGCCTTGAGCAGAGAGCGGTTAACACTGAACGCTGGGCAAAATTCCACATCTTTGATGCTAACGCTATTGTAACAGGTGTTAAATAACAAATGTCATCCCGCCACCTTGAATGAGCTTTGTGCGAATGAGTCACATGACAGAAAGAGAGATGGAGGGGGGGATAAAGAGGACAACAAAGACAAGGCTGCCACAGCTGCACACTGCCCGCGTTTGTGCATTCTTCTGATCACTCTCTGCTCTGGCACAGCTGCTTTATCGCTCCATTATCGTAACTCTCCGTCCATCATGGCTTCGCTCATTGTTTTTGAATCTTTTGACACGAAGAGCCGATGGGGCGGGGGTGATACAAGGTACACTGGGATGACTAAAAGTGTATGTGCGTCAGATGGAAAGACAACGAGGTCCATGGTTTGATGAATAGTAGGCTCACAGACAGTCTCTCCCCTCTGACCCTACCTGCTGGGTGTCCTGTCATGAGCTGGCTGAGTCCTGATAGTACTGTAGCCCTGTGAAAGACCCTGGCACATTATCTATCTCCATTACCACCTTCTGTCTCTCTGACCCCTTGTTTTATTGCCACCCTCATTTTCCACCTCTTTTGCTCCTGATTTCCTGTTTACCACCGACAGATTCTGATCATTTGCGTTGTCTTAACAATCCATCTTCCCATATATTTACTTTAATCTTTTGATGAACAGTAAACTGCTGAAGCTCCCTGACCCAACCTTCTGTGCCTTTCCCTACCTCGACCTCCCGACCTTCATCCCTCCCTCCCGTTAAGATGGATGCAAGGCATCATGGCGTCAGTGGCACGGCCATTTGGCCATGTGATGAATGGTGGTAATTACCTGTAGACGTAATTAACGAGGTCCAGGAACTGGGCGTTTAACTCAAGTTCATCGGGGAAGCGCTTCTCTATGTAGGTCATCATCTTCACCAGCAAAATGGACTTCTCACGCAGGTTCGGCATCTGAAATGAAAAGGGATGTCGGTCAGGAAGGAGGCGTACAGGAGTTATGAAGGTGAAGGTGTGAAAATTAAAGAGACAGGAAAAGAGGAGAAAATAAAAAGACACAAATAATCTATTCAGTTTTATTCTTGTAGCTATACCTTTCTGTCTAGTTTAGCTGTGCACTGTCTGTCTTCCTTCTACAGCTTAAAAGAAACTGAAGACCAAATACTCTTACATCTGTTTTATGTTAATGTTAACCTGACTGGATTTAGAAAATGTGCTTTGCTTGTTGTTTGTCCAAAGGTTTCACACATTTCTTTGCTGATCCAGTTCTCAATTCACAGATGTTTTAATCAAAGAAATTATTTTTTAATCTGCTGAATCAGGCATTTGTTTGTACACAAGATTTTTGTATAACTTAATACCGGTTTAGTGCTGAGCCGTCTGAACTGTTTTACTCGACAAAAGCCTCGCATACCTGGTTAGCAGCCAGAGAATTGTTTTTCACCCACTCTTCCACAATCTTGACGACGGCGCGAAGGATTTTAGGGTCAGGCGACTTCTCAATCAGGGAGGTAAGGATGACCTGGATGAAGTTCTTCCTCATTTCCATGCTCATGACGGACAACCGAGTCTTCACCAGGTCAAGGCTCAGCATTACCAGCTCACTGGTCACTACGAGATCAGACAACAATTAGAAGCAGGCCTAAGCCAAATAACACCCCAAAAAACATAATCACAACAGCAGAACATGTAATATTGAGGTTAGTAGACGATTATTTTTTATATATAATCTCATCATCTTTTGCCATGTCTGCAGCAGCCACAAATGTAAAAGTTTCACTATAATCAGGATGGAACTACTTGAGTTTATCTTATTGGATTACTGAAACATTGATAATCTTTAGAGGCAAAGGCCTCACTGGTCAGATAGTTTGGTTTTAGTCCCTCTAACTGCTCACAGTGGAAGGTTAATGTCTGTGTTTTTCAATATAGTAATTAAGGGGCGCATTTAAAGTACTGATAGCACCTTAAAGCCATTACTTCCCGCCTCAGGAGTAACAACAGGAATTATGTACTGTCGGACTTCTATAACCCCTGGCGAAGTTGAGCTCAGAGAAGAAAGGTAACGTTACATGTTATAATTATGACCAAGCTAAAAAACATAAAGTACTTTAACAACATTGCTTTAACTTGCCAGACCACTTTAAAAGCAGTGATAAAAATACAAGAAAGGTGGTGATGCGTTTCTGCATCAAGCAGTGAATATCCTTTTAAAGCCATAGTAAAGCAGCACAAGGAGACCATCTGTTTACTTTATACAGAGAGGGAGTTACACACAACAGAGACTGGGAACCAGAGCTGAGGAACATTCCCTGTGAAACCAAACTATCTTAGAGCAGATCTCCCCTGACCACAGCAGGTGCTGAGAACACAGCTGGGGCCATTGATATAGAACTTTTGATACAGTCTTTGTATAGAGCCAGGTACTCCTGAGATACATGGGATATCTGAGCTCTGAGGAAGGCCTCCGTGTAAGTGTGCGTGACCTCGCATACAGTCAACCCCTTGTTGGATAAGGGCTGCTTAGGAACACTAACCTTCCTGATAATGTCAGCCAGGTGCAACAGCAGGACAGCGGAGTAAGTTCAACTAAAACAGGAGTTGATGTCTGGTGCGCAGTCTGGTGCTTCTCTGACTCAGGTGTGAGGTGAGCTCAAGATCTGAGTTACATTTTCAATCACACAGGCAGAGAAAGGGAGACTGCGAGCCAAGATTGGCACCAGGTTTTGTGTATGGGCAGACTGTCAAGAAGCCAATAATTGCTGCTCTAATCATTAACAATATTGTTTAAGCTGTCTTAGCCAATTAAGACTAACTTAATCCAGAGCTTTTCTATTTGGCTCAAGTGTTTTTGTCATGTTTAATAAGAACATTTATTGGTAGTGGAATGACACGTTCACAAAAGTCGTCTGTATTTTAGAGGCTGTTAATTGAGATTTTTCAAGATTTCTACAAATAATAGTGTGAAAAATTTAAAAATACTTGAATTAAAATAACAATTTTATGGTTTGTTATGGTTTATGTTTTGTAAAGGTAGCAGACCAGAGCTCTCCTTCATTCCCTCATAAGATTGTCCTTGTGTGTTTGCATGTGATTTTTCATTATGTTACCATATAATGTAAAATGTATTTGTTATTGCTGTGACTGGCTAGCCTGGCTGACGCGACTGCACATCTCAATGAGATGCTGGTCTGGAAACTACGTGTTTATTTTCTCGTATTTGAGGCGTGGTTTTACAAATGCCTAGAGCCGTTTATTGGGCGCTACGAATGTCTATCAAATGCGGGTAATTCCCATGCTGCCTTGCGCGCGATTCATAGCCAAAGCCTGTTGGTAGCAGAGCAAACACATCCTTCTTGGCAACGAAGTCTTTCAACGCCAAACGTTGCTCTTTTTTTTAAAATAAACTTGCGTTCTAAGCTACTTAAAACACTGTCTAAGGCTGCATCGAACGGTAACGTTAGGTCCGCTGCCATGTTGGATTAACACACTACAAGCTTCGGTGTCGCGCATAGACGTCGTCATCGTCTTGCTGCCCCCCCCCCCCCCCCCCCCCGTTCTGTGATTGGTTCCCTATCTCAGGAGAAAATATGGGCGATGGTTTCCAGACTGCTTTTGCAGCGAGAATGAAATCGCGCGCAAAGCAGTATGGGAACACCCAGGCTAGTGACTGGCTCCTATTTCCATTGAATTCATGTCCATATATACATACCTGTGCTGGTTTCAGTGACCCCTGGGTTGGCCTGCTGGGGGCTCAGGTGTTCCCGCACCATCTTCTGTAGCGAGCGCATGAACACTGAGATGAGGCGGTCAATGTAGCTGGCATTGTAACTGCAGGCTGACTTCAAGATCATCAGTGTTCCTGTAAGACAAATGAAGGGGATGGGAGGAGGAGGAGGAGGAGGGGAGAAAAAATTGAAAAAACTAAACAAAAACAATAATCTGATAAGAACCGTAACCACTCCGGGGTAAGGTAACAGACAGATACACCTGAAGTCGGCTATTGTTCATTCACGCAGCATGACAAAGTGTTTGTAATGCTGCAGGACTTTTTTTGACTGTTACAGAGGCAGGAATAAGAATGAGTAATGTCCCTCTTTGTTGCTGCTCCCTGGAGGGGAGACAAATGTTAAAATGTCACCCCCCTAGCCAAACGGATGCATCACATCAGCGCTACCTCACTGCAACAGCAGGACACCAGAAGCTTTTTATTGACCAAAAGTGTAAATTTGGAAAACCATATCAAGAAGCGCTGCCTTCAGACTGCTCTCCAACAGCCACTTGTCACCCTCCGCACCCTATGTTTGGAAAGCTACAGCACATCCGAAAAGAAAGTACTCTCTGACATCTGGGTGGATAAAAGTAATGTTTGTACAGGGAGGGTGGTCGAAAGCAGCAATCCTTCCCAAGACAATCTTTCCCAAGCCGCTGGACTGTGGCCTCCATTTAAACAGACCAGATGTTAGCCTGAGCAGCAGGGCCCATCGGCTTGCATTTTAACAACCTACTCACTAGCTTAATTGCAAAAAGTGACTGGGAGGCCACTTGGTCTTGCAGGGAAAAGAGAAGGAGGATTTTTTTGTTAAATGGCAGGGTTTATAAGCAACAAACTGAGAGTAACAGAAAGTGTGTGTGTGCGTGTGTGTGTAGACGTGTCCTTACCAAAGAGCTGTGTGGGGTTAGTGTTGCTTGTGGCTTTTTCATAGTTGGTAAGGCCCTCATAGATGACCTTGCCCACAGCAGCATAAAGACACTCCAGTTCCTCATACTTGGATGCCACAGTTGATGTACCTAAAGAAAACAAGCATTCAACTTCAACGTCCACCCAAAAATCTAATGCCTACTTTAATGACATATAAACATACAAATGTTAGCAACATGCAATGGTCCGAATACTCTGGCACTACATTAATGAACATAGCGGGGACGAGCAAATTTCTTAGATAGGAAACAGACATATAATGCTTTCCGGAGTCAGTGACTGAAGCTCATTTACGTTCCACTTAGAAATGAACCAACTTACTAGGCTCAGTGGGGAAGTTACTCATGAGGCGAGAAAGGAGGGAGTGGACAGCCCTCAGGACTTTGGTATTGCCGCAGGTCATGCATGCAGCGATGCCACGCTGGAGAGGCTTGAAGTGGGCCAGGATAGCCGAGGACTGCAGCACCGTCAGGAGGAAGCAGAGAATTTCCAGCCCAGTGCAGATGTTGGAGATGTTAGCTTGTGCCGGCTGCTCCTGAGACACAAAAGGGGAGAGCAGTGCAACCAGTATGTCAGCTGAGTAAAAGAACACATGGATTATGCATAAATTGTATTCTTACTGAAACAGAAAATATTTAGCACCTAATATTTTTTATTAATAAATGTAATTTAGCAAAATATCAAGATATCGTTTGTGTACAGTCCTAAAAAAGGCAAGACTGACAATAGTGCAAAATCCTCTTGCAGATGCATTGACCAATCCAGTTTTTATTCAATACAAATTCTAGACAACTCAGAAATCAGTATTCTACACACAGAGGTATTTCTCACACACACAAAAAAACAAGGAATTGTGATGGCTGCTAAACCAAAGATCAATGGCCAGCGTCGTGTCCTAATTTTGTCTAAATTGCAATCAAGGTTTACAATGGCAGGGCCAAGAGGGTAATCTGTGACAGATCCATGGGCCTAATCTTGGCTAATGAACAAGGTGACTCTTGTGATAAGGCTCCTAGTAGATGTTAGGGTAGTATTGATTTGGCACTGTATTAACAGAATGGGAACTTGTCTCTGGAGCCATGCAGATAGAGCATGCATGTGCATGCAACTGTGTGCGTCCACCCTTACGGTCCTCATCTGCCCTCTCGTGCCACTCCCCCTGACTTTTAATCACTGCCGTGCTAGTACAATGAGATGATAAAAGGTAATCCGATTTAGAACATTGTTCATTAGTCTGAGTAAGACGGCTGGGCAGGTAGAGCATGCTCCCGAGGGGAAAGGCTTGTGTATGTGCATCTGCATAAGACCTACAAAACCCACGTTTGTCAGACCATTCCCATGGGATCTGGGATGGCTGATTGGTTTTGTGTGTGTGTGCGCGCGTTTGCAAAGAGAAAGACGCGACCAATGCAGTGATCCCCAAAAGAGAACAAGGGAAGTACGTGACAATTGCCAGTGCATGTTGATAACCTTGTCTGAACACTGACGCTACATCAGACCCGAGAGAGTAGTGGAGAAGGAGAGAGAAATGGATAAAGAGAGAAAGAGTGAGCGAGAGAGAAGAGAGGCTGCGATAAGAGGCTGAGTAGCATAGAAGAGATGAGTGGAGGAAGTGGTAAGAGACAAAGGGAAAGGCGAGGAGTAGAGATGCAGAGAGGCACCGTGAGGCGATACAGAAAGCAAGGATGAGGAGTTTAGGATGAAGAGAGGTTGGGGGGTTGAATGAGAAGGCACAGGCCAGCCCGGATAGACTCTAGTTATCTCACCACTGTCATTATTTTGTCATTATGGCAGCTGGCGCCTCACTCCATGTACTACTGATAACAGACAAAGGACTCTGAGGTGTTAGAGCAAACACTAAGACAGAGCTTATGCGGAGGCTGAGAAACTTCTCTCGGAAGGCATTAGTTATTTCTTTACTGCTTGCAGCCGACTACATGGAGCTGTAACAACAGAAAAACAAAATATTCTGAATTTTATTTTAAATTGGTTTGCCTGAAACACTGGTGATGACATACACTTCTATCCGCTACTGTTTTTCTCAGTTTAGCACCAAACAGCAATATTTGGCTTGTCTTCACAGTAATGAAGGCTATGTCAGGAGGTTATTATTGATCAGTGTAGCCTGGGAGGCAGTCAGAAATTTCCTCGCCTGTGGGGGAATGTTGGTCTGTAGTAACTCCATTGAGGAATTGATTAAACACTGGCAAAGAACTGCCAGACCAATCAAATAATTTGGGTGGGCTTTGTGCCATGATGGACGGAAGAGTGCGATGTAGTCATGGACGTCATCTGAGCGCCGTGGTTAATTTGTTTACAATAAAATGGCTCTAAATTAGTTGTAGAACTATGTATGTTGCGCACAAAGATATGTTTTTTTTTTTTTGCCTCATAAAGAAATCCTAACTGCTTGCTACACCAGGCTATTGACCAATATAGAATCCAAGTAAAAGCTATTATAGGACTGAACATTGACAGAGAAGTGATCTTTGGTTAAATAAAGTGCAGAAACACGGAGTTATAGAAGAATATACCACGCATAACCGCAGTCTAATAAGATACATGACGACACTTTCTGAAGGCACATGCCATCTTACCACTGTCATTAGCAGCTTGTCAAACCACTGTAGCTTGAGCTCAGCACGAGGCCACATGTCAGGCCTGAGGGCGGTCTTCATCAGGCTAACGCAGCGGCGGGACAGCAACTCCCCCGGAGACCCAGCTACATTGGTGCTGTCATTCACCTGGACAAGAGAGGGGGAGGAAAACTGGTATCATTACCATTATCAATGACAGTGGTCTTCATCTTTGGTATGGTGTCCCGAAGAGGTAAGAAATCACACAGGGCAAGAAGGGGCTAGGACTGTCACCATATATTGTAATTTCATTCAGGCAGCTCGAGTTCAAAAGTGGCACCACCACGAAGGAGAGCATCCTTCAATCAGGAGCCCATGTGCAACCCTGCATAGTGACAAGCATCCACCGTGGAGTAGCATCCTTGACCAAGATAATGAATCCCTATGAGGTGAGGTGTCCCATGGCTGAAAGTAAATCTTTTGGGCCGCTGGAAACATAAAATTCTTCTACAGGGATCAATTTGGTATCACAATACACTGTTATCAAGCGGAATACAAGGGAAGGATTATGTTTCTATAGACCGTTTCTATGAGCAGTGAGTGATTCCCAGCGGTTTCACAGAAGGTTATATTCAACAGAGATGGTTGGGTGAACAGTGAGAATGAAGCTTGGCCCAAAAAGAAAGTAGAAAAAGTCAAGGTGAGTGAAATCTCAACAGTCTATTTCAGGCTTGTGACCAAGGACATCACCGCCACTAGAGCAAGGGACAGCTGTGTGAGGGCACACATAAAAGGACTGCATGTGTGGATTTAGAGTGTCCTACCCTCGCTCAAATGAGTGTTTAGAGGTAGGTGCCCTACCTGGCAGGCGCTACGGATGGTAGAATTAGGATGGATGAAAAATGGATGTGCGCGTGCAGGAAACTGGGTGGAGGTCTTACCTGGCATGCGATCCTGATGAGAAAGTTGACCACAGTGTCTGTGTGTTGTTTCTCGACAGGCTTGGTGAGCATGGTCTCTGTGCCTGGCATGGACTGGCTGCGACCGAACACCTAAAAACATATCCATTGTGATTATAAACAAGTCAAAGAACTTTTTTGTTTAAGGAAATAGGAGTCCATAAAGTGGCAAGGAAACAACAACAACAAAAAATGATAAAACTCTCCGCAGCACTGCAAATGCTGCACATGGTCCTTAGTTAGAAATATCAAAGTCCCTGCACCAAGTTTGTCACAAGGGGTTTGTCTGCACTTCTTGTAGCATAAAAAAAATAAATATATATATACATAAAAATCAATCTGCATATAACATTTGGTGATTATTACAACGGTAACTTTCTCAGCAATTAACATTTCATCTGCAAAAAGAGGAGCAAACGCTGCTATAACATTTTTATGGAAACAACAGCATAATTAAGCCTGCATCTACAAAATGTAAAACTTTTCTTAGCTTCATCGCATAGAAACAGATACAAAGATATTTAAAGTTATAATAATAATATTTGGAAGACAGATTACAAGTGAAAGTTACATGTATCAAAGATTGACCATAGGCATCTCACCGTAAAAATGAGAGACAACAGAGCGACATGAGATGAACTACATGTGCAGTTTCAATACTCCCGTAAGGCAAGCTGTATTAAGGCAACAACAACCCCGCTGTCATCTCCGGGTGCATGTTTTTTTTCTCAGACACATCAAATAAATGGCTGGTAAAAATGGCGGTTTCTATCTTTTAGACTGTTCTGCAATCATCCCGAGAAGCGTGCAACGCAAGGACATCCAACAAGGATGTTTAAGGCAAGACGATGCAACCGTCTGGGCATGAGGGCCCATCAGTCACAGTCGCATTCTAGTGGCATCTGACTGATTGCTGATTGAGCTCACCGTGGAGGTAGCACCGGCTGCTGTACGGAATCTCTTGACATCCTGTCCAGCCCCAGCAGCGTCCAGAGACAGCCCTCTTTTCACAGCTCCCCCGCTGGTCCCTTCTCCACCAGGCCCTACTTCAGCCTCAGACTCGGGCTGATGCACCAAAGTTATAAAATGATTACAATCACAACATAGCATGATTATATCTTGTTACTGTTTCTTAATAGCCTCTTAAAATCTTTCTATAGCTTAGTAGCTATAGAAATTAGTATGTAAGAATGTGAATAAGAAAATGTTTTCATCACCATAATGCAAAGCTTTGTCTTTCAAAATAATAAGCAACTTCAGTTTGCAGTGAAATTAAATATGAATGCATTTCTCGGCAGTACATTGCTTTTAGTAGACCCATACTGGTTTGGTTGAACTCAATTCAAGTCAGTAAAACCTGTGTTCACCTGCTGGTCTTTGATCCGCTGCAACTCCCACTTGATGACCACCTCAGCCAGGTCTACGGCCAGTTTCCTTTGCTCAATAGTTACACTGGGGGTGAAGCCCAGGCGCTGCATTGCGCTGATCATGTGCTGCACCAGGTGGTGGCGGACTGGGTAGTACACCTAGAAAACAAGATGATCATTAAAACTTTATAAAATATGATAATGTAAATCATTTCGAAGAAAGCACATTACTTCCAAGAAAGCAGTGATTCTATAAGATATTTGTAGATATTGAACACGCAGTTCACAAAAGCTTACATATTTGATAGGGTTTAAAAGAAGCAGACGAAAGTGAGTACAGACAGGCAGTAAGGATCAGCAGATGACAAAGTGGTGTGTACAGAGCTTAAACCTCAATATAAAATGTCACTGAGGGCTTTTCACATCCTGTACTTGTATCTGGCTGTGTCACAACTTGAACCTCCGCTTGAACCTGTTTCAGAACGCAATAATGGACGAGTGGAATAAGAGCGGGAAGTGCAGGATTAGTGTCGTTTAAAAAAAGAAAAGAAAAAAAAGCTTGTTTTGCATAAATTGGAAACACTCTCAGTTCGCAGGGCCATCAAAAACACATTCCTCCGACAAAAAACCTCATTCATCCCGCTTGCATACCTGCAACCCCAAGCACTCTGCTCTAACGTGAACATTTCACATTACCTCAGATATCTAAGCACATTACTAGCCTACTTTCAGCCTTCACACTATTTATTTAAATGAAGGACACAACAACGGAAAAAACAACTTGTTTGTGTTCTCTGTGACATCATTGGTTCTCACAAGACATTATGTCAAGTTTCTGTCTCTTGGACTCCAGGGCTGGGCTGCTTGTTACCCAGATGTGGTATTCAATGTATGTTTTTCCTGAGGTGACCTTTACTTTTTACACACAGAGCCAACTAGCAAAGTGAGTTTGAAAGGCCACCACCACAAGCTGGGCGCAGTGCATCCTGGTACATGTAGGTACTGCATTTAAGGCTGTTGGAGCAGGGCAACTCAGAGAGTGTAGGTATAGCTGCACACTCGGGAAATCACTACAACTGCCATCAACCGTGACTGGGTATCTACATAAAAAGTGGTGAATATTCCCTTTATATGTTGAGTCTTCCCAAAGACTGGCTACTATTTCCTTAGCGACCATCATATCATATCTGCTCCATCCTTGCCATTAGGATTCTCCAAGACATCCACTTCCAAGAAGTGCCTAAAAGTCTGAATTCAGTCGACTGAAAGCCCCATGAGCTGATCACTATCACAATCGATGCAAGAAATTCGGTCAGCCTGCATGTCGGGCGAAAATAAAAAGTGACAGGGCAAGCACATTTACGTACGCTATACCGCTAATACCCGGCTTAAGATTTTGGGGTGATAACACATGCAAAGATAAATTGGCCGCTCAATCACTCCGAGACTTTGAGTCAGAATAGGCAAACTGACATCGTATTCTCACTTCGTCTCAAGGACATGATGACACGCACTTAGCCCTGAGCATTCACACACTCAAGTGTCACACTCAAGAGTCACTTAGCTTCCGAAAACCGAACTGAGACTCTGAAACGCACAAGCAGACAAAAGGGACGGGAGATGAGATGTCTATCTGAGGGCTTTTGTCAGTGTCAGAGAATATTAAAGCTTCTCATTTTGAGGGTAATTATAGTCGATAGAGCAGGACTTCACAGCCCCTTAATGACAGACTGGCTTAGCCCTGTCCATCACGTGTGCACACAGACAAACACGCACACAATCTCTCTATTTCTTTATCAAACACACGCACGCACAAAGTCTCTCATCTGTCTGTCATTATCTCCTCCCCAGTGTAATTATGCTGATGTGATTACATTAGATTAGTCATCTGGCCCAATGAGAGCAGCCTGTCAGTGAGATAGAGAGGGGAGCTGAGGAAAATGTCAGTCTTCTGCTAAAAGACTGTTGCTCTCTGACTGTCGAGGCGGTGAACATCAGCTTGAAGAAGTGAGAGGGTAGAACGCGTGTTTCAATTTTAAAGGAGCAAGGCGAACATAAAGGCCAGTGTCCACAGATGAGACGCGCGGTGGCTCACCTCAAAGTCTCACAGAATGATGTCTTAAAAGCATTAAAGCAGATACAGGCAGCAAAATGTGGCAGCTATAGCCAATATAAAACTGAAATTAACCAACGTCACAAACATTAATTAGGTCATATAAGATAATCTAACTTTTAATGAGGATGCTCCTTTCCCATTAGGACTTGTTAAGAGGTGGCATGTAATTCAGGGCACTCAGATAATCAGTAAAATTAGCTCCTCGGCTGTTTTTCTCCCCACATGGTTCTCTGCAGTGAGCTGGCAGCAGCAACAAATGGCTGTGTACGCTTCCTTGCTTACTGCGGGGGCAGCTCAAAGTATCATAAAGCGTAAAGTATAAGATGCTGATATCCGTCATCATATTACTTTGAATGATCTAAACCGGGATGAACAGCACACAACGTAAATTACCCTAAAGTGTTCAGACAGCTCTGTCATGATTATTCTAAGTCACGGGGACAGAAATCAGATATGTTTGACTGTTCTGTCTGCCCCACCCAGCCCAGATGGATTTCCTGGGACTCAATACATGAGTAATCTCGATCAGACAGGATGAAGCACTCTGTTGGCTCGAGTTATTTTTCGTGTTTTTTTTTTTTTTTAAACGCACTCACCCTGAAGTGCTGCACGATGAGATGAAGTATGTGAACGAGCTGCGGTACAGTGTGCCCCTCCTCCACGATGATTTTGCGAGTCCAGTGGGTCAACATCTGGTGGCCATCCTCCATGCGGGCGGGCACGGCTGGGGTCAGGATGGCCATGGCCTGGCGAACAATGGCCCTTGCCTCCATTGTGTGGGCCTTCAACAGGCTGTGGAAGACCTGTACAAAGCACACATACCGCTTCTAATTTAGCAACATACTTTTGCCTCTTTCCTTTTTATAACCACCTGGAATGCTGCTTCCTTTGCTACACATTCATATTACACTGGAATTCAGAGAGCATATAAAAGACCATTGTATTTCTCTCTCATAAAACACCCACCCTACATCATCAGCTCGCATATAGTGGTGTGAACTGGGTCCAGTCCATCAAACTAGACTGTACTGATTTAATCTTTAGTTTCTGTGTTTAGCTCAGGTGGCTAAATTAAAGCTCAATGACTGGATATTTTTGGCCAAAATTCAATGGGTGTGGTTGAGTTGTGGTTAACTTCTCCAAAAATACATTCAAGCACGCATACAAGTGCTTGTGTATTCTATAACCAAGTTAAAAACGGTCATAATTTGGTATAATCACAAAACGGATTTAATGCCAAACCAGAAATTAATGGAATTGTTACTGTCAGCACCACTGTCACCCAAAATAGATTTTCCTGCTTTACAACTCCAAGGTACCGTCTAGTTTCCCCATATTCTCCGCCTTTATCACCATGTTCCATTTAACCCCCACTCCACTGATTTCGACCTCTCACCTGCAGGACAATCTTCTTGTGAATTGCGAACTTTGCAATGATGTGGGCCAGAAGCAAGTGGCCGCTGTATTTACAGGCAGGGTCCACGCAGGCTTTGGGCAGCAGGCACGGCCAAGCGAAGGTCATGAGGCGGCGCAGCTTGCTGTTGCGTGACTTGTTGTTGTCGTGAATGTGGTGGGGCGCATGCTCCACTAGCAGGGTGGAGAACTGCAGCAGGCAGATTCTCAACGAGTCCAGCAGGTCAGCCTGCTTCTCCGGGTCCAGAACCTTGGAGGGGGAAAGGAACAATGTGAGGTTAAAAAGTTGATGAGTGAAGCAGAAACTGATACGACTTTTGCTGCATATAGCAGAGTAAAAACAGTATATCTGCAGAGACTTGACAGGGTTGCGGATCATTAACAATGAATCAACTGCTTTGCCAGTTGGTGAGATATTTTATGTTTACATCAAATACACATATTTTGTGCAGAAATGCCAGAGACCTGTTTAATGCTACTGTAATTCTTAACAATTCAGACAGAAGCGCAGAAGTCTTAAATAATTAATGCACTTATGTACATAAATAAGAAAGAGGAACACATTATACTGAATTTACTGTCTGAATTGCAGAAGTATAATACGGATCTGACTAATGTTCATTGCATCTGAATGACACCGCACTCAACATAATTTACTTTTACACATAATGAAAACCTCTCCCTGACCAAAATACCAATCACCATCTGAATTCCCTGGAGAGGGGGTACAGAAGAGGGGACATCATGTAGAGAGAGGGAGGTAAGGGAGGAAATGAGTTTTAACCAGACCGTAGAGGAGCCATTAGCAGCCATTAGGACTGCTGTTAGTCAGTGATGAGATCTGCCACAGCACAAACAAACATGCTGACCTTTAGCACGGTCACACTGTGACATTTACACCAGGAATTATAGTCTGGCCTGATGAATGAAACGTGGCGCAGAGAGGGGTCGGTGGGAATGGCGAGGGGGAAGAGAGATAAACAAGGAAGAAGAGGAAGATAAAATGACAGCAATTAAGTGATCAAGTAATACGTGGAGGCCATGAGAGAGGAAGAAGAACCGGACTAAGTGGGATGCATTTAAAGATGACAGAGTAGAGAGGCCTGATACGACATAATGAGAAGAAATGTAGCAGGTAATGAAATCAGGGAGACAGATAGAAGCATAAAACTGTTGTGTAATAAACAGGATGGGGTGGTCAACTGACTGAATGTGGAGAAAAATGCTGTTGAGAAGACAAAAAAGAAAGCTGGCATGTGTGTGCGTGTGTACCTTAGTGATGAAGACGCTGGTAATGCTTTCAGGATTGTCCCCTTCAGGGTTGGGCGGCCCAAGCAGCTGCTCACCTTCTCCCTTCTCAAAGCTGTGTAAGAAGGCTGGATTTAAGATGTGCTGCAGTACCTATAAACCAAGAAAAGCACGTTAACATTAGTGACAAAAAAGCCCAAAACATTTGTCCACAGGCAAATTTACAACCTTCACTTGGTTTTGTAAAGATTATGACGGCCGATTTCACTTATGCACACCTTCAGGAAAGGAGAAACTAATCAGTGAAATCACTTGGTGTGGTCTTTCAAAAGCTACAGAGAGAAAAAAACCTGCACACTCTCAGCTCTCCATGGCACATAATTAAGTGATGAAACGGTAATCTAAAATCTATTCTTAAATCAACGGGACCCTTTTCAGATTGATAATAACAGGGGGAAAAAACCTTTGATTCATTAGAAAGAGAAAAATAAGTCACTGCACAAAGACACTCTTGAGGCACAGCAGTGTCAGACGTGACCCAAAATAATGGTAATAAATGACGTGACATTTAAGAGCAGAAGGAAAACCATTTCAATGCTGAGGCAACACTAAAGAACCGTCACATATTCTTTATCATCCTTAAGCAATTAAAGCGAAAATCTATATTATCACAGCAGAAACACTTAAATGCAATTTACTAACATGTTTGAACCTGCAGGGGTTTGAAAGAAGCTTGATTAGCTAATAAAATGCAGAATAACGAAAACACAATACAGCTAACGACTGCACTTATTAAAAAAAGCTGCTATCTATTAATGAACACCCAGATTCAATCCATCACTGGGGAGGACAGGGCATTGCTCACTGGAGAATGAGCTGTGGTAGCATATGCTCCAACTCCACCATTACCACATTATTCACATACATGCAAAAAACACACACATTCTCAAATGAAGACACAAAGAAAACACAACGTGCACCACTCTGTTTTTCGGTCTCATCTGTTCCTATTAATCCATAGCATCTCTGACATCAATCACTGTAAGACACCGGGGTGTTTTTGTAACAATATTGATGATGTGCTCCTGCAGGAGCGCATCATCTGTGTGTTACTTCATGCGTACATACGTACTGCTGGGCAAGTAGCCTAGATCTCGTTCTGAAGGGGTCTGAATCTTCTTAATTCATTTTCCATTCACAAATAATATATGTATGTATGTGTGTGTGTGTGTGTGTGTGTGTGTAAAAGCTGAGGGAAGAATGCATTATAGTAGCTTTAGTAATGGCATTCATCTTGCTATATGAGACACCCGTCTACAACGCAATGTCCTGTTTTATTGCGTATCCATATGTTGTTGATGGTCTCTATAGCAGTGGCATCACAACAATCGTATTAAGATGTGTTTTGAATAAGGTTGGAGGGCATTGAAGGCCCTGGTGGAAAATGCGCGGCCAGCCACTGCGATATACCAACCAACCGGTGAAGAAGATCATTTCATTACAATGTAATAATCCGACGTGAAACCTGGGTCCTGGCATATGTGGGGATGTTACTTTGACACGTACCACCTCCTGAACATTGTTGCAGACAAAGCATGTGGTGACATGAGTTTCCCAGAAAAGGTGTCTAGTCATCAAAATTTATCCCTCAAAGTCAAATCCTTCCACTTTTCCATTTTTGCTGCCTCTAACACATCAACTTTGGGAACAAAATGTTCACTTGCCAACTAAAGTATCTCACTCGCTGACAGGTGCCAGTGTTATTCACTTGACCAGCAGGCTGACTGGTGTATGATTTGGAAATATCTTTGCCACAAATTTAGCTGCACATCATCTCAATCTACTTCGTTGTTGTTTACATACATATGTCAGAAGGCGTGCATAAAAACATGCTTTTGTTCTTTAAACTTAGCAATTCAGCTTGATTTCAACCTCTGTGGAGAATGTGATAGTAGCACAGTGCACAGACATATTCTGATGTTGTAGAAAACTCTGACAGTTTGCCATGATGGGAACAAAAAGAGAAGCAGCAGAATGTAAAACAGATGCTGTGCTTCATAAATTTCATACATTTGTTTGTTTGCTTGTCTGCTTGAGATCCATTCGGCGCAGAGTCAAGAGCTACAGAACAGAAGAGCAACAAAAAAAAAAAAAAAAAGAAGTGGTTTTCTGTAAGAACTGTTTGGATAAAACAAAAGAAGCAACATGGGGTCAGTCTGTGCTACCACAGATGATTCATTGCTGCTGTCTCTCTTCTACTCTTACAACCTCTCTGTGCTTACTCCAAGTGAAATATTCTCCCAGACCCTTGTGATGCTACATAAGAAACTGATTTTCTATGTAACTCCCAGGCATACTGAGAATGCACACACACACACTTTCCTGTGATATTACGCTTCTGGGAAAATGTTCCAGGCAATTATTTAAATGTCAGCGGAGGTAACACCCACACTCGTTCTCTTGCTCACGACTCATACACCAATCAGCACAAACATATTCACACAAAAACATATCATCTGTCTGTCGGTCTGTGCCTCACACGCACAGCGAGCATCTGCTGCAAACCAGCAGACGGCAATTAAGGGAAAAACAACAATAGAAGCAACATTCTGATGGGGGGTGGAGGTCAGTGGGGATGCAGCAGCTCTGCGAGCTAAAAGAATAAACACCAAAAAATTCCAATGCAACATTTCCAGCAGGGAAGATACAGATAAGTGAGAGAACAATTAGCCGGCTGAACTCTCTCCTCTGCATTTACATTCACACTCCACAGCCACTAAAGCAATGCAAACTGAACCCAAGCAGAAAGGGCAGGTGGAGGGAGAAACATTAAACATAATTGTATGTCCTTGGATTTGGTGGTCTGGGTGCACTTGCCCGCTTCTTGTGCGTGTGTCTGTGGGTTCTTGCCACGCAGCCATTTGGTTATGTGTCATGTGTGTACCGGGCCAGGCCTTCCCCAATGACCCATTTGTACTTAACAGCAGTGCTGTTGCTCCTCTGTGCCAAGCTGTGTGCCTCTTACAGCTGTGCAAAATATGTGTGTGTGTGGGTGTGTGGGCGCGTGTGCATGCAGGAGAGTGAGCTTAATTAAAAAGCAGCCCAATGACTGTAATGCTCGCAGCAGCAGGTCAGGTAGAGAGGACAGAGGCATTCATCTGTGAGCCTCTGAGGGTCTACAACCAGACAAAATGACCTTCCTGACTCTGTCAAAGAACTTCTGGTACAAAACACACCAACCATAAAAGTCACACAGATCAGGTCCCTAAATGCTGCAGTTCCCATAATGAGGAGGTAAAGTAAGTAAGGTGAGGAGATGCTGAAAAAAGAATGCATCATTAAGTTTAGGCCTTGGAAAGATTAAAGGGGACTATAATTTTAAACGTAGTCCAGAACATAAATCAAACATTTTTTTTTTTTTCACTGTCAATATGTGCCCTACAGTTTGAAACGTGCATCTTCGTCTAAGTGTATATAGCACCTTTCAAAGACTGAGAATACAATGTTGCCACACTCTTGGCTACATTCTTGTTGGAACCATGTAAACTTGTCACATATTACAAATTAGCCATCAATTTGTCCTGTTTATCACAAAACTCCCCTGAAATGTAACCATGCACCGCGGCAACACGGACCGCAAGAACTGTGGTTGTTCCACTTGGTAGCAGCGTGTTTCCGCTTTAGTATTTCCGGCTGCTTCTCCATCTCGGCAATTTTCGAATTAATTGTTTTGGATCAATGCCAAAACTGAGTGGGTTCGGAAATACAAACATCTGTATGACTCATCTTTGGCGAAATTTTGGCGAACGTTTCAGTCGCTATTGTTGAATGTGAAGCAGGAAGTAGAAACAAAAAACCAGCCCGACTGGCAAAAAAGACACAGCATCGAATAGCGTTTGGGTGGCATTTTTACAGAGCGAGTAAGAATGATGAGCGCACAATTATAAATGGCTACTTGCGTAGGTTACAGCAGTCCTGCAGTACCCTAAAAGTACATTTATCTGCTCGCTTCACATCGCTTAACAATCACCAGTAAAGCAATCTGAAATAAACTAACCCGTAGCAAATGTGCAATGCAAATAATTCATACACGTCAACATACAGCATATAGTAAAGTCATGAGGTAAAGTCCTAGGGCCTGGACACAGCAAATCAAAATCATAGAACTAGATGCGATGAAGGCCAACAATGCCATCGCCTCAAAAAGTTGCACTTGAACACACTACAAAAACCAGAACCAGAAAAAAAACTGTTCATGGCAGCAGGTGGCAGTATTCTTTACTTGTCATTCAAAAGTGGAAAGCAGGGAAACTCGGACTAACTAGGAACAGCTGATCTTTTCTGAGTCATACTGATGGAAAACAATAGCACCATAAGTTCTGGGTTCTGCTGCCAACTTCCCTGCACCGTTTGCTTGTGCACATACCTTTGCTTTAAGTTCATCATTGAAGTGGGGGTCATTGAACTCGACGAAGCGGAAGAAAAGGGCACGTTTCTGGGCAATAGAGTAGTTCTTGGGAATGTCCTCCTCCATATATTCCTTCAGGAAGGTCATGTTGCACAGGAAGCGACCTGTAAAGGCCCGCAGCAGCTGGAACAGTAGCTCGATCTCTGAGTAGTTACGCCTGTTGAGAAGACAGGGGGTTCATGATATCAGTGCTAGGATAGAAAGACATATGTCTAATGTCAACAACAATACAGTGTACAACTAACAAAAAATCTTGGATACCACGCAGTGCAACTCTGATAATTGGCCAGTTTTACATTTTCAAACAGAATATGTTTATCAAAAGAAGGTTGACTGAACACATACACTTTGAAATTACTAGCTGAAGTGGTTGGGGGTTAATTGTGAGGTCTGAAATAAACATCTGCTAAGTGCCTAGAGCACCAAGTGTGTTAGCACTTTCTCAGTGCTCAGACAAAGAGGTGGAGTGAGAAGGTCATTCATGATTGGAATGTCATTTAGTTAGAAGTTAGAAAGTGAAGTTGCTTTGGAAATTTGCATGATAAGCTGAAAGTGCTTAAACTACTGAATAACTCAAGATGACACCCAAAAGGTCGCTTAAGTCATAAAGTTTTACTGTCTGCTGGTAATGCTGTTAATTTCAGAGTAATCACTGGCTCAGAGCTCAGCTGGTGTAGTTGTTTTGGGTGGGCATGTTATATTTTGGTTTTTAGAATTTCCAACCCTGTATGTAGAGTACATTTACATACTTGCAGTAGCTTAGCAAACAGAAGGCAAGCAGCTTGGGCTCCTTCCAGTTGGTGGCAGCCATATTGTCTTTGCGATGTCTCTCCTGGAAGGCCTCGCTGACCCAGACTCGCCTTAGCTGGCTGACCAGGGAGTGCTGCCCCGCCAGCCAGCCCTCATCATTCTTCACTATGATGCTAATAATCTGAACAATGGGAGGAAGGAAAAGATTAGATTAAATTATGGCATTAGTGTGCGATAAGCCATATTAAGATTTGGATGATGACTACCAAAGCCTCACACATTTGTACAGCTGACTTGCAAAGATTTGTTGTACCTTGATAGCTTGAAACTGCAGGTCCAGTCTGGCTGTGGTGGTGGAGGGAGATCCAGGTCGAACAGTGGTTGCAGTGCCAGCAGGCACAAGCAGGGGCACGAAGCGGTTGGGATTAGAGGCCAATACATCTCTTAGCGGCTTGGCATCTTTGTGCTTCAGAAAACTCTGTATATGAACACATAAACATATTTTAAGTATAACACGAGCCTACTACATGTAGTAAAACAAGAGAGAACGACGGCACTGAATCAACTCTACGCAACACATTAAATAAATATAGAATGAAAAGAATGATAAAGAAACTGTTACTGAGAGTGATCTGTCTCAATTTGGTGTTAACATGACCACTGAGCTGTGATATATCCCTGATTATAGCCCATTACCGCGGCAGCACAAAAACAAAATGATTCATAATGGCGTATACGTCAATGAAAAGACTGAAGGGAGTGCCATTTAGAGGCGCTATCATCTGACCATGAACATGCGGCTCCACTGGGGGTCGTTGAGCGTGGCCTCCATCATGAACAGCTCCACCGTCTGAGACGGGTGACGCGTCAGGAACTTGATCAAAGGCTCCCTGAATGGACTGCCGGCCTGGTGCGTGACAAATGAATGGGGAAGGAGAAGGAAAGGGGCAGAGGAAACGGGCGGAGGAAGAAATGATGAGAATGACCAAATGAAGAATTAGACTTGCATGGCTGAACATGCCAATAACTCTATTATGAAGATCAAATAGAATCTGGAAACATCTCCCAACCCATAAAACATCCTTAGTTAATATCAGTGACTCAGTTTTGCTTTAAACAATGATAAACAACAAAAAGCAACTAACACGACAACAATTTAAGCTTCTATTTTCCTAAATTGCTGTTTCAGTAGCACTCTAGGATATCTTTGCTGATCCTCCATCCTCCAGGTTTTTGTACCATCCCAAATGTAAGACAACCTCCACAACTGCAGAGTTGGTGTCTTACCTCTATGAGCATAGCCCTCTCGGTCTTCATGACCACCTCCAGCAGAGGTTTGACTAGAGTCTGAGGTGCAGCTGGGATCAGGTGGAAAAGGTTAATGATGGCAGAGCAGATCTTCATCTCCTGTGGAAAGGTTCAGAGAAAGACAACAGAGGGAACAAAGCAGTGGATGAAATTCTTGGACAGATGAGCTACACATAGACATAATATCTGACAGACAGTCTTGGCGGACAGCCACTGTGGAAAGACGAGGATGAATCGCAGTTTAAAAAAAAAAAAACTGAAAATGCCATCTGTAATTATAAGCAAGTTAACTACCCGCAAGCTCTGGGATCAGACTTGCACAGGGTACAAACAAATAAAGGACAGTATGCATGGTCATTGCTATAAACCTTGTGTTGTCAATATCTTGTGCAAAAGTCTGAGGAAAATCAGGGCAACTGGACATTCCAGGAACATTTCTGAAAATGATCACAGACACATGGGTACAGAAATAACTCCACCACTATCACGACATGGGTTCATTTCACCAGCACGACATTGGTTCAAACTAGGTTTCAATCACTGACAGAAAGTCGCCAACAGAGGGCGCGACACCGGGTCACATCTCACCTCAACGCCCTCCAACGCAGGCTGTACCAGAACGGGAGACAATGATAAGAGTCAGCAGAACATTATGTGTGCATTTTTGTGTGGCTGTGTGTCTTCGTTCCACATGGAAGGTGATAATGGGCATAAACTCAGGAACTATTTTTCTCAGGATGAATAAAAGGAAAAGGCCTATACTGGAAGGTTAGTGGAATAGCATAGAATCAAGTGCATTAGGAGGAAAAAACACTTGTCTGACTGGCACCAAGTAGAGAATACTGAAAGTGAAATTTTTGGAATAAAGCCTTTCAGTCAAAGCAGTTTTCTTTTTCTTTCATACAAAGCCCTTCACCCTCCTCCCCACACCTTCACTCCACATTCTCCTCTTTTCTGTCAAAACCTTCATGTCTCCAGACCCTCTTCCTCGGCCCTTCTACATCCGTCCGACCCCAATTTTTGTCTTCATCAGGCTCAGCTAATTGACTCCCTGACCCTGGCTCTACTGTCACTGCCAGGCTTGCTGTCAACAGGCACAAAGACCACAATTTGGAGGGCGGGTAAGACAAAAGTCCAATTTGCATCTAATTAAACACATCATTTTAAGATGGGCTCCCATTAAGACAGCAAAAAAATTTGAGGGAGGGAGAGGCAGCTGTTTTTTTTTTTTTTTTTACCCCTCACTCTCACCTTTTCTCTGCCTTTACAAGGTTATCTGTCCGGGAGATAATGAGGAGACGCAGCGCTGGGCCCACCACCGCCTGCCTGGCGCCTAATTAATCATTGATTGTAATATGGGCACTCACTACTCATCTGGGAGGAGGCCACACAGAGAAGGTGTTGACTACATGTGACTAAAGCTTTGTGAGTATAAGGAGCGATTTCTCTCCACGTTCAGCGAATGCCGTTTGGTTTAGGCATGAAAGATCAACTGAACAAAAACAGTGCCAGTAGACAGCTGTATTGATTCTACTGGCCAGGAAAGCTTCTGTAGTTCATTCAAGCAGATTGTAAAGACAAAAGAAAGAAGACATACCTAGATGCTGTGAGCAGGACAAGATTTACAGGTGTATTATATTTGTTAGTGCTATATGGATGGGTATGAAATGTGTTTACTTACACTGCCATCACTGCGCTGGCCTCCTTTGTGTGTCATTACAACTACCTCCATCCACTTCCGCAGGTGTTGCTGAAATATAGAGAAATAAAATTCAAGTTAAATTGCCATACTTTCACCCAGTCATTCAAATCTCTGCCACAAAGTTTTTGCTCAATTATTTAACTATTTTAGAGCAGACAAGCTGAGAATATGCCAAACTGTATAAGAACCACATAGGCTCTACTGGCTTTGCTACCTCAAAGTATAAGCCTACAATACAGCCGCTAGAAATGATTGTACCTACACTGTGTATGGTATTGAAGTTCAAACTAAGAAATTTTAAGTTATGATTCTATGCCACAGAAACAAACAAATTGTGTTATTTTTCTGCAAAAAGTTGCTTAAACCTCAGTCTATATGTACATATACAAACTGCTTACAACTTGCAAACGTACTGGAAACCAGATTTGCCATACTAGTCATTAGCACCTGCTCTAGAGAGGCTTTGTTGAGTTCTTGTCTGGCACATAACACAGGAAGACACAACGACAACTCCCAGACACCGATCACCAAGCAAGAATCAGATAGAACTCACTATAATTGTCCAAATACTGACGTTCCTGTCTCGTTATTTTTAGGTCGGAACACCTTGTATAGGATTTGTGGTGGGCTGTCGAATTCAGACTAATGTGCATAATCTATTTGTCCAGTTTGGTTGTCATGCTCATGCCACAACAACTGCTAAGCCACCAGGTGCTGAATAAAAACAGGCAAATGTTGCGAGAAGACAGGGAGAATGACAACAGAGTGCGGACTTTTCTCACCATCATCTGGTCACAGAACTTGTCGTTGAAGGAGTTGGGGAAAAGACGCGTGACAGAGGTCAGGCGGTTCACCACGTTGAGGGTCAGGCTGCGGTAGTCGCCGAGCATCATCAGTAATGGCCGCATGTGAGTGTGGATCTGGTCCACCTCAATAGTGGCACCTTCCAGGAACTACGACGGAGTAAAGGGAATTTAAAATATTTAAAAATAGACATCTGATATGATCTTTTACCCATTTTATTTTCCCCTTCACAGTTTTTTCCTGTCAACGCGAGACCCAGCCTTGTCTGGTCTTCTAGCCCTGCAAACTGCTCACTACCCCTCGCGTCTCCATTAAGGAACTAAGGCCACTCAAATGAGGGCATGGTGAGCTGTAAACAAGCACACATGCCAAGCAAACGCCGATGACGCACACCCTCACACAGAAGGGTGGGGAATGATGCATGGCAGCCACATTCATTTTCCTCTCAGTGCTGAGAACAAACACTCCATCCTGTATCGATCTGGCCATGGCAACGCTCATTAGTGCTAGCGGGGCAGAGATGAAAGAATGGAGAGAACAGAAAATGGCAAGCAAAAAAAAAAAAAAAACACGGGATAGTGAAAAAGGAGCTACGGTGGCTAAAAAAAAAAAGGAGAAAATTAAGGACGCCAGAATGGAAGGGAAAATGGACAAAGAGCTTGGAGCAGAAAGATGGAGGCTAAGATGGTATGGATATTTTGATGAATAGAGGCTGGTTCAGGGAGAGTCTGATAAAGCAGAGGGAGGTCCATATGAAGATAAGTGGGTGGGGAAATGGTATGAGGGGAGGATTAACAAAGACCTCTGAAGTTGGTAAATGACATGTGAGACAGAGACAAAAGAAGGAGGAAGATTTTAAGAAGAGAATGAAAATGAATGTAAAACATGACCAAGTAAAACAATACAAACAGAAAAATTAAGAAATACTAGCTTAAGGGTGAAGGTCACAGCATTGCAATTTTTGAATATTAAACACAATGTAACATGAGATTACATCAGTCAAGTCTATTAAGTGATTATAGAAGCATGAGAAATCATTCACTTCCTAGAAATGTCAGTTTTATAACAGAATTTTGTAATCCATTAAGTACTCAATGTAATAATCAATTTGAGGGGTGAGTCATTTCAAATCGAATTCGTAGTGTTTTCATTTTATTCTACTGCAATTACAAAGCAAACCAGGAAGGAGGAAGAGATGTAACACACTGACCTTCCTCATGCAGGCCTCGCCCGCTTCCTGCAGTTCGTTGTTGGTGGAGTTGAGGGCTTTAAACAGGGCAGCAATGATCTTCTCTCTGGACTGTGGCAAGTAGTTACAGGCTGCCAAGGCATCTGACCAGGATAAAGAACATTGATAGCATTTAATGCTTGTTTTCTGATAAGAAATAGACATAAAATACCTAGAGAAAGTAAGAACAAGAAATCAGTTGACCTGAAATATTTTTTAGTAAACCAGTAGCTAATTTATTCATCTCATTGGTAAATGAAATAAAAGTTGTAGTTGAAGAAAATACTACACACAAAATGGGATGGGTCTACTTACTTAGGGCAGCAATACGGAGTGGAACCAGGGAGGGAAGGCTCTTGTAACAGGGCAGTTTCATCAGAGCAGCATCCTCTGCCTCACACAGGTTCAACAGCTACACATGAGTGGAGAAAAAAAGGAGAAAGGGGTCAACAGTCCATTACAGTAAATCTAAGGCAATGAGTCATGCAACTCCGTATAATATGACACCTTTTTTTTATTCTATATGAAGATGATACGGCTTAAAGTCAATGTCCTCAATGTAAATGATTCTGCAGCTTGCATACCTCTGTGTAGAAGACCTTGTGCTCCATGACATTGAGGTCCATTGTAAAGAGGCGGGGCTGCAGTGTGGTGCAGAAGGTGTTACCCTCCATCAGGCCGATTTGGGCATTGGCAGGCTGGTGACGCAGCAGGTGTTTCTTAGGGGGAACCATATCTTGCAAAACCTGAAGGGAAAGGCAACAGTGGCCCAATGAAGTCACATTACATTTTCATTCCAAGGCACTACAGCGAGTGCCAAGAACAACATTGCTAACTGTATCCACCGTCTACTAGGTGGAGAGATCACTTAATGATTAAAAGTAGCATTGCAGTCTTATATTTAAATGGACAGAATCTCATGAGGTGTTTCTCTTCAGCAACTTTGTGTTTAAGCTTGTTGAAGTGCACCTTTATATATATTTACAGAAAAATCTTTGCTCTCACCTCTTTGTGGGGTTCCATGATGACAGTAACACTCTTGCCAGTGACCTGGGCGAGCACCTGTAGTGAATGCATGGCCTGCTTTCTGACCGTGGAGTTGGGGGAGGTGACCTCTCGGACGAGGTCATGGGTGACCATGTGGAAAGACTTGTCCTGGGCGGCAAGCAGCTCCTCAGTCTTTTCTTCATCTTTCAGTGGAGTGGCACAGCGCACCAGCAACTGCTCCAGGGTGGTCTTTGCCATCGCTACGGCTCCATTTGATACCTGTGTAAAAACCAATAACTACAATGCCTTAGCAGTAAGCTAACAGTGCTTTGACAAGACAGGAAATGTACAAGTTGCTACACCAGATTGTTTGCACAGATAACAGAGCATTACCTTTTGAAATTATTTGCTAAATAACAGATAATGCACTCAATTACTCTCACCTCTCCTGTGAGGTCCATCATGACAAACAGCAGGGCTTTGAGGAAGGTGAGCTGGTTCTGTAGCACCCAGATCAGAGGGAGTCTCTCCATCAGAAACTTGATGGATACCACACCACCAAGTTTAGCGTACCAGGCCTGCTCATAGCAGCAGGCACACAGACGCTCCACTATGTAGGAGAACAAGGGCAGCTGGCATGCCTGAGAATGAAGACGCCAGGATGATTAAAGGTGACTCCCACATCATATAAAATTACAAAAATGATTTGAATGCAAGTCAGAATATTTGATTTTTCATAAGGTTGATCTGGCAGAAGACTGCGTGAAATAATTGTCTTATCTTAATGGTACATTTACCACAAATATGCAGAATGAGCTTAAGTGCTTATTTCTGATACACAAATAGGTGAATCATCCTCCCAGTGACTCACCCTCTCCTTGGAGCCAAGGATGATGCTGGCCACGTCAAAGATGACGGCTAGGGCCACTTCTCCGATCTTGCACAGCTCCTTTTCCTCGTAGGCCATGCATATAGCGATGGCGTCAATCAGAACGAGCGGATCCATGCCCTTTGAGCCATTCTCCTCACTGTGGAACATGGCTGTGCTCGGCTGGCTGCCAAGTTGGTAGCACGGAAGCAGGAAAGGACCTGGGATGAAGTATGACAAAAGAAAATAAATTATGGGTCTAAATTTTAATTTAGATTAAAGAGATCACCATCATTTGCGGAAAAGTACATGCAAATTTTTAAAACGCTAATACATCTTGTGCCAAATGTAGAAAGAAAAATCCTGACTTGTGATAACATTTCCAAAAGCAAATATTTGGTAAGAGACTAATTTTCTTGAGCAGCTGGGAATAAATACCAACGCAAGGGCAAAACAGAAAGCTAATATTAGATGTAGCGAGTAAGAAGAGCACCAGTCCCTCACCACACTGCTGAGCCACAGCGACCATGGTATAATGGCGTATCAAGCTGGCCACGAAGGGCAATGCACTGGGCCTCAGGTCCTTTATCACAGCCGACATGAATGCCCCAGTCAGGGCCTGTTCAAATGTTCTGCGGGCAGGCGTGTCTTGTGCCTTATAGCGGTGAGAGATGATGACATTGGGGATCCACTTCTCTGTGAAACTAATGGGGGTGAAAACCACACAATAAATGAGAGGATTACACATCCACAATGACAACATATTAACCTATCGCAGTGGCACTGACATTTTCTTGATGATGGGAAACCTAAAAATCATTTAATGTGCATCCATATAATATTTCAAGACAGCTCCATGTCCATCCTGACTTTAGTCTGCATACTTCAGATTATCTCTGCCATTCTGTTTCCTCTGCCTTCTTTCTTTGTCCCCTGCTGGTATTTTTGTTATTTACTGCAGCTGAAGGCAACTGGGCCGTGGTGTGATTGAGCAGCTGTTTTCTCCATGCTTGAGCTTGTGTTTTATAATGCCACACGCCAGGGGCAGACCTGATGGATCGCTTCATTTTATTATTGCCATTTGAAAAACTGCTCTTTGGAGGCGGAGGGAAGAGATGGGGTGAGGAGGTGGAGGGCGTGGGGCGAATGTGGCAGGCGGCTTTGTCGACACAATGTCAGATCAATTGCCCTTTACTCATGCAGGGGCATGCCACTCCAACGCCGAACTGTTCAGCAAAATTGGCATTTCAGGAATTTCTTTTCTACATTTACAGTGTTGAGGCAAAGAAAGATGGCTGGAAGATAACGAAGGGGGACACAGTGGGTGAGACAAAATCTTTCAGAGAGAAAGGAGGCGGCAAATCGAGACGTCTGAGGAAGCGGCAAGCACAGCCCCCCCAATCATAACTGACACACTTTCATCCCCACTGTATTTGTGTGCATGTGTGTAGTTACTGGAGCATAATGACAGGAGAATGTATGGGGAATGGTGTAGCATAAACAGACAGGGGCAAAGTCAATTAGCCAGTGCCCGGGGATCAATGATGGTAATGTGACTAACCCACCCGACAACCACCCCCATTTCCGTTCGTCTGTTCATGTATGTGTTTCCGCCTTCCAGTTAAGTCTGGAAGAGGGTGGGTGGCCTTCGAATGTGTAATTACCAACACCCGCTTTTGAGAGGGAAATAATGAAGCAGTGTGTTTGTGAAGACATGACGTAAGAGAGAGAAAGCAGGGCATGTCAGCAGGTGGTAAGACGGGATATAAGGCATTGTGTTTACAGACATGGCGCGGTAGGAGGGGTTGGGAGAGGGCAGGGAAAGTGGAACAGACACTAGCCATGGGATAGAGGTCAAATTCAAGCCGACTCAAATAAATGCAGAAGAAGTGGGGGGACTGATTAGAAACCTGGGTTTATTTTAAAAACTAAATTGTCACTATACTGCAGTTTGTGCAGATTTAGACTGCTATGGATCTACACAGAGCCTGGACCACAGCCCATGCCCCTGTAAGCATTTATACTGGTGTGTCAGCCAGAGGGTGCGCTAGACTTTTTTTGTTGTCTGTCATTTTGACTGACAGGGTCATCTATTTTTACCCGTCACTTTAATTCTTTAAATGATAATAATGCAATTCAGTAGCATTTAATTTTCATTAAAATTTCATTAACATTACATACTTTTTCAGTATTGACAGTATTGACTTTAAATGGTAGGGGGAAAAAAAGTTTGGGCTGCCGACACGTCTTGTCCGTACTCGGAGCGGGACTGCTAGCGCTAACAGCTCTTAGACGGTACCGTAGGGTTGAAGTGCTTCGGTGGTAAGCAAACTCTTATATTTTGAACAATTTGCACAAAAACTCATCAGTCCTAGCAACGTGCTTTCATCCGATTCCTCCATTTTGGTAGCCCTTAGCTGCATAGACATAGACACATATACATACATATTGTATATATGTCTATGGTTAGCCGAGCTCTGACGTGTGCATCAGTATAATCGGTGTACCAGGAAATCGTGCACTGATAAAAGTTCCGCAATGTTTGGAACGCAAACTGCAATTAGAGACAAGAGCCAATTAATAATGTCACTCGTCACCAAATGGTCAGGGGTGTGAATTGTCAAAATGACAGATGGCCATCAGATTTTTCCGTCACAGTTTTAAAAACAAAACGGTCAATGACGGAAAATATACGGTTAACGCGACCCCTGGTGTCAGCATCGTGCTGTAATTATGACACTAAAACGCTAGTCGGTAGCTAGCTAACTTCAAACAATGGCGACTGGAATTGAGCTAATAATGCTGAACAACAGTTACTTTCACTGAAACCCTGCAAGACGTCCGAGTAGACAGTGGGTAGGAGGCAGAAGGAGGGTGAATTTCTTTTGCTTATTTGGCCGCTGAGAAACATGGATGATAAAATATTAGAATAGTTATATATCTGGAGAAGTGCCCGTAAGGCTATGTCATGGTAGCTTCATTAATTGGGATAAAATTATACACTGAACGTTTGAAGACAAAAAAACATAACTCATCCAATAATATAGAACTAATAGAATGCATTGCAACTGAAATGACAACTCATTGAAAATAAGTTTCTCAATAATGTATAATAAATATAGAGACATATGCCAACTCAAACCCAGAATGTTTACTCACTTGGGATGTGACAGAAGCTGGTAGAGAGCATGCTTATTGTCATCCAGACTGGTCATGGCCACCAGGAAACACTTAATGACCTCCCAGGCCTGTCGTCTGTAGTAAGGCTCTGTGTTGGCACTCTTCAGGCAGTCCAGAGCCGTCTCTATCGCCTTAAAGGAAACACAACATGCTTATCTTCACCCTTTTCATTCTGAAATAACAAGTTTCTATGATGCCAAGTGCCAATCATTTTAAATGACCGATCCAAGACTTGCACTGCATTTTATACATATATGTGATTAATTGCACAGAGCGCCATCTGGCCGAGCAAAGGTCATTATCATTTCCACATTAACGGCTGACAAGCCAGAGCAGCCGGGCACTTAAAATGGAGAAAATGAACTAATTAATGCCACTCAGAACAGAGAGGAGAAGATGAGGAGCACACAAGAACTGAGGGAGGATGAGAGGAAGTAAGGTCACAGCATAACTGAATTGTAGACCTGTCAGGGTATTATGATATTAGGATATTTCTGTCAGGTCGGGGACTCTGACAAGTACTCTACTACTAGGTGTTAGATATATAAGTTCAAGGGGCAAACTTCTCAGAAAAGACAGCTTTGTCCTTGGGCTCTTCAAGAGTACCTGGGGTCACTACAAGGGAACAGGAAAATAACTTGAAAAACAAAATAAGCTGAAGAAATAGCAGTGCAGAAGAAAGATATAAATCTTAAATTCCACGAGTGTGTTTACATGCTGTATATCTTAAAATTATTTGCATCGATATTACTTGATTTCTCCGTCTACCGTACAGCGCTTCAAGCTGTCTTTCCCTAATGTGCAAACTGGCCGTATGGCTGCATTATGAGGCTGCTAGAGATTCATGCCTTCAGTTTGTGCATGTGGGTGTGCAGCATGTGACAGAGTGTGTGGGTCTGAAAGTGTGCTGCCTGCGCCCATGATGATGGCAAACACACAGACTGATAGCCAAGAAGAGGGAGCAGCCATTAGTGAGAGTAAATAATGCCGTCATGGTGGCCCAGACTAGATTGATGATTACTGACTGGGGATGAGGAGGAGAAACAAGAGATGAATTTAATTACCTGGAGGACACACACATCTCCTCACTCACTTTCTCTCTCACACAAACAACCCTGTGACAAAGATGTATTGCTCTCAGTGGAGAACAATAATGAGGAATATCAGGCTCTTTTATGTTTAATTATTTCTTTCTCAAACTAAAATACAAAAGAAAAAAAGGGTTTCCAAACTCATTCTGGACAATGTTACAAAGTCAACTCATCCCAAAACTTTGGGAAAACATCTGGCCAAAGTATAAGACGTCATCATATCTTACCTTCTCCATGGGAAGCTGTATGGAGGCTTTGCAGTCAGTGAATTCGGCTTTGATGCTGGGCCCCTGGACCTCAGTCACCACATAATGCAGCCTCTGAGACTCCTTCAGCATCTTCCTGTTGCTGCCACCAAACTTTCCCAACACCCGGTAGGCTACATGGGAGATGCTTTCCGCTGGATTACGCAGTGTGCGCCATAAAGCCTGGAGCACAGAGTAAGAAGGGGATAAAATATCAGTTTGGATGTTGAAAAGGAAATAACAGCATGAGGCGGATTAGTTTAAATCCACAAAATAATCACTCTGACGACTGATCACTTAAGTGATTACAAGACAGATATCAGCAATAATCACTATATGTCAGTATGTTTAAACATTTATAGAACCAAGATAAACCACGTCATAGAACTTGGTCTTGCAGGTATGAATGGCCCTAAACAGTCCATCTCTGTTGGTTCTTGAGATCCTATCCGCAGATATTGCTGTGCCCTCTTTTTACCACAAGAGGGCAACTGATTCAGAGTGAATAATTAAAGAGTTACATTTTTGGATATGTTACATACTCTTATTTTTTTTTGAGTACAATAAAAACTGCAAAGAAACACCTATTATTTGATCACTATGACAAGAAACAGCCCCTGACCTGCATGAGTTCAGCCCTGACAGGCTGGATGTGGTCGTAGAGGAAGTCCGGCTGCAGGTTGTCTACACACAGCTCCAGGGTGCGAAGGCCCTGGCTGACTAGAGTCTGAGAGCCGTTGAGGGCAGATACCAGCGGATCCATTAGCATGGGTAAGTAGGGTAGCAAGGAGCTCAGACGCACTGGCACTGTCAGACACAACTCTACAAACAGGTCCTTCATGTGCTGCTTGTGGAGACCACTCTGCAGCATGTTTAGACCTAATAGAAACAGGAAGGGGATTGGAAATTTGGCACAAATTTTAACAGTGGTCTTATATATGGTCTTATGTTTAGTTGAACGTAATGGTGCGTGTGTTTTTACCTTGCAGCAGGTTAGGTAGGAGGGGTAGGAACTCCTGGTAGAGTAGGTCATGGCTGCCTCCACCAATAGAACGGAAGAGAGCCCGGAGAAGCAGGAAGTAGTTGTACGGTTCCTTAGCCGACTGGGCCAGCTCCATGGAGCTGTTCACTATCTTATGGAGGTGGGGCTAAGGACAGAGGAACAATTTAATCAGTATGAAGTGGCAAGGATAGAGAAAATTAGCAGGCTCACACAAACATAACAACAAACAAAA